>NC_090266.1:794267443-794897443 GCF_040414725.1 Anabrus simplex
CGCGATAATTCGCTATCGAAAAGAGCCCAAGAAATCGGTTTCAATTACAGGAAGAGCGACATTCCTTGAGAACAGCTCAGGATGGGAGTGAAGAGTGCACTTCCGGAAAAAGTGTTCAACAGAGGCCTTTGCTGTTAAATTCCGGAAGCCATGTTCTAAAGTCCACTGTTCCACTCTCCTAATAGCTTGGTGTAATTGTCGCTCTGCGACTGCCATAGTATACGAGCTATAATGGAGAGCAAAAGCGTCCACATATAGAGACGGTATCACTGCTGAACCAGCAGCAGCGACAATACGGTTTATGGCAGTCGTACACAGAATGACACTAAGAACCGATCTCTGTGGGACTCCATTTTCCTGAGCATGGTATTGCGAATATGCCCTCACCACATGGGCACGGAAAGACGGAGGGACAAAAAGTTCGCAATAAATACCGGCAAGTTACCTCGGAATCTCCATTGATGCAGGACTGAAAGGATACCATATCTCCATGTGGTGTCATAGGTCTTTTGTATGTCTAAGAAAACAGCCACCTAGTGCTTTTCTTCGGAGAAAAGCTTCCTGAATAGAACTCTCCAGGCGTACCAAATTGTCAGTGGTCGAGCGAGTGGCTCAAGAACCAGATTGGTACTCGGTCAAAATTCCTTTTTTCTGCAGACACCACACAATTCGGTGATTTAACAACCTGTCAAAAGGCTTACACAAACAGTTATTAAGAAGAATGGGTCTGTAACTCCCTGCATACTTAGGATTTTTTTCAGGCATGGGAACAGGAATTACTATGCCCTCTCGCAACTGAGACCGAAACTCACCCTCTATCCAGATTCGGTTGAACACACGAAGGAGATATAACAGACTATCCTCAATAGGGTGTTTTAACATCTCGTCATGGACATTGTCTGGTCCGGGAGACGTGTCTTTCCAAAGCACCACGGCGCTGCGGACTTCTCACTCCGTAAAGGGCACGTTATACTATAGACCTCTCAAGCTTGAGTGCGAAAACTGAGGTGATGACGTTCTGCCACCCGCTTCATGGTGAGGAAATCACGATGGGAATTCCCGGAGCCAGACACATCCGCGAAATGACTGGCTAGATGATTAGCAATCGAGAACGGTTGAGTGACGATAGTGCCAGGAATGGATATTCCCGGTACTGAAGATGATCGATGTATGACATTAATACATCGAAGTTTAGTCCACACATGAGATGACGGTGTATGTGAACTCATAGAAGGGACATACCTTTCCCACGAATCTTTCTTACTCTGTTGAAGAAGAACACACGCCTTAGCACGGAGTTTCTTAAATATCACCAAGTTGACCAAGGTAGGGTGACTACGGTAGCGTTTTTGAGCTCGACGGCGTTCGTTGATAGCTGCTGTAATTTCTTCGTTGCGCCAAGGAACGAGTTTTTGACTAGTAGTCCCTGGAAACAATGGAATGGACGCCTCAGCAGCAGTAAGAGTAATTTGTGTTATGTAAATTATATCTCCGTCTGGTCTCATCGTCAAAGGCAGCTAGTGGTGTGTACTTTGGCCAATCAGCATGTTTTAGAATTCATCGAGGAAGAGTCTCAACGGATTTATGTTTCAACAAAATTAGAACAATGGGAAAATAGTCACTTTCAGAGAGATCGTCGTGTGTATTCCACCGAAACAGGGGAACCAGCGTACGGCTGCATAGACTAACGTACACTGAAATGAGTTGCTTCACATGTATTCAAAATACATAAATCCAGCTCTCTTACTAATGTTTCCAACTCCCTTCCCCTGGGGCAAGGCGTTTCAGAGCCCCATACAGGGCGATGAGCGTTAAAATCATCAAATAAGAGTATGAAGGTGGAAGCTGATCTGTAAGATCAGTTATATCATTTATATTAAGAGGCTAGCCTGATGGAAAATAAACATTACACACTGTTGCTATGACAGGCAGCAGAACGCGAACTGCTACTTCCTTCTGCGGAGTGGAAACTAATCGCTGTAGATATCAAAAATGCCAACGACACAGGAGGCCTGGTTAGCATAGTATCTTTCTGTCGAGTATAATCGACAATTTCTCAACACCTTATCATGACCTGGTCTGAGAATTTTTTACCGAATGCAGACTCACTAATGAGCTGGCGCAGTTCAGAAGGATGCCTATCATAACCGTTACAATTCCACTCCATCAGTGTCATATTGTCGACTAAAGAGGAAGGGTGTTAGGTTATAATTAAAACCTAAGCATTAATATCAACATCTACATCCGTAGATGTAGATGAAAATTCGACGTTCATCCCGTCCTCAGCAGTCCAGGGGACTGACGCCCAGATCTTTGACTTATTTTGGGTGTGGGATTTCCTCCTACGAGGGGACCGCGCAGGTTTTGGAGCAGGCTTACCTTCTGGCGCTGATTCATTCCCTTCAGATGGAGGGTATGATTTTCCTTTCTCGGGAGAGTGCGAGAGCGCCTGGTAAGGGCGCTCCTCTTCTCCGCCTTACTTTCTTGTTTATACGGACTGGGAGATATTTTTTCATCCCTGCTAGACGATGACGCTTCCACCGGCGTGGGAACGGCTTTCGCCAACCTCTTTGTGGGGGGACACTTGGCCTTCCGCCCCTGCTGTGCCGGCTTAGGATTCCGAGCCAGCACAGACTTCATTGTGTTCGAAGGAGGGGTGGTCACACCTCCGAGCTTTTACTCTTTCCGGCTTCGCTCGCAGGAGCAACAGCCGCATTCGTAACAGGTGCTGGTGTGGCAAACTACAAACCTGGAATCTTCGTGTAGTGTAGCGTCTTGGCGGGTGCAATCATAGAATTGCACTTACGGCGCGCTTCCTGTTAGGAAAGACCATCCAGGGTCTTAATCTCCTGGATATTCTTCTCACCGTGATATACCAGACAGTTCATAGCTGAATTCAGTGTGAAAGGTTGTTTGATTGAAGTGTATGTTATGGAACAGAATATGTCACGTTTTAGCCTAAAATTATGATTTCGTAAGTCTGTGCTTATGCTCGTATAGGATAAAATTATGATTTCGTAAGTCTGTGCTTATGCTCGTATAGTTAATAACCAAATCGTACTTAACGAAAACCTGATCTGGTTATACAGGGCACCGTACATGAGTTAAGTATTCTGTTACACATCATCAATCTATGCGGTTTATGAACAGTGGTTGATGGACACGAGACCACGAGACACTGCTTTCCTATCAATGCCATACATTTTCGTACCAGGAAAATCAGCTGAGTTCCACAACCCTTTAGCAGATAAGCTATAGCACATATTGTGTAGGACGGTATGAATACTGAAAAAGAGTATCATCTACCTTATCGAATCATTGAATATGAACGGCCATTGCATCTTAGTGCTTACCGTAATTAAATAATATTTGAAGGTCCCATGTGCCTCGGTCCAATGCAAAATAAACGTCGACCGACCATATCAAAACAAAAGCAAAAACAAAGCAAGCTCCCAACCTAAAGACAAAAGACCTGTCGTATTCCCTACAACTAGCCTGTCTATTTAGTTCACGATTTGCAACCGTGTGTGAAAATGGCGGATAATAATAATATTTTTGTTGTTCTTTACGCCCCACCAGTTACTTTTGAAAGTTTACAGAATAAAATATATTTGTATAGTGAGAGTTCTTGAATTTGACCTTAATTTGAAGTGATTGCTGCATATTCAAGTCAGTTTTCACCATCAAATTCCAAGAATGTTTTGCGTAACTATCTAGATATTAAGGAAGTAAAGGTAGGGTAAAATATGCATTTATTGACATCCAAAGCGTCTCACGCACAATTTGCTAGTTGTTTTGATATAAATCATACAGACAGGTCTTATGGCGACGGTGTAATAGGAAATGGATAGAACTGGAAAGAAGGTGACAACAGCTTTAATTAATGACTAATGTGAAAACAAAAAAGAAAAAACCGTCTCTAGGGATGCCGACAATGGGGTTCGAACCTATTATTTCCCGAATGCAAGTCGACAGCTACTGACTCAATGCGGGCAGCCAACACTAGTAAATTCCGCTATTGATTGCTTATTCTAGAGACGGTGGCTGTTATCAATTACAGCTAAAGGAAGTTTAAATTCTTCATTCATAAAGAAGTAACTTCCATTATGTGCAATTTTTATTTAAAAATATTTAATGAAAAAGTGACAAAAATACAGTTTTTGACTAATTTTCATTGTAGCCGACCCAGTTGAGACAGCTGCAGATACAAGCATATCGTCGCTGCACCTGCGAAACCCGCTAGGTGATAATATTTCTGGAAAAATACTGACACGTAGCACACATATTATGATGAACGAGAATTCCTTGACAATATTAGCACAATATTGAACGTTAAATGACAGAACATTCTCGGCCAAAGTTTTACCTTGAAGTATTTCACATAGTGGTTTGTCCGGGCGCAACTATCATAACAATTGTTTGTTAACAAATTAAGGAAGTCAATGGAAATATGTGAACATGTTTAAAGCATACAATTCCTTGAAACCTTCTTCTTACCCTTCTAATTTTTCATCTCCTCCTCCTTATTCTTTATTCCCTTTAGCCGATTTTCTCACACTTTAGTTGGGTCGTGGGTGCAAACTATGGCACACATGTGGACATAGCACTATTTTATGGTCGGATGCCCATACTGACGATAAAATCATGTAAAGGAATGTATTGTGTATATTTAGTGGTATGCCCTGTGTGGGTACTAGACGAGTCACAAAAGCCAGTCCCCGAGTCAGAGAAGTTAAATCCCCAATTCCTCCGGGATTCGAACCCGGGACCCCTGAGCTGAAGGTTTCGAAGCTGACCATTTAAATAAGAAGCCGGGCAATTTCCTGATATTCTATTTTTTATGAAATATAGAGTATTTGAAAACAGCACCCTTAGAAAATGTTATAATTTTAATTCAAATCTTGCTCCGACTAGTAATTTATAAATCGTTGCCATAAGATCTGTCTGTGCCGGTGCGACGTAAAGCACTAGCAAAGTAAAACGTAATTGAGAATAACGGGTATAGTGGAAGACTTTCTCGTACATTACCTTCCTTCAATCTAGCAGGGTACTCAAAGAGTAGTTCTTCCAATTTTTCTTTTAATATATCTCTTGAAGACTTAGCCACTGCTTTAATACTCGCATTTTCACCGCAGACATCAGTTGTTTCAAGAAACAGCTGTCTACGAATGATCTGCAGGCTAACGCTCAAGGCAGATGTGTTGCGCGATCTCTTATTAGTCTGGGTTTGGTTTGTATTTCTATTTAAAGTGACTCTCTTAAACTCCTTTACTTTGATGTTCTTCTTTCTTCTCTTCTTAGTATTTCTTTTTTCAGTCTTGTGCGTTTCTGTTGTTGTTTTATTTTGAGCCTCTACTCTCCTTCTGTTGTCCACATTCTGACATTGTTAATGGCACACTTTATGCATTTATTTTCTTCTGAATGCCTTTGTTCTTGAATGAAAATAACTGTCCAAGTGGAAGGATCACTTCCTAAGATGGGGAATTTTATAAATAATTCCACTTCGTAAGACGCATTTTCATGTGAAACTGGTAGAAAACACCTTGGACCAGTACCAGGCTGACCGTTTATCTTCTTTCTCCTAATATTCCTTGATATTCATCTCCTTTTTATGTCCACCTACATGCCGGACAGAACTTAAAAATTCAGGCCATATTCGTAAATATGCCCGTACTTCAGCCATACCCCATGTAATACTTTCTGCATTGTCCCATAATGTTTGAAATTTGGACATAATATCTTCTACTGTTTCCTTAAAATGGGAATACTATAAACATTTTGCCGTGACATCATCTTTGGAAGGGACAAGTTCTAGTTCGTTATCAATTTTACCCCCTTACTGGTTCCCAGTCACTCACTGCAATCAACTGTGTTACCACCGTGTCGATATAGGCCACAGGCTCCAAATTCAGTCCTCGGTGATGTACGTAGTACAATCATTAAGTTCTGAGACTGACCGCATGATGGCGCTGTGGTGCACTACAGCGCATAGGTGGCGCCATGGTATGGTACCATTTCAGTTAGTCTCTCGTCCCTGCAAGAGACAGTTGAGTGCATGCACTGGAAGCAGATGTACGGTCGTTGATGTGACGGTGATTTGAATGCGCCCGCCGGATCTTGAAATGTGACAGTTTGAGCAAAGGGCAAAAATCAAGTTCTGCCAGAAATTAGGTGAAACCAGTGCCGAAACATTTTAATTGATACAGCAGGTTTATGGTGAGAACGCATTGATCCGCAGTGTTGTGTTTAGGTGGCACCGACGTTTTTTTGCAAATACGGGACAGTTTGGAAGATGATGTGCGTACTGGTCGGCCACAAACAGTGCGGACGGAACGCAAGATCCAAGAAGTTGCAACGTTAGTTGCAATCGCTAGACGATCTCGCAGCAGCGATAGGGGTCAGCCATGATACTTGCCACAACATTCTGACGGATGACCTCAACATGTCTCGTGTACCCACTACAGTGTGCCACGAATCCTGTCGCAAGACCAACGTGATGATCGTATGACGATTTGTGGTGACCTCATCAGTAATGCTGACGATGACGTTTCTCAACCGGATAATAACTGGAGACGAAACATGGTTGTTCCTTTCAGCGGTGCTTCCAGCAGCTATACCAACGTTGGCAAACCTGCATAACGGCCAACGGCGACTATTTTGAGGGTGGATGTGGTTTTGTTTAAGTGGTTAACGGCCAGCGGTGACTATGTTGAGGTTGGATGTGGTTCTATGTAGGTGTACGCCATGTATTGCGGCATCGTGTGCACCAAACGAAGTCGAATGGTTGCCTATCTTCCAGGCGTCAAGTCTCAGAAATTAATGACTGTACTACGTAGATTTAAAGTACTATTTCATAACATGCTGTAGAATTGTCGCAAATACTTCCCTATTCAGAGCTTGAGATTGATCTTCCTTCACCATTCTAATATTCCTGTTCTCCATCCGCACGTCATTGGTTGGAATGCTGCTACATAGGCCTCCTGCAACATTCTTGTTGCATCAGGACAGAGAAAAAATAATCTTAATACATGCGATTCAACTGAAAAGTCAGACGAGTTCTGTGGCTGTCTAAATTTGTCTCAACGCCATTGAATACACGGGTTGGCTCCTGTAAACTATCGATAATATTTTCAGTTCTCAAGTCTTGTTCTAATTCAGAAAACCAATTCACAATGTTAGCTTCGGAGGATTTGGACGAGAATTGTAGTTCAAGAATATCACTCTTACATATTACATTGTATATCCTGCCTTTACAAAGGCAACGTTTTGTAAGAACTTAAATTTACAATCATAATAACTCCAAAATAATTCAGAATAGAGTACAAGTCTGAATAAAATACTGTCTCCAAGACAGTCAAAATCTACTTACTTTTAAACCTAACGTATGCTCCTGATTTGTTTGACGTGTCATATTTTACAGCTTACACGTGGGCTTCGAGTGTTTCAGTGATGCATATTTTTGGATAAAATCTTAGCCTACTTCAACGAATTCAAAAAACTAAAAGCTTGCGAAGATATTTTCTTGACATTAATGTAAATCATCCATGACTATTATAATACAGGGATTGTAAATATCTCTGATGAAAAATGCTAGATATTTTAATAAACAAATTACTGGTACAGTTGTGGACACCTGAGCGTGTGTGTTATAGACACCCCATGTCAGTAACCGTAAGAGGTGTAGCAAAATGCATAGTACAGTAATTGGCCTACAAACTCCAGAACATTTAATATACAGTGTTATTAATAAAAAATTTCCGCCAATTGGCGAAATTCTTTCGGAAAGCAATTTTAGTAAAATCTGTCATATTAACCTGTGTCCCATTCTCTATGTTTACAGAGTTACAACAATTTAAAGGATATGTGTTTCTTTCTTTGAAAAGGTAAAATCAAATGAAATCAACTCTCCGTAAATAATCCTTCAATCAATTGGGTCGTGTTTTAAAGTTCAAAATGTGAATTCCTGCATTGCTTCGTTAAAAAAAGTTAAATGTTTAATGATAAATTTATATTTTTGTACAAAGCAATTCAGAATTCGAAACATATGCTGAGCTTCAGAACACTACCCAGTTAAGTAAAGGATTGTCTGTGCAGAGCCCATTCAATTTTATTCTACACTTGGAATGAGAAGAACTAAAGACGAACAACTTTCAGATTATTGTAACTCTAAGTGTTGAGAATAGGACTCAGGTTCACATGACATTCTTCTGCACGAAATGTCATCAGCAATCAACTCAGTAACTGAGAGTATCTCCTCCATATACATCCTGTGTATGTACCTAGTAACAAAAGTATCGTGGAGAAGTACATTCATTAAAATTGGAGGTATTGAAACAAGGTGACAATAGCTAGTTAAAAGAGAGTTATTGAGACTCAAAATACCATCTCTTTTTTGTTAGTAGTTTAACGTCGCACTAACACATCGGAGAATTTCTGCAACGCAAAAATGGGAAAGGTCTAGGAAGAGGAAGGTAGCGGCCCCGTCCTCAAGTATGGTACAACCCCAGCATTTACCTGGTATGAAAGTGAGAGACCACGGAAAAACGATCTTGAGGGTTGCCGAAGATGGGATTCCAACCCACCATCTCTTGTATGCAAGCTCAGAGCTACGCGACGCTAATCGCACGGCTAAGTCACTCGGTAAAGATAATCTCCCGGAAACTAAATTTTACTTAGGAAAGTAAAGAAAGTGCACCACAGCAGCTTTCGTCTGTTTTCAAATTGGCGTCACCAAGTAATTGCTCCTGAGCTGTAACATTCTTCATCCATCGATTAAACACTATTTTCAGACTGATCTGCCACCATTGCTTGAAGAATGCTTTGCCAGAATATCCCTTTCATTTACTCACCATACACTAGCATGGCCACCGATTCTTAAAGATAATTACAATATTTCTGAAATATATTCAAAATGTGATAATACTCAGTAACTAATAATTCATATATTCACGAATAATATGTGACTAACTACTGCTATACATTACACCGTTAGTGGTAATGATCCCTTTTAGACCAATTAAGAGAAATACAGTGCATGAATGTTGAAAATAATCTTTCTACACCAGGATAAATGATTAAGATATTTCAAATCATATTTCATCAGGCTGTACGTCAATATGTTAGGTTGGCAATATTTACTTAGAAGTTGGGCTGATACTGAATGCAGGTTAAGAAATAAAACTGCTACTGAGCAGTCGCCACATCAGTACGACAGGTAGCAATCACGTCTAACGTTCCACTGTCTTTATTCTAGACAGCGCTCCCTAATAACAGGCCACGATCCGACGTAGAGTTTAGTGTTCCAGAATGTGGCTTTGAACTATAATACTGGAATCAGCGGTAATAAATCAGTTGGCAATAATAGAATGATTACGTCCTCCAACGCCGAAGTAGTGCACGATTCAGCACGCTCTAGAGGGGAATTGCATGGTACGAGCCAGACTTGGTAGCAAATAGCTGGTCATGTCTTGCAATCGAGAGGTTGGGACTGGATTGTGGGAGCAATGAATGAGAGAATTCCTCCCGTAACATTGAGATCACAGTACCTGTACCGTGTTCGGAACATATAACAAAACAGGAAGTCTGGTGGAGCGTGATGTAGGAAATCTATACTACGAAGGTAGTTTATGTTAGAATTGATTGCTTCATTTCTGACGAATTAAAGGAACAATAAGATTTCTTATTTTAAATTAGCCTTTGTAACTTCAGTCACTTCTTCCATGTCTTAAAATCCCAAGTTTCTTACCCACAAACAGTTATGATTCCTTAAAATTACTTCCCCACATATTTCTTCGACACTAAATATGATCTAGGAATGTCACCAAAATACCTTCTATGATAGGGGAAGATCAGTTGGATGCTGTGCTCTATCACAGAAGTGTAAATTCGGTTGAAGTTCAAGAGTATTTAAATGCAATACACCATTGCTTTTGTTTCGAATAGCACTTCACAAAACACCATCCAGTCTTCTGGGGTCATATGAGACCACCATGAGTTAATGGGAATTATTATTTTTATTATTGGAAAATTTGTGGCTTAGATGATGAAGACGAACCTAAGGATTATAAGGAAGTGATAGCAAATAAAATTAAAGAACATAAAGGAGGTACCATTTCATCGCTGTTCGGGCAAAAGGTCATATCTCCTAACGCACTTCCTATCCATTACTTATCTTAAGACTGGTCACAATTCCAAGATACATATGGATACTTAGTCTACTGAACAATTTTCGTTGTGTTCATTTTCCTATGCTTACGTGTACAGGAAAATAAAGCTCGCCGTACCGCACTGTAGGAATGTATGTTCGCATGACATATTTACGCACTCCTACAGTATAAAGTATTTCAGGTTAATTTTCTTTTACACGTTATCATAAGAAAGGAAAAAATAACGAAAATTGTTCTGATGGACGGCATATCCATATGTGGCTGGGAGGGGTGATGAGCCTTAAGGAAAATAATGGGTAGTAAGAGCCAGAACAGCGACGATTTCTCCTCCAAATTTAAACAATGGTTATTATAAAGTATACCATTACCAACGCTAAAAATTAATCCTTGATAAGAACAGCAACCCATGCAAAACGACCGTGGATTTTAGATGCTAAACTTTGAAAAGTTTAGAAAGAAGACGCTGGAAGAGTATTAGAACTGAGGAAGATTTAAATGCATACTGCGCAGGTGATTACAGTACGAAATAGTGAATTTAAAGCTGTGAAAGAACTACGGGTCTCTAAACAATGTAATGATTTTGAAGAACTTGAAAGGCAAGGTAAGTTAGGCTTGCACTAAATAGATCAAAAAGTGTTACACTCCTCAATGATATCAATCAAAACCTTTATACTCTCATGATGGTGTCACTTTTCATCATCATGATTAATGATCAGGAAACACTGGGCAAAGGACATAAAGATCTTGTATGGAGAGGAATTCTCATACAATCAAAAATCTGGAGGACCAACTCATAGTGATTACAGATGAATCTGAATCTGAATCTGACTTGTGATCTCCGGCTTGCCACAAACCCTCTTGAACTGATAATCTGCCTACTGAACTATACAAAACAACAAGTCGAGATCTCATAATTAAATTGTATGAACTCACCCAGACAATTTTCCAGTAAGTAAGTTGTCCATTTGAATTTAAGGAGTCAAGTAGGCCTAATAATACAAATACCAAAAAAGTGAATCCGACAAAGTATGGTACGTTTAACACAATAAGTCTAGTCCCCCATGATTCAAAAATTCTTCTCCATGTTATCAAGGGGATGTTGGAAACCAAAATCTGTGATTCGTTAAGTGAATCACAGTTTGTATTTCGGAAAGGTGTGTGGACCCGCGATGCCATCGGAATTGTCAAAGCCATTTCTGAACAAATGCTGAGTGGGAAACAAAAATATACACCTGATTTATTGATTATGAACACGTTCGAGTGCCCCGACACAAAATAGTTCCTTTACTTACAGATATAGAGATAGAAGACTGCATCATCTCACTTATCACGGACCTTTACAAATTTCAAACGGCAGTTGTAGCTCTAAGAGAAGGATAATCGGAGTCCGTATTTATATATAGAAAGCTGTGAGGCGTGGCTGCCCTCTGCCACCAATCTCCTTCAATATCTTTGGAGAGCTTATAATGAACGAAGCGTTAGCAAGTACGAACGGCGGGCGGCCAAGCAATTCTAGCGGGTAGCCGAAAGACACTACAATCATTAATGTTGAGAATTTCAAACAGAAAGAAAATATGGAATGAAAATCAATCAAGTAGATGCATCGTAATAGCATACACGCCGGCCCCGTGGTGTAGGGGTAGCGTGCCTGCCTCTTACCCGGAGGCCCCGGGTTCGATTCCCGGCCAGGTCAGCGATTTTTACCTGGAACTGAGGGCTGGATCGAGGTCCACTCAGCCTACGTGATTAGATTTGAGGAGCTATCTGACGGTGAGATAGCGGCCCCGGTCTAGAAAGCCAAGAATAACGGCCGAGAGGATTCGTCGTGCTGACCACACGCCACCTCGTAATCTGCAGGCCTTCCGGCTGAGCGGCGGTCGCTTGGTAGGCCAAGGCCCTTCAAGGGCTGTAGTGCCAAGGGGTTTGGTTTAATAGCATACACACCTACAAATATTCGTTTAAAGATATTTTATAAAGATCACATTGAACAAGTTAAAACATTTACGAATCTTGGAAATTATTATTATTATTATTATTATTATTATTATTATTATTATTATTATTATTATTATTATTATTGGAGTAAGAAACGACGATTATCGGCATATGTATGTTTCTACGATAAGAGCATAACTATGAAAATAGTTGTGTAACCAACATTTAATACGACAAAAACTGCCTTACTAAATACGGGTAGACGATTTCATACCTAGGAAAATGGTCTAGATCCATGTGGTGCTATAACACATTACAACTGCATCCTAAATGTGGGAGTGATGGAGCACGCTTTATTGTCGACTGACTTTGCCCAGATGCGATTCCACAGCGTTGAATGCAGCAGAGAAACGCTTCTGTACTACACAAATGACTATTCGTGTAAAATAATTTTTCATAGAATCTCATAAAGTTGAGTAACTCAGCTCCATATCGTCTCATCATGGTAGAATGACTATTGTGAGCTGGAATTCAATCCCAGTTTCACCCAGACGGATACATACTACTAGACATTGTTACATGCACCTGACTGGATGAAGTACTTTCATGATTATGTGCAATGCAATCTTCTTTCAGATCATGAAGTCGCCTGGAACAGTTGAAGGCTCGCACTGTCCGTTACCTCTCCGCTAAGTACGACTGAGTGGTTACCTCGATGATTTTTCTGTTACCAGCGTAGAAGCCAAGTGGCATTTTCACATGTTTCTCACCAAGACAAGCAGCGGTATGAATCTAGTTGAATTCATGTGGAATTTTAAAAACTGAAAGTGACGTTTCTCTGGTTCCATTTTCCCTTAAAACTGAAAGTTTCGTGGCTCTTACCACAATTTCTACGCGGTACCCATCTATCCTGTAAGTCGAGTTCCTATTCAGAAAAGAAACTAGCCCGCCTAAATTTCTCAACTACCTGGTAGGAAATAGTTCTTTGTACAGGACTGTACAAAGGATGACTAAACATGCCTTTACCACCTCGACCAGTTAGTTACTAACGAATCATAAACTGACTTTCTGTACATTTTTCTAAATCCATAACCTCACTATCTAATAACTACAGTATGTAGGAATAGTGGAGTTAGTAAAATCTTCAAGTGACACAAATTTCCCCTGCGTTGATGTTCGACTGCAATCCAGCGGGTTAAGTGGTGTCTGAAGGGATAGGTGCCGGAGTTTGAAACGTGTTCAATTACAGCAAGTCTAGGAACTGTGAAATCCGGGAACCCAACTTCGCAGGCTTGATCCTGTCTGAGTCCAGTGGTATTTGAAGGTGCTCCAATACGACAGCCTCGTGTCGATAGATTCACTGGTGCCGAGGTGCCGAAATTTAGTCCCTCAGGAGTTCTTTTACGTGCCAGTAAATCTACTGACACGAGGCTGACGTATTTGAGCACCTTCCAGTATCAGCGGACTGAGCCTGCCTAGTTGGGGTCAGAAGGCCATCACCTCAACCGTCTGAGCCACTCATCCCAGGTTTCACAGTTCCTAGACTTGCTGGGATTGAACACGTTTCAAACTCCGGCACCTTTCCCCGTCTTACACCTATTAGTATACATTACGCTAATTAGATCCGGCAGTGCTATGTAGCTACGGATATGACAGGCTTCGTTAGAAGGGTCTCATTCTTCGTTCCCAGCTTTCCTTACTCCAGATGATAAGCTTCATGTTACCGTACCTTAAAACCATTGTTAGCATGTGTTATTGTGTGTATAAAGTATATTCAGGTATTTTATAGGACTAACAGTATCTTATAATCTTAAATCTAACTGGCTATCCTGCGTGCGGAAATAGGAACTTCATCCTTTCAGGTCTTGCCTTAAAATAGCAATATTTATCTTTATTCAGAAGGTGCGCAACAGGCATGTTACCACACCTAGGGGTACATATTGTCACCTCGATTGAGAATTAGTGGGTTTCGTGGGTCCCTTTCTGTAGACAGTTTTAAAGGAACGTGAATATCAATAAATTCATTCCGGTAGATTAGAAGATACGTCTTCCAATATAAGATGAAAAGTAAAACAGCATTACGCATAATACATACTGCCTGCTCGCTTATTCATCACTGTACTAGAGATTTTCTCGATGCAGTTTGAATGAAAATCACGTTATGTTTTGTTCAAAGTTCTCATTTAATTCGTCTAAGATGCCACATCATGAAATCTTCGAAGTAGTATTACAGACCAGTCAGATGTCGAACAGGGACTAGTTACTAGAGTGCTTCCACGTGTTCAAGCATTCATGGAAGATTGATAGGTTGGAAAAATAAATCATGTACGTACGGCGGCGTTAATTATTTGTACCAGAGTAAGACAGATTCCGTCCAGGTAATAGCTGCACTGGATAAATTCTGAATCTCACATTATTTACATAGGATGGACTTGAAACCGGCAAGGTCACAGGTTCGGTCTTTGTGGACATATCAGCAGCATACGGAGCAGTGAATTATCAGCAAGTTTTAGCCAAGGTCTTCAGTGTGACAAAGGACAATGGGATTATGAGGCTTATCACTACTCTTCTCCAGAATCATAGGTCCTTCGTCGACTTGCAAGGGCAACGCAGCTGACAGAGAATACAGAAATATTGTCCACCATAAGGAAGCGTATTAACTATAATACTTTTCAATATACAGGCAAATGTCCATCCATTAATTCCAAATACAAGAAGTTTCTTGTATGCTGATGATCTTGTCTAGGCCATACAAAACACCAGTTTTGAAACAGTGGAAACAAATCCTCGACGGATCATGAGTAATACGATGAAAACCAGCTCAGATCTAATCTCACGCTGGCAGAAATTTGTGCCTTTCCTGTGAAAAACAGACGAGCAAATCATAAGCTGAAAGTAGTGTTGCTTGGTATCGAGCGATAGTTCTGCGACACTCCCAAACATCCAGGAGAAACGCCTGACAAAGGTCTCGCTTTCAAGATACCCTGCATGAACTGTAAACAGATAGTCTACACCCGGAACAAAGTGTTGAACAAACTGGTTGGATTGAAGTGGGGTAGTCGACCACAAACTCTCTGCACATCACAACTGACCCTTTGTTCCTCCGTAGAATAGTATGAACTTCTAGGTTTGTATTCGCCAATCAAGTAATCTACCGGATTCTAGGGATTGCACAACCACATATTCAGAGAGAAATGGCTGTGAACAGTGTGAGGACGAGTTAAACGATTAATTGTTCATCCACTAAATGGCCATGTACCCCGAGCTCAAAGACTCAAATTCAGGAACACTTTCTCCAAATACCTCAGGTACTAACTGGATAGACCGTATGGAGGACAAGGAATCCTTACAACCCTGAACTGGTGGCAGTAGCTGAGTGCTTACCACCTGGCCGCTAAGAGAATAAGACAACGGGCCATTCTTGAATTGGTGGCGATCAGGTGTGGGGATATTCAAAGTGACTTTAGAGTAATGTTATTAAATCGCTGCTGACAAAAGCAAGTCTGAATACGGGGAAGCATATGCTTTAATGTCCGAAGTGGACAAATATAATTGGCGCTGTTGCTGAGATCTCTACTCGAAATATCACTATCTGAGATTTGTGTAGTTTATCGCGTTTTCCCCACATCATTTTGTAGACCGTGATTAGAAATGTATCTCAAGCGACGAGTGTGTATTCTCGAATTTTAGGGCAGATATAGTGTATGTGTATAGACCCATGGCGCGTGATTCGACCAGTGGTACATCCACTTCCTCCTGTTTCGTGCTTTATATCGATATTATTCCCAAAAACGTAATACCTCACAGGTAAAACAAAAACTTAGTATAAGACATGCAGAGATATCAAATCATACTTTTGTTTAGATGACACAGAAAATTAGCATTTTCATATTCATTTTATGCTCCCAGATTATAAAGGATGTTTCAAAAATATACGGCAAAATTTTAGGGTTGGATTCATCAGAGGTAGACGAGACAAAAATGTACTATATATACTTAGGCCCGGAAAACCGTAGTTACTAAGATGCCAGACATTCATGTGTGATGAAGTGGGGCGTCATTTGCTACAATTAAGTTCAAATTTCCTGAAACGATTCCCTCCGTTGAATACCTTATGAGAAGTGCCTGAAATACCCACCACCTGCCATAATGTAAGCGTCTGCACGTGATCTCATTGAGTTCCGAACAGGCCCAAAATCGCTATGTAATAGGTATCATTCGGCAAGAGAACAATTATTCCACTAAGTATTACTTCTTCTAAACTGCAGTCACGTACACCAACGATTTTAAGTACCCCCAGGCAAAAATTCATCAGTATGACGTGCATTATGGTGCTCAGAGGCACAAGGACAATAATGTGCACAAAGAACATCCCTTGTCCGCGTGTTAGTGATTTGTCTTCGAAATTACAGTGATATCAAATAAATTACAAATTTTGGAACCCATATTAGTTCAGACTTTTCATCTTCACTGAATACGGGAATCCGACCCAGTAATTTCGCCGTGTATTGCTATAACATTCTGTATATAAAAGGCTAGAAGGAGAATGTCACGATTTTTTTCACGTTTTTCTGTGTATTTTACCGTTATCATTTCTAACTGCTATGTACGCTATCTGAATGAAACAATAGGGGAAAACTCTTCATTATTTCGGTAAATGTTCAATAATTGGGACAGGTGAGTGACACTCTCACCAACTTCACACCATAACTCCAAATCGCGGTTTACCGAGATCGATAGCTGCAGTCGCTTAACTGCGGCCATTATCCAGTAATCGGGAGATAGTGGGTTCGAGCCCCACTGTCGGCAGCCCTGAAGATGGTTTTTCGTGGTTTCCCATTTTCACACCGGGAAAATGCCGGGGCTGTACCCTAATTAAAGTTACGGCCGCTTCCTTCCACTTCCTAGGCCTTTCCTATCGCATAAGACATATCTGTCGGTGAGACGTAAAGCAAATAGCAAATCCCGGCCAGTTGCTTTATGTCGCACCGACACAGGTAGGTCTTATGGCGACGATGGTACAGGGAAGGGCTAGGAGTGGGAAGGAAGCGGCCGTGGCCTTAAGAAAGGTACAGACCCAGCATTTGCCTGGTGTGAAAATGGGAAACCACGGAAAACCATTTTCAGGGCTGCCGACAGTGCTGTTCGAACCTACTATCTCCCGAATACTGGATACTGGCCGCACTTAAGCGACTGCAGCTATCGAGCTCGGTGCAAATCCTGGCCAGTGATATAACGTGTCCGCATGATTCTAATTCCACGTCAAATTAGTTGTCCTGAGGCCATGTTCCCGGTACCACAGTAACGTAAAACTGTAAGCTGACTTGTTTTGCTTCCTACAAACGTCCAGGTAATGGGCGCATCACAAAATTGTATTCTGCTTCAGCATCTATGAAGTCCCATTAAGTTAAATACTTTGAACAAATGAAACCTTACGGCTTCTAAGCACTAGTCCGATATATCTTTCAGAGAACAAAGTGTCACTTCCCTGGAAGTATGATTAAAATCGTGGTAAAATCATTTCAGTCAATTGCATAAAAGCTGAAGTATTCTTGACCATGAATATTCGTATAAAATATCTTATCATTTATTTGAATCCAGGCGATCACTGTAAGTTGAAGGAACTTATTACAATGTCACGTACTATTGTAAGCCTCACAATAACAACAGCATTCTTTACTTAGGTGTACAAAATACTTCGAGTCAATGAATAACAATGCTCGACGTTCATTTACTACTAGTATGTTAAAGTTAAAGACTCATTAGAACCACGTAACTGGTTATGTTTCCTTTTCTAGGCAGGAAAGCATTGTGTCTAAAACTGAAGACAAATAGATTAATTAATAGATCATTTCCAAATGAAGAAAAATAATCTTCTAGAAAAGGAGCTCAAGTTCAATTGCTCGGCACTGAAATCAGTTAAGAAAACTACAATCTAATCGTCACGAAATCAGATAAAGGGAACGCCATAGTCATAATGAAGTAACACGAGTACATAGAAAAAACAACAGAATCCGTCAACAACAACGCAAGTCAAGAGTAACACGTTACTTGTTAGGACAACATTGAACCAAATTGCTTTACACTCAACGACAAAATGTATTTTCAAAAATAAGGGTTAAACATAGGATCGCCATTATCAGGTGACAAAAAGAAGGGTTAAACATGGGCTCACCATTATAAGGTATATTAGCGAACATTTCTTAACCGAGCAGGATTCTTTCACTGGAGCAGTTTTGTAGATGACATATGAAGCATGTGCGATAATGACTTCAAAAATGCACAACAGTTTTTAAACACACTGCATTTTTCACGCATTTAAATTAGGTTCGCAATGGAGCCGGAAACTAACAAGGAAATTAACATTTTAGACATCACAATCTGTAGGAATAATGACCACCTGACTTACAAAATATACAGAAAACCCACTCAGACGTCACAAAAAATTAACAAGAACTCCACCTACCCTTACAAACACAAATCATCAGCACTGAATGCAATGATACACAGAGAATTTTCCATACCAATAAGCACGACAGATTTCAATGTAGGAATAAAACCACCCTCCTGACACATCAGATAAACTAATAAATAAACAAAGGAAAAATACCAGAAAAACCACACATTATATAGAAAAATACATTGTCCTAAACTACGTAACCATGAACACATACAAAATAACTAACATTTTCTAAAATGGAACTCAAATGTAGCCTTTAGAACGAAAAACACACTCAGAATAGACATCAGCAAATACAACCTAATCACAAGAGCCATTTCTCCAAGTCAGGAGTTTATGTACTGAAATGTTAAGAACCAAACTGCAGCGCCACATATATAGGCCAAATAAAACTTAATTTTCACAGCAGATACATTGAACACAAAAGTGCAATTAGATGAAATTGGCACTCACATTCGGAGAACACATATACACACCGCTTCACAGACATCGGCACAGATCTACATAGTAGTGCCAATAAACTCGTGGACTGGGCGCATGGTGTTGCGCCGGAGGATGGTGCAGAGCAAGTCAGTCTCTCGTCCAAACAAGAGGAATATGTGTGAATACAGTGTCAGTAGAAGTACAGTCTCTGTTGTGAAGAGAAGTTGAATGTGTGCGGCGGAACTTGAGAATGTCGCAGTTTGAGCAAAGGGCAAACTTAAAGCTCTGCAAAAATCGAGGCAAATACACTAGCGAAACGTTTAAGAGGATGAAGCAATTATACGGTGACGTCGCATTGGGTCGCAGTGGTGTGTTTAAGAGGCGTAAGTGTTTTGCGCAGAGAAGAAGCAGTTTGGAGGACGATGAGCGTACTGGTCGGCCACAAACCATGAGAACTGAACACAAGAACGAATAACCTGGTATTCCTGTGTGCGCCAACTGCTGCTAACCGATAGATGATCTTGTAGCAACAGTAGGGATCAGCCATTGTACGTGCTACTAAAATCCGTCTGATGATCTGAATATGTCGCGTGTTAACCAGCACAATATGCCACGCGTACTGACGAAAGACAACACGATGATAGGATGATCATTTGCGGTGACGTGATCACTAGTGTTGACGATGATGGGACGTTCTTCAACCGGATCATAGCAGGAGACGATATGTAGTGTTTTCTTTAAGATCCGCAAATGAAGCGACAAAAGGCCACCAGGAAGTCTCCACCAGCGCCCCGACGGAAATAACACACGACAAGATAAGTCAAAAGGTAAGGTCATGCTTGAACTATTTTTTGACTCATTGGTTATTTTTCACATGGATTTCAACCCACATGCAGAAACTGTCAACAAGGCCCGCTACAGGGAGATCCTTCGCCGTCTACGCTATTCAAATCTTCATAAGTGCCCTGAGATTTGGCGTAGGATGAACTGTTTGCTGATACATGACAACACCCCGGCACAACGCTCTGTGCTTGTTCAAGAGGAACTCACAAGGCAACAGGTCACCGTTTCGCCGCAACTTCCGTTGTCACCCGATCTCGCACCATGCGATTTCCTTCTCTTTGCTAGATTGAAAGCAAAGCTGCTTGACCGTAGATTTCATTCTGACGAGATCATTAGCGCCACAAAAGAAGTCGTACGGGATCTTTCTGCCAATATAATTCAGGGGTGTTTTCTGCAGCCATACGAACGTTGGCAGACGATGCATAGCGGCCAACGGCGACTATTCTGAGAAGGGATGTGGTTCTGTATATGTGTACATCGTGTGGTGCGGCAACATGTACGACTCACTGTTTCTGCTGGCAGCCTACACTGTAGGCGCCAGTCCACGGATTTAATGACTGTGCTATGTAAAAATCTGACATGTAGAAAATAGAAGTAACTCTTTGAATACTGAAGAGGCCATTAACATTTACATCACAGAAAGGGCCAATCAAAACAACTTCAATGAAGGCACACACATAAAATTTCACCTTTTCACCCAACTAAGTTAATCCCTGTCTACATTTTATCTTTAGCGCTTAATGAATCCCACAGGAAGAAATCTCTGTCTTAAATGCCTGGAATGTGAGTTAGATATTTTTATCGGTAGTAAATTCTCTGCAAAATTATGTTTTACACGTTACATTAATTCAATTTTATATTTTATTTCAGCAAAATCATTAACATACGTTTAGTGCCTGATACACATGAATACATCATAGATGAAGAGTCAACACATCCACACGCATCTCAAATGAAAAGAGTTAACGCCCATATCATTCACCTTAGCCCCCGCCACTTTCCCTCACCAGGAACAGGTTTGTTGCTACAGGAATTTTTTACACATTTGTATAAGCACTTAGCGAATCCCACAGGAGGAAATCTCGGAACTAAATATCTGAAATATGGGTTAGGATATTCTCATCTGTAGCAATTTTTCCGAATTTCGCAGCGTCTTCGTCAATCGGGAAGTTTTTAGTAGGTTTTTATTTATCAGTCATTTATCATTGCCCCAGAGGCGTGCGACTGGCTTCGTCAGCCGGAAAAATTCCTATCTTCGCCGCTAGATGGGGGCTTCATTCATTCCATTCCTGATCCGGTCGAATGACTGGTAATAGGCTGTGGATTTTCATTTTCATTATGTATCACTAAAAATACAGTCTTACATGTTACATTTAATTCATTGCCATACTTTATTTGATCAAAATCATTAACATGCATTTACTGCCTAATGCACAAGATACACTTCAAGATGAAAAGTAGCACCCTTTCTCCCTCACATACATACAGAACCAATGCACACATATGCCCACCGTCACACCCACTTCTCCTCCCCTCTCCAGGAAGCAGAGTTATTGCCTTAAAATTTCTCCTCAGCCTCCACCCCACCTAACCGGCTATAAAGACCAAGACCAGAAATAAGCAAGTGGTGACAATCCAGACACAGTTGCGGAAGATAACGGACGACAGCAGCCAAAATAAGTACCTAACTGAAAATTTCCATACCTTACTAAAGTGACAGTCGAGGACTAATACATTCATTATTTGTATAAATTTTTATAACATCACAAATTCATAATCATTGACATATTTAGGCAACGTAAACAATATTGTATATATATGCACATGGTTTAAAGTGTTTTGATGGAATCTGACGACGTTCTTTTAGACCGAAATATGTCATTCTTTGTTTAACAGTGTATATTTTGTACAGTTATGTTCTAGTGTTATATATTATATTTGAATTTGTGGTTTGATAGACAGAAAAGCTTTTATGTTACATTGAATACAACGCGGAGACAAATATTGATCGAAAGTTGAAATATATTATAGAAAATATTCGTGAATCTTTAGAGTGATTTCTTTCAAAGAGAGACGAAATATTGCCTTTGTTTATTAAGAATCATGATTTTTCACTATATTGTTTAAGAATAATTTCATAATCATTAGTTTTCTCACTACATAAGCGCTGAGGGACAACGATATGAGCATATTAGTACACGCGAACAATATATTCAATGATGGGTTATTTTTACTAAATATACACATTACGTAAAATAGCGAGATGCTCGTTGCAGTTGCTAGGTTTAAGAATATCAGCTCTTCCGGTAGATGGATATGTTCGTGAAGGCACGATGTAATTTTCATAATGGACATGTTAATTTTTATCACATATGTCGTTACTGAATATTGGCAAGTACAACATCCGGCAGCGAAGCTCTTGCATTATGCATGTTCTGCTAACAAATGAATTTTGATTCAGGTTACTATGAAATGGCACACAAGAGGGATTACTACGAATGTCATGAATTATTAATGATATTTACAGAATTATTCCTAGATATAGAATATCGCACACTGTGAGCTACCTAAGTTGCATGACTATGTTCGCTGATCTCTTGAACTTAACACAAAATCACCCTAAATATTTACGATTAGAAGTTTCAGATATATAGAGTCTGTTAGATACTACTAAAAATTCATACATATTTAGATACCGTCCAGGATGTATTGCGAAATTTACTAGAGCGTTAAATATTTATAACACAGATATAACTTTTCAAACCTATAAACAGGTAAAAATTTGAGATCTCTTGTATTTTTATTTGCATTAACGAGAGACCCTATTATGGGCTGTGAAAGGAGCAAACTTTTCTTTTTGTTTTGAAGTTTACTACTGGCCGATATAGTAAAATTACTAGTAATTTTGTTAATGAATTGATTACAACATTAACTCGAACATGTGGAGCGTCAGTTTTCCTAATTCAAGCATAAATTTAACAAATTGATTTCTAACATGCTATATTTTGTATCTTTGTCTGAAAGACGAGTGGCAATACACATTTCTTGCTAAATTTTACTGACAACTTAGTTCTCCATTTGCGTTTGCATTTCTCGATTTGTACAGATGTGTCAGCATTTCAGAATATTATATTTCTGATTAGACATTTCCTTGAGATATTATTGAGATTCGCTCCTATTTACATCATAAAAGACCATATCTGACACAGAGTTCGATCTCAGTTGCGTTCAACAAAATCCTAGGATGATGTTGATTTCTACAACTTTAACTTTTTGACATTTAACGCCCTTTGTAATGCACACCCCATTTATATATTTCCTAATGCCTTATATCAGTGTATATCTTCTGAATGTTTTTATATTTGTTCAAAAAAATCTCTGTGCCAACAGAGCGCCGTATACCACAACTTAATGAGAGAGAATAATAAGTGAACAACAGCTAGAAATAATGGCTAAACATACCCATATTAGTACAATTCTCTCAAGTAATCACCGTTATGAATAAACAAATATTGCTTAATGTTATATTTACAGTAACTGTTGTACAACATATAATGATAAATTGTTAAAACACTTTTCATTACAATCTGTACATGAACATAGAATAGAGATTTTATCTAATACACTTATAGGCAGTAAAATATTGACATCACGTTTATGTTTATTCCTTGTATCTCATATGGCAATCGGTCGGACAGTTCATACATCAAGATCTACCTGTG
Source organism: Anabrus simplex (assembly GCF_040414725.1). Taxonomy (NCBI): domain Eukaryota; kingdom Metazoa; phylum Arthropoda; class Insecta; order Orthoptera; family Tettigoniidae; genus Anabrus; species Anabrus simplex. The sequence continues at coordinate 794,290,993 of NC_090266.1, forward strand.
GTTTTAGGATGGGTAGCGGACTATTTATTCTCGCTATCGGACCTACCTTGGTATGATTCCTACTGGTGGTAAAAGCAGGGAGGTATGAGGGAACTTAGAAATGCCGGGATATATTTGGTTATTATGGTAAATTAATATAGGATATATACTGGTTGGTAAAAGAGCGTTCAACTTGGGAGATCTTTCTAAAAGTTCAGTTGACGCTGGGTGTACTTTCAGTAGTTAAGTAGTAGATGATTGAAATCAGCTGCCTCCCCAAGGTAAACAGTGCACTTTGGTGATTCAAGAATTCAAACCCTATGCAAGTGACTTGGGTAACAACCATGCTCTAGTCTCATTCTCATGATACATGTCACGTCTTATTATGCCATGATTTCCGGGTATGAAGGACTGAGGAGTGCATGATGTGCGCGTGACGTTTTCCATTCCTGCAACTGTTCTAAGCGGTAGTGTTATTTGGTGTTGCGAATTAATTCTGTAAATGGAGATATCTGACTGTGAGACTGCGACTCAAATCCACATTTCCAAAACTAACGGCTGAGAGAATTCATCATGCTGGCCACTCGTCACCTCATAATCTGCAGGCCAAGGCAGCTAGTTTGAAGCGCTAACACAACGTTTCCCATAAATTTACGGGAAAATATGTGATGTATAGAATAGAAATATACTTGGGTGACTGGAAACGACGATACGTTACAGTTTTTAAATTCATTTCGTCCGGCTATTTCTAGCCGGGTGCAGCCCTTGTAAGGCAGACCCTGCGATGAGGGTGGGCGGCATTTGCCATGTACAGGTAATGCGTGTTATTTTGGCGGAGGATAGTGTTATGTGTGGTGTGTGAGTTGCAGGGATGTTGGGGACAGTACAAACACCCAGCCCCCAGCCACTGGAATTGACCAGTGAAGGTTAAAATCCCCGATCCATCCAGGAATCGAACCCGCGACCTTCTGAACCGAAGTTCAGTACACTGACCATTCGGCTAACAAGTCGTACACATTTTTCGGATAAAATGTTATGTAAATATTAAAAATTACAATATGGTGTATCAGTGTAACACTGTAAAACACGGTGTCAATTTCAAGCACTTCAACTTCTATTCACAGCTTTCATTCGTACCACAAGATAACACTACCTGTTAGGACGGTTAAATCAATGGAAATAATGTCTGTCATGACTTCAACAATAGCGTTCAATATATCCAAGAGGTGTTTATTAGTTCACGTCTTCCTTCTACCCTCTTGTCCAAGTTTTTCACTATCATTTATTTCATCTTCATTAGCTCTTCAACAGAGGTTGGCGTTAAGAAGGGCATCCAGCCGTAAAAATGCCATACAAATCGAGCTCAACTTATCCCCGGCACCGTATCATCAAATAGGTATAAGGTGTAGGCAAACATTTATGACGAGTTTTGTCTTAAGACAAACCCAGCCGCCAAGCCAGAAAAATTAGCGTACGTGACTCATATCCGTGACCAGGTTGAGAGTAAATCCAGAACCCTTTAAACCAAAGGCCGCTACTCTCTCCATTCACTCAATAATCCAGGAACTAAAATTTTCCTATTTCTGAAATAAACAAGGGAACAACCGAGGGAAACCTTTCCGTTATTTTCGAAAGATTCCAAATGTATCACCATTACTCTATTCTGGTAACAAAATAGCTTGGCTAAAACAATATACGATGAGGTTTGAAGACGAAGAGACATACTTAAATATAAATTAACATAAAGTTATGTAGGAGCCACGGGGTAAGTCTCACACAGTTTGTGCTAAAGAGAATGAAGCGCCAAGAGAAAGTTTCCCATAATTTTATGGGAAATTCTCCGTTGTATAGAATAAGAATAGCCTGCGGTGATTTGAAAAGACGACAGTTCTATGGTCTTACAAAATAATTTAAATTTTCACATCATCCAGTTCTCACCCTGGCTCCTTTGTTATCTAACCAGTGACAAGCTAGAATACCATGTAAATGAGGTTATGTCACTCTTCCTTCGTGGAGGGCTTTTCTTTGGCAAACATTACGGTGATCACAGGATTTGTAGGACCATGTACCGTATACGTGAGCCGTGAGCCGTACACCTCGGCTGCGGGGCATTAATAGCACTTCAGCCTTCATTTTGCATTCACTTGGGCGGGATCTACAGTATATTATAGTGACCTGCAGCACACACGACAGAAGGAGAATAGCGGGCATAGTGCTATTGCTAGATTAAAGATGACAGTACTTTAAGAAAACGAACTGCTTCAACAAACTGCTTTACAATAACATACGTTTACCCGATTTCGTTGTTGCTATAGTTTGTATATATTTGTATTATATTTAAGGCATGATGTACCTTAGCTCTGAATACATGTCATTGTCATTGTATTGTAAACATAACGGAGAAGTAGTGTGAGAGGTACCCTGAAAATTGAAATAATGACCTCCGCATTATATTGATTTCAGTGAAAGTGAAGACAGTCTGATATTTAGTGATGAAGATGATGACTGCTCTCAGTGCACCGATTGGTTTCTAGATACCTGAAACAGCTACCCAATCCTAACTACGCATATTATCAGATATGCGACTGTCGTGAAGCAATAATCTATTTCAAAATAACACGCTGCATATTAGCCACATCCATTATACATAATATCAAACATACTTCTCCGGTCCGAAAATGGGTGTATAATCTGGGTTTGCAAGCAAAACACACTAGGTCCACAATCTCACTTTTGAGAAGAAGAAGAAGAAGAAGAAGAAGATTGAATGTTTTCGGTCTCAGCATAAGAATATATCCCTTTAACATTATGAAATGAGTTGTTTGGAACATCTAGACTTGAGTAAGAAAAAGAAATTAGGAAATACAGTAACAACAGTGATCTCGTACGACTTAATGGATATCACCTGTGAATAGCGCGGAAGAAATCACGTAGGACAGTGAGAAAACGTTAAAAATTCAAAAGGGCCCTAATATGATTTGCTAATGGTTTAAGGCCACACAAACACATCTGAAGTTTCCGGTGACGGTGGGATTGGAAAGGGATAGGATTGGGAAGGTAGCGGCCGTAGCCTAAACTTTTTTACCATTCTCTTTACGTATCACAGACACAGATAGTTCTTACGGCGACGATGGGATAGGAAAGGGCTAGGAGGGGAAGGAAGCGGCCATGTCCTTAATTAAGGTAAAACCCCAAAATTTTCCTGGTGTCAAAATAATGTGTTCTTATTTTATACCTACGATACACGGTACGTTATACATTCCGAATTGCGAAGCGATGGCCTTCTGAGCTAAATTTAGTGGATTCGATCGTAGCTTAGTACAATGTTTGAGGTGCACAGATATGCCAGCCTCGTATGTTAGTAGATTTCTTGAAAACGGAATTCATGAGGTACAAAATTCCATCACCGATTACCGCAAAAGTAGTTACTGATAAAGAATGGATAGGAATAATCGCCAGTCTGTCTGACTACAAGATTTAATTCCCCACGGAAGTGTGTAACGCTCACTCTCCGGCCAGGAAATCAGCTTTCTTGCAGAAGTGGCGGAAGGGAGAACCTTTTTTTTAGTTTTCTGCGTTTTTCCGTCTTAAATAGCCAATTACATAACTAGTTTCATAACATTCGTTTTAGTTAATTAAGTTGTTATAATATAAACATTAAATATAATTATGTGTATAATTGTCATAAAGTTAAGATGTTTTGGAAATGTCACAGAGAATTATATTCCAATGATTAAATGTATAACTCTGGCATATCCAGTCCGATGCCCAATTGAGGTAGGAAGAGAGTGAATGGCTCTAATTGAGTGTCATAGGCGTATAACAATATTGGATATGTATGTCTGATAGATGTCGGGAAATGGTTTAGTTAGTCGGCTCGGCCTCTAACATAATTAGAAGATCCCAACCTCACAAGAGTAGGGATGAAGGTTGAGTTTCTGGCATCTTATATCTGGATGAACTCAGCTAACGGAGAGTAACCGTGATATAGAATTCCAGCACGCTCGGTAAGGCTGCGAGGATACAGGATGAAAACAAGCATGTCGTAATCACAGGACACTGAGTCACAAGAAAGCTATGAATATATGGGCATATTGAAACAGTTCGGAATGGTAAAAGGAAAGAATGTGAAAGTTATCCGTGGTAAACCTTCTAATCAGATGCAAAGCATCCTTTTGCCACAAGAAATGTCATGAGATAAATTATATTTTTGAAGGACGCTGTGTGGTGAGTGCTGTCGGCTACTTCACTTACAGTACAACAGAAGTGTATAAAACAAAGGGAAGACACCTAAAACCTAAGTAGAAATTTTACTGTAAGCGTCTAGGGATTTTATCCATGACTCCCGAGACATCTGAAGTGAAGAATAGCCACGCCGACTCGGTTAAGGGAGAGAAATATAAAAAGAAGTATAACATTTACAGACAGGAGGAATGATGATCAGATTAATACAGAGGGTGAACTCACTACTTACGGCCAATCACGTTTGGACAATGAGGGTTCAGAAACTTGAAAAATACTTCAAGATCAACATAAAACAGCTTTAAGATTATTAAAAGATGAAGTTATATAGAGAAGGCCAGTAGCAGCTCGAGAGAACGGATACGAAGTCAGATGAACAAGTCTGCGAAGCACATTAAGACACTATAAAATATAAAAGAACGAGGCATACGTGGGATGAAGACAGTCGGAATCAGTCAGACGTAAATTAGGTGGTAGAGGGAAATAGTACAGGATATGGCGAAGAAGGATAGGAAAACTGTCTGAAAAAGTGAACCAAGGGAACGGAAGACTGGGATAGTGGTGGTGGTGGTGATTATTGTTTTAAGAGGAAGTACAACTAGGCAACCATCCTCAGACTGGGATAAGCGTATGGAAGCTATTTATGTATCAAAGTGGTCTATCAAGATTTCAAAAAGAAAATAGGAAGAAATAATTTGGAAATGAAAGAGAAAAAGTTTCTCGAAAACAAGCGAAGGTTCTGGGCACCTCCAACCACATCGGCAGACCCAGGATTATACCCTTTGCCTTCGGCGCTTCTTGTGAAAGCGGAGGGAAAGACAGATGCATGGCGTTTCTACATGTTAGAGATACGTCGACTCGGTTCAAAAAAGCAGAAATATGAAAAAAAGGAGAACGTTTATAGAGAGGGGGAAAGATGACCACAGTAATCAAGAGCGTGAACACGGATGTCAAGTACCTGTGAGACTGGACGGACACACTAGTAGACAATTCAGGATCGTCAGAGATGTGAAAGTTGAGGACAGCTCGAATTCACACCTCTTCGTCGTGTCCGTGAACTTAGTGATCAGACAGTAAATAGCTAGGACGAAACGAGTGAAGTTAGATAACTGATTAATAAGGTCAGCGTATCTCCAAGAACTTGTATACACTGATCACGAAATGATTTCATGTAATAGCAGGAAGCTGTCACGGAGTGCGCAAGCGTCCTGCAAGTCAGAAGACTGTCCATCGAGAATATTGGAAGGAAGGCAAGGAAGCACCGTGAAACAAGTCGAAGCCGTCACCTGTATGGGTAGAATGTTAAGGAAGGTTTTTACACGATATAATACTATGAATTATTTGTATCATCGGCTGATCCATGCATATGCGGGAAAAAGGAAATCCCAGATAAAATTCATTAAAACCTATGGGACGAACTTTTATCTTACCCTCACCCATAGTGCTGATACCTGGACTATTCTGGGACGCCTGAATGTAGACTGACCACCTCAGTTGTGAAACACCTGTAGTTGATAGTGAATACTATAAAAGCAGACCAGAAGGTGTACGAGATGTAGTCGTCAGACTAGAGTTAAATGTAGATCCGCGAATGCACACAATACCGAATATACCGTACAGGTGGTCCTCAAAGGTGGAAATGGTTTCAACACGATGGATATGCGGCAGAGAGTAAGGGTTACGATTCTCCGGTAAGCCAAACCACATAGTTTGAGTGGCTGCTACAGACCGCGCAGTAAATCTTTGTGATATTTGCCAGTATAATTTTAAAATCAAACGTGACCCTACGATATCAAAACTGAACATATTAAACTGATAATTCGTGTAGCTTTTCAGAAAACAGGTATTTTATAGCATTATTTAGAAAAAACAAACTCCATGGTGCAACAGCCTAGGCCTACCAAGTGACCGTTGCTCAGTCGGAGGACCTGAAGATTACGAAGTGTCGTGTGGTCGGTAGGACGAATACTCTCGGCCATTATTATTGGATTTCTAGAACATGAGAATTATGTAGAACATTGCGTTAATAAAATAGTATTGAATTCATATTTTGTACAGCACACACAAATTCACGTCTGAACAGGTAAACGTCCTTTCCTATGTACGCTTTTGTCCTCAGAAACGAGTGTGGCATGTTAAATATTATTACCCTTGCAACGGTTCGAATCCCGTTACAAGCATTCATTTGTATTATTATTATTATTATTATTATTATTATTATTATTATTATTATTATTATTATTATTATTATTATTGGATATATTTTGTGAAACCTTTTGACATTGGAACACATGGTGCAATACTGTTTCAGTAACTGTCGATTCATGTGTCTGTCATTGTATGCTCTAAGCGATGAGATCGTATTTAATGAGTTCCGTATTTGCCTTAGGCTATTTCAACATAATATGTAACATTTGTAGCTGGGTGGGAGTGACATCTTATCTATACTGAGCTCGGACGTGGGTGTCTTACCATGTGTCAACTATTGGCTATAAATATATATATGGGCTGTATTTTATAGCGGCAGTCATTTGGCTGGAGAGCCTTGCCATGGAGTGTTGTAGTGAGGAGTCAGTTGGATACTTCAGTTGGTTAGAAGCAGTTGGTTGGAAGGAGATGAATGGAGAGACTTGCCATGAAGTCAATTGGAAGGTGACGAACGGGGAACAGTGATATGGATTGTATTTTGTGCATCAGTTCAGTCGAGTTCTTGTGTCAGTTCGGTGACAGACGAATATCGAGTCGTCGTAATGCAGACTAACAGTTATAAGCGAATTACTTGTAAATTTGATTGTGAAGTGTGAATATAATTTCAAGCCATGCTATATCTCGCTTGTGAAACTAAAAGGATATATCACCAAATAAGGTTTGAGATACCTACAGTCAATGCCAATTCGAAGGGATACGTCTTAATAATACTCAAAGTGTTCGAGGTACAGTCAAGTGGACAGTGAGGGATAAATTTCTTGTATCACTTTTAAATGTCCGGTCAAGAAGATTTCAAATTTTATGACTACAGTCCTTTAGTAATAATGTCAGAGTTTTATATTATCTTTTGAATTATCGCAGTAAATCTCACTCATTAAAGTCAATTTTTAATGAATATGTTTTGTTCAGTAAAAAATAAATTGATTGTTTCATTTCTGTACTAGCTCAGTTAACCTCAAATTTTAATGGGGAAACCGAACGCAATCTCCTTTTCCCAGAATATATATGTTATGCTGTCAAAGTAAGCTTATTACCCCACAGCCTACAGATATTCAAGATTGTCATCCATATATCGTTACAAGTATTTGTGACCTAAAGATTACACTCTAGAAGAGTGTTAAACTGCCCAGTTGCTAATTCCGTTAATATGAAAGAAACATGATAGTATGGAAACAATTATTGATAAGGCTTTGGACTGTAAGGAACAGGGTGGCTGATTTGTGCAGATCTAAATGTGTGCTAAAAGGAATGCAACCAGGATTCACAACATTTTGTTATTTTCTCTGTGCGTGGTACGCTCGAAATAAGTGTAATCGTTATGAAATTAGAGAGTGGTCATTAAAGAAAGTATAGTGTTAGGACAAAATATGTTGAAAACTTCCCACTTGTTGATGTTACCAAAATATTTTTCTCCCTTTGCATATAAAAATGGGGTTGATGAAGAACTGTGTTAAAACGAGAGATATACCAGGAAGGGCATTTCAATATTTAAGGGGAATATTTCAAAAGTTGAGTGAGGCAAAACTAAAAGGAAGTTATCTTAATAGGGCCCCAAATACGCGATCTATTGCATGATTCTTTATTCGACCTGTCTCTCATTCCTGTTGAAAAAAAGTCTAGCTTGCTTTTAAATCGGTTTGTGTGCATTTTCTGCGAAACTATAGAGTAAACAATTACAGATATATGGGGGAATATTTGGTGAGGGCTTACAACACACTGGGATTCAACATGTCCATTAAGATTCACTTCTTCCATTCGCACTTGAATTTATTTCCACCGAACCCTGGTGAGGTCAGTGAAGAGCATGGAGAAAAGTCCCATAAGGAATTTTTAGAAGTATAAAGGCGATAAAAAGGGAAATCAGCGCCCAACGTGCTTGCCGATTACTGCTGGCAACTTATCACAGATGTTTCGGAGTCATCAGAAGAGAAAGTTTTAAGAAGGTGAGAACTTGTACTATATAAAGTCTTAGTTGCAACATAAATACAATAAATGAATACTTAGTATACTTATTTTTTGTGTATTTTGGATTATGGATAATTTGGGTTGATGTTACACCACACACAATATAATAAACAAACAAACAAACCCCATGGCGCAACAGCCCCGAAGGATCACGGCCCACGAAGCGACTGCTGCTCAGCCCGAAGGCTTACAGATTGCGTGGCGTTATTCTTGGCTTTCTAAAACCAGGGCCGCTCTCTCTCCTTCAGATAGCTCCTCAATTGTAATCACGTAGGCTGAGTGGACCTCGAACTAGCCCTCAGATGCAGGTATAAATCTCTGACCTGACCGGGAATCGAACCCGAGTCCTCTACACCGTGCGGCCGGCGCACCACATATAATAATAGAAAATAATAAAAAACCGGTTGAACAACAGTGAACTATATGGCCTATGCAGTATATTGCGGGAAGTTCATTTTGTCCTCTCAAATAAATGTTGTTGGATACAGAGAAACGAACTTTAGATTGGAAATCAACATATGCGAATTAATTAAAATCGCGTATTTTCATTTCCAGTACTTTAAAACAATTTAAATTTGTTAATCTGTGCTGTCTGTGATTTTCCTACGGTCTGAGGGAAAAATGACCTTTTCCTAAATAACAGGACATACCCCATACCATTAAAGATTTTTTTCACTTGTTATCTCTTATAAAATATTTGCTCTTCTGTCCTGAAGTCATTCCAATAGTATGACCAACTCTCACAACCATCCAAATGGAATTTCTTCTATCACTGAAAACGACACATTTCTATTCTTGCTTCCACGTGGCACGCTTTCTAGCCAACTTAACTCTGTTCTCCTTAGGCGTTACCCTCATATGAGGCTGCGTCTTTATTGAATGAGCTCTGCTCTGTCTGATCATGATGTTTAATGTAGATATGTGGAGATCGATAGTGGGGTTTTGTTTGAGTCGTCCCAACTTTGTTGCACCCGCACTAAGCCTTCTGATAACTTGTCCCTCTCGTCTGGGTGTGGCTACTGAGGACCTACAAGCGATTTTTTTCTTTCCGCCATAATTTTCCTTAACTCCTGGAAACTGTTTTTCACAGTTGCTGATTTGAGACCTCTCCTTGCTGTTTCCCGGGAGGATAAGAAGTACCAGAACATTACACAACGAATATACTTGTGACATGGTAATAAGACAATTCATACAGAGTGATGTTTAATACTACAAAAATGAATGATTTAAGTAAAAGTCTAAGAATTTTACCCATTAAGGTTAGAGAATGCCTCGCATTGTAGACGTAGTTCTAGCAGCGAACTTCACCGCAAGTAAAAGAGCACCGCGACAATTGGCCGCTAATTAGAAATACCAAGCATTATTTGGCCAGTGAATTGGAGCTGAAACTCTACAGATCAAGTTCCGTGATTTCAAAGAAGTCTCTTGAATAAGAAGGCCATCATGCTTCAGGCTGCCGTAATTCTTAAAGGAATGTGGGTGTAATCATTAAACTTCTAAATCAATCGGCTGATAATTAAAATAATGCATCGTTGTTGAAGAGTTACAGTCTGCCGTTGTGGTGTAGTCCATTATTCGTTGTGCGTCTTCTCTAAGACACCGGTTTCTATATTGCTAAGGTAAGTGAAGGTCTCCAAATGTGTTAGGTTATTCCAGTTGGATTCCAGCTCATTAAAATACTCCTACGGGACAAATTTTTGGCACTCTGATAACCCTTAAAATGTACAGCAATTGAAGGAATTTAAGAAAATGACGTAGGTTCATTCCCAGTCAGGGAGTGACAAGATTTAGGAAATGGCTTTTCACTGATGGAGAAACACATGTCCCTGATGTTCATTCAGATTACACAGAAATTGAGTATCAAGTTAATTCCTGGCAGTCAGTCATAGAATTAAACACACTTTCGCTCTTACTGTAGTGTCGAGGTTAAGAATAGTTGAAGTCTTTACCTTCAATTCCATTACATCCTTTATGGCCTATACGGAGATGGCTTCAGGCAAGATACGTCAGCTTGTGATTTTTTTTGTTATTACATCTTTTGCTAAGTATTGAAAAATCTTCCTACAGTCGGATTCATTAGAAGTTGAACAAAAGGTAATCATGTATGTCTGAGCTTCATTGTCAATTGTACTGATTCAAACCCACCGTAAATTTCACAACTGTTCATGACAGTTTTACTCATCCATATTCTACACTGCATTAGAACACACATACTCTACCAATAACTCAGAAATGTTTATTGAGAGTTGGATTTAGCGTTAAAAATGATGTTATGAAAGGTTGTTAGAATTACATAATACGTATTCAAATGGTAGGTAGTAAATTGTCATTGTGCATCACAACCGCCTTTAAACTTCTCCATAAACTATCAATAAAATGTCTCCACTCATGGGGTTTGTATGAGACAAACATAATATTAAAATCGCCAGCTTTGTTACAGAACGCCAGTTTCTCAGCGTGCGGGAATAAGGGTAAGAAATCATTTTCCCTTTGCCTGTAAAATGTAATAAAAATTCTGGGTGTCAACGTGCTTTTTACCTTAATTCTCGAAGCAAATGAAACCGAGCCGCTCTTCGAAGGGTACATACCTCTTACCAAATAATTTAACTCAGCCTTTGTAAACTGCGAATCTGCTTTGGATCTTTAAGTTCATCAATATGTTGATAGTTCATGCCTGATGACCATGGTTCGTTTATTCAGTACTATGACTTGAACTGCTTTCGCTACCAAGATTTTCAGGCCTGGAAGGAACAGGCACATACTCACTTTGCGGAAAGGGACGAATTGCAGAGTCCAAATTAGTATGACATTTTAAAGCACTTTTATTCTTTCTCGTCATACCGGCAACGTTTCTCAATCAAAAAATCAATCTGTTGTGTGGTCTTAAGGTTCATGCCACAACATTGGTATAACAAGCGCCAATGACTTCCGTTTGCCATTTACGCACTGTCTTTTATTTTCAGTACACGAAAAACACACGAAGTGGGGAGCTCAATTTTAATCTACATCACCAAGTGGCATGCTAAAGTAAGCTTTGAGTGTATGTTTATAAATGTGTTATATTTATCTCTGTTTTTTTTAGTATAACTACCTTGCTCTCAGATTTATGGCAAGAGAATCAGGGCCATTTATGTACCGACGATGATCAGACATTTTTAACTTTTTTTGTTACTGAGAATAAAGTGAAGGTATCTGCCAGTTTGCAAAAAAAAACAAGAGAGTATTCTCGGGTCAGTAATACAACGACTGACTGAAAAATACAAGTACAATAGGTAACAGGAAACAGAATCCAGAGGTGGAAAGGCACTTATGAGAACGTTGTGAGCCGTTTATTGTCTTGTTTCAATCCCCTAGAAATTCTCTTTGACATGCTTTATACATCTCCTCAAGTAAGAATAATTAAGATTATTATTTTTTATAAATCCTATATTTCTGAAAATAAAATGGTGCGTGGTACCACCAGAATGAGTAGAAGAACTGCTCGATATGGTACACTAATAGAGGTAGGTTTTTGGTGAAGACGGTGACAGTGGCCTTAATTACCTAAAGTCCCACTAACTACTTGTATGGTTTTTGGGGACGCCGATATGCCGAAATTTAGTCCCGCAGGGGTATTTTTACGTGCCAGTAAATCTACAAACAAGAGACTGACGTATTTGAACACATTCGAATACCACTGGACTGAGCCAGGCTGTAAAATATTAGACAACATTTACAAAAGTTTAAATAGCAATATTTGAAATTTTCCAAAAGGAAATATTTTACCAAATATCACGAATGCAGACCACTTTGTACCTACAGGTAATTTGCCAAGCATGAAAGTGAGATTCCTAGAAGAATCATCTTCAAGGCTACGAGCGGTCAGCATCAATTTCCGTTTACACGCTTGCGTGACCAGTTCACTGGGGATTATTTTTTTTCTCTTCCGGCTTTTGATGTCTTTGTATTTTAAGTCACTGGAAAACAGTATATTATTGGAGTGTTTGTTTTGCACTTTTTGTTCTTTTATCCCGTTCAGCTTTCTTTTCATACTAAAGGGGATAGAACCTCTACTTCAACCTCTGCCATCCTCCAGGACTGAGATTTCTAGGCGTCTAACCTCTTATGTGGCATAATATGTAATCATAGATTAACTTGATGTAGTGAAACTCGACAATTTTACGTCGACAATATATCTCCTCACAACGAACTTACTTCCTCGGGACAGACAATGGCCCAACGTTCTTACGACGTTCTCTGATTGCTCAAAATTACCCTTACCGCCTGCAATGTGATGCGCTTTTTACTGTCATGCAGCTCAAGCAGCTCGTCTATTTACTTCACCACTTGACTGGGCTATCTTTACAGAAGAAGCTGTCGCTATTTCTGAAGCTCTAATATTTCTGTCTACGCGTCAAACTTTTATAAGTTGTTGTAATTACTGGCTCTCTCATTGTCTTGAAGGCACTACCGTCACCCGACACATATAAATTTACATTCCATTAAATCCAAATCATTTAGAGAATTCGCCAACTTCCACGGCCCATTATCAAGGTGCACAACCTTTGGGTACCCAGCCATAGAGGTATTCAGCACAACGAATATGTTCACCATCTCGCTAGAGTAGCAACGCACTCGGGCCAATGCCCCTCAGATACTGTATGCGAGGTACCAAGTAACTTTTCCAAACACGCATCGAACACTAGAGCATTATAAAAATGCAGCGGCGAAAAGAATTCGCTGTTGTACAAACATACCCTCCACAATCCCACTGGTTCTCCAAATGGAAAGTCTGTCGTCCGTGCATCATTTTCATTATTCGCATAATGTCCAACACGGACGTTTTGCAAGCCATCTCTAAAGTCCTATGACAACCAAGCAATCACTGACCTCATTCTCATCTTCTTCTCATGTTAACTTTATTATATGCACGAGAAAAATTAATAACCACATTACGTAAACACAAATTTCAGCTCCCACATATTCTCACAGCAACTAGAAGTGAATGAAGCAATTTCCACTTTCACAATTGAAACAAATTTACAAATTTAACATCTAGAATGCTACATTTCTGGCAACGAAAATAAAATCCTTTATCGACGGCAGTTTTGCGGTACTTACAGTTTTATTTTCTTGGTGGTGGTTGTGGTGGTGGTGGTGATGTGTGTGTGTGTGTGTGTGTGATTTATGAACCTAGAAATATTAAAACTGTGGGCGTCCAAGTACATTTAATGAATACCTTATACAATGAGTGTGTGGGGCTGTACATATTTCAAGTGCAAATTTATTTCTTCTATTTTCGCTTGTTCCAATTGTATTTGTAGGTAGCTGTGGTTTTGTTTTTACATAAAGCAAACAAATAACATTTTAAAAACTCGGACAACGCAATTGTACAAGGACACTTCACGATCTATTGTGATAGCAATAAGGGGGTAATGAAGAAAGTGGAATGTTTTCTGTGTTGACCAAACGCGCGTCGGGTGTGAACATAACCTATTACGCACTCAAATTCCAGTGGTTAGGAAGGTTTCAGATATGAAACGACTAGTAACCTGTTTCACGTGATAACGTCCTGAACGGACTTCTAATGTGACAGTCTATAACAAATTGTTACGGCAGACATGTGCCGAAGGACATTAAAATGACCCAGACATTTTTTATAACACGCGAAAATATCTCAATTAACTGTTAGTACTCATGGATGCTACTTACCAGACACAATTCACACGCACAAATGTACGGTCACAAGACTACTGACTACGACCAGTTAGGTGATGCAGTGTGTTAATAATAATAATAATAATAATAATAATAATAATAATAATAATAATAATAATAATAATAATAATAATAATAATAATAATAATAATAATAATAATACATTCATTTACGGCCTTTAGAGACAACGTTAAGTAACAGTTATATATTTCTGGAAGCCTTCTTCAGAGCCCAAAACTTTAGCATCCTTTCTCTGGCAGCCTCTCTTCATTCTTCTATCCTCCCATGGTTGAGTTTTGGTTCGTCACGGAATCCCTGGAATTTGTCGATCACTGACCTAAATTTTGTTCGGTTTGAGATGTCTTCTGAATTTAGTCCCACGTGTCCGAGATCCTTTCTCACCCCCCTGAACCGTTTGTCCGACACTTTAGGTCTGCTGTCTAGTATTGTGGAAAATCCTTTTCGTTAGTTACTTCTCATCTATTTTAAATAAATGTCCATGAAATTTACGTCTCCGTTTTCTCATGGACTCAGTTAGCCTTTCGTTGTCACGTCATGTTCTTTTATTACTCTCAACCTATGCTGTCCATCCACAATCTTTGGGCCTATTATTTTGCGAAGGATCTTTCTTTCAAATTTCTCAGCTTCTCTCAGTCCCGCTTGCCCTGTCATCTGTAGGCATTCACTAGCGTACAGACATTCCGTTTCAATCACTCTATTGTAGTGCCTTAGTTTAGCTCGTCTGGAGATGGTTTTCTTCTTGTATATAGGATATGTCCTACGAAAAGCCGCAGCCATCTTCTCCCTTCTGGTGTTGTTTACTTCTCTTTCATTAGCTTTCATTTGCACTCTTTCACCCAAGTACTTAAAGCTATCAACTCATTCTATTTTACGGTGTTCTGTATTCAGGTATCGAGGGGCTATTTTGACATTTGTTATATATTGTGACCGTTCACAACGTCACATATAGTATGTTATGATACCCAGGAGATGAAATACGCCGTTCTCAGCGTCATTCTGCGGTAAAAACTGTCCAAGTTAGGATTTTTCCACACGCTCCGTGATGCGATTGGTAGTATGCCGACTCGCGCGACCCATCTCTAGTTGTCGGTAATTAGCAGCGAGGCATTGCAGGAGTGCTGGTACTTGAAGCTTTCCCACTCTAACCACGAGCGAGATGGAAAGAGATGCGTTATCACGTGACAGAGAATCTAGGTCACTAGCAGAGCCCATGGAGTACATCCAACGTGAGAAATATAATACCGTATTTCCCTCATTCATTCACCACTGCCAACTCATCGAGTTCAATTGTTCTTCCCCTGATAATTAATATAAATCGCGAAATACTCAACGGAGAGTCACGTGCAAACATTCATTTGAATTACAGAATTTTACACATAATATGAGGCCGAGAAGTGCTGTACATAATTGAAAGAACAGTAGGTACGCCGTAACAAGGGCGCGTCTTAATGGTTACCAGATGTTGGGTCCCGACCGTGGCAACGAGCACAAGGATTCCCCTAGCGCTCGTCATCATTCACCGACAAAGACAAAAGGATTCTTTTAAGATTGCTTGAGAATCCACGAAGCTATTTTAATAATACTCACTCAGTAAACATGAGAATACAGGAGCTATAGTTTGATATCCGGTTGATATTACCGGAGCACATTTTCCCCACTGCCAGCTCCAGGGCGTCTCGCCTATAGAGTAAGGAGCTGAGGAACGGACACTACCAGTTCATTTTCAGTTCAAAGTCAGTTCGTTACCAGTTCGTCGTGATTTGTGTGTGAGTCTTTTATGAAGAAATCATTCTGTAATGTGAGCAGCGTAATGTAGTGATTTATTATATTCTGTGAATGTATGTGGAAATAACCACAATCTGAGTGAGCTGTTTGAGCGTACAGTGTACCGCTAACAAATACAATGGGATCGGTACTAAACCGTGATGATCGCTGTCCGTGTGCCGAAGGGGTCGTGCATCGAGCCTCATATATGCCTAAACTAAAACGGCTCAATTAACATAAATAGGCACGTATTAAACTAAGTGCGTGGAGCGAATGTACTCGATATGAGTGTGAAATATAAGGGAAGTGAATGAACGGCTGACTGTCGGCATGATTAAGGGCAGTGCCACGTTAGATCGATCCCTAACGCAGTAGAGAGCTCGACTTACGTATGACTAAGTGCAATAGATTATGCCTGAATTGTTGTTGTGTAATACAAGAGTGCTAACACATTAGTGGCCTAACCAGTGACGTTTCAAAGTGAACCAGTGGAGTTTCAGGACCTAGAGTAGCTGTCAATAAGAAGGATAGGTAGATGAGGAGGGAATAATGTCGGGCTTCAGGGACACAAACGACATTAGGTTGGGGTGCTTGTGTCATTAAGCAGACCCAACCGTATATCTAATTTGTGATGTGTAATATAAACTAACGCATTCACATGAGATAACTTCCCCTCATTTACATAAGGAGACTACAAGAACGTCGGAGTGAACGAGATATCTAGCTGCCTGCCGGAATTTCGCCTGATGTAGCAGAGATCGTCCGGTACTTCGCACGAGATCAAGGGGTCATGTTCGTGACTTGCCAGTTGTTCATGAAAGGACTTCACATCGCTGATGGCATCATGCAGACCGAATAAACACATGGGTGTGCCCTCCTGTAAAGCTGTGTTCGTGGTTTCCTGAAGGATGAGTACATTTGTAACTATTTGTAGCTTTGAAAGTCGTATCCTATTGTAAATATATAGTAAATTTGCATGTAGATGTAACGGAGATCGGCAATATGCTATTTCAGCGGGATAACAGCATTTTATTTGATGGGTTTTATAGAAAATATTTCTTCAATTGTTGGGGCAACCATATTTCATTTCTGTTTATTGACAAGAAGTTATAGTGCATGATGTAGATTTCATAACCCTAGATTAACTAAGTGCGAAGTGTCGTAAAATAATAAGGCGTAACTATTCTGTATAAATGACTCAGATCATCACCGATTCACTAGATAACAGGAGTCGTCACAAGTGCCTCAATATGTTAATTGGACGCTTCATCTAGTGAATTTAAAGGACATATGTGTTTGTATATTTTATTGCAGGAAGTGCTAATTGTATATTAATGAGGTATTGGATGTTGAAGTCGTTCCATGTTCGTTTCTTTGTATACAGAATAGCAGCGTTGTACATAATGTCATGTGGGTATATTTGCTGGAATCCTAATGAAACGAGCGTGTGTATTATATTGCATATTCAGCAATGATTAATTTAGGGAAGTGTTGTGATACGACTTTAAAAGATTTGGGAATGTATACATAAGAAACATACGTTTACTTCAGTTCATCCGATCATAGGATATCGTAACTTGATATAATTTGAATATATTAACTCGTGACAGGCAAACAGAATTATAGCAGGGTATGCCCATACAAATGACATGTGTGCGCAAAATGATAAGAGCAAGTGTAGAGTGCAGTTAATTCGAGAGGGAACGCCTCTCTAAGTAAGAAATAGTGTAAATAGTTCGAGAGGGAACGCCTCTTAAGTTTGAAATAATTGAACGTAGAATGAGGAGTAGAGAGAGACTACCGAACATTTAAAATTCAAGATCACCTTAAATACCATATGTAAAGTGTTTGTATGGCATATCCATGTGAATAAGATGTGTTTCACTAGTATAGTAAAGTTGTTATATAAGATATAGTTTCTCTTCACATTAGTAATGAACTGGTGTTCCTCTCATAATTAATATTCCCATACTATAGTGATTATTAGAAGATTATCGCCCCATCGGACGGTCCAGTCAGACCCGAAAATGCTACACCGACTCAGCTAGCGAATCATTCTAGTAGGGAAGGGTGAGACTTCGATAACCGGGCTGAGTTCGAAGCTCATCGGAGGTGCTCCATTCTAATATCATATTTATGAACCACGGTAACTTGTTTATGTACTGAAGCCTTGGACAGGTACAATATTTAGTTTATCGAAAGAAATCTGTAGTCCTGCATTTTCTGCTTGTAGTTTTAGAACATTCATCTGTACTATTGCTGTGTTATAATAATAATAATAATAATAATAATAATAATAATAATAATAATAATAATAATAATAATAATAATCGTATAACCTCAGCAATTATGTACAAGCGTCTATATTTGACACCATATATGCTGCCTCTGCGCCAATACCGACGTTTTGTTTCACAATGCCAGACGGCAGAACAGACTGCATATCTGTCGGGCCACTTACGACTGAACTTTTTAATAATATTTTACGGTAACCACCAAATGATTCACCAGACTTCTTTTACATAACGACATCGCATGGCTTAGAGTGCCCAATGGACTTCCTTTCGCCTTTCAAAAAGACAGTTATTTGGAAACTCCTTCTGAATTACAATTATTTTTGGTTGTATCCTGGAGGATATTCCACAGTTTTATTCATACATACTTCACAAATTCAAGGGGATTGCCTTTCACATTATGTCACACGTTGCCTTTCACAATATTGTGGGGGCCGATGTCCTTCGATGTTGGGCCCCTTAAAACAACAAGCATCATCATCATCATCACAATATTGTATTCAACGCTGACAAACAGCTTACTGGAAATTTCCACACACACCTACACACACGAACGTTGGAAATCGAATTCAAAGATTCAGAGACTGGGTACCCGCACCGGGTAAACTATGAGCAGGTAATTGGAGTAATGGCACTCTGCTGCAAAACTAAGGAACGTGGCCTTTCAGCTGTACCGTGCAAACGTTAAGTCTAGTCGGTGTTTAGGAAAGCATTTTCTGGGACTTTCGCAACGCTAACCTTGTTGTAGGGTATCTCTACGGAGACGAGATGTAAAATTCCCGGCTGGCATCAGCGTTCTGAAAAGGAACCAGTTTTGTTCTATTCATTCGAAATGAAATCCTGGTGCCGGGCTGAATGGCTCAGACGGCTGAGGCGTTGGCCTCTTGGCAGGTTCGAACCTGGCTTAATCCTGTGGTATTTGAATGTGCTCAAATACATCAGCTTTAACGATATTAATGGTATTAATACTTTCGGACAATATTGCATATACTTACATAAAATAGTTTAAATGTTAATTGAAAATGTCCGTTAATTAGAACATATGTTCTTAAAACCCGAACATGACTGAAAAATTGTGTGCCATTTTCCGGACATGATTAGTCCATGAGCCGTAGAGGCCAAGAGACATTTTTCGGAGTCTTCAATGAAAGATTAGGGTTCCTTTTATGAAATACTTTCAAACTTTTCCAAACAGCACGTTATTTTTGGCTTAAATTTATGTTCATACTGATACAGTTCTGCATACTCAAAAGTTGCCCTTTTATGTCAGTTGGAGGAATTGGAAACCCTATCCTCGAAGCGTTTAACAGGAGCAATGCTAACTCACTTATTTCATATTTCAAAACCATGGGCTTTGGCCCTCCTTTACAAGAATTCGGGGTGCCTTTGTTGTCCTTGTACAAAGTAGATTTAGGAACGCCGAACTTGTCTGCCGCAGATTGCAGTGACGAATTTTTTCGATTCTCTTCTACAGACATTTTCAAAGCTTCCTTGTCACAGTTCCTTCTGTTCTGAAGAAAAGTTGACTTAGAGGCGGCTTTCGAATTTCCTTCCGTCTTCAACAACGGAATTTCATGTTTATTCGCATGTTGGCGTTTACAATTTATTTGTATAATCAATAGTTACCGACCTCCCACTTACAGGTTTGTAGAATAAATATACCAAAATCTTCCAGTTATTAATTATATCAATTTAAAATAAACTCATGAGAGATAGCAATGATATCATGCAAAATAAATTTTATTTTAATATTATGGTTCTTGCACGAGACTTTCACTGCAGCACCGATATGTACGAAAAGAAAACATTACCTGTACCAGAAATTCATTTCTAAAATTAAGTGATGTCTAATGATTTTATAAATACCAAACATTGATTTGGAACATTTTTCTTGTGAAACCGTAAAATACTGTCTTCTTGGATACCCGTTTATCTTGGACAACCCTCTAAGTTGGACAAGATTTGATGGATTTAAACAATATCCTATATTTTTATGTATGAACCTTCCCCCTCTACCTTCGAAGCTGGACAACCCTGATTTTATCAATTCTGTCTTGGTAAAAGTAATGAATTGTCTTGTTTGCTAGAGTAAATACCTGTTAAGGGTAGTCGTCATGAAGTCAATACACAATGAGCTTTGAGAATAGCTTGAAAGGGTGGGATTTCCTGTAATTCTCTCTTTCTCATTAACCCTTCCATTCCAACGCTGAATTACAAACAAGTGAGAGGATGAATATATCTTGTGCTTACTGTAATTTCGTCATCTCAAAATTTATCGACTGCGGTACTGTGCTGAAATGTGAAGATATAATCAGACGCCTTTTCTCAGACATCCCTCTGAGTTGAATTGGAAGTTTGAGATTCAAAGTTGACCAACTCACTGGGGTTTTACGGTAATTATAATATATATATATATATATATATATATATATATATATATATATATATATATATATATATATATATATATATATATATATATATATATATATATATGAGCATCTGCTGACTGACTGACTGACTAACAGATTCATCACCACCGAGCCAAAACTACTGCACACAAAGAAATGAAATTTAGGGGATACATTTATATTATAGTGTTGGTGCTTTCTGAAGAAGAAATTTTGTATATTTCTTCGCTAAGGCGTTAAAAAAGGGTGGGTGAATAAAAAAACAGTATATCTACATCTCGAAAATTTAACAGTTTACAAACGTAAAAATTCGTATCTGAAATCTCCTTCAAAAATAAGGAAACACATATTTTTATGTTTTCGGAAAGTAACCTTAAGAGTGGTGAAAAAGATGAAAAGGGGGTTGAATATCTTTAATGACGATACTTATATTTAAAAAACTGAAGATGTTACAGACATGAAAATTGGTATTTAGAATCTCCTTTAAAAATACGGGGTGAGAAATTGGGGTGAATTATTTAAAAAAATTATAAAAATTAGCATATCTACAGTATATCTGAAAATCGCAACATGTTTCAGACATAAAAATGGGTATTTAGAATATCCTGTGAAAGTAAAGATACACGCATTATTTGTTTTAGAAAAATACACTTAAGGGGAACAGAGAAGGGGGTGAACTTTTAAAAGAGCATATCTACAGTATATCTGAAAAATTTTAAATGTGACAGACGTGAAAATTTGTTATTTGGAGTCTCATTCAAAAATAAAGAAGCACGTATTTTTGTTTTCGGAAAGGTCACTTAAGTGGGGTAGTGGCGGGGTAGGGGGTGTGGGTGGAAGAAGGCGTTGCATTCTTTTTGTGATGATACTTATATATCAAAAACTGAAGATGTTACAGTCGTGAAAATGGGTATTTGGAATCCCCTCTAAAAGTAAAGAATCACATATTTTTTGTTTTCGGATAAAACCTCTTGAGGGGGATAATAAGGACTGAAATTTGGGTGGAATGTTTTTATTAGGATACTGATGTCTCAAAAACTGAGTATGTTACAGATGTGAAAATTGACATTTCGAATCTCCTTTAAAAATAAAGAAACACGTATTTTTTATTTTTGGAAAGTCCACTTAAGGGGGTTTGTACAAAGGACTGACGAAGGGGTTGAATAATTTCTATGAGGATACTTTTATCTCAAAAACGGAAGGTTACAGACGTGAAAATTGGTATTTTACATCTCCTTTAAAAATAAAGAAACACATATCCCTTTGTTTTCGGAATATCCACATAAGGGGGTGGGTAAAGAGAAGTAAAAATGAGCTGAATGATTTTCATGAAGATACTGACATCTCAAAAACCGAAGATGTTACAGACATGATAATTGATATTTGTAGTCTCCTTTAGAAATAAAGAAATACAGAACAATAAAACCCTAACGGGGTTGGACTGGAGGGGAGTAGCTGACGACCTCCTTATTCATTTCTCTCAAACTGTTTGACATACGAGCTTCAAATTCCATATGATTGTTGTCCTACATTTCTTAGATTTCAAATAAAATGTGGTCTCAAAACAATACACCCGTAAGGGGTTTTGACTGGGGGTGTGGTTGAGGCCCGATGAAAAAATTTCCATTCCTATGAAATCGCTAGACATACGGGGTTGAATTTTCACATGGTGGTTACTTCTCAATGCCTTAGCTTTTGAATAAGAAGTTGTCTTCACAGAATTCAACACTAAAGGGTTTTGACTGGGGGAGGGGGTTTCCCGGGTGACAAACACATTTATTTCCCTTAAACCGTTTGACATGGGAGGTTGAAATTTCACACGATTGTTGCTCCTTGATATCTTAGATTAAGAAGTAGTCTTGATTCAATATATTCCTAAGGGGTATTGACCGAGGTTTAGGACCTGACGATAAAATACTAATTTCTCTGAAGCCGCTTGACGTACGAGGTTGAAACTTCACATGCTGATTGCTGCTGTATGCCTTACATTTTAACGAAGAAGTGGTCTTAAAAGAACACACCCGCAATGGGTTTTAACTGGCGGGGTTGGGGAGGAATTCTGATGCCATAAATAAACATTTCTTTGATATTGTTTAATATACGCGGTTAAAATTTCACGTGGTGGCTGCTCCTATATGTTTTAGATTTTAAATAATAACGGGTCTTGTAACAACACACCCCTAAGAAATTTTGGATGCGGGTGAGGGGTTTAAGGCTTACGGTTGTCACAGGTGTTAAACATAATATATTTCAAAATATTTCAAGTATATAAGCACTGGGACTATGTATAAGTTGATGTTATAAAACTAAGTCTTCGCAAAAGCCAAGGTGCCCAACTGCATTTCCGATTTCTCTTCTTTATTGCAAACAATTTTTATTTGTAAAACTTAGGGATTTAACTGAAATAATCTTAATTTTAGTACACACTGGAGGAACATTTTTTGAGACTGTATACCATTTATGGTACCTACGTATATTTGCGCACATTGATTGCTAATCATATTCTACAAGCTTAATAGGTATACTAGGCTTAAGTAATAATGGAGGTAATGGGGTTTTATCTCGATGATCATTTGAGATCAGTGCTGACCTCTAAAACCATAAAATTCTGTTTTAGATTTTAAATAAACAATAACAATACAATACACCACAATGGGGTTTTTCTTGGGGGAAAGGATTGACGACAAAAGTATGCATTTATATGAAACCATTGGAATTGCGAAGTTCAAATTCCATATGATATCCCAAGCGTTAAATAACAGGGGGCTTCAATCAAATTTAACCCCTCAGTGAGTTAAATGAAAGTTAAGATATGGAAACAAATATGTTCTTTCCTTCCTCCAAAACGGTTTAATATACGAAGACAGCATTCCAAATAACGGTATATATTTTAAATCCTACTTGTGAAATAAGAAATATTTGTTAACGATCCACATCTAATGTGTTAAAATTTGGTTAGCTCCAGAAACGAAATTATTCATCCCTCCAAAACCGTTTGACGTACAAAGTTGTAATTTTACGAGAAGGTTCTACTTTTATGTCCTAGGTGTAGAATATCGTATACTACAAAATATGTCTCCCCTAAGGGATGTGGATAGTGGTTGACTCCCAAGAACACTATATCCATTCTTTCGAAACCGTTTCAAGCACGAACTTAAAATTTTAGCTGAAGGGTGGTCTTCTATATCCTAGATATTAATAAACATTTAAAACCATTCACCCCCTAAAACAGCATTCGTTCTTCAACTACTGTTCGATGTAGAGAATGAAAATTTCACGGGTTGGTCGCTTTTAACTTATATATATTAAAGAAGATAGGGTTTAAACATTCCAATTCTTCTTTACGGGTTTCAAAATGAGTGTTAGGTCAGAAAATAGGTAGTTATTTCAGGACAAAATTTGACGTACGAATTGATGGTGTATTTTACAGGCTAAGCCAACAGTGGACTCTCCAAAATGTAAAACTTTGACAAATTACTTTCAGTTTAAAACTGTAGCGAAACACGGGAATTTGGCTAGTATTTAATCATTCTGTCTTTAGAAATGTTTGTGGTATCTTAAACCTGTACGACCTATACAATTAAACCGCTTTGAATATGTCGTTGGTATGTTTGGGTGTCTGGAATTTGGAACAACCGAGAGTCCGGAAATAGGAACAAGTCTGTCCATGAATCAAATTACGCGTCATGAGCACACTTGCCATGACCTACCTATTACGACAGACATATTGCCTGGTTAAAATTCTCATCTTCAATACTACGGAATCACAGACTCTCAGGATTTACGTTTTCGTAATTTAAACGAAGCAAAAATTCAGGATAAATAAGGAGGCATGGAAAAGTATAAGAGGTTCGTCTTACCGCGTTTCTTTTCATATTTTCTAGAGCTGTTCACTGCTGTTCCACTCTACTGTAGGAGAGTGCTGTCAACAATTTAACTGTTTAGAAAACACATCCGGCACCTATATCAAGTGTAAAATGCACGGACGTTACAAGTGTCCGAAAATGGGAAAATCCGGAGCTGCCTCTTGCACGGTTTTCGCACTGTACGAGGAAGCCCCAATCAGTAATAATGTTATTTGCTTTACGTCCCACTAATTAATTTTACGGTGTTCGGAGAGGCCGAGTTGCTGGAATTTTGTCGTTTACGAGTTCATTTAAGTGCCAGTAATCTATGGTCACGAGGCTTACATATTTGAGCACCTTCAAATACCATCAGACTGAGCCAGGATCTAACCTGCCAAGTTGGGGTCAGAAGGACAGCCAAAGCCTGGATTGCTGAAGAGAAATTAAATTACAGATAAATAATTATTGATCTAAGCGCCCAGAGAATTGTTGAATACCTTGTCTTGGTAGTATGGGATAAGTGTTGTTATCGCAGAACTGACGATGTTAAAAATAAGCTCAAGGAACTGGAAACCCAGTGTAATGCCAGGAGGTATAGCTAAACAGGTCTAATCCTTAGATGCCTGTACTAACACTTCGTTTATGTGGTATATGAAGGATAATTGAAACAGTTGGCTACAGTCTCCGAATATGAGGTTACATCACCAAAGAGGACGAGGTCGAGCATTTCGCAAGTATATGGATGGGTTCATTAAATCTTCATGAGATGATCTGAAAATAAAAGGAGTAATTAGGTCTAATTTATTTAACAAGTGCAGAATTAAAAGTGCACTAGGTGGTAAAGAGAAAAAATTTGTTGAACGAGGTTTCAGAGTCCGATTTAGAAGTAGTTTCGTGTGACTCTTCATTTGATGGTTGAGACGAATTTCTGGGGTTTGATGACAAATACAACGTAGATTTATTGTTTCCTACTAATATTCGGTATTTTTTGAAAGTGGACCCACATATTACTTTACATTTGAAGCCCTGTAACTTCATCTTAATATTTACTGATAAGGTGTTCTAATAAAGGCGTGTGTCTTATATCGCCGGAAAGTGGACTAATTCGTCATCTACACTTAAATTAATCATATTAACTCATTCTAAGTCACAACTGTGAAGACAATATGTGCATTTGATTGATAATCACGCTACATACCGTTGGCTGAGTGGTCAGGAATCCCTCTGCTTTTAATGGCCTTGCGGTGAAGGTCCGTAGATGTCGTTTGTACCACCATGTAGATAAAGCCAGGTTTCACAGTAAGTGTCCACTGGATATATTTGAACTTCTTATCTGTTGATTGATCTGCATGGGGTTCCCGGTTTTCATACTACAGGACACTTGCGGGAGCGATGGCCAGAATGGAACGTCGAAATTCTTGAGTAAGCCGTCCAGATGGACTCGAATCAGAATACTTGCAATTGCTAGTAGAAGGAAATGAATAATCACGCTAACAAGTACAAAAAGAAAAAATAAAATTTCAGATGGTTTAACTTGTATCTTCTTTCACTTTCCGCCAGCAATAACTTTTCTCCAGTTTGCTCTTGAGTTTGGGGACTACGCAACCACCAGTCAGATTAATATAGGGCAGTCTGCTACCACACAAATAGTAAAAAGCAGCATCAAAAGCTAAATCGGCAGAAATGATACACCAAACACTTGGACATATACTTCCAGGATCAGGTGAAACCAGGTTTAATTCACTATATGACTCATTACACAACGTGTTGAACGTAGAACCAAGGTACATTCAGTTATTTAAAGGGTGGAATATCCGAAATCCGATAAAGGACCATTAATTTATGTGTCTAAAATAGTTTATAGAATGCTCACACCCACTAACTCGAACCTTAAACATTCTTCAGGGTGATAGTGACATATACCGTGGTGTGGTTTTATCATGCTTGGTTACTCTGAGAAGAATGCTGCAAGTTCTAGTGCAACACGAATGGGTGTCTTGCAATCCATTAGCGCAAGATTTTCACGGTCATACTCAACTTTACAGTGGTACAATTCAAGACCAGAGCTCCTGCGGCCTTGTCACATCAACATTTCTAGATAATGTGCCGTGTTTGCATGGAATCAACGCATCACGATAAACTTTTGGCATTGTTCCTCAAGATAGTGCCAAACAATAGCGTATTTTTGAAGCAGAAATAAAACAAATGTATGCTGAAACAACCAATGAGAAAGAGATGACTTTCTTCGATTTGGGCGAAGAATATTCCGATGAAGAAGGACGTAATGATATTCCAGAAATTGAGATAAATCGAGGTGTTTGAGACCAATATTGAAATTTTCAAAACCGTAGTCTCTCTCAATGCATAAAAGAGGTATTCATTATGTACAATGCGTCTCGTCTTCTTCTTCTTCTTCTCCTTCTTCTTCTTCGTCTTCTGATCCAGTGGATCGACTCTTTCCCTTTGCAACTCCAACGGTAACACCTAGAGGATACCAACTTTCAGATAACACTTTGTTTAAGGTAGAGTAGTAGTAAAAGTGAATGTGAACGTTGTGTGGAAATAGTAATAGTATTATGGAAATGGTGAACAAACGTATCAGCTTCGTATTTTCTTACATAACGGTGTTGTAAGTGATGTAAATCAGAAATAATTATCATAAGCGTATTTGATTTTGCAATTCTAGCAAGTCATTCAGTATATAACTTGTCAGTTATTTGAAAATTAACCAAAATAAGATGTATATTACTATGAATGACGCCGTTACTCTTCTGTAGACAGTGACTGCTAAATGTGCTTAGTTTTGTCAGCTATTCAGTTTAGAATTTATATTTGTTAAAACATGTGCATTATACTTCACATATAACAGTAATATATAAAGGTAAAGAATTGTTCACTCTGATAAAACCATATTTACTTGATTGCAACTACTGTAAAGCTACAGTGGAAACCACTTTATTCTTCAGGAGTTACATAATTCGAGAACAAAGTGTATTAAATTAACTTGAAATAAAAGCCAATCTTTGCCCCACAATCATTAGCCAACCTCTTCTTTGTAGACTAGTTTTATGATCCTTACGTACATAAATAAATTCATTATACGTCATTCAGGAGTAATTGTTGATTCGCTAGCACGACTGACGTTATTCGAACGCAATTATTTGCGCACGAATAAAGAATTAACTTTCGCTATTTATTCGAAAGTGCGAATGCCTTATGCTTACTCGTCATTTACTATTCCTTGTCATTTCACTAGCGCATACACGTAAAATATATTATAGTAATTTATTATTTCTCACAAGCAGTAGCCTCCATACTCGTCAGCTATTACTTCAGCAGCAGACTGAGCTATCCGAGACATAGAAATAGAGGTGAAGTGTCTGATGTCAAAAACATGAATGCTCACTTATCTTTAGCGGCGATCCCTAACCTTATTCCTTCCTGATATATTGCGACTCTCAGCCGAGTTGGGCGTTATTCCCAGTGCGTTTATTAATACTTGAATTGTTACGTGTTCTTCGCACGAGAATTTGCAGTGGATTACATATTACCTTCAGGAATTTATGCGAAAGAACATGGCTCTATTCACTCGTTTAATGCGACATGTTAAAAATAATATTTTCGTACGAAAGCGCTTCGCAGTAACATGAAATATGATAAAGCAGAACAACGTAAAGAGAGAATGATGACGAATTCCTAGTTTATTGTATGGTACAATTCCTGGTCCGAAGTTGTGCGAAATTTGTCATGGTTCATATTGTATCCCTGACCACCGGCGTGGCTCTCTGACACCGATGATACTTCCTTAATATATGTCCTATTTAAAAGAGTACAATGGTTATTTAGGTTTTCCCGTTGCCCACATTGAAGTGACATGCTCGACATGTCCCACGGAATTTGGAATAAATATAAAAATTTTCGCCATCATCTGCGTTATTATCCGTCGTTCAACTAATACGTACATAGCACAAAGGAACTAAAATAACATATTCTTAGATGTTCGCTGTGTACAGGCTTTTCATAGACCAAATTTTAACGAAAATATTTGAGAATAATCTTCCTATAAATAAAAATGTCATGTTATTACTATGATATCGTATGCATCTGATTATAAAATCCTGAGCAGGTTGAATCCAAGTACGTAGTGTGGTTGAAATAAGTCTACCTTTTTTCACTTTCAGGAATATAAAACAGATAGATTACCAGACAGACAGACAGACAGACAGACAGACAGACAGACAGACAGACAGACAGACAGACAGACAGACAGACAGACAGACAGACAGACAGACAGAAAGGGAAAACTTCTAGCTCATGTTACCTCGGTATTCATATACATTAGGTTGGGGTAATTTCAAAACCGAGAGAAATATGATGGATTCTCTAATTTTCTCCAGTTATGGATCCTTCAAATAACTGTAGCTCTTCGAGTGTGTTCGTCACTGGCTGCAGAGCATGAAGCCTGTAGGAAATTGTAATTTTCTCCGCCATTTGTAGAGTAAGCGAAATAATGTACATAACAAAAGTTACTTAAAACGAAGGGGCGCTTCACATATCCTATATATTTTACATATGATCAATAGTGTAAGAGAATTTTTTATAAACTCTTTGGCCTTCCTTTAAATCCCCAGCCTATTTAGTGATTTGGAAATTAAATGTAAAATGAATCCATCTCCTGGATGGGTATACTCTAAATAAGAAGTTTGTTCGAGATATAATCAATATTGTAAGTCAAAATTGAAAACAAATATCTCCCAGTCTTCCTACAACCCCCAGTCTACTCAGTGATTTTAAATGATTTTTAAATGATAGAAAAAATTGAAGAAAATACTATTCTAGCGGTCCTATAAACCACCCTGTCTCTTCAGTGATTTGTGAATGATATGCATATTGAACCATGCTTCTGGATGAGTAGACTCTAAACCTGACATTTGGTCGAAATATATTCAAGAGTGTAAGAGAATATTGGTGGAACTAATAGGCAAACAAACAAATAAATAGACACACAAGATTAAAACTACTGACACGATCTTGAATTGACCTCAAAAGGATAAAAATATCAGTCTGGCTTGAGCAACCGTGGAGTGAAGTCGCGTGGTGCAGTGCGTGCCGAGAACATGGTCGGT
This sequence comes from Anabrus simplex, assembly GCF_040414725.1. Taxonomy (NCBI): domain Eukaryota; kingdom Metazoa; phylum Arthropoda; class Insecta; order Orthoptera; family Tettigoniidae; genus Anabrus; species Anabrus simplex. Next base: position 794,320,545 of record NC_090266.1, read on the forward strand.
ATTGAGCAGTACCGGGCCGCGATTGCGTAATGGCAGTTGAAGCAGAAGAAGGGGACTAAGAATGGACGGGTGTAAAGAAAAAAAGGAGTAAAAATAGGTGAAGCGGTGCTGGTAGTGACAGTAATAGCGGTGCTACTGGATATTGGGGGTGGGGATGGAATTAAACCCAGGCCCAAATACCAGCGGAAAATTCAGCATGGAGGACTTGGCAGCACTCGAGGTGGTAGTGAGTGAGGTAATACAGGAAAAGTGTCAATGGGATAAGGTACAGGAAATAAAGGACACGATGGAGGAGCAGAGAAAGGAGATAGGGAACATGAAGAAATGGCTAGAAACGAAGACTGAGGAAAGGAACAGTAGAGTGGACAACAATGAGAAGGAAATAGAGTTATTAAGAGGGAAAGTGAAACATCTGGAAGAGGAGGTGATGATGATGAAGAGAGAAGCGGAGGGGTACAGGCAGTAGAGAATGAAGAAAACCATATTTATATATGGTGTGAAGGAAGGTGAGAGGGAAGGCGAGATTGACCTGATATCCAAGGTGGTAGAGGTCATACGAGATAGAATGAAGATAAACTTCAGTGAAGTGGACACAGATGATGTGGAGAGAGTGGGGAAAACTAATGGACGGAGGCCAATTAGGGTAAAAATTTTCAACCCTAATGGGAGAAATTGTGATAAGAAACAGTAATAATTAACAGGGCCAGAAAGTAGTGGTGAAAAGAGACATGGGAAAGGAAGGAAGTGAAAATATGAATATCTGGAACAGACACCTATAGAGAGCGAGAAATCAGGGGCTAAAGGCCCGAATAAGAGGTCAGAGGTTGGTGGTGACAAACGGAAGATGGGTTAGGGAGCACTCAGTGGCGAAGCTAAAGGAGATGGACGAATGCGTTAGTTCCGAGGGAGGAGAGATTACAAGGCAAGTTGGAAGGAAGAAAGAAGTAACAACGAGGAGTGGAGATGAGGAAGGAGAGAAGATCAACTCAGGTGAGAACGGACAGTGCAGTGTAGATACAGAAGACCAGAACAGTGAAGGGGTGAGTGAGGGCGAGCATCAAGAAACGGTGAGAGCTGAGTGCATTGGTTTAGTGAGCAAGAAAGGACATGAGAAGACTGATCGTCAGGAAGGTAAAGCAGTTATGAGCAAAGAAAGAAGTAGAAGTTTAAAATACCTCTGGGGTACAGTATGTAACGGGATGGAGGATACGGAGCTCATGGAACGGGATAGGTTGGTAAAAAAAGGAGGAATGGAGACAAGGGATGAGGGGGCGGTAACTACAAGGAGTAAGATTAGAGGAGGAAACTTAGAAGGGAAGGAGGTAAAGTTATAACTATATTGGAAAATAGGATGTGTGAATATTGAGGGACTAATGAACAAATTAGGAAATAAGAAAGATCGGGAAGTAATAGAATGTTTCGATGTTGTGGCACTCTTGGAGACCTGGCGAGAAACAGGGAGGGAGATCACATGGAAGGGGTTTCTGATTAAATATAAATATAAAATAAAGGAGACAACTAAGGCGCGCGCACCAGGAGGGATAATAGTACTAATTAAGGAAGAAAACTGGTTGAGGATATAGAGACAGATATGAAAGAAATCATATGGTTAAGATTGTATATGGGAGGGGTAGAGGGAATGGAGAAGAAAATAATTCTAGCGTTCGTATATTGCCATCCTAGTAGTTCACCATATGCAAATAGGTATCTTTTTAGAGGTTTATTGGTGGACATTAGTATGATAAGAGAGAAGTTTACAGGAGAAGAGGATATGTTGTTATTCGGAGACTGGAACGCTAGAATACGGGAACAGAGCCCAGTATATAGTATGTAGTAGGGAGGATGGAAGGTGTTTGTCGAAAAATAGAAGTAGGGAGGATAAAATTATCAACAGCTATGGGAAGAAACTCCTAGAGATGGGTGCTGCGGGAAATTTGTATATTCTGAATGGATGGATGGAGGGTGACAGCAAGGGGAAATGGACCTATGCTTCAGAGCAGGGGGGTAGTGTGATAGATATAGTTTTAAGCTCGGAGGGAGTGTTAGAGGATATCATAAGGATGGAAGTAGGAAACTGGATTGAATCACACCATTTTTCAGTGTGGATTCTGTTAAAAAGGAGGGAGGAGAAGAATATTGGAAACGAAGTTAAGATGAAGGACGAACTAGGGACAGGGTACAATAAGTACAAATGGACAGAGAAAATGAGAAGGGTCTGGGACAGGGTAGCGAAGGAAGAACTTACTAAAATATGGATGGGAAAGGGCCTTAGAGGAGAATAATATCGATTAAGCCTTTGAATTGCTGCTACATCCAATAAAGATGATAGCTCAGGTAGATAATGGTGGAAGAAGAAAAAAGAAAGAAGGAGAAGAATGGTTCGATGTAGAGTGTGAAAGTATGCGTAAGAGAGTGCTGGGAGCGTTAGGGGAGTATAGGAAAGAAGGAGGGAGCTTAGAAAGAGAGGTTTTTGTAAGTTAAGGAAAGATTACAAAAAGAACATTTGTGAGGTAAAAAGGGCGTGGTTAGTGGAACAGATGGAAGCCATAAATAAAGAATGTAAGTTGAACAACACTGAGAAAATTAGGGGAAGGTTAAATAGAATAATAAGGGTTGTAGGAGCCTTGAGAAATCGAGTATTGAGGAAGTACAGTGGGTTAGCTACTTTAGGGAATTACTCGGGGGGAGGGGAGAGTTATGGTTGAGTGAGAGGAGGGACGAAGCAATTTGGAGGAATAGAAGGGTGGCAATTTACGAACTAAACAAGAAAATCACAAGATAAGAAACTTTGGGAGTGATAAGGAGAATTAGAGGCAGGGCGGCGGGGGGTTGCAATGGTATCAATAATAAGTTTTGGAAAGAAATTAGCAAAAATGGGACAATGATAGAGGGCATAGTTAAACTATTCAGAAAGATTTTTGATGGGGGGAGGTATCCTAGGAAGTGGGAGACGGGAATTGATGCCCAATATATAAGGGAAATTGTAGTAAAGACAGTATGAATACTTATAGGGGAATTGCTCTGTCAGATTCCTTAAGTAAAATTTATACATGGGTATTAGCGAAGAGGATAAGTGAATGGGCTGAAAGGAACGAAATGTTGTCAGATTTCCAAGGGGGATTTAGAGAAAAGAAAAGAACAGTGGACAATATAATGATAGTGAAGACGGTATTGGAGAAGTATATGAGCTCGTCAAGAGGTAAGGTGTATGTAGCGGCAATCGACTTTGAAAAGGCGTTCGATAAAGTCAATAGAGGGGCGTTATTAGAGAAATTCAGTAGATTGGGGGTGTCGGAAAAGATGCTAAGGGCAGTGTAGGCAATATATAAAGTGGTTAGGTGTTGTGTAAAATTGGGTGATGATAGGTTGAGTAGACCACTGGAGTCCAGGGTGGGTTTAAAGCAAGGGTGTAAATTATCTCCAATACTGTTTATTTTATTTATTAACGATATCTTGGATGGACATGGGGGCGACAGTTGGGCCGTACCGGTGATTAATGGGATGGAGATACCGAGTTTGATTTTTGCTGATGATGTGATATTGATGACGCTAACTTCAAGAGGGATGCAGAGGTGCTTAAATTCAGTGTCGGATTTCGCAAAGAAATGGGCCTTGAAAATTAAGGGGGAATAAATCGAAAGTGCTAGTAGCCCAGGTGCACAAAGGAAGGAAGGAGGAGGGGAAATGGGTCGTGCAGGGAGAAAGGTTGGAACAAGTAAGTGAGATGGAATATTTAGGAGTAATTATTACCAGAAAAGGAACTTGGGATGATCAGATAAGGCGTGCGAGAAACAAAGGTATGGCCGCCCTTGCCTCAGTCAATAACTTGCTGGCTACATTTCCGGGTATCAGTTATAAAACTAGGAGGTTATTTTTACGATCGGTGGTTTTTGGTAGGATAATGTAAGGGGGAAAAAATTTGGGGGGTGGATGAGAAAAGAGAAGAATTAAGATTTATTATTAGTAATTTCGGTAAGTCGGTGTTGCGGTTCCCGCAGTGGACAGCTAATGCTGGGGTAGAATTACTATGTGGGGAAGACTTGGAATTCGAGCGTGTGAAACGAATAGTGAAATATTGGATGATTTTGAAGAGACAAGATGGCGGGAGGGCTCTACAAGCTGCGTACGAACAACAACTGAAGAGTATGTATAAGGGATGCTGGGTAGTCAAAATTAAAATATATTTGGAGATGATAGGATTAGGGCATGTGTGGGGGAAGGTTTGGACGAAGACAGAAGCCAGAGGGATGAAGGTGCTTGCGAGGAGGATTAGAGACATTCATAGGCAGAAATTATTGGGGGAAAGTAGACTGCGAAATTCACTGAAGGTTTTTATTAAAATAGAGGAAGTAACGGGGATAAATATTAGATAAGTTGACAGGTTAAATAGGTTTGGGTTGGTGTGGTGGATTATGGGGTTGCATAAGAATAAGGGTTGGTTACAAGGGAGGGACAAGACAGTGTGTGTACTATGTGGGGCAGTGAATGACGATTTTCACTTATTAGGTGACTGTGCAGAAACAAGTAAGATAAGAATTAGATTACTGAGTGCCGGGCATCGGAAACTATTGGGAAGAGCGGATGAGCAGTCTATTTTAAGATGGATTATCAAGCAGTGGGAAAACGGGGGAGAGTTGAACAGGTATGTATGTGCGGTAAAAAAGGCATTTGAGAGCAAAATGAAAGAGGGAGAGAAAGGGGGTGGACACGGGGGTATGTGTTTGGAATAGTGATGTATGTCTATGGGAAGCATGTTTAATAATTTGATGATATGCACTGGATGGAGATTGTATGATAAAATTAACGGTGAGGGGAGTACTGGTATTGGGTACATAGTTGAGTGGGTGGAGGTGGGAAAATGATGTGTTATTTTGCAAATGTAGTGGATTTTTTGTTTGTGATATGGCAGGATGGAATGTAATTGCTGACTATCGTTGTTTCGGTATTGATCGGGAGTAGGTCAGGGAACAATGAATGTGACGCAAGTTGCTGAGTGCATAAGGACACGTGATGAGTGTACTGAAAAGAGGAGTTGGTGACATCTACAGCTAAAATGATCTTGCATCGGATATATTTAGTATGTGAGGGTAGTTAAGGAGTATTTCGTTCAGGTAGCCAGTTAGTATATAGAGCTTCAGTTTAGTATTATTAGTAGATTGTTATTATTATTATTATTATTATTATTATTATTATTATTATTATTATTATTATTATTATTATTTTCGATGTGGATAGATGCAGTTTTCTCAAGATTTAAGTACAGGAAGTGATGGCAAGGATTAGTTGGTAAGTCAAAGAGCAGGACATCCCGGGAAGAGGACGGGTAGGAACCGGGCCTACCCATTAAAAATAAAAGATATATATATATATGCGGAACAAAGAGGAGAGGGACGGGGTACAGTAGGAGAGCGGTTAAAGCCTCACAAGGTCGGCCGCTAATGGAATGGTGAGAAAGCAGCACTGTCGTCTGGTAGGGATGGGGTTGGGGGCGTCTTACGGGCCCCATGGATAGGGCCGGTCGTGTCATCATGGGAGGGCGGTCTTTTTCTCACCAAGGATGATGACATGGCAGGACAATCAGTCGTTTATTTTTCTAACCAGCGGGGTCGATGGGCGTGGCATGTAGGGACTGAGGATGACTACTGCGGTGATCCTCCCTGGGGAGTGTCACGTTTCCGGAGTATCTGATGGACCTCATGGCATGCCCAGAGAGTCTTGTGTCGTTGTTGTTTCTTCTTTGTTCCTTTTTCCTGTTTTGTAAGTTTTTTATTATACTTTCATTTTGAACATGTATTTGGGGCTGAATGACTGTTATGTTCAAGAATAAATAAAATACAATAGAAAACAAGAATAAAAATAGCAAATATTGGCGAAAGAAATGGCATTACAGGCAACGGACACCCTAGAAATTTATTTATAAGTTATAAGGTAATATAATACCTATGCGGCCATATTTTATACTTATGAAAGATACTACCTGCTGTAGCAGCCACAGACAAGTTATGTTGGTAAAATGGGAATAGTTAGTACCATTAAACAGCTTCACCTAAAGAGAATCATAAGTTCTTATTCTTAGGAATTAAATGAGCGTCATTGTTCTGAGTGTGATATTTGTACTGTTTTCCGTAAACAAACGGGGTCACTAATATTACTCAAAGCAATCATAATGAATCCCGATCAGACGAATAGCAATAACATAACGGTTAAATTTGAAGGAAACTGTTTGATGCGATCAATATCTGCATATCTCAAAATCATCGTCCTGCGGTCACTTTTTCGTTCAATACTCCCTTTTCTTTTACAATATGCTTTACGCCCCACTGACACAGATAGGTCTAATGGCGACGATGGGCCAGGAAAGGGCTAACGCTGGGAATGTAGGGGCCGTGAGGCCGTCACCTTAATTAAGGTACTGCCTCAGGATTTGCCTGGTGTAAAAATGGGAAGCCACGGAATACCATCTTCAGGGCTGCCGACAGTGGGGTTCGAACCCACTCTCTCCCGAATATCGGATACTGACCGCACTTAAGCGACTGCAGCTATCGAGCTCGGTGTGTTCTTCGTTCTGGGGTTACAAATTATCTACATCTCAGTACCCTGCCAAAAATATCACAAAAGTGAAAAGCGTACGTGACTTACAGAGCTGAAAAAACTATAACTGACATACATAAAATTGCATAAGTGAGAATACTGCACGGAAATATACATGCAACGCGCATAACAACGTCATCATTTATAGTACGAGAAGTTCTAAAGCACGCAAAAAATCTGAAATTACAGTTCTATAGTTTTGTCCTTACCTGAAATATTTCAAGAGGATTAATACCTATGGACATACTTAGGAACTGGTTGTAATGTTTTTGTAAATTATTCCTTTTACTCCGCACTATTCAACTATTGCAGTACCGTATTCCTTGAAAACAAATATGATATTGCACAATTTTAGGATTCGTTTTTGTCACGTGATGTCATAAAACGCAAACCAAATGTCCAGCTGAAGCTCCTCTCAACTTTAATGTACTACTCCGAGATGAAAACGAAATATTCTATGAAAATTCAAGCATTAACCATCTGAAGAAAATATTACATACAAACAACAATAAAGGTTTTGCCTAATCTATGAAGATATAATTTGTGACACTAAACACTAAAATATACATGATTCTTTATGATGTAATACATTTTCACTTATTCATGCACAACAGAGCAATCGAAATTTTTTCTGTAAGAAATCACATCATTGGTTCCTCAGTTTGATATTTTCACAAAAATCTTTACGATGTCAATGTTGAGGAACACATCCGCTGGCTCGGATACATGCATGGACCCGCCTTGGCATACTGCCCACAATGTCATCAAGATACCTCATTTTAATTTATCCCAGGCACATTCAGTGAAGTTCATATCTGAGGAACAGATAAGCCAGTCCATTCGGGTCATACTAGCACGACGATCGATAACTATTTTTGCCGTATGAACACCTGATTAGGTCTTCTTGGAAATAATACCGATACGGTTCAACGACTGGTTCGAGAATGTCGTCTCTGTACTTCGGAGATTTTTGTATGCCCTGAACAACCACAAGATGTGTATAGTAACTCCATGTAATGTCTCTTCTGAACATCTATTCTCGGGAGCTAATTCCGCGTAAACTCTTGTCCATATGTAACGTGTTGCACGTTGTCGAGTTGTACGATCTGGACATCGTAATGGACATTACGAATGCAGATTAGGGTCATTAAATCTGTTGCAAACAGATTAATTTACATACGACATCCTGTAACCACCATGTACGCTGAACGCAGTCCTGTAACAATTGTCTCGGGGTTCCTTAGGAGGAAGTAGTTGTCGGTTGCAGCTAATGAAGGTGAATAGCCAGAGAGGACTCAATCGCACTACCTATTATTTTGGAACAAATCCAAGTCCGAACCACATCACTTACAGTAGTTTTATTAGCAGGTATCGAACAACGTTCGTTTGAGACAATCCTCACTGTTGTAAAGCGAATACGCAGACATGATCAGACGTCAACATCTTCCTTGACATAATGAAGTTTCAATGCACTTTCAGAACACAACTCCAGTGTTTCCTTACTGGTGCTACATCGGCGATTGAAGTGAGTCTACCATTAGAGTCTGCATTCTGTTAAAATGCAGAGCTACGTACAGATGTTTACGTTTATAGACAACTTAATATTCTTTTTCCCATTCAAGATGACAACACAACCATGCTACTTACATAGGTGTTGTAATATGTTTATGAGAGCATATATGAAATTTTAAAGGTACCATATAATGCAGGTAAAATGATTTACTTGTACGCATCTACCTCCGGTTCCATTTTGTGGTAATCGATTAATCATCATTACTTATTAATCCAGCAGTTCAAAAATCTGTAAGCACAAATGAACTGAATTCATTAAGGCTATTTGGTTTACGTCGCACGAAAACAGATAAGTCATACGGCGACCATGACATAGGAAAAGCCTAGGAATTGTAAGGAAGCGGCCGTGGCCTTAATTAAGGTACAGCCCCAGCATTTCCCGGTGTGAAAATGGGAAACCACGGAAAACACTAGGGCTGCCGACAGTGGGGTTCGAACCCACTAGCTTCCGGATGCGAAATCCATTAAGGAATCATGAAATGCATCTATAAATGTGTTTTGCAGTATACAACTGTGAGCAGATGAGTCTGGAAGTAACATCGCTTACTAGTTATTTTCTTATTAATACAATTAATGCAGGGTTGTTGCTTAAATTACATACATTTTACAAGTATTAACGATGAAGTTCATTATGGGATGCTTATTCTAATTTTGTTGTGACAAATATTTTTTAGGTAGCAATATATATAGTTTCTAAAAGGTATTCAATAAATATAGTGACGATATGTCCTATACGACGATTATCAAGTTTATCAATTTTTTTGTCGATGCTGGGTTTTCTTAATGCACTCAGGAAATAGAGAAACATACGTAAGCGGACACACACACACACACAAAACTAATTACACCAAATGCCTGAATTTAGAAGAAAAGTGTACATTAATAATATCATTCATTTTAATTAAATATTACGCTGCTGAGGTACCTCTGACGAGAGATAGTATGGAATAGTTTGCAAGGTTACCGTCAATGAAATATACAGGAATGTAATATTGCCATTTAACAAAGTTCCATAGTGTTGGATAATTACACACTTGCGTTCTTTTATAAAGTGAAGAGGCTCAAGAGAAACATGTACTGACGTCCAGTCAATGGATATCTAGTGTAACCATTTGAACAGAGTGCCTAATAATGTCCAACGTCAAAAAACATATAATGAAAATCATTTGAAATAAGCAATATCCATTAATGAGCATTAAGTTATTCATAATTATTCATCCTTTTTATTGATGCATATCACAAAACCCGAACGTTTATAGCATTAAAAGAACTTTCAGATGGAATGCAAATAAGAAAAGAATTTACATTTTGTTCATAATCCATAGTATAGTAGATCCCACGTCAGAATCAAGTTATCTGCCCTAACGACTGTCTCAAGTATCTATCCGATGTATACACGCATCGGGAATAAATAGTCGGAGACTAACAGTCGTCTCCATCCACGCCTCCGGATCGTCATACCTATTACTAAAATATTACCTTTTCAGAACAGTCACAACGTCATCTCTCAAGAAAAGTATTTGGAATTAGTCCTCCAATATTCCTTAAAGCTAAACTAAGCATAAGAATGACTTTATGTATATTATATACATATATACATACTCTATATACAGGTTTTGAAAAATACTGTACACAGAAGAGGATGAGAACATTAGAGCATTCATAATATAATTGAAAATGTTACAGAGATAAAACCTGCAATTATCAAATCTCACATGGCTTCTTAAAATAAACTTTGATTATCTACTGCGGGTCAAGTTCACTACGGTACGTTAGACATTTTAACCCGGGATATTTACATAGTAGGGACGCAAGTAAAATAGAGATTATAAAACATTATATTAATAATAATTTAATTAAGATCATAAAACTTAAAGTAGAACCAGCATGGTTTACACATACATTAAACGATATCAAAGAAGCAAATATTGGCATTAAGGATAAACATAATAGGAAATTATTTGGGAACAAAATTCAAAAAGTGATCTTCAGCGATGCACAAGAAAGAAAAAGAAAGCAACCACATTACATAAAACAGCTCAGGAAACATATATCGTAACAAATGAAGCAGGTGTGGGCGGGGAGGAAGAAGGAACAAAGCAAGAATCGAAGTACTGACTTAACGTGCTCTGTAAAAGTGCTATTCGATTAAATAAATAAAATACTAATGTAATTAGTTTAACGTAGCAAAATGTTTTTCATTTTTTGTTATCGGAGTGCCGAGTTGCTGGAAGTTTGTCCAGCAGGAGTTATTTTACGTGCCGTTAAATCTACCGATACGAGGCTGCCACATTTTAGCACCTTCAATTACCACCGAACTGAGCCAGAATGGAAACTGCCAAGTTGAGCTAAGAAGGCCAGCGCTTTGTCGTTCAAGCTACTCAGCCTAGATAAACATAATATTAACAGTGTTTGTAAAATAAAATTATCTTTTTCCTACGTAAAGTCACGCTTGAGGAAATAAAGGTATGCCTTCTATAATTTGCTACTAATATGTAACAAGTATCTGAGAGTGCATTACTTGCCAACTGCAAGGATGAGATCTAGAGGACACACGTGAATAATACGTAAAGTACAAGGATGACAGTCTCAAGTTTATTCACTGAACGTCTTCGTACGTTTATCTGTGTAAACTAAAGAAATCCTCTGAATCATAGTCTTTTCATCGGTATTCAAAACAAGTAGGCTTGCAATTTTGCCCGACTGTTACTATCAAAATCGTACCAAGGGATCTCTGATTTATATCAAATCTCAACCAGAGGGATGAGACTATTTAATTCAGAAGTTATATTGTATTCATTGCGAACCTCCCTACCATTACAACACCGCACATATGGACCCCGCATCACAGCTTTAACACGAGGCAAAATTGTACGGAATTAAAACAGGAATGATTACATCCTAGATGGTATGAGTGAAATACAATTATATAAAATGGAGTACGCAATTTCACAGCCCATTTCATTTTATAAGAACAATGCCATTTCATAGTGTACGTAGGTGATGTGTGGAAACGCTATACTTTCGCATACTTTGGGAAAAATACATACAGTAGCGCTCATAAGTCTTTTGATATAGTTTGTTAAACCTCTAAACTGTGGCAGCATGAACACAGGCGAACCAACTATAGTGTGTAAGGGTGGAGGGAAGTTGCAATGTTTACTTCAACGCAGCACGGTCAGCAAGTACAATAAGTGTTTCCTAATGGACATTAACACAGCAGTGAATATTCAAAAGTCTCTTGACATGATCTGTTTAGATCTGTTATTTCATGCTCAACTGTGATTTTCTGTGTGTTCCAGGGTAATTGAATATCATAGACTAGTCCAATGCTACCTCCTAAGAGTAAAGAGTACTTCACAGAGTTTAAGGAGGCAGTAATTCTGCCTTACAGGAGTGGAGATCTCAGGCAGAGGCTGCCCGTAAGTTTAATATTCCAAGGTAACTGGTATAAGTCTGCTAAAACTGTACACAGCACGTCGTCATGTGCATAATATACCACGAAAATATCGATCTAAAAAGAACAGAGGGAATAAGGTAGGCTAATTACAAGGCAATTAGTATAAGACCCTAGAAAGGCAGCTTGACGTATCACTGCAGTTCTGAGGCAGTATTAAGGAGTAGATACTTATGTATCAACTTTAAACATTAGATTGAAAGATCAGGATTTGTTAGGTTACTGGCCGTTCAAGAAAACCTTCGTAATGCACGAAACAAAAAGAAGAGACTTGCCTTTGCAAAAGTGCACCTTAAGTGGATACAGTAGGAGTGGTCTACGGTATCATGGAGGGACGAGAGCAAATTTGGCTGTCAATACGTTCGTAGCCCTAGATATAAAAGATATAATCCACGACATCAGATTCCTACTGTAAAACATGAAGATGGGAATGCCATGGTCTGGGAATGCTTCCCCGCTAAGGGCGTAGGTTCATTAGTGTACATCGATGGTATAATGAAGGGCCCTGAATACAGGGCTATTTTCGGCAGGAATATGCTACGATTTGGGAGCAAAATATGCCTCAACGACGGTAGTTTCAACGTGATAATAATACTAAATATCGATGTAAATGTGCAACAGTTATACGCAAAAGAAAAAGATAAAAGTTTTACCACGGACAAGTGGAAGTCTTCGCACGTTGTTTAAAGGGGCCTAACATCTATGGTCATAGGACCGAGTGTAAGTCTGGATTTAAACCCAGTAGTACACATGTGGGAGCTGCTGGGCATACGTGTAAGAACAGGATAAAATACAAATAAAGCGTAGTTATTTGACAGTTTTAAATCCGAATGGGCAAAAATTCCTTGAAGACAAAATTAGATCCCTTATTGCTGCCCTGCCTGCAAAATGTGAATCTGTGATACAAGTAAAAGGCTATGCAGCTAGGCATTATTATTTTGCTACGGTCAGGAAATGAACACTTATATGATGATTTTGTCCAAACGTTATTTCTTAAAACATTTATGAGCTTTGAATTTCTCAATTCATCTTTGTTACAGACAATATTATACCCTGAAAAGGTTAGCTTGTTTTGATGTAGGCCCTATGTGTTTTGTTGTTCATATTGAACCCAATCCTACATGGTCAGGAAGACCGCATTGGTATTCGAAGTGGTTTTGTACGCCAGACAGCTAGCCACAATTCCTATTTAAGAGTGGGCAAGAAAATCAGTATTTTAGATCTTTGGATACTGATTTTCTTGTCTGAGCGTCACGTGACCCGAACTCTCAATGAAGGTGTGGAGATTTTTAGAACGCTGCGGGTGTTAAATAGTATTATTATATTGGAAACGGACTAAATTGAGATATTTTTGCCTACGTTAGAGATTAAATTATTAGACAAAAATTACTAAGACACTACCACAAATTTTCAGCTCAAAGGGAAATATATCTGTTAATATGCCAAAAGGAGAGATTCATCGCTCAACCACCAGGAAAAAATTCACTCGTTTCATGATTGCAAAATCAAACCGCGGGAAATATAGCAAGTGACGCTCTAGCTAATATATCCCTGTGAAGGATGGAATTATTTTGAGACTAACACCATTGTAAAGATCAAATTTTAAGGAATCCAACGAGCCTAAAATCTCCGTTAGAATCACTGTGGTATGGAAAATGACAATTTATTGGGGAACATTCTAACATTGTGTTTGGCGTCACATAGGAGGTTATAATTATCCCATCACCTAGGGCCTCTTCAATCTTTCTGGGTCGGCCAACGAGGCCTAATCTGTGTGTGACACAGAATGGATCGGTTTGAACTTTTGTAAATTTTTCTGTCTGAGGTGATGGAAGTTGTTGAATAGGAAGTCGGAAAATTGAGAACTTCCGTAAATTTGCTAAGTATTGGGTTTGTAAAATTGATATCCTAGTAGGAATATTAATTTCTCCACAGCTTGGTACTGTAATATTAACATTGTGTAAGAGCGTCACGAACTTCTAAACGAAGAGGGAGATACTAAAGTCAGTCAGACTACAAATTACAGTCAACCTGGTTCGTTACCTGGGAGGTATCACACCTGTCTTGTCAGCTAGACAAGGTGAGGAGAGGATTGACATTTCCCACAGCCGCGAGATAAATACCAAATGGTTAAACGGGATAAGATTTGCTGGGTTTTTGTCCAGGCGCATTGTGCCAGCAATTGTCGATCACGAAGTCCATGCTGTGTACATTGTTTTTGTGAAACTAAGAGGTGTCTTTCACAACGAAATATTTGTTTACAGCCTGTGTAATTTTAAGTAGTTATTAAAAAGAATTGCGACTAATTTTAGCTGAGAACCATGAGGTAACTACAGTCATTAGCACCATGGCTTAATTTACCGAGGCCGCCGGCATAAGACGTAGCCAGTTCAGAGCGCCCACAGTGTTCTCAACTAAGGGTATGTGTCTTTTAACGTATGTAATGTAGTTTGAATGTCATAATTTGTCTCCTTAAATGTCTGAATGACCGGTGCCATCATCATTCTGCGTGTGTTAGTTTGTAAGGTAATGTTATAGTCAATTATAACCCGAGTGTGGAAGTTTTGTGAGTATTTTCATGTATAAATAGGCTCAGGACATATATGTGCAAGTTGTGTGCTAATTAAATTAATTCCCAAATTTTTTAAGTTAACGGTCATGGTAAATTTCCACATCTTTCATTAGTGCCAGCTATAGTGATGAAAATAAGAATAACAAAAATGAAATTGCTAGAAATCATTCTGTATAAGTATTTCACGATATCAAGGAATATGTATTTTGAGGAATTAATGATGGGATTACATAGTCAGTCTTGTTATAGAACAGCGTGTGTTATAGGATATGACCTATATCATTTACTTGATTTCCAGAGTTAGGTTTATGATTGTAAAAGTTTGTGTTTTATAAGTTTGGTATTATGGGATCAATTGCAGGATAAAATGAACGAGCTCTGAGATGTTATGAGGAAGTTAGAATTCCCTGTAAATGATATTATCAGTGAAATACTGTGTAGGGGGACACTGACTGGAAGGTAAATGGGGATTTAAATGTGACTATGGAGTGGGTATGTGGGGAAACTGGGAGTGAGATTTCTAGATCCTAATGGGTGGGTAGAAGATAGGGATCTGCGCTCAGATAGCCTTCACTTAAACCGCAGTGGTACGTACAGGTTAGGAAATTAGTTTACAAGTGTTATAGGGAGGTACAATCAGGGAAGCGGGGTGGTATAGGGAGCGGTGATAAGGGTACAGGGATGTGGAAGTCAAGTAGCGATGACATAAAAATATTAGTGTTGAACTGTAGAAGTATCGAAAGTTAAGGTTTATATTTAAGTAATTTAATAGATAACTTATATACTGTACTTACCAGATATTTTAATAGGAGTTGAATCATCGCTGAGTAATGATATAATGGATGCTTAAATTTTCTCACGGAACTGGAGCGTCTATATTAGAGATAGGATAGGAATGGTAGGAAGGGGAGTATTCATTCTGGTGAAAGAATAATTTGTAAGCTACGAAAAAAATTTAAAGGTGAGAAACATGAAATTCTAGTTGTAAGGCTCATTTCTAAAGATAAAAGGCTACTTGATATCTTTGGAGTGCACAGATGGGGAAAGGAAAGCGCTGACGCTAATTCAGAATTATTTGATAAGATAATCAGCTATGTAGGAAACGGTATGTGATCATAGCGGGAGTTCTCAATTTACCAAATGTCAATTGAAAAGGATGTGCGAACGACAAAAGGCAAATGGCAAATAAGATAATATGGGAAGGACAGGTGACTCAGGAAGTGATGGAATCAAATAGAGGGAAGAATATTATGGACGCGATACTCATAAAACCGGAGGAGCTGTATTTGAAAAACCAAAGAAATAGACGGTATTAGTGACCATGAAGCTGTTTTTGTCGTCGTTAAAATAATTGTGTTAAAAAGGAACCTCTTAAAATTCGGACTATTACGCAGTACCAAATGGCTGATAAAACAGGCATGAGGGTGTTTATAAAAAGTAATTATGATCGGGCAAGAAATGGCTGTGGATGTAAGGAGAAATTGAGAGAACTTACTAGGAATTTGTATCTAGAAAAGAAGTCAGCTAAGGATAACTCCATGGCAAGCGTAATTGGCAGTCATACACTTTTAAGTAAAAAATGGGAGTGTATGTATAGGTACTTTAAGGCAGAACAGAAACAGCATCCAAGAAGGACATCCAGTAATCATTTATGAACAAGGGGAGTGTATATGCGAGGTTCCTCAAACGGCAGAAGTATTCAGTCAGCAGTATGTAAAGATTGTTGGTTAAAGGGTTAATACCCAGTTAGAGGAGGTCACTAATACTCATGAAGTATTAAAATTTACCTATGGTAACAACGATATTTACAATAAGATACAAAATTTGAAAACTGGAAAAGCCGCCGGAAAAGCTGGGGATATAATAAAGAAAATGGGATGGTATACAGTACCATATCTGAAGTACTTATCTCTTTATTATTTGCATGAAGGAGCTATACTAAATGAATGGAGGGTTGCGATATTACACCCTATATATAAAGGTAAGGATTGTAGACATAAGGCTGAAAATTACAGGCCAGTTAGTTTGACGTGCAATGCATATAAGCTTTGGGAAAGCATTCTTTCTGATTTTATTAGACATGTGTGCGAAGTTAATGACTGGTTCGATAGAAGGCAGTTCGGGTTTAGAAAAAGCTATTCCACTGAAGCTCAACTTGTAGGATTCAAGCAAAATATAGCGGAGATCTTGGTTTCGGGAGGTCAAATGGATTGTATCGCAATTGACCTGTCTAAGGCATTTGAAAGGGTAGATCATGGGAGACTACTGGCAAAATTGAGCGCAATTGGACTAGACAAAAGGGTGACTGAAGGATCTGCTATATTTCTAGAAATTAGATCTCAGAGAATTAGAGTAGGCGGAGCGTTATCTGACCTTGTAGTAATTAAGAAGGGAATTACACAAGGCAGTATTATCGATCTTTATATATAAAAATGACATGAGTAAAAGAAGTGGAATCAGACATCAGGCATTTTGCGGATTATGTTGTTCTGTATAGAGTAATAAATAAGTTACACGATTGTGAGCAACTGCGAAATGGCCTCTTAATGTTGTGAGATGGACAGTACGCAATGGCATGATGTTAAACAGGGTTAAAATTCAGGTTTTGAGTTCCACAAATAGGAGAAGTCCCCTGAGCTCTGATTACTGCATGTTTGAGGTGAAAGCTCCTTATTGGATCATTGCATGTACCTAGGTGTTAATATAAAGAAAGGTCTTCATTGGGGTAATCACATAAATGGGATTGTAAATAAAGGGTACAGATCTCTGCGCAAGGTTATGAGGGTGTTTAGGGGTTGTAGTAAGGATGTAAAGGAGAGGGCGTATACATCTCCGGTAAGACACCAACTAAAGTATGGTTCCAGCGTGTGGAACCCTCAACAGGATTACTTGATTCGAGAAATGAAGCAAAAAAATCCAAAGAAAAGCACCTTTACTTGTTCTGGGTGATTTCCGACAAGAAATGTAGCGTTACAAAATGTTGCAAAGTTTGGGCCAGGAAGACTAAGGAGAAAGGAGACGAGGTGCTCGACTAAGCGGTATACTCCGAGATGTCAGTAGAGAGATGGCGTGGAGGGACATTAGTAGGCGAATAAATTTTTGTGGTGTCTTTAAAAGGAGGAACGATCACAATATGAAGATAAAGTTGGAATTTAAGAGGAAAAATGCGGGGGAAGGGGCGAATGTTTTTTTAGGAAGGGGAGTTAGGCACTGGAATAACTTACCAAGGGAGATGTTAAACAAGTTTTCAATTTTTTACAATCATTCAAGAAAAGGCTAGGAAAATGACACATGGGGAATCTGCCACCTGCGTGACTGCCCTACATGCAGATCAGTAATGATTGGTGATGATGATGATGATGACGATGATGATGATGATGAGGAAGAGGAGGAGGAGGTGGAGGAGGAAATTTTAAGACCGATTGTGCAAGGAAATGTCCATGTAATTATGATGTCGGAGTTATGGGACAGGTTGTGCTGGAATTCCCCTGTTGAATATTTTTTGTTTTTGAGTCATCAGTCCATAGACTGGTTTGATTCACCTGTCCACGCCACCCTATCCTTCGCTAACTTGTCATTTCTACGTAACTATTGCATCCTACATGTGCTCTAATCTGCTTGTAATATTCATACCTTGGTCTAACCCTACCAGTCCTACCGACTACACTTCCTTCAATAACCAACATAACAAGTCCTTTGTTTCTTCATACGTGTCCTATCATTCTATCTCTTCTTCTCTTCAAATATAGCCAAATCGATCTCATATCACGAATTCGATTCAGTATCTCCTCATTCGTGATTCGATCTATCCATCTCACCTACAGCATGTTTCGGTAACACCACATTTCTAAACCTTCCATTCTTCCATTTCTGAGCTAGTTATCGTCCATCTTTCACTTCCATACAATGCCACGCTCCATATGAAAGTCTTCAGAGACATACTTCTAATTCCTATATCAATGTTTGAAGTGGACACATTTCTTTTCTTAAGAAAGCTCTTCCTTGCTTGTGCTAGTCTGCATTTTAAGTCCTCCTTATTTCTGTCATCGTTAGTAATTTTACTACTGAAGTAAAAATATTCATCTATTTAGACTTCATTTCCTAATCTAATATTAACTGCATCACCTGCCTTCGTTCGACTGCATTCCGATACTTCTGTTTTAAACTTATTTATTTTCATCTTGTACTTCTTACACAAGACTTCGTCCATACCATTCAGCAATTTCTCGAGTTTTTCTGCAGTCTCAGATAAGATAAAATATAATCAGCAAATCTGAAAATTTTGATTTCCTCTCCTTGGATTTTTATTCGCTTTCCAAATTATTCTTCGATTCCCTTTACTGCTTCTCCTGTGTAAACTATGAAAAGGAGACGTCACAGACTGCAGCCATGCCTCAATCCTTTCTGGATTGCTGCTTCTTTTTCAAAGCACTTGATCCATATCTTTGCAGACTGATTTTTGTACAGACTGTAGATAATTCTTCGTTCTCGGTATCTGATCCCAATCACCTTCAGAATCTTAAATAGCTTGGTCCAGTAAACATTATCGAATGCCTTTTCTAGGTCTACGAACGACATGTACGTGGGCTTGTACTCCTTAATTCGATCCTCTAAGATCAGACTTAAAGTCAGGATTGCTTCACGAGTTCCTACATTTTTTCTGAAACCAAGTAGATCTTCTCCCAACTCAGCTTCAACTTCTCTTTCCATTCTTCTGTAAATAATACCTGTTAAAATTTTGCAGGGATGTGATACTAAACTAATGGTGCGGTAGTTTTCACACTTGTCAACACCGACTTTCTCGGTAATAGGTATAACAACATTCTGCCGAAAATCGGATGGTACTTCTCCTGTCTCATTCATCTTACACACTAAATGGAATAATCTTGCCATGCTGGTTTCTCCTGACGCAGTCAGTAATTCCGAGGGAATGTCATAAATTCCAGATGCCTTGTTGCAATTTAGTTCTCTCACAGTTCTGTCAAACTCTGACCTCAAAATCGGGTCTCTCATTTCATCAGCATCAACAGCCTCTTCTTGTTCCAGAACTAAAATGTCTACGTCTTACTTAATACTACTGTTGGATATGTTCCTTCCATCTTTCTGTTTTGCCTTCTTTCCCTAGAAGTGGCTTTCCACCTGAGCTCTTAATATCCATACATACACATAGATTTCCTTTCTCGAAAGGTTTTCTTGATTTTCCTGTATGCAGCATCTACCGTTCCTAGGACCATACAACTTTCAACATTCCTGCACTTCTGCTTCAGCCATTCTTCCTTAGCTACCTTGCACATTCTCCCCACTTCATTCTTTAATCGCCTGTATGAATTTCTACCCTCTTCAATTCTGGCATTCTTGTATTTTCGCCGTTCATCATTCAGGTATAGAATCTCCTGAGTTATCCACTTATTCTTACTTGATTTTTTCTATCTTCCTATAATTTCTTCAGCAGCCCTACTGAGCTATCCACCCTTCCCCCTATTGTGTTTCCTTCAGATTTTTTATTTAGTCCTTGTGTAACATGTTCCTTGAAACAATCTTTCACACTCTTTTCTTTCAACTTGTCTAGATCCCATCTCCGTGCATTCCTTCCTTTCTTCGGTTTCTTCAACTTCAGATGACATTTAGTGACTAACAAGTTGTGGTCAGAGTCCACGTCTGCTCCTATTAATCAGGAGTATATGAACTCTAGTGCCATGAACCTAACTGCAATGCCCCATATATAGGTCAAACGAAACGTAATGTCCACACAAGATACAAGGAACACAAAAACGCAATCAGATATAATCGGCACTCAGTCTTCAGGGAGCACATTTACGACTGTTCACAACATTTCACAGACATCAACACTGATCTAAAAATTGTACGCATCGGAAATAAAAGTATATCTTTGAATATAAAGGAAGCAATACAAATTTACATCGCAAAAATGCTAATGTAATTAACCTAAATGACCACACACACTTAAAAAAATCGCCCCTCTTCACTCTACTCACATAACATCTGGACAACACTTACTTATTAAATTAGTTTTATTATAATAATAACATTTTACAGTCAGTCCCTATTTCAATTCATTACTTTATTCACCTAATTTGCACTCATCCATATTACATAAAAGTACATTTTAACATGAAGTAGTTCAATAACCTTCTCTCCCCTCTCTAGTGTTGATAGAAGGTTCCACAGCGCTCCACTCCCTCCGCCCTACGTGCCCCCTCCCCTCTCCGCGGTACAGTATACTGGATTTTATCATCCAATATGAGAGATCCACAACGCTGCATAAGGCTCCTCCCATACTTCAATCACCTCTCCGCGAGCAGTGTGCTTTACCCAAAACTTACTATGACTGCAGTCCTGAAATAATGTTTGGTGTCAACGGACTTAGTATCGGCAGTCTGGATAAGTACGTAAGTTTTCCATTATATCAATACTTGCAAATTTATTTTTTGTCATTACTGATCCATGTTATCTCTATCTCTGACAAGTTTACGCAACGTAAACAATACTGTGCATATATAATCAAGTTTTAAGTGATTTGATAGAATATGAGGATGTTCTTGTAGAACGAAACATGTCATTCTTTATATAATAGTGTGTATTTTTACACGTATGTTTATAGTGTTATACTTTAAATTGTAATTGCTGCGCGTTTGACAGACTGAAATGTTTTGTTACATTCATGGATAGCGCCGGCTCCGTGGTGTAGAGGTAACGTTCATGTCCCTTGCCCGGAGTCTCCGGGTTTGATTCCCGGCCAGGTCAGGGATTTTTACCTGGATCTGAGGGCTAGTTTGAGGTCCACTCAGCCTACATGATTACAATTGAGGAGCTAACAGACGGTGAGATAGCGGACCAGGTCTAGAAAGCCAAGAATAACGGCCTAGAGGATTCGTCGTATTGACTACATAACACTTCGTAATCTGCAGAACTTCGGGCTGGGCAGTTGTCACTTAGTAGGCCAAGGCCCTTCAGGGCTGTAGTGACATGGGGTTAGTTAGTTATTCACGGATAGTGTTAGTGTTTGGAGTGGTGGACTATGTCCCTTAAAGTGAGTTAGTGGAACTCAGTATTTGGTCATGTTTCGGCTATACTTTCTTACTAGCTGCGAAACGTCTCCATAGAAGTGTTGCACTAGCCAGCGTAAATGTAAGTGCCATCTCATATGAAAGCACAGTTAACGGAGAATATTCCTGACCACTAAGCTATGGATACTCACATTAGTTTTTTCAAAGTTTATATTTATATTCTACGGGATTATATTGTAAGGTTTAATGAGAGGTTGTGTATTACTATTGACATTTGTTTGATTGCATCGGCATTGTGCATGTGGTGTTCGATTCATCACCTGTTGCTGATTATTTTTATTTTCTTCACGCGTGTGAGTTTGTTTAATTTTTGGTTTGATTTTTGATTTAGTTGGTTTAGTATATTAAAGAGACCAACTTAGTTACGCAGATCTGTAATAGTAGAATTAAAACAAAATAAAGATATTTACTTATTTTACAAGTTCATCGATGAGCCGCGCGCTTTTAAGTAAACACGTTTAATTGACGTTAATTTCACATAATTACCGAGCTCGATAGCTGCAGTCACTTATGTGCGGCCAGTATCCAGTATTCGGGAGAGAGTAGGTTCGAACCCCACAGTCGGCAGCCCTAAAAATGGTTTTTCGTGGTTTCCCATTTTCACACCAGGCAAATGCTGCGGCTGTACCTTAATTAAGGCCACGGCCGCTTCCTTCCCACTCCTAGCCCTTTCCTGTCCCATCGTCGCCATAAGACCTATCTGTGTCGGTGCGACGTAAAGCAACTAGCAAAAAATAATTCACATAATCTGAAAGTTGATTAATTAATTAAAGTTTTTAAGTGGATACACTTTCCCTTAAGTTTATTTTTCCCACTCGTTCTGAACATTATGTTAATTAAATATTCCTTTTAGCTTCCAATTGTTCCTCCTGAACGTGTTAAGTAAAATCATTCCTTGATCATTGTTTGTTATTTTGAACATATTCCTTGATAATGCTTATTTGAGCATTGGTTTAACGTAGCTTAAAGGGTGTCATCGGGTGGCATCGGATGGTACGATTTTCTTTTGTTTTATTAGTTGTCGCAACTTTCAAAGCAACATGGTTTGGAATAAAAATGTATACCCAGTCCAAAGTGACTGTAGGTAAGTTTGGTTGGATTAAGGGACTGTTTGATGGCTGCGTTTGAATTTATTATCTGTGGACTACATTTAGTTAAATGTAAATTACTAGTTCAGCTGTGAAATTCAGATTTCCCATGGATCGTGTAGAGTAACCAACAGGTTTGATTTGGTATCTGAGTTTTTAGCTTTTCGCGGTTTCTTGTTGGTTTTCCTGACCACAAATTTGAATACTATATTGTAACGATTTATTTATTTGGTTTTTCAGCTATTTTAAAATATTTTCGTATCTAATGTGACTGTTTTATTTTCCTTTTAATATCAGATTTTTATTTACAGAAAATCAATTTAAAATGAAGCCCATTCAGTTCAATACATTTCATTAAGCATATATTTCCATCCATTTGAAGCAGTCATGCCTTCCTCTGTACCGTGTCGACCGGTCGGCTAATTGACAAGGAAAGATCCGTTACGTCCCCAGTATTTCAAGAGTTCAATGTTGCTACCGGAGCATATGATCGACGATTGGCGGGGGTGACCCATGGGCTCAATATTGTATGTTATGCATTTGACAAGAGGCGAAACAGTGCTGTGAATAAAACTGTTGCGACAAGCATTATTGCCAAAACACTTATGAGCGCTACTGTGTTTAGCTTGGTTTAGTCACCTATATGCGAGGCCATATTCGTTGCTCATAACATTATAAACAAAAAATGAAACTTCACCCAACATGAACGTATGATCTCTACTAGGCACACATATAACCACGCTTATAAAAGCATCCTAATAATTAATGTTATGAAGTGTGAGCTCGCATCGGGAAATAGTGGATTCTAAACCCACTGTCGGCGGACCTGAAGATGGTTTTCCGTGGTTTCCCATTTCCACACCGGGCTGGGGCTGTACCTGAACTAAGGCCACGACTACTTATTTCCCATTCTTAGGCCTTTCCTGTTCCATCGTCGCCATAAGACCTATCTGTGTCGGTGCGACGTAAAGCAAAGAGCAAAAAAGAACTCGATGTAGTCCATCAAAACTTTAAGCATTAAGGATTCGTCGTGCTGACCACACGACACCTCGTAATCTGTATGCCTTCGGGCTGAACAGCGGTCGCTTGGTAGGCCAAGGCCCTTCAAGGGCTGTAGTGCCATGGGGTTTGGTTTGGTTTGGTTTTTGGGAACGCAAATCCCAGGATGGCCATCATAATTTCAGTTGAATTTGATTCGTTCTACAGTGCTGTAACTTCCAAGTTATTAGGTGGTATAAGAACTGGCATGCCTGGCTTACAAGGTTCCTCGTAATAAAATTATTCGAAACGGAATATTGTAAATGACAATTTTGAGCGTAAGGACTAAAGTGCTCCCATTGCATGCAATAGAAATGAGTCAATATCCGACCGTGAGTTCATATAAAGAAGCGGGGCTACTGGTTAAATGTAATGGCCAGCTGCACGCAATTGGACGTTTCAAGGAAAATAGCGTGTCGTGGTTTAGCTGAGAGTGAATGCTTACGTAAGCGACAGACGTACTGAAGACGTAGAAATAGTATAAGTTAACACGTGCAATTTCAATAATGCATCACGCTGGAAACACATCTGTCTATTTACATTACTTACAGAAAGCAATCCATTTCTCCAGGAAGATATCCTGTCGCCACACCCAAGCCATTCACAACAAATAACAGAAAAATCAACAGTGGATGTTATTTTGGCATGTAATAAAAAATGTGGGAAGTTTGTATTTCCTGTGAAATGAACATCATTTTAAGAGAGTAGATATGGATTGTTTAATCAGACGTGATTGACTTTTACTGGTTTTAGTTCAAAATACGTAACTGATACTTTACTCACGCGTATATGCCGTATATAAGTACTTATTTATTGGCAGAAGGATACACGTTTACAAACAATTATAAAAATACTTACAACTGTATACTTATTTGAGTTGTCTTAAAAAATACAGAATGAGACTTACATCACAAGATGTATTAGTATCACATTTGAACGTCCAACATGCTTAACAATTTTACGGATTCATCAGTGGCCTCATGGATATCCTGCATTGTTCCGTTGAACTTTCGGAATGGGCAATCCATAGTGATATGTTTGAGAGTCTAGGGCACGTCTGCACAGTCACAGTAAGGGCTCTCAGTTACCATCCAATTACGCTTCCAGTACCAACATCTGACATGTTGGAGTCTTTTTCGATTTAATGACGTCAAAATTTTTCTGGGTACGTTGAAACGAGAAGGGCGGTTAACTGGATCCAGGATTAAGTGTTCAGAAATGTCTGTAATATTACATTAAAGAAATTACTCAACGATCTACATAACGACGTACGAAATCGGGTTTGTCGTATCGACTCGCATAGTCACACATCATGGACGTATTGACTCCCTCGTCTGAAACGTTGTTCTTACCTCAACGGTTGTTTTGAATCCCTGAACTGTTCCTAATTGGTTCGATATTAATGTTTCCTCTTCTACTGTGAATCTCCTGCTTTTATCTATAATGGAGTTTAAGCCGATCAAGGCCAATAGAAAATTATTGGCCGTAGGAAATTTTAAATTCATATTCCACAAAATCCTAGTAAATGGAGTGATTAGGTGGAAGTGTACTAGACAAAGTTTTAAAGCATTTGTGAAGTTGGTGGACAAGACTATTGCGGTAGAAGATCTAATTCACAACCACGAAAGGGGAGAAGATAAGAGTATCAACTATCTGCAATCGGCAAACATTAGCAATTCACTGAAACGAAAGGCGAATATAGCCGTCTCGCAACGGCCACCACAAATTGTGAGGCACAATGTAATGAGGTTCTGACTTAGCACGATGTGCAAAGAATACGAAAGAAATAAATGCTGCAAGGTTACCCCGAAACCTTGTAGCAGTTGCGCGAAAGTGTTCATGAGTATGAATTAACAACGTCAATTAGATTTTATCTTATTTTCTATAACATGAAGTAAAACTACACAATTTTTACGTGTAATCGAGACCCGGAAACCAGTAAGAACGCCATTATTATATTCGTTGATGGAATATTTAAAAGTTACCGAAAACGTTTTGTCAAATGTTTTCTGCTATGTTCTTCCAGCCAAAAAAAAAAAAAAAAAAAAAAAAATCCACAGCTAAAAGACTGTACTGGAACAACTTTCAGAGTATGTATCGTCTATAAGAGTAGTGTGGCGCAGAAAATCTCAAAACGTTGGCTTTTCTAACGACTTCAAGATTACTGAGTCGGAGACTGGCAAACGTTTGAAACTTATCTCTGCTCTACCAGTACTGTCTCCATCACAGGTTGAACACTACTCAATCAATCAATCAATCAATCAATCAATCAATCAATCAATCAATCAATCAATCAATCAATCAATCAATCAATCAATCAATCAATCAATCAATCAATCAATCAATCAATCAATCAATCAATCAATCAATCAATCAATCAATCAATCAATCAATCAATCAATCAATCAATCAATCAATCAATCAATCAATCAATCAATCAATCAATCAATCAATCAATCAATCAATCAATCAATCAATCAATCAATCAATCAATCAATCAATCAATCAATCAATCAATCAATCAATCAATCAATCAATCAATCAATCAATCAATCAATCAATCAATCAATCAATCAATCAATACGGATCTGCATTTTGGGCAGTCGCCCGGGTGGTAGGTTCCCTATCTGTTGATTTCCTAGACTTTTCTTAAATGATCTCAAAGAAAATGGAAATTTATTGAACATCTCGCTTGGTAAGTTATTCCAATCCCTAACTCCCCTTCCTATAAACGAATATTTGCCCCTATTTGTCCTCTTGAATTCCAGCTTTATCTTCATATTGAGATCTTTCCTACTTTTAAAGATATCACTCAAACATATTCGTCTACTAATGTCATTCCACGCCATCTCTTCATTAATGACTTGACTATTATGAAGCCAATGCACAAGATGCTGGATGAATTTCATGACTATGTATTATATAATCGCATGAATGGATCTGACTTCCCAAACGAAATTTTGGTTAATTTTGATCATAAAGGAGACCGGACTGCAAACTACTGCGAATCATTCCATGAAAAATTCTACCAGGAATGTAATTCTGCCCATCCTACTATATATAATTTCATGGAGGTATTGAAAGGAATTCGAGATGATACACGCATATGGCTTCGAAGCAATAACGTCAGAAGAAAATCAAAGAAACGGAACATAGTTGATACAATGATTCAGGCAGCCATGAATGACTACCATAATGGGTAGGTCACTGGAATGCAGTACACGAGAAAGGTCAGCTACACTTTCTTCCAGCAGACTACATAGATATTACGCCGTAAAATAATGTTGATTAACTTAGAAAAAAGTGTCATTCGTTCGTGCAGTTTAAATGGAACGTGGTGTTTTGAAGATATCGATTTAAACGAATGTAGTAAGACCAATTAATACTTCAGAACATCGCCGCAGGCTGTCCACAGAATGAAAAATCAGTTATTTTTAACGTAAGTCTGGCACATTTATGTGCAAATACAGTATTATATTATTAGAATAGAATACTGCCATTCCCCAAGCTAGGGATTGCCAGAAACTGAAGGGAGACTATTCAGTTTATACGCAACTAGGCATTTAACTTTAAGCCGAAATAAATAAATAAATAAATAAATAAATTACAAGATAATAAATAAATAAATAAATAAATAAATAAATAAATAAAGAAATAAATAAATAAATAAAGAAATAAATAAATAAATAAATAAATAAATAAATATTCATTAGAGAATTTTACGCTTTCTGGCCTATAATCTTCAAGCCACCATGAACTGACTAAACGCCACCAAAATCCTTTATTTTTAAGTAGTTCAGTGACCTCGTTTTGTTCTATATCTCTTCAAATTAGTAGAAACTCAGTCTAACCACCGTGGTTTCCCTCTACTTCATATACCCTCATTGACTGAGTTCAATATTCTCCTAGATAAACTGTCCTCACATGACCCCACCACCGAAGTCGCTTTATGCGTTCATTCTTATCTTAGACGTTATCTCCTCACCCCGAGAACACTCGTGCCATTGTTTACACCTGTTTGCACCAGCGATCATTCTCGCTATTTCATGCCGTTTACTTCTTACTTATGAATAAAATATTCTGAGTACACCCAGTTTACACTCTCATAAAGCAAATTTCGTCTGAACAGGCCGTCGTAAAGATTTTTAAAAATTTGTTTTACGTCACACCGACACAGATAGGTCTTATGATGACGGTGGTATGGGAAAGGCCTAGGAGTGGGAAGGAAGCGGCCGTGGCCTTACTTAATGTACAGCCCCGGCATTTGCCTGGTGTAAAAATGGGAAACTACGGAAAACCATCTTCAGGGCTGCCGATAGTGGGGCTCGAACCCACTGTCTCCCGGATGAATGCTCACAGCTGCGCGTCCCTAACTGCACGGCCAACTAGCCTGATCCGGTGTAAAGATATTTTCGTCCTAGATCTGACATCCTTCTTACAGAATACAGTTGATCGCAACTGCGAACTCATTGAATTACCACTTTATCTGCACCTTGATTCAATCTCACTTACTATACTACCATCCTGGCAGAATACAAATCCTACATACGTGGAATCATCTTCTTGTTTCAACCTTGTCTTCTACGCATGATATTCAGTTCTTCTAGGTTTCTCACCTACTGACATCACCTTAGTCTTGGAGAACCTCATTTTCATTTCACACTCATTGAACCAATTTTCAAATTCCAGCTGCAGTCTATCTGCCATTAAGGCCTAGTAGCCGGCATAGACCAAACAGCTTTCTGCATTGCCACCTGACTGAATACCTCCTGGTCCTCCTGATCCATGCCAACTACGAACAACAAAGGTGAAAGATTACAGCCTTGTCTAACCGCAGTGAGGAATTTAAACCATGAACTCATTCTACTCTAAATTCTCACTGCGGCCCAATTGTCAACATACATTCCTTTGATTGCTTTCAATAATCTATCCTAAATCACTTAAACTTCCACTACTGGGAACATGTTTCTCCTCGGTACTTTGTTATATGATTCTTGTAAATCAAAGAACCATAGGCATAACTATCTATTCCTGTCGTAGCATTCTTCCATTTCCTGACGCATACTGAAAATCTGATCCTGATAGCCACTCTGTGGTCTGAAACCACACAGGTTTTCATCCAACTTCCTCTCAATTACTAATATCAATCTCTCATCTAAAATGCCAGTGAATAGCTTACATGGTATAATGATCAATGAAATACCTCGATAGTTGTTGCAATCCTTCCCGTTCCTTTGCTTATAGATATGTGCAATGGCTGATTTCGTCCGATCAGAAGGTAACTTACGTATATTACGAGCTAATCCACTTTCATTCCTGCTTTCCCACTATATTTCACCATTTCAGGTCTAATTTCATCTATTCCTGCTGGTTTCTTACAATGGAGTTTATTTGCCATCCTTTCGACTTCCCGAAGCGTAATTCCACCGACATCATTGTCCTGCTTCCCATGAACTCAGTTGTTGGCGACGTCACAAGTATTATTTTCTTTCACGTTGAGAAAATTTTCAAACTATTCTTTCCAATCGTCCATTGATTCCCTGGGATCTAGTATAAAGTATCTAGTATTCTGCCCGAAGGCAGCACCGAACCTCAGCAGAGGTATGCCTGAGTCGGAATTTATGTACGGTAGGGTGGCCAGTTCCTTTCCGCCCCTCCATTCCCTTACCCTTCACCGACAACCCGTGGCAATCCATCCAAGTCTTGACCACGCCCAATGTTGCTAAACTTCGGAGATCTCACGGGATCCGGTGTTTCAACACGGCTACGGCCTTTGGCGGGATCTAGTATCAGTTCATCTTATTTACTCAAAACAGTAAGTATTTTCTTTTTTCCTTCCCTTTCTAAGATTCTTTTTTACTGTCCAGAAAAATGTCTATGCAGCTTGACCTAGCCTTTACTGTTCATTACCGAAATATTTCCACGACTCCTTGGATTCACCAATTAGTTGTTTTGCTCCGTTTCTCTCATCCATACACAATTTTTTGTCAGCATCAGTCCTTGTTTGGAGCAAATTCTGATTAGCCTTATCTTTAGTTTTAGAAGTTGATTTACTTAATCATTCCGAAAAAGGATTTCGCTTGTTCTCATCTTTATACACAAATTGTTCCCAGGCATTGCCTTACTGTTGCCACTACAGCACCCTTGTATGTCAACATCCCCTTTCTATATCCTGGACCTGCTTACAGCCCATTCTTTAGAAATTTTCATTTAACATATCTATGTACTTCTGTATAATTTCTCCATCCAGAAGATTGTCAACCCTTACTAGTCTGCAAACAGATTCTACTCAATCTTCCCTAGTCCTTGAGATACTTAATTTACTACAGATCGAATGAAATGAAATGGCGTATGGCTTTTAGTGCCGGGAGGTGTCCCCGAGAACTTCGGCTCATCAGGTGCAGGTAATTTTATTTGACTCCCGTAGGTGACCTGCTCGTCATGATGAGGATGAAATGATGATGAAGACGACACATACACCCAGTCCCCGTGTCAGGGGAATTAACCAGACCCTGCCCGGAATCGAACCCGGGACCCCTGTGACCAAAGGCCAACACGTTAACAATTTAGCCACAGAGCCGGGCACAGATCCGATAGTGGTCTGTATCATAGAAGCAGTTACCGAAATACCCGCATATTCCTAACAGATTTCGAGAATTCAAAGTTGGTTGTGAATTTGTCTATTATGAATCTTGTACCGGTGAATAGCCTTATGCCTGGAAAATGTATTCGTAAGTGCTAATCCAATACTAACACGGACGTCCAGTATCCGCTTCCCATTCCTATTATCTTCCATATCTTCCCCAAATGTATTCATCACCTTCTCATGCCCTTCAGTTCTATTTACAGACCTCACATTTCTTAATGGCATGTGGCCTCCGAAAAGGCCTGGAGAAGGTTTCTCCGATATGACGCCGTATAGGCGACCTGCGCGTTTGTGAGGATGAGGCCCTAAATATCATCAATTCTAATGCTGAAGACGGCACACACTCTCAGCCCGCTAGCCACTGAAAATAACCAAAGAAGATTAAAACCCCAGACCCGGATGGGATTTTTTACATCTGATTTAATTACCTAAAATAGTTCATACATGCAATTATTTCAACTGCTTAACAAATGAACACACAATTAGATAGAGAAAAACACGAACAGATACATTCTTTACAACTTCTTGTTGCCTAATGTTCATAAATTATTTGAAGTCTCTGAATATCACAACAATGCCCATCTGTGCCAGACAAGAATTAACAAATAACAAATGAATGAATCACACAAACGCATATCACACTTTTATACAGTCTATCTGGAATTTTTTATTTACCCTCGGCACATCCAGCACTTCACACTTACAGAACACTGCTTAGCTGCTCAACATATTCTCTCAACCATCTCTTCCTTTTCGAGCACTGAATGCACAATAATACATAGTCTCTTATCTCGGGCATTCTATCGAGTTCACTGTAAGGCTCAGAAGATTTCAGCACGCAGTCGATATAACAATCTAACAGTAATACGGCAGCACTGTTCAGTTGCGGTGGTTGTAAACTAAATGTAGGGTGGATCACCCATTATGTTGCGATATATGTGTTCGGACGTCCGATGATGCACTTCAGCATATGTTGAAATTTATTCTATGTCGGTAGAATCTTCTCACAAGTTGAAAGTCGGTGTTGGATTGTGTCTTTATGTTTACAGAGGTTGCAAAAATCTGTCTCCATCAAATTAATATGATGAAGTCTGCTGTTTGTCGGTATAATGTCATGTATTACTTTACACCAAGTTCCTTTTACTACGCCTGGATGTATGTCATTGGAGATATTCCTCCATACTCGATTCTAGTTATTATCATAGATGCTTTCTTTATGTTAGGGGCTGAATATTGTTGAAACAGTATACAATTGTAAACTTTTTTCGTTGAGACATCTGGAGATGTGACGACGTCCTTTGGCATATAACTTAACTCGACTCTCAGGTATCTTGCGTGAGGTGCATGGTGAAGGATGTCATAATAAGCTGGTGGGTTAATGCACCATCTAGTGAGAAAATTCCTGCTCTGTAAAACAGCTTTAGGTTTCTTGTTATAAAACAGATTTTTGCTTTCTCTTTGACGTCGGTTAGTCCCAACGCACCCCGGTGTTTTGGTAAGGTAAGTGTACTTCTGGCAAGACGTACTAATGATCCCTGACAAATGAACCAACCAACAACCGAAATTATACCTTTACCAATCATCAATGGCATGGGAACTATTTGGCTCAGATACCATATTTTGCTTAAGCAGTATATATTCACATACATTATTCTTTGTTGCAAGACGAAAGACCTATACTTAACCTGTTGCAATATGCCCCTTACAGAATGCAAAGCATCGGCCCAGTTACTTTTTATCACCTTGTGCACACTGTTAAAGCATGTTATTCCCAGAATTTTAATTTCTTGTGTTAATTTCACAAACTCTGTAAGTGGCCATTGGACACGGCCCGTTTTCCCCATCCATATACCAACAAGTAATGGAAAAATAACGAATAGCCCCGAAATAATAAAATAAATTGCGGAGAGCTTTTTTCAGTCCTTGTATAAAGAAGAGTCGCCCAACATCACGAATAACCAACACCCATTCTACATGACATATTGGTCCATAATTAGAGGTGAAATCGTTGTAGCAATGAATTATGCCTGTAATCCAGAAAGGAACATCGGCAAGATGAAAAATCCAACCAAGTTTTCTGACTTTAGCCCCATAATGCTCTTAAAAGTTGACCATAAGCTATTAACAAAATGTGTGAAAAAAGACTAACTGCATTTATTGAGGACACCATACCCGAACACCAGTCTGGTGCGATACCAGGAAGATGTATACAAATTCTCTATGTGTAATTCGTGATATCATAACCGAGTCATTAGTCAACAATAAAAATAAACTTCTCATATCACTGGATTTTAACCACGCATTTGACAGGGTAAACCACATATATATGATTGAAAAACTAAATGCCCTTGGCTTTGATACTCGATTCACGACTCTCATGGGTGAAATTCTTAATGGAGGCTCTTCAAGGAGTAACATAAATGTTTGTTTAACCAGGCCAATCCACATCCACAGAGGAGTACGACAAGTGTGTCCGCTGTCTACGTTGATCTTAGTTCCC
The DNA here is from genome assembly GCF_040414725.1 of Anabrus simplex. Lineage (NCBI taxonomy): Eukaryota > Metazoa > Arthropoda > Insecta > Orthoptera > Tettigoniidae > Anabrus > Anabrus simplex. The sequence continues at coordinate 794,353,097 of NC_090266.1, forward strand.
TCCCCAGAACTTCTTAGCAAACTACAACAGACAATCAGTCCTAGTAATATATATATATATATATATATTGTCACATTCGTAGATGACGTTACTCTAATATTAGTTCAAATGATATTCAGGATTTATTGAAGGTAACCGAGGATTCGGGAGATATTCCAGGGTTCATCACGACGCGCAGGTTGCCTATGGGGGTCAAAACAAAAGACCTTCATCTGGCACTCAACCAGACACTAACTATACTCCACATTTGCATAGCATTTGACGAGCTGTGCATCATGATATATTTCCAAATGTATTCCATATTTACTTATGAGTCTTGTGGGTTTTGATATTTCTATCTCACATACTGTAGAAAATTCACTAATGGCTTGAAAGACGTAATATTTTTTAGTCGATATACTTTGCCCTTGTGGTAGCCTCCGCATTGAGCAAACAGAGCAGGAAAATGAACCTGACGGTACCGCACTCTAGGAATGTATGTGTGCATGACTTACTTACGCACTCCTACAGTATAATGTACTTAAGGTTCATTTTCCTTTACATGTTAACATACGTAAATTAACACAACGAAAATTGTCCTCATGGACTGCATATACATATGTGGCTGGGAGGCGTGACCCGTCTTAAGAGAAATATTTGATAGGAAGAGCATTATGAGATATGACCTTTTGCCCGAACAGTGACGATATAAAAGAATACGATCAACACTGGAAATTAATATTCAAACAGAACAAGGTATCAAAATTGGAATTAGTATTGACCTAATTCGTTATTGAATTTGACTCGACAATGTTCTACACTTGAAGTCAAAATTCTGTCTTTTGTACATGCACGGTTACGAAACACGGTTTTTATTCCATATACACAGACGATACCGAAATGAGTAATTTTAAGTATATTTATTTTCAACTCAAATGTGTTCATTATATTTTGCTAATGGCTTAATATCGCTGAAGGCTTTTAGTGGCACAAGGAAGGGAAAGAGCAGGATAGGGAAATAAGCTGTCCTGGCATTAATTAAAATACAGCCCTATCATTTGCCTGAGATGAAAATAGGATGCCACGGAAATCTCTCTTTAGAGTTGCCGACAGTGGGATTAGAATCCAGCATCTCCCGAGTGCAAGCACACAGCTATGTGACCCTAACCGCCAACTCGCTTGGTATGCCCAATTTTTTACTGATTATTCACTTTACAACGTTGGTGTGTATTTCCGTATGTGTCGTATACCAACCTTCATTTTATTTAATCATACTCTATGTACGCTTGCTGATTCCACAGTTGTTACTTGCCTAAGTCAAGCCGCTAATTATTCGCACATTCGACTGTATGCATCGTTTCCGCAATAATCCTTTCAATTTTTTCTCCAATAAGCATTTTACAGAATTTATTATACATGATTTCGGTAGTTTTCCTGGCCTCCTCCATTCGCTGTTCATGATTTTAACAATAGTATAATATTCTCTTTCTCTTTCGTTTTTTCTTCTGCTTCTATATATTTGCTCCTGCTCCTAAATATTCCAAATATTTGTACTTACAAACTGTCTCAAGAAATGTGCATTTCCTATCTCCTTCTTACACAATAAACGTATATTTTATTTCCCAACTTCTGTAAATGCCTTATTATTATCATCAACGCCCATCAGCTGCCATATCATTCTCCTATATTGTCTTTTTTGTTAATTTATCATTTGTTATTATCATGCCTGGAAACATATTCATGGATTCCTCCAGTTCTCCAACTATTTCCCTTAGCTGTTAACACTTATACCTCTATACCTGCTAATCTGTGTGTTGATTTTCTACAGACATTACTTCGTTCTAGATTTCTGTCTCAATAATTCCACATTCCAATCCCTTCTAGTAATTGCTTTAAGTTCCATCGCCCAGTACTCGTCCAGTTACCTGATTTGGTCTCGGTAAACTATATCTGGAATACCTATTAGCCCTCCGAAATCAGTATTATATTAATCTCGTATTATATCCAACTTTATACTAGCATCATCGCACAGTAATATTTCACCACTCTTTGATGCACACCTTGCTAAACCTGCGACTATTTTAGTAAATCTACAAGTGATTGAATGATACATTGCGGTTTCCTTTTGTACCCCATATTTCTAAACCGTATAAAATTTTTGATTTGAACACAGCATTTAATATACTACTTTGCAACCGAATATCGATATTAGGCATCCTGTTGTCCGATATTCGTATATTAGATAGCTCTGCTGCCCCAATCGCTTTTTCCCTTTTGAAGTGGTCAGCCCATTTTCCATTTCCGAGTATTATAATTCCTAACTATTCCATCTTATTAACTATATTCATATTTACTCCTTCTGGATACATTTTTTCATATTTTTGCTAATTTACTCCGTCTACTTTTTATATACCATTACTATCATTTTCTGTGCGTTAATTTTTATATTCAACACCTTTCTGCACTTCCCAATAAGATCAATATATTTTTTGCATTGTAGCTGGCGTTAGTGTGAACAGTATGTCGTCAACAAAGTCAAGAACAGGATTACCCTGAATTTTCTAAACATGACAGTGCAAATCTCTCCTCTCCTTCAAATCCTAGTAAATTGTTAATAAACTACAGATATACAATAAGTGACAATTTATAGAGCTGTTTCACACCCATTTTAGGAACACTTTAACCTGCAACTACTCGTTCTTTCACTGTGAATTTAAATCAGCATGTATCCCTCCTATCACTAAACATCTTACACGATACTCAAACGTGTATCAACGTGGTATCGACTGCCACCCTGTTCGCAGTATCAAATCGCCGTTGCGCCTGCGAAAACCGATATGTGATAATATTTTTGGATAAATACCGACCCGCAGCACATACAAGAAGAGCGAGAATTCCCTGACATTATTCGCACAATATTGAACGTTAGATGACAGAACCTTACCGACCAAACTTCTAAGCTAAAATATTTCACATACCGGTAGTGGTTTTTGCAGGCGCAACGTCGAAATGTTTCTTTAAGTCTATTGCTGTAATGCACAGCTTACCTCATTTTTTTTTACATATTTGTCAATAAGCGTTCTCACAATAAGAGCGTTATCTGGTGTTGCTCTCCCTCTTCTGAAAACATTTGAAATTTCAGCAGGATTGAATGTTTCTCTGTCCAGTTCATTAGACATTTTTCCAGTATACTAGTACATATTTTCGACAACTTATCTATTAATGTTGTTTCCTAATAGTTCAGTCTGTCCCCGTTATTTTCATAAACTGGGCATATTACCCCTCTTTCGAAGCTTTCGGGAATGTCCTTGTTTGGAAGACATTGTTGAATATACATGATTCCCGAAATAGCTCCTAAATTTCCATGTTTGGCTACATGTAAGTGGTCCCGTATTTCTTTAGTAGAAATAGCTTCATCTAATTAGGCAGAGTGACACTCAAACCCTTCGACCGAACTCGATAGCTGCAGTCGCTTAATTGCGGCCAGTATCCAGTATTCGGGAGACAGTGGGTTCGAACCCCAACGTCGGCAGCCCTGAAGATGGTTTTCCGTGCTTTCCAGTTTCGACACCAGGAAAAGGCTGGGACTGAAACTTAATTAAAGCCACGGGCGTTTCCTCCCATCACCTAATCTTTTCCTGTCCCATTGTCACCACAAGACCTATCTGTTTCGGGAGGAAGTAAAATAAACTTGTAAAACAACCTTCGAAACCACAATCCCCAAGTGATGAGCTATCCATTCCTCCTTCTTAATAATTTCTCGAAATACTGAACTCGTGTACTAATGACTGTTATTTTCCCCGCACAGCACCTATGTTTTCTTTGTTATCTGATTTAGTTTGTCCCATACGTTCTTGGCATCGTTGCCCTTACAGTTTGTGTTTATGTATGTAGCCATCTTTTTTGCCACTCTTATCTTTGTCGTTGACATTTCTCTGTATTCTTTCCTTTATTCACAAAATTTGTTCTTAGCTACTTACCCTTCATATATACTGTAAATCTTCAGTGCCTGCATAGCTAATGCATTTTTCTTTGCACACTCCATCTATCTTGCTTTAGACTCATGCATTTCTCTGCCATTGCTATTAAATGTTCTATCGTAGTTAGGGCTCCTTCAACTCTATACTCTTCTGTAAATATTTCAATACCTATTTTCCAAATCTTGAAGATAATTCCACTGAAGTATTCTTGAATTCATTCCGTAATTCCTCTCTCCAATGATACCTAGGAATCTCTCTCTACTTTAAGCTATCCTATATTATCTTCTTAACTCTTGTATCTTGGCGCGTTATTCTTATAGTTACGGGGATGTGATTTGGCTCCACCCCATCCACAATTTTTTATCTCTTTGATAACTTACAGACTACCCCGCCAAGTAAAACTAGGTCAGTTTAAAGCCGCCATTTTCTACTATATAGATTACAGTAACTTTCCACTCTCATCACCCAACCACCAGCGTTTCAAAATATAAAGCTCCTCCAACGCACATATTTCTTGTGACTTTTCCCCATTTCTGTTGCATTCCTTATCACGACTCTTTCTATTAACTATTATTACCTCATCCTTATCTTGGCTGTAAACCGTCTTCGTGCCCCCTATCTTTGCGTTTAGATCTCCCATGAGTATAAAGCCCCCCATCTCCCTCTTCATATGTAGTTCGCTCATCTCCACGTTCTAGTCCACCTATCGCCTACCATATGGAAGCGGTTTCCTCATATATTTTTGTAGATTCGACTTCCTGGCTTGTCTTAAATATACTGTAAGACACCTTAACCATGGATACTTTTCATGAACATATCCTTTTTTATCCAAACGTTACTGCCCTTCAGGTTCCGCGCACCATAAAGAATTCGGCTTGCCATTTGAGTCGAGGCAAACTTATTTCTTCTCCAACTTCATCCAATCCTGTAGCTTACAAATCATCTATATCTCTTTCCGTATATTCAATCCCTACTGTTTCTCCAATTAGTATAAAACTGAGTTCGAGTTCGTCAATGACACCATGGACTCCCTTTAGATTTCCTGCCGGTCGTAAATAATTAGGTTCCTTCTCTTCTCCTCCTCCGTTCTTCTGCTTTCACGCCATTGCAGTAGCTGAACAAGTTAACCTAGCGCCTGAGACCTCAGATTCAGTTTAGCACTTTCTTCATTGTCTTCTCTCATTTTCTCGTTTATTGCTGTTAGTTCTTCGGTTAGACAGTCCCTAATTTCCTTAATTTCTTTAGACAGTACTACCAGCATTTTTTTCTGGTCATCGCGAGAAGCTTCGCGCCCACCTTCCTTGACTTTCTCACTGTCCTCTCACGACAATGGACCTGGGTTCATCTCGACGCCTCCAGTGAATTACAGGGTAGCCACTAAAGCAACCGCCATTAACAATTCTTGCAAGCCTATTATTTTGTTATCAGCTATTTTGCACTCCATGTTGATCAACTTGACCCGGATGGGCCATCGCCCTATCGCGTTCATATACTGTTGTACCGTTACATACATGGGTGCATACTGCTTGCTCTGCACTTCCGCATCGCTTGCACACCATAACCACTCAGTAGTTCAACTCAGCAAAAAGCAAACACGTTTATAAATACATAGATGACTAAGATTCAATTCTACATAGTATTCTACCTTCCATTATAAACATTGTAGAAATAGTTTCTAGTTGTATCAATATGCTACACGTATTAGTAATTAGGTTTCAAGATCATAAAATTGTTTTTGTGTTGCCTTAATCTTATTTTCAATATAGGATAAAGTTTATTATGTCACTATGAAAGATAACTACCAGTATATTTCAACAGCGCGTACGCAAGACCATTTTACGTCATCATAAGCTATCTGGTACGAGCTGCCCAGTTATTTTTCAGCATTTATTTATAACACCACTATTTACTTCACGGCTAAATTATTATCACCAATAAATTCAGTACAGGTAATTGATCATTCTTCCACGTATCACAGTCCCATCGCGAGACCATTTCCTGAATAAATGGCATCGCAAAAGAGTGTTAATAATCAACTAGATTATACAGGATTAATAAAAACACCGATGTTAGTGTGTTCAGTGGGGCGGCAAGCTGATCTTATTTCAAGATGCGACCGATGTTCGGGAGTGCGTTGTTTCGGTGCTGTCAGGTGTCACAACTTGATAACACATCGGACATGTAAGTCATGCGTTTCATATTTTACGATGAAACTCCAGTAACCTAACAAGATCATCCCGTAGTGTATTAAATTACGAAAGGAGTTCGATTGTCTATGTCTATCATGATTACAGAGCCTACGTCGTTGGTACAGAGATTGGCGCACATATTAAAATACATTTTTGTTTTCAGTACTATTCATGGCATTGTGTAAGTGACTCATGTTTCATTTAAAGGTATTCTTACTACACGTATTCATACATTGATTAAAATACTGTGCACACAAGCACATGCACTTTACCAATCTCTGTACAGCCATTTAAAGCACTGTAATCAAGTTGCAGGTCAAACATTCGAACCTCTTTCGTAATTTAATTCACAATGTGATGTTCTTGTTGGGTTAGTGGAGGTTTCTTGACAAAACATTGAATGCACCACCATCACCATATCCGAAGTGCTGTTAAGCGTGAACGCACTATAGCACCCAAACTCCCAAACTATGCCTTCCCGGACATCTTGAAATCTGAGCAGTTTGCCATCCCAGACAACTTACGGAGCATGGTCGGTGTTGGATTTAACCACCCTGTATACATGAATTGCAATGACCTGCAATTAACTATTTTAGTGCACACAGCTATTTTGCTCATTTTCTCGACTCGCATTCGAGGTTTGAGAGGACATTGCATATCATACACAAACATTTGTATCACTGGAGTTATTCGTAGCTGAAAATATTTGGGCTCGGTATTAGATATTATGCTCAGGAAAGTTTTTGCGATCAGAGATTGAACTACCCAGCTGTGTGGTCCAGTGGAGTGTAATTAATTTACTAAAATAAGTAGACACCGGTATTAAGATATTATCCCTTTGTATGTATGATACTGATTCAATTCGCGGCTCTGCAACGACTTTTAAAAAGCTTGATGAAAGTGGAATGGTGTTCACCAGCCTCAGGTAAAATAACCGAGAAGAGATGGAAAGAAAGTTAGAATACCCTCCTTGACAATCCTGTGAACATTTTCCTTTCATCTTCTGGCGAATGCCATATTGTTACCTAATATACAGGCAACAGCCATTTCATGCTGATTTCTACCTCAAATTATATAAAAATGCACACGCAGAAAAAAGACACCACAGATAAATAGATTTTAGGCAGAGTTCGAACTCCTGCAATGGACTTATCTTAGATGCTCTAACACATACTCTTCTTCTTCCTTCTTAAACTGGGTTGGTTTTTCCCTCGGACTCAGCGAGGGATTCCACCTCTACCGTCTCAAGGGCAGTGTCCTGGAGCGTGAGACATTAGGTCGGGGGATACAACTGTGGAGGATGACCAGTGCCTCGCCCAGGCGGCCGCACCTGCTATGTTGAACAGGGGCCTTGCGGGGGGATGAGAAGATTGGAAGGGATAGACAAGGAAGAGGGAAGGAATCGGCCGAGCCCTTAAGTAAGTTACCATACCAGCATTTGCCTGGAGGAGAAGTTGGAAACCACGAAAAACCACTTCCAGGATGGCTAAGGTGGGAATCGAACCCACCTCTACTCATTTCACCTCCCGTGGCTGAGTGGACCCCGTTCTAGCCCTCGTACCACTTTTCAAATTTCGTGGCAGAGCCAGGAATCGAACCCGGTCCTCCGGGGGTGGTAGGTAATCACACTAACCACTACACCACAGAGGCGGACGCTCTAAGACATGAGGAACATAAATTTAGCTATTAGAACGTGTCGTGAGTGGTGAAGCCCGGTATGCGAGGTATATCATATGCAGGTAACAACATACTGTATTTATTTATTTATTTATTTATTTATTTATTTATTTATTTATTTATTTATTTATTTATTTATTTATTTATTTATTTATTTATTTATTTATTTATTTATTTATTTATTTATTTATTTATTCTATGTATCGGTGGAAATGGAGGTCAGACTCCTAATCTTAAAATTAACCAGGTGGTGTGTTTAATTCAAAATAAAATGTTACCATAAACGCTATGAGACCAACACAAGAAGAACAACAATAATTTTTTTTTTTCTAGTTGCTTTACGTCGCACCGACACAGACAGGTCTCATGGTGACGATGGTATAGGAAAGGGATAGGACTGGGAAGGAAGCGGACGTGGTCTTAATTAAGGTACTGCCCCAGCTGAAGCCACGGAAAACCATCTTCAGGGCTGCCGACAGTGGGGTTCGAACCCACTATCTCCAGGAAGCAAGCTCACGGCTGTGCGCCCCTAACCGCATGGCCAACTCGCCCCGCCAATAAATAATTTCAGTAACGACAACACCAATAAAACTGAGAAGTTAAAACGGAACTACTATACTAGCGTAGGCCTACACATCCTACCATACATTACCATTCAGAGTAACAGATAGTATTCTGTAAGCGAAACAAGAAATGCATCTTATTTTCATGATAGATTAAGAGTTTTTGTCATCGTGTACACCATGCCTAAATGGTTAGCGTGCTGCCTCCAATCCAAGGCCTTCTGGATTCGCTTCTCAGCCAGACCTGGGATTTTAAGTTTAAGTGGTTTTTTCCCCTTGGTTGGGGAGAGAATACGTGTGTGCGTGTGTGAGTGTGTGTATCTTCTTCGACATTAAAATTCGTCATAGGTATGGTTCGATATTCACAAGTGTGGAGGTCGCCTATAGGGGTCAATTCGAAATAGATTTGTAACACACTAACGATCTTTTACTCACATTTAAAGGACGAATATCACGTTATAGATACCTGAAAAGAAGTGTTCCATCCCCGAACCTTCCAACAGGTCAATGAACGGTCCCTGACTAAATGCTCGGTTGGTTCTGAACAGAAGAAAATTAGGTTCTTAACTACTTGGTTTCCTGGAGAAACTGATGCTCGTGACGGATGAATGATAACTCGCTGTCCCTGTGGCTCAACCTGGTGGTAATTTAAGGAATAAATTTTACAGAACTCTAATATTTCCACAGATTTGCATATTCACTACTTCGGAAGTAATTAATTTTCCTGTCGTGCAATTTATGTCGATTTCCATACTGCATAAATTGAGTTAGAATTGTATGTGAAGATTGAGACATACAAATATAGACCTCTCAAAATTACCACTATTGGTATCATAGTTACTGGTGTAAAAGTAAATCTGGAATATCATACTGTTGGAGATGTGGAATTGATTTTCTCTACCCTGTAGACACTGAATAACAAGATTAATTCTATATATTATTAGAATAAATTAATTTCACGTGGGTCGTCATAAATTCCAAACAAATTGAAGTAATTAATTTGTGCACTATGAAACGTTCCCACAGTAATTGCTATCAATGATAATAACTGCGCTGCGCACTCAATAATATATGACATGTGATTACATTTCTAATGGTTCAATATTACAAAATTCTATGCATGGTATTTCATAATTATTCAATAAGGTGCTCTGCCTAATAACAAACGAACATCATTGTGAGTAGCACTGGCTCCAGTATGGGCTGTAATAACCACTAAAATCGGCGTAACTTCCGACACGGGGTGGTTAAACGTTTTCGAGTTCATGAAATGATCTCGATAATTAGACCGGTATGCTCATCATAATCGCAATCTGGAATGCATACTATTCTACCCACTAGCACATGTTTGTCTAATACACGCAGTTCTAATCGGATGCAATCATCCACACTAAACAAATACACTGAAATGAGTGTGAAACAGGGCATATTACAACAGTTCTGAATTTTGTTCATAAAAGAGATGATCGCTAAAAGCAATGGTCACTTAAATTGTCGTAACAGAATATTTATGAGTTTTTTATTTTGAACTTTCCAGCTCCTTTTATGGATAGCCAGCGTAGTAGCCTTCCGTTCTGAGCACCACGGGTTCGACTCTCAGCAGGATCGGGGATTTTTTTTGCTAGTTGCTTTACGTCGCACCGACACAGATAGGTCTTATGGCGACGATGGGACAGGAAAGGGCTAGGAGAAGGAAGGAGGCGGCCGTGGCCTTGATTAAGGTACAACCCCAGCATTTGCCTGGTGTGAAAATGGGAAACCACGGAAAACCATAGCGAGGATTTTTAACTTTGTTAATTCCTTTAGTTCGGGAGCTGAATATTTTTGTTCGTCTTAATAAACTTCTTCACTTACATAATACACATCACACTACAAGCCATCCCATAAACAGGCAATAGTGAATAAATTCCTCCACGTAGGCCTGGCGTCAAGAAAGGTATCCTTCCGTAAAACTGCGCTAACTACATACAAAATTCCGATCCAATGTAAACGGGAAAAGGCCAAGAATAAAGCTAGATTTTAACCGAATGTTGGGTGAAAATGATTTGGTCACCTTGTGCGAGACCTTGAAGGAGGAAGAGACCAAATATGTATATATTTATTATAGAAAACCTAATAACATTTAGTGTAATATTAATTTAATTATAATCTAAACTAAAATTATTTTAATATACATATATTGCAAGCCTTCTAATAACATTGTTCAAATATTTACGATTATGAATAAACTAAACTAACATGCCGTCATAAGGAGTGTCTTCTGTCAGTCATGAAAATATTTGAGAACTGTTCGATAAAGGTTTTGTGTTTGCTACTTCAACACAGCTCTATTGCACCTATTACACGATCTGTAAAATGGTGAATTTTTGTGAGAGTTGGTGTGTGCTTTCCCATATTTTAACATTGTTTTTACCTTCGAATTTCTACGAGGTACGCGAAAATGTATCCTGGATAAAATGGTTTCGGTTGTCTAGAGTAAGGCTAACAATTTCATGGAGGAATTTAACATCACTAATTTTTCTACTGTCTTCCAGGCAAATTATTTATATATTCTATAACAGGTGGTTGTATGACACCATGAAAGGATAAACTCCATTTAATTTATAATCTAAATGTTTTACGTAACATCTCTGTACCTTTTCAATTAGTCTGATGTAATCTTCGCACCTCGGGCTCCACACTACACTCGCATGCTCTAGTCTTGCTCTTACATGTGTGTTGTAGACTACCACGATCGATTTCCCCTTGATGAATGGTTTTGCGCTTCTGATTATACATCCTAGTGCTCGGTATCCTTCAGCAGTTAGTTTGATTACATGCAAAGTGCAAGTAAGGCCCCTGTCAAGCATCACTCCACGTCGTTCACTTCATAAACTTCCCTTAGTGCGTTCAGTCCCAACCTGTACGAAACAATTTTTTGATTCTTCTCGTAGCGAATGACATTGATACACATTTCGATACCTAAATATACCTTAGTGTATAAGGCTCCTCTGCACAATACTTATTTATTTATCTGAAAGTACACAGGTTTTACACCCAATTAAGTACCTCCTTAACATTCATTAACAATCTAAATCTATAACGTTAAAATTTAAAAATAAACTAAGCTAAAAATCAACAAAAACAAAACAAAATGAATATTAACATTATATATGATATCATTTACATTTGAAAAGAAAATGAAAAATCCACTAAGAAATTAAACGGTAATACAAAGCAAAAGACAAATGTCGTCGCCTTAAGACCTATCCGTGTCAGTGCGACGTAAATCCACTACCGAAAAGAAACACAAATAAGCACACTGGGAAATATGATGAAAACCAGAAAAAATAATTATTAAAAATTAACAAATTGTAAAAGCAGGCTTCTAGTTACATATTGAATTCATTATCCGATTCGGTGAATATATCGACTTTTTTTTGTCACAGAGTTATAAAGCGTTGCCATTTTTACGAAAGGTGAATTTGACTGATGGAATCGTCGTTGCCGAGACAGTAATAATTTCGTGTGGATATTTCTAGCCGAATGCAGCCCTTGTAAGGCAGACCGTAAGATGAGGGTGGGCGGCATCTGCCATGTGAAGATATCTGCGTGTTATTGTCGTGGAGGATAGTGTTATGTGTGGTGTGTGAGTTGTAGGGATGTTGGGGACAGCACAAACACCCAGCCCCCGAGCCACTGGAATTAACCAATGAAGGTTAAAATCCCCGACCCGGCCGGGTATCGAACCCGGGACTCTCTGAACCGAAGGCCAGTAGGCTGACCATTCACCCAACGAGTCGGATACCTCCATGCCTGACTCCGGGACTTCAAATATTATACATCTTAATCAGTAAGACTGCTACACGTGTTACACTCAATTTTAGATGCTACCGCTTTCCCACACTTCGCAGAGGTAGGTACTCATATATCGTCGCTACCGGGACAAAACCTCCTATGTGAAATATTTTAGCTTAGAACTTTGGCCGGTAAGGTTCTGTCATGTAAGGTGCAGTATTGTGTGAAGGTTGTCAAGGCATTCTCGCCGTTCATAATGTATGTGCTGCGGGTCAGTATATCTCCAAAAATATCACATAGGAGGTTTTGTCCCGGCAACGACGATATGCTTTCTCTTCTTCTTCTTGAGTGGTGTGGTTGGACTCTTTTCATTATCGTCCATACTTATATCTGCTCTTTAATGTAAAATTATCAAATAGGAAAATGACGTGAGTAGTCTGTTGTGAGCCCGGTACCACACGTTCAATTTACCTTGACTCGATATATTGAATCAGAACTAAATACATTATATAAAATTGCCATGACCCCTCAAAAGTACATTAAACTACCTTGATGCATTTGTTTACACCCCCTTTACATCCCCTTGGCCTTAACCCCGACAAAAATTATCATAAATATAACTCTTAGCGAAGGATTTGCTCCAATATTTATAGTTCCATAGCATCCATAACACTTACAGAATCTGTGTGTCCAGGTTCTTATCCCTAAACTTACAATCTAATATAAAATAGCTCATTTTTCCTGGAGCACTATTCACACAAATCCTCAGCCACCCGTTGACCACTTAATTAATGGTGATCATCAAGATCTCCTTGCATAAGCAAGCAGTCGTAATTTGAAGTAATTGGTCGGATTATTTTGAAGTCATAAGCGAAGATAAAGACTTATACAACGTTTTATAATTTATTTTATGGAGATCATTTATGAAGATCAGGAAAATGATTGGTCCCAGGTTCGAGCCTTGCGGAATTCCGGAATTAACAGGTTCTGAAAAACCTGAGCATTGTTTATATGAATCTAAATCTGATTAATTTTTTCTAACGATCTGTCATTGCCTATACTACGAAAAGCATTTTCGAAATCTGTAACAGTAATGTCCATTTGTTCCCCAACATCTAATTGCGTCGAAACATCGTGAGAGGGCTTAACCAGATTTGTCACCATGGATCATTTCTGTACGAATCCATGCTGCTGGTCTGAAATTATTGGTCGTACGTGTTAGATGACCTTTTCATGCACAATAAATTCAAGAATTTTACCAACTGATGGTAGTACACAAACTGGTCGGTGGATTTTAATTAAGACCTGATTGCCTTATTTCAGAATAGGACATACTCTGTTTTTCTCCCAGACAGATGGAAATGTTCCAGTTTTGATGGCAAGTTTATGCAGGTAATGTTTAGAGTCACTTAGGATATCCACACACCCTTTGATAACAATACAGGGGCATTTGGTCCGGTCCCGCAGATGATCTAGGTTTTAGTTTCCTTAGTGTACTATGGACGTCTTCCTTCATTGATTCATTGATGTGAAAGGTCATTGAACTATGAACATCATTTTTATGAATACTGTAAGAGGCGATTTTTTGAGAGTACACTGACCTAAAGTACTGTAAAAGAGCCGTCTACAAATAATTCACCACTTTTAAGCTGTCCGTCGTTATACCACACGGTATTTCATGTCCCTAATTTCCTCTTCCTGTTCTTCACTTATGTCCAAAATGTTTTTTCTATCTCTACTAATGCTATATTCTTCTGTCATGATATATCTTCTATAAGCCACCTTGATGTCTGCGTTGGTCTTGCTTCTCATCAGTTTACATCCTGATTCGCTGTAAACAGAGTTTCTTTCCGGATTCTGTGGAATTGTTACTCTTTCAAATCTTTTATTATTGTTTTGTAAACAAAATGCGATATTTACTATTTTTGAAACTAACGTAACGTAACAGGTTTGTGAATTAGTGTATACATTTTTTTTAAAAACTCCTAGATTTATTTCATTTAGTGAATACATATCATTCAAACATATGCCTTTATATCAGACTACAGCCCATCAAATCTAGCTTTTTAAAAATTATGATTCTTCTAATTTTAACTTCAAATTATTATGCACTCCCTTGTGTTGTATAGTCATGTCTAATGAGGGGTAATGACAATACTTTCGCAATAGTGGGTCATTATTTCTGGAAACAATCGCGTCTGCATAATTACTAAGAATTAAGTCAAGAGTTTTCCAGTTAGAATTTTGAAATCTGGTATATGAATAAATGGTCCTAATGGTACGAAAAGTAATGATAATTCTAATTTTAAAATTTGTCCACAGGCTAGAATTGAAAAGATGAATAATGAATATGATTGTAAAGTATACAGTGGAACTAATTCCTTATAAGAGAATTAAAAAGATTGCAATAGGATGAGGCAGTGTCTTTGAAGTTATATATATGTATATCATCCAAATCAACAGCTATAATAAACCCCTCCCATGGCACTACAGCCCTTGACGGGCCTTGGCCTACCAAGCGACCGCTGCTCAGTCCGAAGGCCTGCAGATTACGAGGTGCCGTGTGGTCAGCACGACGAATCCTCTCGGCCTTTATTCTTGGCTTTCTAGACCGGAAAGTTATAATGACACATTAAAATACACACAGACTAACTGAAACAGTCAATACAATAAAACGTAGTAAACAATAAAATCAATATTAAAACCAAATAGAAAATGCACTTTTATACACGATGGAGAAAGGGCACTACGCCGTATCCCTCGTAAAACGGATGACGAGGTCTACTGACTCTTTTTCATCTCGTAGGATGATGGTGATGGTAACCGGAAATTTTAGACTACGACGCAGATCGGCCAGGTCCATGCACTCCGTAAGGATGTGTACGATGGTAAGTTGACCGCCACAAGTTCACCCCGGAGGCGGGTCCCTTCAGTAAGTTGCTATACCGTAACCCATCCGACATAATCAATTATCTCAGCTGATAACGAATATCACAGGCTGGAACCTTTTAAGGCAACGGGGGCAGTGCGACCGCCCCCTTGGCAGCCCTATCAGCTAACTAGTTCCCCGCTTCACCCATGAAGCTTGGGAGCCACAAGGCACTTCAACACCCGGCAAGCTGTTCCAGGATCCGCTGCACCAGACGATGTCTAGGATGACCCAGTCTGAATTCTCCTACTGCATTACGTTCTCTTCCTTGGTTTATCACTGCATTCCAATCTTTTTTTTTTTTTTTGCTAGGGGCTTTACGTCGCACCGACACAGATAGGTCTTATGGCGACGATGGGATGGGAAAGGCCTGGGAATTGGAAGGAAGCGGCCGTGGCCTTAATTAAGGTACAGCCCCAGCATTTGCCTGGTGTGAAAATGGGAAACCACGGAAAACCATCTTCAGGGCTGCCGATAGTGGGATTCGAACCTACTATCTCCCGGATGCAAGCTCACAGCCGCGCGCCTCTACGCGCACGGCCAACTCGCCCGGTGCATTCCAATCTACCATGACAATTAATCTCTTGTCTCATTTTACATATTGTATTAAATCTTCTATCTCTTCATATATTATTTCGATTCCTTCATCATCCGCTGAACCAGTAGGCAAGTAGATCTGCGTTTTGTGGTGGTCATGGTCTTGGTGTCTTTCTTGACAATAACTCGTTCACTATGCTGGGCGTAGCAGTTTACCCGCTGCACTATTTCTTTATTCATTATTAAACCACCTCGTGCATTTCACATATTTTATTTTGTGTTCATACTTATTCTGCAGTCGCCTGACCAAAAAACCTGCTCTTCCAGCCAACATACCAGGTGTATGCATAAGTCATTTCCAGTTTCACTAAGACATGGCGCCAACGAATACACGATGCGTGCTGTATGAATTTCGCACATACGTCAGTTTGTTCGTCTACACTAACCTACCAATATTCACAAGTTGAATCCGCCAATCACTAGCGTCTGTGTTGTATCGTTCACTGATCATGTCGACGTGTGTGTCTGAAAAAGGACATTTGCGGCACGCATTGCTTGTCTTATTTCATCGAAAGAAAAAAATATATGAAGTGTCATCGTTTGCTGGTAGAAACATACAATGAACACATTCCAACAATTAGAATATGTACCGGGAGTGTCCGAGGACATGCTCGGCTCGCCAGATGGAGGTCTTTAGATTTGATACCCGTAGTCAACCTGCGCGTCGTGATGAGGATTAAATTAATAAAGACGACACGTAGACCCAGCCCCCGTGCCAGAGAAAGTAACCAATAATGGTTAAAATTCCCGACGCTGCCAGGAATCGGACCCGGGACTCCTGCGATCGAAGGCCAGCACGTTAACCATTGAGCCATGGAGTCGGACATTTAAACATGGCGATTTCAATGTGAAAGACAGCACGCTCTGGTAGACCACAAAAGTGCGAAGACGAGCAATTTCCCGGCGAAACCGTTAATGCGCAATTCTATCCCCAGAGAATGCTTAATTTAAATCACGCATTGATCGAAGGACGACCGGAATGGGCCAGAAGACATGGCAAATTGATTCTTTTACACGACAATGCGCCGTCTCACACAGCAAGACCAGTGAAAGACACCTTGAAGTCGCACCCGCCGTACTCTCCCGACCTGGCGCCATCTGATTATCACCGCTTCACATCAATGGTGCACGCGACAATTTCGAGCAAGTTGGAAAGTTGCTCGATAAATGGTTTTCCCGCAAAATACAAGCAGTTTTTCTGGCATGGTATTCTTAACTTACCTGATATATGAGCTGAGTGTGAAGAAGCCGGTGGCCAATATTTTGAGTAAACAAAACATGAATTTGCTTTGAAAATTACGTATTTTCTTTACAAAAAAAAAAGACAGAAAAAAATATGCATACGCCTGGTACTTCACTTATACCAACTACATCTAACATTAGTCTATCCTATTCCCTTTTCAGATTCTCTAACCTACTACAACGATTCAAACTTCTAACAATGCATGATCCGACTTGCAGAATGACCGTATTCATATTTTTGATGACAGCCCCCCCCCCCCGGTAGCCCCAACCAGGAGATCCGAATGGGGGACTATTTTACCTCCGGAATATTTTACCCGAGAGTAAGCTAACATCAGTGAATAATTCATTCGTGCAGAGATAATTGTATGACCTCGGAAGTTAGTTACAGTTAGTTACGGCTGTAGTTTCCCGTTGCTTTCAGGTGTGTAGGAGTATCAACATAGCTACTCTATGTTAAATATTATTACAAGGCCCTATCAGTCAATCATCCAGACAGCCACTCTTCCAAATTCCGACGGTCTGCTAACCTGTTTTAATGAATCATTAATTAATCTGGTCTCCCGACGGACACTCATTCGATATGGTTGCATCTACGGCTCGGCCATCTTTTTCATTGGGACGCACCAGTCTCCATTCCGCGGTAAGTAAAGTAGAGCGGAAGGCTGAAATTGACTCGTAGGCAGATTAGTCTACATGATGTCTAAACATAATGCCTGCACACAAAGCGGAAGTCACATATTACTATTATTATTATTATTATTATTATTATTATTATTATTATTATTATTATTATTATTATTATTATTATTATTATTATTAACGAAATTCGTTCCAGTAAGAAAGCAGTTAGAAACTTTCCTTTGACAAACTAAGCCACCGCGATTATCAATCAGTGTTGTAAAAATGTATTGCCATTGTCTGCGAACAAGATTATTGTGTGGCCAATGCAGTATGTAAATCTCCGGATGAATAAGTGTGGAAAACTTACGAATAAAGAAATTAGATGGATGCACGTAGATATGGCGAGTAAAAATTGCCCAGGGATAGACAGGAGGCAAGTTCTGTAAATTAAACAAGAATGGGTGGAATATATGGATACTGTAGTAGAACGGCAAGGGAAGCGTCCAACTAAAGTCGGAAGATTCACTGGAATGTTTCAGAAGTCCTGCGGGTCAAAAGTCCGGCCCCTCGGCGACTCCGAAAACCGTAATAATAGTAGTTAGCGGAACGTAAAACTAATAACATTTTTATTAATATCAACAGTATGTTTTAGTATATAAATGAGATCGCAGACGAAACTATACTTACATCGCTCTGTTTACTAGGTTTGCTTTACGGAAGTGAAATCTGGGTAGACATAGGATAGAGGCTACTGTATTATTCATAAACTTGAGGTAACATAAATGAGTGAGATTTATTGCTTGTGTGAAAGGGTGGGCAGAATGACAGTAAGCCACTCACAATAACGAGATAAGAGCTAGGATATCAACGTGATAAATATCGCTCTGTGCATGGATAGGCTTTGATGATGAGGTCATGTGAGAAAATCAGACAACAGGTACGAGGTGTATGAGTAAAGGAGATCAGAATACTAGTTATAAATGAGAATTTGTGAGGCGCTAATTTCATACGCATAACTTTGCATACTGAATGTAAAAACAGTCGATAATGTGTTATGTATATTCTGAATGAATCAGATACGTACAATTCTTCTTGTACATAGGTTATTTCAGATATGTCATATGGTGACGATGGAATACGAAAGGGCTAGGAGTGAGAAGGAAGCTAACGTTGCCTTAATTAAGGCATATCCCCAGCAATTGCCTGGTATGAAAATGGAAAACTACGGGAAACCATCTTCAGGGCTGACTTCAGTGGGGTTCGAACCCACTATCTCCCTAATACAAGCTGACAGCTGTACGCCCCGACAGCACGGTAAAAATCACTTCATAATCAAGTTGGAACTGAATGTATGTTAGTGGTACTTGGGTGTGCATAGCCTTATATAGGCTTTCCGGTAAAATTCATAAACCGTGCAGAGGTACTGTGGAAGTGATGTCCATCTTGAAAAACTATACCATTTTATTTAGCAAAGAGACTACTTCTTCATTCATTTTATGAAAAGTTATTGTACTGTGGCAAACTTTCTCCATACTTTTAGCTGTCGCTGTAGAACTGAGCATCTGATTAGTCCAAGAGAGCTAAAATCACATTATCGTAATATAACAATATTACTTTCAAATCCACCTTCAAATGCACACAATAAATTCCAAACTCAACAATATAGACAATAAGTGTTCACGCTTAGAACCAAAAGTTCACACTCCTATTAAAAATACTAGAATAAGGACAAACAATTGAAGTAATCTGAACAATTCTCCCTGCAATTACACTTATTTTTTATTTTTATTTTTTTTAGAGAAAAGTGTGGTCGCAGTATGAAAGAAGACGTGATAGGTTAGAAGCCATTACAGACACGTCTACTCACCACCATTTAATACATGATCATCACATCAAAACTAGCAACCACTTTTTTTTTCAAATTATGGCATACACCATGGCACGGTAATGGTATATACCGGACATGATAGCCTACACACGCCATGTAATTTCTACTGTGAGAGCGTTCACTAAAAGCGTGAAACCAGGCCACTAGGCTTCAACATGCAAACTAATTTCCGAAGTGAGGACTTCTGTCCCCAAATGAATACAGACTTATGACGCGTAAATACGCTCATTTCTAGTATCAGCGCGAAATTATACACGGTTGATAGCTGGTCTGTGAGATGTGTGAGAGTTCAAACCCACATTTAGTCATAATATTTTTAATTTTTATTTCGCGTTCGAGTAGGCATTCTTTACGATTTGATACTCCTGAAGACTTATAGGGAAGTTACAGTAGTCCGCCTCGGTGGTGAAGTGGTTAGTGTGATTGGCAACCACCCCCGGAGGTTCGGGTTCTATTCCTGGGTCTGCTACGAAATTTGAAAAGTGGTACGAGGGCTGGAACGGGGTCCACTCAGCCTTGGGAGGTGTACTGAGTAGAGGGTGCGGGGGTTCGTTTCCCGCCTCAGCCATCCTCGGAGTGGTTTTCCGTGGTTTCTCATTCCTCCTCCAGGCGAATGCCGGAATGGTACCTAAGTTCAGGCCACGGCCGCTTCTTCCTTCCCACTTCCTTGTCTATCCCTTCGGATCTTCCCATCCCCACAAGGCCGCTATTCAGCATAGCAGGTGAGGCCACCTGGGTGAGGTACTTACCCTCCTCCCCAGTTGTATCCCCGACCCAATGTCTCAAGTTCTAGGACACTCCCCTGACGTGGTAGAGATGCGATTCCTCACGGAGTCCGAGGGATAACCCAACCGTGGAGGGTAAATCGATTAAGAAAGAAGGAAAGAGAGAAGGAGGGAAGAAGCCAGAGTAAATACATAAGTAAATAAACAAACAAATAAATACATATGTTATTGGTTTTACGTCCCACTATGTAACTACATTTATGGTTTCAGGAGACACCGCAGTACGGGAATTTTGTCCATCAGGAATTCCTCTACGTGCCAATAAATTTACCGAAACGAGGCAAACGTATTTGTGCCCCTGCAAATACCACTGAGCCAGGATCGAACCTGCCATGTTGGGGTCAGAAAGCCAGCGCCTTGACTATCTGAACCAATGACATCCAGTGATAACGAAGAAGCTGCGCAAAATGCAAATGAGAATAACCCGCACATCAGCTCAGGAGCTATAGCACATGAGACAGGCGTCAGTACAGCGCAATTTGCATCTTTATAAACTGCGTGTCCGCCTCTGTGTTGTAGTGGTTAGTGTGAGTAACTGCCATCTCCGGACGTCCGGGTTCGATCCCCACTCTGCCACGATATTTGAAAAGGACACGATAACCGGAAAGGGGTCCACTCAACCTCTGGAGATCAACTGAGGAGAGGGGAGCTCGATTCCCTCCTCAGCTATCCTCGAAGTGGTTCTCCTTGTTTTCCCACTTTTCCTCCAAGCTAATGCCGGGATGCTATCTAACTTAAGGCGATGGCGACTTCCTTCCCTCTTCCTTACCTATCCCTTCCAAACTTCACATCCCCCACAAGGCTCTACTGCAGTACAGCCGGTGAGGCCGCCCAGGCGAGGTATTGCTCCTCCCCGCCCCAGTTGTACCACCGACCTAAAGTTTCAGGCTCCAGGACATTTGAGGCGATAGAGGTGGGATCCCTCGCTGAGTCTGAGGGAAAACACCAACCCTCGAGGGTAAACGGATTAAGAAAGGAAGAATAAACTGCGTACGTTGAATGGCCGCGGCAATGAGAAGTCTGTTACAGCTCTCTTTATACTGTTACATTTCTGTGTCAACCCAGATTTTGATGAACACCAGTTCCATGCGTTCAGTCATTACTACCTCGTTATTGCTAGTTTGTTATTTACGAACACATATAAGCAGGGGGGGGGGGGTGCGTCATTGAGGAATAAAGGGGCTTAGCCCCACCAGATTTTCGGACAAAAAGAGTTTAGAAATGTTATATTCTTTATATTTTATGCAATTAATTTGATGAGACCAAATTAATATCTGAGTACCACTATTCTGAAGTAATTAATCATACAAAATATAAAAGTATGATTGTAGTACATGTTTTCTACGTTTATCCTGACACTGGGGCTAATTCTCTCTCACTCCTCACAGTGAGTATTGACAACCGTTTTGAAGGTTAGTGATCCTTTGAGGGAGTGAAACTTTCAATTAATTTTAAAATGCCATGCTAGGGGCTAGCTTTGACATGCTCGCAAATAAAAAGGGCAATATAGACGAAGCTTTACCAACAGGTGCTTTGGCGATTTTATTGCAAACTCAGTTGTATTCTTCTAACCTCATGTAACATGTTCTTGGGTCATTCTTCCGTTGATGAAACGAGAAATAGTAGCTTTTGTTTCCCGTTTTAATTTCAGATTTAATTCGAGGTGATACAAAGCGTAAGCCTATCTCAGGATCCTAACTTCATCCTGAGTTAGAGCAATAATTAATTTGTGTTATTGGCATCTGGTCCCATTCAATACTTTTACCGTTTTCGGTGATGCCCTGGTGCCGGCATTTTGTCCTAGCTGAGTTCTTTTACTTATCAGTAAATGCAGCGACATGAGGCTGACAAGGCTGACATATCTGGGCATCATCAAATAGTACCGGCTTAGCCGTGGTCAAACCCTCCAACTTGGCTCAGAAGGCGAGTGCTCTACCCCCTTGGTGTCTAATAACCTGCGTTTATTTATGTTTGCGTTCATTCGAAACTGAGGCTAGGAATGAGGAAGCGCTCGTGATTTTACTGTACGTTAAATACTATGCGAGATTTCACCTCGAGTGAAAATGGGATGATACTGAAAACCATTTATCAGTGTAACTAAGACAAGCTGAGTTAATTTCACTCCTTCTCCAATAAATCCCATGAAACAGATTTACGTCCGTGCTAAGTGTCGTGGATCAAACCTGGGCCAACCAGACTGGATGCTAGTACATCAATATTTAGCCTTAGGAGGTTGAATGGAATAAAATGTTGTAAGCATCGATATTCGGCGGTGAAGAATCAAGCACGTTGAGACACGCGTGTTTTTATCTTCATTAGATTGATCAGTTTTCTCATGCCTATGTAGCTGTACTTCGGTGCTAGTTCTGTAACTAAATCTTGCTCTTGCCATCTCCCCGACTATGAATTCTAGAGACTGCAAGTCATTACATGTCACTTAAATTTTTTTCTTTCAGTTCATCATATTTCCTGGTTAACCAAACATCGGTGCTAACAGTGAGAGCAAATTCTCTCGGCCTTTGCTGTCAAGGCAAAGTAATATAATTTTAAAACAAATACAGGAATTAATTAATTTTATTACTTCCAAGTAAAAGGAAATCTAACCCACTCTCCAAATGTGTTTTGAGACGCATATACCGCCACGTAGCCTAGCTAATGGACAGATGCATAAGCTAGTTATTTCGATATCGTCAATGCACGGATGTAGCTGGTGGTGAGATCCTAGGAGAAGGGTAACGTGCAGCACAAACATCCTTAATTAAGGGCTTCTCTGCACCCGTTTCAGCTTGGTTGTGAGGTGACTGGCGGAGACTGCTGAGGTCAGTTAAGTCTCTCTGGAGTACCACGTTTCATCATAACGATATCTATGTCCGGTGTAAATTCCCTTTCACAAATGACATGACTACTTAGAATGACTGAGTGCGGAGCCCACCAGCCACTTGTAGGTAATAGGGGTCATTTACTGCAAAGTCTACTGCATTTACGAGTGCTTATGTTAGTAGTTTTACTGGAACGTTTACGAAACCTGTATAAACACAATATTTCAATATTCAAGCGTCCTGCAAGATGGGTAATAACAGAGAGCAGGACAAACATATTATCTCCTCCATCTTACTATCCTGATAATGGTGATTCTTTCTCTAGATTTAGATTCGCATTAACACATCGAAGCTTTTAGGCGACGTAAAGATAGGAAAGATGTATGAATGGGAATGTGGGAGTCGTAGACTTAATTAATGTAGCCTACAGCCTCAGTATTTGCCTGATGTTTGAAAATAAAATAAGACCATATTAAGTGCTGCCGATGCTATAATGATTAAGAGAGCGGAGTTCCGCTGGGCAGTATTATTGGACCTTCATGTATTTTTATATTGAACCCTTTAGGTCCATATTGAGGGATACCTACCTTCCTTACCTATCAGCAAAGCTCATGAGATCTGTCTCTTGGGTCGTTTCGGGTTCTTCGTCACTTGCTGAGGTAAAGGTAGGGTTCATTAATTCTAATCTATCTACTGGAATGAAAGGTCTATTTAAAATATTCCTATTTATTCAGGGAAATGAAGTAATTTACTTTGTCAACGATGTCATAGTCAATTGTGCCCACTGGACACCACAATCATTTTTACATAAATGTCAGAACACTGGTGTGAGACTTTAACGTAACTGCCTGATGGGCAATCTTACTAGAAACCATTATCTCAATTATTAATCATTTAAGAAAGGAAAGTCTGGAAATCCTTAAATTCGGCTTCCATGTGAGACCACATGTACCATCATAGTGATTCGTTATGGTCCAGCCCTCGTAACACGAACTCTGGACTCTGGTTATAATTAAGGCCGTCCAATCGGTGTGTGCCACACAGTGGTTCTACGGCATGGACCCTTAATTGAATCGATGTGACCTGCGTCTATGTCATGGACCGACATCTAATCTTCTAAGTTACTTTAAAGTCATTGTGGATGATGACCGCAAGGAAAGGATGCTACAATGGCATATGGCCCTAATCTAAGTCACTGAGGTTGATGACCCCCTGACCATCCAAGTTTCTAGGCTGAAGGCTAAACACAATTAAGTTACATCGGTTGATGACCAAAGTTCCACTTTACTATCCCCAGCACATTCACTGCTCAATCAATCAAAATTCAATAATTACACCAACAACAATGCTCACAAACTTTGTGGCAGTAAAATCCATTTCCTTCGGATATGTCCCTTTAATCTTTACTTTATTTTTAATATTCCCCAGACAACAAACTAAAATTTCCAGAATGCATCTCCAAGTTATTCGCTTGATTAAAGTTATTTCAAAATGCGGGTTCACTGAATTTAATAATTTAATAAATTAAAATGATTTCGAAATATTAACAAACAACAAATTTTATCTCCGCGGACTCTGGTTTCCTCACAAATGTCTACGCAGCTGTGATGTGAATTCAATATTGTGATGCTTATCTGGCTGGAAAAGAATTTTTTTACATCATTCATGTCCAGCTGTATATCTCATCTCGTGATATCATGCTTAAAAATCTAATCTAATCCTAACCGTTATTAACACTTGGATATCCTAATAATCTACGTACAAACCAAACAACTCGCCATATAATTACGATGTCATATCTCGTCATCACTGAATTTTGCACACCCCTCGCAGACAAATCGATCATCACGACCATCGCTCTATATTTTAGACAACCCTGAAATTGGGTTACTCTGTTCCTTATACTCAAAGTTCAGAGTTTCAAATGTTCATTCCGTCCCCAATTACAGTATTTCACAATACTTAGATCATTACTGGCTATGAATTTCCAACTAAATCCAGCATTTTAACGTTTTCCTGGCCGAGAATACAGTCTCAATACCAAGCCTGTCCCGTTAGATAGCTGAGGTGTCTCACCCCCCTCGCTCGCTTGGCAGTTACAGGAACCACCTGGTTTATTCACAGATGACTGACTTCTCAAATGTTCCCTTTAAACTCTGCCGACATGATTAAACAAATACGATATTCTAACCAACAAAATGCACAGATATGCTTCAAGATGCCCACACTAATTATACGCGTCGCCAATTATACCGCTATGGATTTCTATGAATTTCTTTCCATTCTCAACATCATAAAATATTCCTCGGGTTATCATATCCCGGCTTCAATGACAGGACTCTAACCTGATTCGCACATCTCATCTCAACTCATATAAAACACTCCTCGGGCTTCAGTGTCCCGGCTTCAATGACAGGTCCAACCTGATTCACAAAACTGACCTCTATTTCCCAGCTCCACAATTATCATTGACAAAGAACTGGAATAAAATCCTCACTAGAAATACCGACGTCTAATATCGCACAATGCATTAATCATGAATAACTTCGCATAAATGATATCGTATAATAACTTGATTTCTACGAGAAATGACTGAAACATTCTACTAGATCTTTTATTGTCAGTCAGACACAGTTTAAAATGGGCATTACAAAAAAAAAGAACGTTTCTCTCCGTGACCAAATTCATCCCCTAGGTTCTCACCCGACAGCGCGCTTCCACTCGATTGAAAATGAGTAACCATGGATTATTATTATTAACGTCAAATTGCAGACAGAAGAATTTTACGTCGAATGAACATCTTACATTGACATCACAAAATACAGGCAGTACACTCACACGGATGACGATCTACATTGGACGTGATATCACTTCGGAACCCTATTCAATAACTTTTTACAACATTATATGGCACTCGCAAGACTTCAAAATTTTATCCAAGTGGAAAATAAAACAAATGACTCTTTTAGTCGTACTCTCACACTTACAAAACTTAGTAGGGGTGACCACTGCGTCGTATATCCCCATGCAAAATACACTTTTAGAAATCACGAGATGAGATATAAGAGGCAGTAAGATGGGAAGTCACCTACCTCATGTCTTCATGCCAGTATTCGTCTTAGGGCTCACCTGCGACCCTGGCATTTTATTTAGCCATTTTTACATTCATGGCTTTACAATTTATAATTATTTCTTCAGGTTTCCTGGAATAAAGCATAAAAAAAAAGAAAATACCCTTCACTTGTTTGCTGGGCGCACACGATGGATTTCAATTATTCCCGCACACGAATTACTCAATCACATTAGAATATTTCAGTACTTTGACCGTCCTATCTGATACACTTATTTCTCTCAAGAAAACTATCTCCCCACGGAGTCAAGACTTAGCCACACTGGCTAAAATCTGCAGTCGAACTCAGTCTACTTTCGTTGATTTGATTTCGCGGAGCAACTCAACAATTTCGTCCGCTTTGTATCACAAATGCCGGAGAAGGAAGCTTCGTCATGGCGTCCCTTCATATTTATAGCAGTTACCCCCTCTCTTCGGATCTCTCCCTTTGCCGCCAAGAAAATTTCTCTAAATTTTCTGACTTACCTAAACTGTAATTTCAAGAGTTTTGAAAGTGACTACATGCTTGCTACATTTCTGACGGTAGTGTTCATGGACATTTAAAAATTTTACGGGTTCGATTTGTGAGATGATTGACCTCCTTTGATAGGCACTATATTTTTTTGACTTGGCGTGGTCACGCCGCGTACACGCGCTTTGAAATAGTTCATAAAAATTACTTGAGATTCTTCCGCCGTCGACACGTGTGGTTGACGTCACGTACCCCAGAGCGTGGGACCGAAGGTAATCACCCCCTCGTCACGTGTCAAATCCATGCTATCAAGAATCCAACTTTTAGTTTAATTGTTACATTACTCATAATGTTCTTAGGGCACAAAGGTCATGGGTTCATATTTCCCCCAAGACACGAATTCCTTTCGCACAGTGACAAGGAATTTCCTTTAAATACTCCAGATGGCGAAATTTCTAAATTTGACGTCTGATGAAACATGACCTTTGAATGTAAATTCCTTTCCTCTCTCTTATGCAGTTGGTCATCTTCTGGTGTGCGGATACTGGTTGATGCCTTCAGCTTCCTGGTAGTTCTCCACTGAATTTTCGACTGAGCTATTTATCCCTTCCTCGCCGTCAAAGTCCTCCTCGCTGTCAAAGTCTTCCTCCTCAGAACCTTCTTCAAATTCTCCCTGTTCTATCTCCTCTTCTGTCTCCTTAGAAACGGTAGTGAAATGGACTTCTTCCTCACACATTCTTCTCCCAGTCTGACCCAATGATTCTTCGTTTAGAGCTACTAATTCCGGTCCGTCATCCTTCCTAAATTTCACCTCTCTCCTTCCTAAATCGATGACGGCATTACTTTCACAAATGAAGTCTGCTCCCAGAATAACATTATAGTGCAGCTTTGAAATTATGACAAAAGGATGCGAAAATGTCATGTCTCCTATCTGCAAATCCAAAAATGTCTGCGTTTTACAAATGGCAGTTTTGTCGGGAATGACTCCTCTAATTTTGATATTTGCTACAGGAATTTCTGGCAATTTCTTCCGAGTAGACAATTCGTTAAAGAAATTTTGTGAAATTAAGCTGATGCTGGCGCCTGTATCCAATAAACAGCTCACCTTAAAATTGCATATCCTGACATTAATGATTGGTAGCTCTCTTATTTTCCTAACCTCCTGTCTGAGGTGGTCTTCCACTAATTCATCTGGTTGTATAATCCAGGAGTCAATCTGGGCTACTATCCAGCCGTCGCGAGAAACATATTCAGGCTGTGTGTGGGAATCCTGTCTCGTAACCACTACTGGAAATTTGGCGTTTTTTTTTCCGCTCATTTGACGAATTCAGATTTTCGTCGAAATGAGGCGCGTTAGGGTTTAATTCCCTATCCTGGTGGTAGGTCTTTCGGATAGCTCCAGTATGGGACATGTCTTGAGCTCCTACACAGTCAGTGTTGACTTCCCTTCGCTGGATGCTGTCCTTCCACTTGTCCTGTCCGGTACCTGACCTCAGCTCTCTCAAATACTGGTCCCCTTCTCTCCTTCTCTCTTCAGGCCCGTGCCAGCGGTCAGAACGTCTGGAATTTTCGTAACCGTCCCCTCTTCTGTTGCCTTCATTCCCGCGCGGGTTCCTTCGTCTTAGATCTGAGTTCCCCTGGTATCGACCCTGGTTTCTTCTCCACTGTTCTCGGCGTCTGTCCCACTCTTCGTGATGGTATCTGGGCTGTTCCCAGTTCTTCCTACCTTGGTATGGCCTGGTGTCGAACCGCCGCCCCTCATTCTCATATCTCGGTGCTCGTGAAACTTCCCTATCTGGCGCGCTCTCCTGGCTGTGATTTACGACATTCACCTGGGGCTCTGAATGCCTGAGTATTCGCGGGGCTGATTGATGCGAATGGGTCTGGTCCAGCTGTCGCAATATCAATTCTGCCTGCATCGGGGTTTCGACCTTCGCAGCAATTAATATTCTCTGGATATCCGGTGGGAACTGTTTCTGGATAGCCTGAACCAGTTCTTGCTGACTTGGGGCTGATTCCAGTTCCTTGAACTTAACTAATTGTTCGGTAAAGTAAAGCGAAAATTTCGGCGGTCCTGCTGTGTTATACCGGCGACTATATAACTCTAGCCTTAGGTTCTGCTGAATCTCAGAATTCCAAAATTTGCCCAAAAATGCGGTCTGAAATTCCTCGAACGTGTCAAAGCTATATCGGAAACCTTTGAACCACAGCGACGCAACTCCATCTAGGTACCGTTCCACAGTCCTTAGTTGCCTCTCTTCAGGTATCCTATTATCGCGAATATACTCTCTAAGTTCTCTAAGAAAACCCTTTGGCGTCTGGGTACCACTGCCATCGAATTTCTTAGGCTGATCTTCCTTAAGACGAATCATGTTTATAACATTAGTGACGTTTTGCCCCTGAGAATGCGTAGAATTGTCAAATTGTCCGTTCCCTGTAAGATGTATGGGACTACTAGTGTTGCTAGGACAACTGAACGACATATCTGAGGTGCGGCGAGATTTACTAACCACTTCCTCTATCTTGGCCTGGACTCCTACGATATTGTTCACTAACCCATCCAGTTCTAATTTCTGGGCACTAACTTCCCCCTTAAGAGCCTCATGAACAGATGTCAACTCGTCGCTCAGTGTTATGACCTTATCTTGGGTATCTTTAAGTTGTTTCGATAGGTCTACCCTTGTATCGCCTAGATCCTTTCCTAGTTCCTCAATATCTGCTTGTACCTCCTCAATACTCCTAGCCGTTTCTTCCTGAGTTGTACCTAATTTTCTCATATCCTCTTTATTCATCTGGATTAATTTAAAGTCAATGGCCTCAATACGCTGGTCTACAGTTGCCTTCACGTCTTCGGCTACCTGGTCTACTTTGTCATTTACGACGGCTATCTCTTTACACAACATTTCCTTATGTTCATTCATTGCTGTGAAGACCTTTGACTTATCGTCTTCACGCATGATGTTGAACTTCTCTACCTCTG
This sequence comes from Anabrus simplex, assembly GCF_040414725.1. Taxonomy (NCBI): domain Eukaryota; kingdom Metazoa; phylum Arthropoda; class Insecta; order Orthoptera; family Tettigoniidae; genus Anabrus; species Anabrus simplex. The sequence continues at coordinate 794,382,707 of NC_090266.1, forward strand.
TCTTCAGATCGGCCTTAAGCTCAGCTTGATCTGACATCAACTGCTGATGTAGTTCCCTACTTTCGTTGACGTGCCTATCGAGGTCCCCTCTAATTATGTCCTGATTTTCACTGAGAACACGATGTAGCTCGCGAGTTTCCATGAACTGCTGATTTATTTCATGTTTAAAGTCAACCTGTGCTTTAGTGTTCTGCTCCACCTTCACATTTAAGTCACCAATGTCCTTCCTAATATCAACGCTAGCTTCCTTACAACTATCCTGAGTGTCCTGCACTTTAATGTCAACATTTTGAACAACTTCCTTCATACCTTTTAATTCTACGTCTGCACTATCTAATTTATTGTCCACTGTCTCCAGCTTATTATCCACTGTTTCCAACCTTACACTCATAGATTTAATATTCTCACTTAAGTCCTTGATCATTTGGACCAACTGCCCTTGGGCCAATTCTCCCTCCTGCATAAACATACTGTATTTAACAGAAAACGATAGGTCATCGGTGAACCCGAGACTTCAACGGCGTATAATAAGACTACAACGATAAACATCACAACATCCCCCTATCTAATACATCACATTGTTAATGCAACATTCTCTAAAAATTTTATTTAATAAAATGTGAAATTCAATGTTCACTCGATCAAAGTGATCAGCCAAAACACTCAAACCAGTATTCAAAAATTTGGGAAATTACTCTAACACACTTAAATTATACCTTTCATTCAGCAGATAAATTATTCTCATAGTGGTATCTCCTAGCCTTACTCATCGAGCGTTTATCTATTTCTTCGAGTTCACTATCAACTCTGGCGCACGATTTTATCATCCATAATGTGGCATAGCCTCAACATTATTTCTCTTTTCCCCTAGTACACGATTTTTTTCAAAATATCCTTATCGTTATCGTGACTTATGTTCCCTCATCGTTATCGTGACTTATGCCCCATCGTTGGTGCGACATTTTACTGAACCCTTTAGGTCCATATTGAGGGATACCTACCTTCCTTACCTATCAGCAAAGCTCATGAGATCTGTCTCTTGGGTCGTTTCGGGTTCTTCGTCACTTGCTGAGGTAAAGGTAGGGTTCATTAATTCTAATCTATCTACTGGAATGAAAGGTCTATTTAAAATATTCCTATTTATTCAGGGAAATGAAGTAATTTACTTTGTCAACGATGTCATAGTCAATTGTGCCCACTGGACACCACAATCATTTTTACATAAATGTCAGAACACTGGTGTGAGACTTTAACGTAACTGCCTGATGGGCAATCTTACTAGAAACCATTATCTCAATTATTAATCATTTAAGAAAGGAAAGTCTGGAAATCCTTAAATTCGGCTTCCATGTGAGACCACATGTACCATCATAGTGATTCGTTATGGTCCAGCCCTCGTAACACGAACTCTGGACTCTGGTTATAATTAAGGCCGTCCAATCGGTGTGTGCCACACAGTGGTTCTACGGCATGGACCCTTAATTGAATCGATGTGACCTGCGTCTATGTCATGGACCGACATCTAATCTTCTAAGTTACTTTAAAGTCATTGTGGATGATGACCGCAAGGAAAGGATGCTACAATGGCATATGGCCCTAATCTAAGTCACTGAGGTTGATGACCCCCTGACCATCCAAGTTTCTAGGCTGAAGGCTAAACACAATTAAGTTACATCGGTTGATGACCAAAGTTCCACTTTACTATCCCCAGCACATTCACTGCTCAATCAATCAAAATTCAATAATTACACCAACAACAATGCTCACAAACTTTGTGGCAGTAAAATCCATTTCCTTCGGATATGTCCCTTTAATCTTTACTTTATTTTTAATATTCCCCAGACAACAAACTAAAATTTCCAGAATGCATCTCCAAGTTATTCGCTTGATTAAAGTTATTTCAAAATGCGGGTTCACTGAATTTAATAATTTAATAAATTAAAATGATTTCGAAATATTAACAAACAACAAATTTTATCTCCGCGGACTCTGGTTTCCTCACAAATGTCTACGCAGCTGTGATGTGAATTCAATATTGTGATGCTTATCTGGCTGGAAAAGAATTTTTTTACATCATTCATGTCCAGCTGTATATCTCATCTCGTGATATCATGCTTAAAAATCTAATCTAATCCTAACCGTTATTAACACTTGGATATCCTAATAATCTACGTACAAACCAAACAACTCGCCATATAATTACGATGTCATATCTCGTCATCACTGAATTTTGCACACCCCTCGCAGACAAATCGATCATCACGACCATCGCTCTATATTTTAGACAACCCTGAAATTGGGTTACTCTGTTCCTTATACTCAAAGTTCAGAGTTTCAAATGTTCATTCCGTCCCCAATTACAGTATTTCACAATACTTAGATCATTACTGGCTATGAATTTCCAACTAAATCCAGCATTTTAACGTTTTCCTGGCCGAGAATACAGTCTCAATACCAAGCCTGTCCCGTTAGATAGCTGAGGTGTCTCACCCCCCTCGCTCGCTTGGCAGTTACAGGAACCACCTGGTTTATTCACAGATGACTGACTTCTCAAATGTTCCCTTTAAACTCTGCCGACATGATTAAACAAATACGATATTCTAACCAACAAAATGCACAGATATGCTTCAAGATGCCCACACTAATTATACGCGTCGCCAATTATACCGCTATGGATTTCTATGAATTTCTTTCCATTCTCAACATCATAAAATATTCCTCGGGTTATCATATCCCGGCTTCAATGACAGGACTCTAACCTGATTCGCACATCTCATCTCAACTCATATAAAACACTCCTCGGGCTTCAGTGTCCCGGCTTCAATGACAGGTCCAACCTGATTCACAAAACTGACCTCTATTTCCCAGCTCCACAATTATCATTGACAAAGAACTGGAATAAAATCCTCACTAGAAATACCGACGTCTAATATCGCACAATGCATTAATCATGAATAACTTCGCATAAATGATATCGTATAATAACTTGATTTCTACGAGAAATGACTGAAACATTCTACTAGATCTTTTATTGTCAGTCAGACACAGTTTAAAATGGGCATTACAAAAAAAAAGAACGTTTCTCTCCGTGACCAAATTCATCCCCTAGGTTCTCACCCGACAGCGCGCTTCCACTCGATTGAAAATGAGTAACCATGGATTATTATTATTAACGTCAAATTGCAGACAGAAGAATTTTACGTCGAATGAACATCTTACATTGACATCACAAAATACAGGCAGTACACTCACACGGATGACGATCTACATTGGACGTGATATCACTTCGGAACCCTATTCAATAACTTTTTACAACATTATATGGCACTCGCAAGACTTCAAAATTTTATCCAAGTGGAAAATAAAACAAATGACTCTTTTAGTCGTACTCTCACACTTACAAAACTTAGTAGGGGTGACCACTGCGTCGTATATCCCCATGCAAAATACACTTTTAGAAATCACGAGATGAGATATAAGAGGCAGTAAGATGGGAAGTCACCTACCTCATGTCTTCATGCCAGTATTCGTCTTAGGGCTCACCTGCGACCCTGGCATTTTATTTAGCCATTTTTACATTCATGGCTTTACAATTTATAATTATTTCTTCAGGTTTCCTGGAATAAAGCATAAAAAAAAAGAAAATACCCTTCACTTGTTTGCTGGGCGCACACGATGGATTTCAATTATTCCCGCACACGAATTACTCAATCACATTAGAATATTTCAGTACTTTGACCGTCCTATCTGATACACTTATTTCTCTCAAGAAAACTATCTCCCCACGGAGTCAAGACTTAGCCACACTGGCTAAAATCTGCAGTCGAACTCAGTCTACTTTCGTTGATTTGATTTCGCGGAGCAACTCAACAATTTCGTCCGCTTTGTATCACAAATGCCGGAGAAGGAAGCTTCGTCATGGCGTCCCTTCATATTTATAGCAGTTACCCCCTCTCTTCGGATCTCTCCCTTTGCCGCCAAGAAAATTTCTCTAAATTTTCTGACTTACCTAAACTGTAATTTCAAGAGTTTTGAAAGTGACTACATGCTTGCTACATTTCTGACGGTAGTGTTCATGGACATTTAAAAATTTTACGGGTTCGATTTGTGAGATGATTGACCTCCTTTGATAGGCACTATATTTTTTTGACTTGGCGTGGTCACGCCGCGTACACGCGCTTTGAAATAGTTCATAAAAATTACTTGAGATTCTTCCGCCGTCGACACGTGTGGTTGACGTCACGTACCCCAGAGCGTGGGACCGAAGGTAATCACCCCCTCGTTACGTGTCAAATCCATGCTATCAAGAATCCAACTTTTAGTTTAATTGTTACATTACTCATAATGTTCTTAGGGCACAAAGGTCATGGGTTCAATATGTATGAATGATATTAGTACGATCTGAAATCACAGATAAGGCTATTTGCGCATGATGTTATGCTGTGAGGAGCAGTGAATGAGAGTGACTAAAAGGGGACTTGAATAATGTTGTGAGATGGACAGCAGGCAATGGTATGATTGTAAATCGCATGAAAAGTAAAGTTGTAAGTTTCACAAAGAGGAAGAGTCAACTCGGTTTTAATACTTGTGTTGATGGGGTGATAGTGCCTCATGTAGAGCAACGTAAATACCTAGGTGTTAATATAGCAAATGATCTTCCTTGAGGTAATCATTTTAACGAGGTTGTTAAGAAAGTTTAGAGATTCTTCAAGTGGTTATGAGAGTATTCAGGGACGATGGATGATGGTGTTTTCTTATTTTTTTAGAATTTACTTTAAGTCGCACCGACACAGATAGGTCTTATGTCGACGATGGGTCAACAAAGACCTAGGAGTGGGAAGTAAGGGGCCGTGGCCTTACACCTCCAGCATTTTCCTGGTGTAGAAATGGGGAAACCACGGAAAACCATCTTCAGTGCAGCCGACTGTGGGGTACGAACCCACTATCTCCCGGATGCAAGCTTATAGCTGTGCGCCCCTAGCCGTACGGCCAACTCACCCGGTGAGAGTATTTAGGAGCTGTAATAAGCACGTAAATGAGAGGGCGTATAGACCTAAGTCTACGGTAAGACCGAATTAGAGTATGGCTCCAGTGAATGGGGCCCTCACCAGGACTACTTGATACGAGAACCGGAAGAAATTCAAAGGAAAGCAGCACGATTTAATCCGGGTGATTTCCGACAAAGCAGTAGTGTTACGAAAATGGTGAAAATTTGGGCTGGGAAGACATGGGAGTAAGGAGACGAGATGCTCAACTATGTGGTATGTTTCGATCTGTCAGTGGTAAGTTGGCGTGGAATGACATAAGCAAAAGAATAAGCTTGAATGGAGCTTTTAAAAGTAACAAATATCGTAATATGAAGACAAAGTTGGAATTCAAAAGGACAGATTGGGGCAAATAATCATTTACAGGACGAGGAGTAAGGGATTGGAATAACTTATCAATGAAAATGTTCGATAAATTTACAAGTTCGTCGAAAAAATTCAAGAGAAATGTAGGTAAACGATTGATTGAGAATCTGCCATCTGTGTGACAGTTCTAAAAGCACATGATTGATTGATTGATTGATTGATTGATTGATTGATTGATTGATTGATTGATTGATTGATTGATTGATTGATTGATTGATTGATTGATTGATTGATTGATTGATTGATTGATTGATTGACCGAATGCAAATTCACAGCTATTCGACCCGCACCGAGGGGTCAACAAATTCGGTATTATAACTCCTATGCCGGGCTGAGTGGCTCAGACGGTTAAGGCGCTGGCCTTCTGACCCCAACTTGGCAGGTTCGATCCTGGCTCAGTCCGGTGGTATTTTAAGGTGCTCAAATACGTCAGCCTCGTGTCGGTAGATTTACTGACACGTAAAAGAACTCCTGCGGGACTAAATTCCGGCACCTCGGCTTCTCCAAAAACCGTAAAAGTGTTGTTAGTGGGACGTAAAACAAATAGCATTATTATAACTCATATCGTGATACAATGTATTGTTTTTACGTCCCACTAACTACATTTACGGTTTCCGAAGACGCTGAGGGCCTGGAATTTTGTTCCACAGGTGTTCTTGTGAGTACCAGTAAATCTACGGACACGAGGGCGACATATTTCAGCACCATCGAACATCACTGGACTGAACCCGGACCGAACATGCCATCTTGAGCTCGGAAGGCCAGCGCACTGCCGACTAAGCCTCTCAGCCCGGCATTATTATTATTATTATTATTATTATTATTATTATTATTATTTTACGGAATCATGATTATAGCTTTAAGTGAATTTTGGAGTTATGGTCATAACCACGCACCCTTCTGTTGTACGTGTCATCCGAACAACAGGAACATGACTTAATTTTGAAAATTCCACCTGCGATGGCCGGGATTTAAACCACGGCTTCGTCGATAAAATGCCAGAGACGATACCACCGCGCTACAACGCCCTACAACGCCCTCACCCTCTTAATTTATTAATTTATTTATTTAGGCTTATTTGAATCACATAGCCTTACACCATCTTTCCAATTCTCTCCGTGTACCGGTATATTATGCAGAGTACTAACTGCAATAAGACATAAAAGCCGAAATTAACAATAATAATAATAATAATAATAATAATAATAATAATAATAATAATAATAATAATAATAATAATAATAATAATAATAATAATAATAATAATAATGTTATTGTTTTCAAGTCCCACTAACTGCTTATGACGGTTTTCAAAGACGCCGAGGTGGGAGATATTTTCCCGCAAATATTCTTTAACGTGCCAGTAAATCTACCGACATGAGGCTCACATATTTGAGCACCTTCAAATACCACCGGACTGAGCCAGAGTCGAACCTGCCAAGTTGGGGGTCAGAAGGTCAGCACTTCGACCGTCTGTGCGACTAAACAAGAGCCGAAATTTTATTCGAGTTTAAATGTCTGAACAAATATACTTTAAAATACATTCACATTAACACACTGAACTAAATTATAAAGAGTTCAAAATATGTCTGGCTACTTCGGAGAATGGTCAGCGTACTAGGTCGAGCCCAAGCAAACCACGTTGTCAGTTCCCGAGCATTAAAATATCGACCAGTCCAACGGAAGCTATACTCTAATGCTACTTCTAAGTTTCGAAACTTCAGTAAAATAGGTGACATACAGTCATACGATGCGAGTGTCATATTTTACAGGTTAGTAATCCAGTCAGACTAGCCACAAGCAATGCTCTGTGTGCGAAATCTTGTCCTCATGGGCATCTAAATTCAGTAATGTTGGTCTGCATGTATAAAATTGTTTCGAGCTACTTGGAGCAAGTCTTGAAAACTCCGTCCTGTGGTCGCTTGTATAAGAAAAAGTTTCAAGTAAGAAGGAAATGGATTGTAATTGAAATAATCTGAATTGTTCACCACCTACTGTAAATTTCAATGCATGTGTAATGTGTAATGACGCGTAACAACTTAACAAAAATATTTAAGAAATTACTGATTCACAAACCTTCGTCTGTACTACCGAGAAAAAGTAAACGCAAGAGACGAATTCGAGGAATTAGCTCAGTTTTACGCTCAGTTTCCTTTCCTGACGCAACCATATATAGAATAATATACTCCATATTGCATATTTCTGTAGTAGATGGCTGTGTGCTGTATGTGCTCAGATGAAAATATATGTGATATTGAACACATTATTCCACCTTGCTAAAAAACTTTGCAACTACAAGATGGAGTGCAACCATATTTTTATTGCAAGCTCATTTCTCGTTCTGTGGCGTGACAACTCACAGCGGGGAGCGGCCAACCAATTCGATTGAGGTCGGAACATTTCGGTAAACCTCGGGTAAATAATAATTCAATCGTTTTTTTTTTTAAACAGCACATGTCAATAAATATTAGTTTGGAGATGTCCACCTAATACGTACAGTGTCAATGACAAGTGCTGTTTCTCCAGCAAACTATTATTATCAGGCAGAGCTACCGGATAAAGCAATGCAGTGACGTGTGTAGTTTCTGCAGAAAACGATAGATCTATACTTAAAGACTGTATTACTTGCCTTAACTCAATTGTGGCAACATCTTGACATGTGTCGTTTCAAAAAAAATACGATTCAGTTACATTCTTGGTAATAACCCTCATTGCGAAAGATTTCGGCACTGTCATTAAAAAGGAAGTAAGAAATTAGGAATGTTGGGAAATATCTGATGAATCTAAAGTGCACAGGGTGGAAATGTATTTAATCAGGCGTGGAGAAAAGTTGGCATCGATACTGGCAGAGTTGTGACACGTGTAAAGCACATACTATAAAAATGCGTGGGAATTCTCCTGCACGAAATTAATTGATTAGGCCCGTTAAAGTAACAGGAAACATCAGCAAACAAGACCATCATGACTGGAAAAATAGGTGGAATCTCTGGAGTGAGACTCGAAGAAATCGCCACAGTGGGCGTCAATTGGAATGATTGCACCACAGTACATAACGCCAAGCAGAGCGTCCTTAAAAAGGGCTTAAATACAACTTCCTCAACCAAGAGAGTCGGTCGTTATTCTATGTTGCGTGAAGGTTAACCTACGTCAGGAAACATTAAGAAGAAGACTTAAATTGGGCGAAATAGACTTGGAAAACCTCTAAAGCCAGTTGGCATGAGGGATGAATATTTTACCAAGTGGTAAATGGTGAACGAATACAAAATTACCTGTTGAAACATTGTAGTTAGGACATCTATCACGGTCGGGGAAGTATATCATAAGTTGAATAATTGTAGTAATCCTGAACTTCTGCGTAGGGAGACAGCAGATTCATAGATAGCTCTTGTGGATTATTGCGAACAAAGTAATTTTGGTAATCGCTAAGGGAGAACTGTTGTGGGCTGGCCAAGATAAGCTTGTGTCTCACGGTCAATCGCACCTGTGGAACATGTGGAGAGGAAGGAGTTGAAGATTTCCTCAAACTGCGTCAGTTGAGTTCTCGATACGATGAGTGGCGGTTTAACTCTTATATGTGGATAGCATAAAATTTATTATTTAAGTGTATTGCCTCTAGACGTGTGCAGAATCTGTGTATTTGTAAGATAATAATGTAAGCAAAGAATGTGTCCTGCAATTACGAAGGGCTAAACTGGAGGTAGCTGGCACAACATGAAGCCGAGATAATGCCACGCCAGACGACTACAATTACAGGTCTGTCTAATTTAAATATCATGTTTTGTAGTTACAGATGTAAATGCTTGTCCCTTTAAATTCATTAATTAATAAATCGTAACGTCGCGTTGCATATGTGGCGCGTGTAAATTTAAGTATCGTGACAACGAGGATTTGCCTTGTCGTCATTCTAGTGTGCAGGCGAATTGTCTATTACTTATTTCAGCGCGCGAGACTTTAAACCATGTAAAAATTCTTTAAAAAATTAAAACTGACGTTAAATATTGCAATGAAAATCAATGAAATAATGTTGGGGCCAGTATAATTTACAATAATGATGATGATAAAATAACCGTTATTAGTGTGATGAAGCCAAATATCCAATAAAATAATAATAATAATAATAATAATAATAATAATAATAATAATAATAATAATAATAATAATAATAATAATAATAATAATAATAAAAGTAAAAATAATAATATTCACGTCAAGATAAGGTTCAGATCAGAAATTATGTGTTCAGCAGTAATGTCAGGCGGGATTTGATGTTTATATCGAAATCCAGTGGAGTATGATAAAGTTGTCATTTTTTGAAAACTTAAATTTTTTGACACCGTGTATTTGTGATACAGAACATCACGGTAGGCCATTTTGCTCCTCAGGTCAGGAAAATGTTTGAGAATTTACTTTTGAGATCAATATAAAGTTGTTTGATCATGGGATCGCTTGTATAAAAAACATGTTTCATGCAAGAAGGAATTGGATTGTAATGGAAATTAAATATCATGAGAATCGTTAGGAAGATGTTAAAGGCAGAGTGAACCAGTATTTTATGAGTGATGTAGAATAAGCAGAATGCTGAGGATATGAGGCCGTGTATTTCGACGGAGAGGATTTTTTGTGACATGGTGTATTGGTTGAGATGTAATATTTCTAAGACGGGCTGTATAAGAGGAACCATGTCCTGTAGAAATCCAGAATGATCGATGGATATAAAGGTTGTCAAATCCAAGTGAGCGCATTGTAACGCCTATTTTAAGTACAAGTTGATGTTCTCCCATGAATACTATGTTACGTAAGACCGTAGGTAACGTCAGATAAGTCCAAGTGACTGTTCTATTTGATACCAGTGAAGTGCATTTTGGGATATCCGAACTCACGAACAAAATACATCCTGGCACACGATCAAGATGATATTTAATTACTGTAAAGTAAATCCTTTTGTGTATCTTTACGAGACGAAATTATCGTTGATTAGAATTATTCCGAGTATTAAAGATGAATTTTATTGGCATGATAGTTTAGCTTGAGTAGATTGATGGAAAGTTACTTCACTGGACAGTTTACGGCGATACCTCTTTGGAGCGTTAACGTGAATGTTCATTTGGAGCCTCACACTCGAGTAATATCGTGAATATCGTGATGATAGTGATTATTGTTTTCAGTGATATATAATATTAAATATTATTAATTAATTAATATTTGGGAACTTCACTGCATGTTTTGAGATTGAATTGAGAAATAGATTAAACTATTCGGACATGTTGTTTAATTTCGACTTCACGCTTTTTTTATTTATTTATTTATTTATTTATTTATTTATTCAGGATCAGCAACAGCATAACGCCGAATTACAACGATCTGAGCTATGTACAACAGATATGAATCTAAAATGAAAGATATATAAATACTTACAAAGGACACGAATAAACAAAATAAAAACTGTACAATCATATATAATACATATTTACATAAACAACGTTATTAACAAAGAAAAATACATTTACAGTAAATACAGGAGCAGAACGGGAAAGAACAAGAAGGAAAATTAAGTCATATGATAAATATCATGACAGAAGGCAGGAAACGTTACGAAGAGATCTAGGTTGTTGTTGATAGATAATGTATTAAACATTGCTGGAATACGTACCGAAAGGGACCTTTGGGTGAGAGAAAGCCGGGAGTAAGGAGTATGGAATAGGGTCTTCATTCTGGTATTACGGGATGGGACGTGGAGGGGAAATAAGGAAGCTAAATCTGGAGACCTAAACAGACCATTAACTGCTTTGTATAGCAGCTTTAGGTCAGCTACTTTCCTCCGAGCAGAAAGAGTCTTGAGGTTCAGTTTCCCAAGCACTTGGATAGTGCTTAGATTGCGACATGCAGGGACCCTGGCTCTGACGATAGCACAGAAAAAAGATTGTACACGGTCAAGGTGGCAGAGGTTTGAAGAAGCAGAAATGGACCAGACTGGAGAGGCGTATTCAACAATAGGTAAGATACAGGAAACGTAGAATGCTCGAAGGGCATTCACATCTGTGATGTCAGAAAACCTGTACAGTAAACCAAGGAGTGACATAGCACGTGAGGTAACCCTGTTTATGTGCGAGACAAACAACAATTTACTGTCAAAATGCACTCCTAAGTCTTTTTGATTGTCAACAAGAGCAATCGGTTGGTTCAGTAGGTGATATTGTTGTAGAACGGGGGATTTACGAAGTGTGAACGAAATGGTGGAACACTTGGAGGGATGAGGTTTAAGACGCCATGTAGTACACCAACCTGATAGTGAATCAAGTGCATTTTGCAATTGGATCGTATCTGTAGGAGAATCGATCTGCTTGAAGATTTTACAATCATCAGCAAAGAGCAGTATTTCACATGAATGGTGGGAAACAGTATCGATAAAGTCATCAATAAACAGGGCAAAAAGAAGTGGACCAAGGACACTACCCTGCGGGACACCAGAGAGGGTGGTGGTGAGAGAAGAACTGCATCCATCAAGAACAACGCGCTGTAGTCTTTCGCTCAGAAAGCTATTAATTAGAGCTAGGAGTCTCCCATGCACGTTAAACCGTTCAGAAAGTTTGTGCACAAGAAGGGTGTGATCCACGGTATCAAAGGCCTTCGCGATGTCGATATAGCATACATCAAGTTGAGAGCCCGCGTGGATGGCAGACGTGGCATGATGGAGGAGGATAGCCAAGTTAGTTACGCAGGAGCTTCCAGGAAGGAAACCATGCTGCTGAGGGGATATATAGGGATTTGTAAACGCAAGCAAATGCTGATGGATGATCCTTTCACAAATGATTGATAAAGCAGGTAATATAGAGACCGGGCGATAATTTGCAATATCCGACCTCTGTCCACCTTTAAGAACTGGTGTGATATACGCAAGTTTCCAGGAGCTCGGAAAGTAGCCGACTGAGAAGCACCGATTGAATATCACACTAATAGGGTATGAAGGACTTACTGCTGTATTCCTAAGGAAGATAGGACTGAGACCATCAGGACCAGTGGGTTTATTTTCTGACAAAGACGAAAGTAGGGAGTACACTTCAGATTCAGTGGTAGAAATATTACTGAGGCTATGGGAAGTAACAGGTTTACATTTAGGAAACTCAACATATTGCACAGGTTTAACAAAATTAGAGGTAAAATATTCATTAAATAATTCAGATCTATCTGCTCCACTGGCTACAGACTGGTCCCAGGTTACTACTGCCGGTATTCGTTTATTGTCTCTTCTGTTATTTATAAGTGACCAGAACCTTTTACTGTTGTGTTTTACTTCAATGCAGGCTCCGTTAATATAGTCAGAGTAATCCCGCCTTAATAAGTACTTGTGGTGTTTGCGAAGGTCCGAGAATATTTTATAATTACTCTCGGAAGGTGCATTCTTCCATTGTCTCCAGGCTACCGATTTTTGTAGTTCAGCACTTTTAGTATCACTCTTCTTCCATGGAGGGAATTTTCTGGACATCGAACGAGTAGGAATGAGGTCCAGAATCACAGCAAGCGTCCAATCATAAAATAAGTCCACCGCATCTTGAACTTCACCCACATGCAACAAATGCCATGGTAACAGGGACAGGGTACGATTCACAGTCTGCCAGTCAACTTTACGCCACACAGGCACAGAGCTCCTAAGGACAGGTCGATGACATTTCGGAGCACGGGGAGGGGTGAGAGTGAAAGTTGCTTCAAAGGACTTGTGGTTGGATTTAAAAATATTTCGTCCCACAGAAACAGATGAGGGCTCGTTATAGGAAAGCAGGTAGTCAAGAAGACTATTTCCGCAGGTGTTTTCCAAGACATGCTGTTTGAAGTTCAGTCCAGTAATATAGTGGTCCATATACCATTTGTCAAGGCTATTAGAAGGCTGACCTAATGAAGGGGAAATCCAGGAGACAGACAGATTAAAGTCTCCTAGTATGACAATGTTATCTTTGGAATGAACGGCTTTAAGCACAGAGGAAAGAAAAGCTTCAGAATAGCTGAGATAAGAACGAGGTGGTCTATAGAAACATGCAAAAAGATATTTTATGTTATGAAATGTAACTTCAACCCAAACAGCTTCACAGTCATTCATCAGGTCGGAGCGTAGGGTCGCATGCAATTTAGATTTGACAGCGATTAAAACACCCCCTCCCCGGGATCCTGTTCTACGATCGGCCCTGAATAACGAAAACTCTTTTGAGAGTGGGATTTAAGAGTCTAACACAAAATCCGTCAACCAAGTTTCACTTAAGGCGATAACGTCGAAAGCAGCTAATTCTTGAACATGAAGTTCACAGTCTGTAATCTTATTTTTTATGGACCTGATATTTTGACAGTACACGGAGAACTCATTATTCACTGTCGGCCCAGGATTAATTTGCACATCACCAGACAGTAGTAACAGTGTTAGTAAGAAACTTAACGGGGAACGGCGGGCATGACAGCGTAATTTCAACGAATCGTGGGTCGATGTTGGGACCTTAAGAAAACAAGACAGGTTAGCCGTCGGTAAGGAAGGAAAATAAAACTTACGATCCGAAGTTAACCAGACTCCTGCCTGTGAGAGGGCGAAGGAAGTTTCCACTTTCCATTGTGTACCTGCAGGCCCTGAAGGCGGATCACTCGCAGCAGTTGAGGACGCCGGCCCCGTAGTGTGCGTAAGCTTGTCACACCCCGACCACGTGGCGCACAAACACAATCTCATTGTTTTCACCATTATATCGTCACACATCGCACACTCACTACACTCCACATCATCACTAAATTCCTCGGAAGAAATTCCAACACAATTCGAGACAGCAAATCCTTGATTAACCACACATATTACTAAAGTAGCACAGAGGATACCCACACTGAGATATTCGCTCGCCGCCATCTTACCTATTTTGAATCTTTGTTAAATTTACAAGTAACAGAAAAGTGCAATGTCTAATCGTTTTTGTTCAGTTTATATATACATTACATAGGAATCATAGAAGTGTTTACTTAGACATACTTTTTCTCCTTCTTCTAGGTCTGTTATAGACTGTGTCTCAACAGTAATTGCTACATTCCCCACAGGGAGGCCAGGAAATGGATACAGTAATATTTCCACGTTCGAGTTCATTTTTTGTAGCGAATTTCACTTCATGTGTTACAGTTTTAACGAGGATCAGATTTAAATTTGCGCACATTGTATTAAATTTATATTTCGCCTGGCAGTTTGAATGATGTGTAGATACCATAACATTGGCTCAACGATGGATTTAGGATGCTGCGTGCATTATATAACTTAAGGGTGGGTAGACAGTAAAGTAGGCTTAACGATAGGATTAGGATGTCGTCTGTACATAGTCAAGTCATAGGTTAGGCAATTTTGCGAATCGACTTAAAGGCTGTTAGTGTTTACACTAGTGGATACGAATGTGAAAGATATTAGCAGGTACTATGTACACCAAGTTTCGGCATAATTTTCACTAGCCAGAAGGTGCTCCCATAATAGCGTTGCATCAGTAGTGGCATGTATGTAAGTGTTGTCCCACGTGGAAACCTAGCTAATGGAGACTGATCCTTACTGCTTAGCCACGCGTGTTCAAGTTCGATGAACATTCGTTTTTCTATTTGCTTGTCTTTACTTTAAGATTTATTGTTCGAGTGTCCGATATATGATGATGTTGCAGTGTGTTGACACTTAGTTGATGTTGATTTCACGACGAATGCAGTTTTGATTCGTCAGCTGTAAATATATTTTATTTTCATTTTTCGTTATTTACATTATTTATGTGGGACGTTGATCTACCGATCACTTGTAGTTTGGTAGTTGGTAGACAGATTTATAATTGTACTCGTAGTCATAGAAATTTGGAAATATTTCCTTTTATTTGTGTTATATTCTGGACTTTTAATTTAGCAAATTTTACCACGTAATAGTTTCACAACCTGAATGTTGGTTTAGTAAGAAGATTTTCAAGTGACTCATCACTTTTCTTTAACTTCAGTGTTTGGAATTTCTTATAAATGCATAATGAATTAATGGTTTCCTGCATTTCGCAATTTTGTCTCTTCAGGGCGATGTAACGTAAGATCTCATCGGATCAAGTGTTGTTGGTTCCTTCTGAACATATGTTTGGGGTGATCCATGTTTCAGCATCAGGATTCCTCTGTAACTTAAGGGTGTAACGAGATGACGAATACATGGTGGAATTTTATTTTGATTTTGACAATTTCTGTTAACTTGTAATGGACACCATGCTTTCTAGTAACATTTCACAACCTATCCAAAACAACTGAAGTCGATTTGGTCCGATTAATGATCCATTCGGGGGAATTTCCAATATCCGATAGGATTGTAGACTACTGGATAACCTTAAATAAATGTAAATCTGGAATCCTACTTGTTGAAGGTCAGATTTTCCACGGATCGTGTGGATTAACTCTCAGTTATCGTTTGGATAAATGGTGCCCGATGTTTAGGTTTTACTCTCGTTTTCTGGCTGTTGCTGCCCACGAATTTTACACTAGGTTTTCATTCTTTGAAATACAATAATAAATAATTTTTAAAAAGTTTGCCACTCATGTTATGCATTGTGACTGCGTTCAAACATGTTGTGAAAATTTTAAGTGACTTTTCATGCCAATTTAATAAATAAAATCTTCGTGATTTATACTGAATAAATATTTTAGCAAGCCCATTTTTGCTCCTCATTGGAAGTAGTTATGCTCTCCTCTGAACCCTATCGTTTGGTCGATGAAATGACACAAACTCACAACTACCCCAAGATCCAAGAGTACGATATTGCTCTACTGAAGCAGCCGAGGCAGACGACCAACGATGGAACGGTAAGTTCAAGGGTTCAATAAAACGAACACAAACACCCAGTCCCAAATCCAGAGGAATTAACTTAAAATTCCGGCCTGGCCGTGAATCGAATGCAGGCCCTTATGACCCGAAGTCCAGTGCGCCGTTCATTAAGCCAAAGAGTCATACGAGTTCCAGTTCTTATTTCTTTCCACGACTATGTTACAGCTCTTCGAATAATGTTACATTATCATTTACTGGGACAAATTATATTTTAACTCAAATTTTACAGGCTATTTAATGCTCAGATGACTTATAAGTTGATCAATATGCCATTTTATTCGTATGCTTGAGCAAAAGTAGATGACATCCCGGGATGTATTTTAATAATATGTGCTGGTATCAAAGTAAAGCTGTGTATAGAGAATGTAGTGATAATTCCGTACTAGGATGTTAGTTATGTCTATTGAAATAAGGGAACGTACAACATCTATAAGAAGGAAGGCGTTTGAATGCTCCTTGACATTGACAATTAATGCACGTACAGGTTGTTATTTCATTATCAGCAACATCAATGTCGTTTTTTATACATATTTACAATAATTGTGGGAATGTAATCACACAATAGCGATAGTCGCAGACGAACGTTGACTCTCTGAATATTGTATCATTCTTTGGAAACGGCATAGCTGCGGTAGAAGGAATGGAAGGATGATGTTTCGACATGGGATACATGAACGGCGTTATGGCGAGTGCAACGATACACATTTTGTCTCGAATTCGATGTGGATTATCACTGACTAAAATAATGGAATTCCTCAAGACGGAGATATATTATCGATTGTTAAAATGTAGAACAATATTGATTACAACACGTTGTCCCTGGCTGGACAAAAATGTTTCTCTTCTGCTTTGAAGCTTCTTCAGAAAAAGGTAATATTTTTACTTAATATTTCGTGATTTTCTTATTGCTAGTGTCATGCAAAATAGTTGAATATTGAACATCATTGTGCGTGAAATTCCAACGAAGATTCGGATACTGATGAGAGTTAAGTCAACCTCTGACACACTTGTCTGCACGAGTTCAATTCTATTTGCTATCGCCAATCCACATTGGGGATGAGATAGTTATGTGAGAAACACGGTGGATCCCATCATCAGTAATCCAAGTTTACGAGACGTGGAATCAATAGTTTTAATTCATCACACACATTTTCAGTCTTCCTCACTAGTCCAAGTACACCTTCGTCGAAGACCAATGACGATTTTAATCAACGAGCTTCATGACTGGAAAATGAAATATTTCTAAGAGACATCTAAGACGAGTGATATATAATGCAAGTACCCTTAATAGCCACACACATTTAGAACAATCGTAATACCAGACTGTAAAAATGATAATTTAAGAACGCTACAAACAGCGATTTATACAGTATGTATCGAGAAGAGAAGTACGAGGCTGGCTGGAGAAATACGAGGATACCCCACACGTTCAATCATATTCGTATCTAGAAAGTTACTGGTCTCTAGATACTGAGTGTCTTTCTCTTTGGCGTAGCTGTTAGCTTGCATTCGGGAGATGGTGGATTCGAATCGCCGACGGGCTGTCCTGAAGAATATTTTTTGGTGGGTTCTCATATTCACACCGTGCAAATGCTGGGGCTTTACGCTAATTAAGTCACGCCCGCTACTTCCCAATCCTAGCATTCCCCCCTCCTTGCGTCGCCGGAAACCTTCATCGTACAGGACACACAATTGCACACATCGCACACCCCGTCTTATTCACACTATTCATTCATTCATGCTAACTCATACAGACTCCGGTTACTATCACTCCAATCTCACTCATTCACGCAATTACTTATTTGCCATTGTTCCAGTCCTGAGTTCGTAGCTGCGCACGACGGTCTCGCAGTACAAGATGATGTTCGCTACCCACACTCCTGTATAACAATGTTCAGAGCCCCTTTCCGAAATCCGATGTTCTCTTCCACTCTGTACTAGAACACACGACGTTCTCTTCCAAAAGCTGGGCAAAGCGACACACCCACGACAGGCACACGGAACGAGTCCTCAGCTCAAAAGACGGACACTCCACAGACTACCCCACTCTAATAAGGCTCTCACTCACACTCGGCTACTGACAACTCAACTGTGATGACGGCTCTTAACAGCTGAACTCACACTGAGTTCGACTTCAAATACTCGGACTTACTGAACTCCCGTAATTGTAGCTCACTGACTGAGCTCCATCTGAGCTCCTCACAAAGTGAACCAACCCTTCGCACGTGTCGGTCACCTTATATCACGAGATATATCGGCCTCTCGAATCTCGTAGAAACCTCCAGATGTAGATGGCTCGTGGCCCGGGGGCGTAATCGTCTTTCTAACCCTCGAGGCTCCAGTAACATAGCGGCCAATGACGATACTTGCAGGGGTGTCCCACCAACTGACGCTGGTCCTCCCCCATAGGTTTGCCTGTGTAGTGGGAGGTGAGTTTTCTGTGCGACGATGTCACACGGGGCGGGGCCATAATAGATCACTCCCCGTCCAGCCCGAAAGTAGCGAAATTAACACAATATATTTCTCTTGATGCATTTCATAGGATGTACATTACCGTTCTTGAATGTAAACTCGGGGCCCACCGGAGCAACGTACAGCTTCGTGGAAAATTACAGTAAATTGTCCCTATCTCAAAGCAAAGCGAAGCTTGTAATTTTATGTGACTGTTGATATCGTGATTATTATATGCCGGGATTCAAACCTCGGATGTCTTGATAAGAAACCAGTGAAAATGTACCCTTTTACAGCGCCACGAGCTCAAATGTGTGTTTATGAAATTCCAATGAATACAATGCCCACATTGAATAGCACACGATCCTCACCACTGCCAAATTGGTCTTTTCCTGGAATGTTCTCTCGTTTGCAACGGGTTCCGTGTCCATTCCGTGTATGATATTCTCCACGATTCATGTTGGAAGAAATTAAAAATCTAAAGGAGCTTGTAGCTGAAAAGGAATTTCAACACTACATAACAAATCATGGCACTTACAATCTAACCTCGAATTCAAAAAAGGAAATATGTAAATCAATTCCAAACATTTCACAGGTACTGACCGCAGTTAGAAAAATTGCTGCCCAGGAAGGAAGCAAGCGATGACGTCACAAATCTAATAATCGCAAAATCGGTATTTAGACTTACTGGCTAGTGTTGACGATGGGAAGAGTTGTAAACGTAATTGAATGATTTATTACACATTTACAAATATGTGAGACTACCATTTAAAGGGAAACGTATGCAGCCATATAAAGCCATAAACGCACGAAGCTTTCCTGTGAAGTGAACGTGTTTTATGTGATCTCGCCTAAGCTCACCGACCGAGCTCGAAAGCTGCAGTCTCTAATGTGCGGCCAGTATCAAGTATTCGGGAGATAGTGGGTTCCAAAACCACTGCCGGCAGCCCTGAAGATGGATTTCAGGGGTTTTCCATTTTCACACCAGGCAAATGATTCGTTGGCTGAACGGTCAGCGTACTGGCCTTCGGTCCAGAGGGTCCCGGGTTCGATTCCCGGCCGGGTCGGGGATTTTAACCTTAAATGGTTAATTCCAATGGCACGGGAGCTGGGTGTATGTGTTGTCTTCATCATCATTTCATCCTCATCACGACGCGCAGGTCACCTACGGGAGTCAAATAGAAAGACCTGCACCTGACGAGCCGAACCCGTCCTGGGATATCCCGGCACTAAAAGCCATACAACATTTCATTTTACCAGGCAAATGCTGAGGCAGTACCTTAAATAAGGCCACGGCCCCTCCCTTCCCACTCACGTCCCATCGTCGCCATAAACGCTATCTGTGTCGCTGCGACGTAAAGCAACTTGAAAAATATTAAATCACCAGATAAAAACTTTCTCACCACTGAAGAAATCATTACAATCAACATTTAATACATTGTAACTCCGCCACTGGACTTAATAACAGCCTGGATTCGGTTAGGAAGTGAGTCCACAAGGTTGTGCAGGTACGCCCTACGTCGCATCCAGGTTATGCAACTCGCTGAGGATTTTTTTGCGCATTTCCACCAAATTTTGGGATGCTGATGTCGGCGTTTTACCCGTTGTTGTAACATGTCCCACAGATTGGCAATGGGGTTCAAGTTAGGTGATATTGTTGGCCACTCGGGATGTAATAGGGTTGGGAAGTGTTCATAAAACCACTCACATATGCATCCAGGCCGATGAACATTGCTGTTGTCATCAGTCGCATACCCATCATGCAGATGTTGACCGAAAGATAACACCTGCTCATCCAGAATGTTTAAATAATCATGCTGGTTCATGTTAGCGGGCCCAATACATAAATACATAATACGAAAAAAACACCCCCCCCCGCCAAATTTCACAGACCCACCTCCGGCTTGAACCTGACCTTGCACACATACAGAATGAAATGCTTCATTTGGCCTTCGGTGCACTCGACGACGTGCATCATTGGAATACGGGCACAAACGGGATTCGTCAGACCACATTACGTTCCGCCAGTCAGTTACTGTCCACGTTTGATGATTTATACCCCATTGAAAACGCGCAATTTATATGCCAGTGTGAGCAGTGGCCTCTTGCGAGGTAACGGGCTCCAAAAGTTAATTGGATGCAGTTCCCGTATCAATGTTCCGTCGCTAACAGTCTGGGATGAACCTTCATTCACTGACTTCCAGTGATTCCCGTCTGGTTTGAAAGCGATTTTGATTCACATGCCGGGAAACGCGTCCCCAGTCCCTCTCAGTCAGGACATTTTTCGACCACAATTCTGACGTCGTGTTTCGTCGTCACATGTAGTATAAAACTGGTAGTAGACACGTTGGCTAGTCCGCGGCAAAACACCAACAACTCCAGCAATTTCATACTCCATATGGCCAAGGGCACGGCCAAGCACGTCTACCTTTTTTGCCATTCACTCACATCCTTGCATTACCCTTGTTGTTGTACACTGTCCGCTTGAAACATCAATGTCTCACTGATCGCTCCTGCCTTAAGCTCATGCAG
This sequence comes from Anabrus simplex, assembly GCF_040414725.1. NCBI lineage: Eukaryota > Metazoa > Arthropoda > Insecta > Orthoptera > Tettigoniidae > Anabrus > Anabrus simplex. The sequence goes on from NC_090266.1 coordinate 794,403,941, forward strand.
ACAGTGCGCGTGAGATTGAGAACGGTACTCGTTCGCTGCACCATCTGTACGGACTTAATTATCCATCTTTGTGAGCGCACTAGGATGACTAATTGTTTGTCCGGTGGGCTTATATTAATATTATTATTATTATTATTATTATTATTATTATTATTATTATTATTATTATTATTATTATTATTATTATTATTATTATTATAAAGTGCATAACAGATAATACATAATAGATTACCCAAAATGCTCCTCTTTTCCTCTTTACTTTCTAGTTCAGAAGACCTAACAACTATGTCAGCTGAATTACTATAGTTCCATAGCATACGGGAACGTTTATGCTATTTTATTTGTGGCAAATAACTCGGCCTTTGATAATCCTGTGGTCTGCTTTTGTATTTAGTACCGAAACCCTCTTCGAATTACACTGCTTTTACATTTTCATTAATAGCAATTTACAACAACAATGTATTTTTTGTACGAACCGTTTTTTAAATGAGTTATTCGACTGTAATAAATTTCCTCTCCGAGAAACCCTATTGAACGCAACTGACGAACAAAGTGATAAAACAGAGTTCGAAATAAGAGGAAATTGTATAGGTCCATACACTGTAATATTAGAAGCTTTAAAATACATTAATTTTACGAAAACATTTATCTTTTTCACTTTATTCTGTGCGGGCAACAGGATACCTGGATACGGTTGACTGTAAATACAGCAAGCAGGACCAAGAGAAGATTTTTCACGTCAGTAACTCTGAGTGGGAACCATGTAATTATTTTAATATTCCATCTTCCTTGGTACGGATTATCATAGACGAACCCAACACTTGTTACGATGCCTTTGTATCAGACTATATGAGATTCTTATTGAAATTACTGAAGAATTGCTTGTGTAAGGACAAATATAATTCCAATTAAGGTTGGAACAGAGTTTTGTATTTTTGTGATTATTGTTTTAATTTCGTGGGACGATATTTCATGTCAATAGCGTCTTCTTACTAAAGTCAAAAGCCATTCCTGAGGAAAGCATACCGAGCTCGATAGCTGCAGTCGCTTAACTGCTGCCAGTGTCCAGCATTCGGGAGATAGTAGGTTGGAAGTCCACTGTCGGCAGCCCTGAAAATGGTTTTCCTTGGTTTCCCATTTTCACACCAGGCAAATGATGGGGCTGTACCTTAATTAAGGCCACGGCCGCTTCGTTCCCACTCCTAGCCCTTCCTTGTCCCATCGTCGCCGTAAGACCTATCTGTGTCGGTGCGACGTAAAGCAACTAGCAAAAAAAAAAAAAAAAAAAAAAAAAAAAAATGAGGAAAGCATAACTTACCACAACGTACAGACGCCATATCAGTTGCTTACGTAGACTTTTCTTAAATAATTTTAGAGAAGAGTTTGGAAATATATCGAACAACTACCTTGGTAAATTATCCAATAGCTAATTCGTTTTCCTGTAAAGGAATATTTCCCTATTTTTCCACTTAAATTCCAACTTTATCTTCATACTCTGACCTTTCCTACCTTTAAAATCATGACTCACACTTATTCGTCTACCATTATCATTTCACGCCATGTCTCCACTGAAAACTCGAAATATACCGCTTAGTCGAGTAGAACGCCTGAGCTTCCACACCCCACCGCTAGCTTATTCAGTCCTCTGTGGTCTAACGTCACGTCACACATCAGCTTGTCATTTACGTGTTACCTACGGACCTATTAAAGGTGTTAAATCATAAATTTTATCATAGTGTATGTATAGATACAGTAGAGAAAATGCCTATATCAGAAGAAGTTGAAACAACTCTGGATGCCAACAGCTAGCTCAGATTTCATACGTAGCATGAATCGAACAGGGCAGTTCCCATCTGGCAAATGAAGCACGTTATAAAACACTACATTTTATTGAGAAATACTTGACTGAATTTCAAAATAATCACGTTGTTAAATTTGTAATATTTGTAGGTTTAGGTTTACGTGTAGAAAACTGCGTAGTTCCATTAAAAATGTTAGTACCATTACCTCAAACGATACTGAAGCTATGAGAATGTAGTGTAAATCCGATTATGAGCCCCTTGGTATCATTAGTGAATGTGAAAACAAAATGTCGATAGCTTGAACGGTTCGCAAGTTATTTAATGGGGACAACATAGCTGAATAACCCTGTATAATGACACATTTATTGGCCAAAATAATAACTCGAAATAAGCTTTAAGAGTAATGAAAATACTGCTCTGTTGGGTGGTGACAATTATATAGAAATAATTGACTAAATGTTAGAATCAATTGAAACGTTCTTCCTCTTTAATCATTTGGTTTTCGACTCATCTGAAACATACGCTGGAACTTTGAAAGTTTGTTAATCCTCTGACTGGAATCGTGTACTAATAGGAAATAGTAAAATTGAATTCTCCACCTCACTGAAATGTCTGGTGAAAACTTCGATAGAAATCCAGTAACTGCACCCTAAGTTTTATAACAATATAATGGATTTGAAATAGTACAAATCTGATGCGGAATACCTTATAGAGGGGAGATGTGTTCATTGCGACTGTCAGCGACCCACCCACCAGCCCCCAGAAGCTAGTTGCTTTAGGTCGCACCGACTCAGATAGGTCTTAAGGCGACGATTGGACAGGAAATGGCTAGGAGTGGGAAGGAATCGGCCGTGGCCTTGATTAAGGTACAGCCCCAGCATTTTCCTGGTGTGAAAATGGGAAACCACGGAAAACCATTTTCAGGGCTGCCGATAGTGGGGTTCGAACCTACTATCTCCCGAATACTGGACACTGGCTGCAATTAAGCGACTGCAGCTATCGAGCTCGGTGGCCCCCAGAAGAACATATACCTTTATAACCTAATGTAATTTACCAACCGCAATTCTTAATTGCTGAAGCACGCAGTAAGTAGTATTTCCATTCTATGAGGCATAATCGAATATGACGTCATTCCCTGCAATGAAGTCAAATGCATTCCTTCACCAAACCGCCCACAATTAAAACACAACTAATGGTTTTGTTACTAGCCTGACTTAACAAATTTAGACAAATGGCTTTGTCACTAGCCCATGTGATAATATAATTCAGCTTTTCTTCACTGTCCAACATAAAATACACTGCTACTTCACTACGTAATACTATACGCCCAACAACCGCTTCGCACTCCTAACGTTGGGGCTTACGCCCCCAGTCCCCGTTTGCTGACCAGAGTCCGAGTTAACCAACGGAGACTAATGGTTTTGTCACCAGCCGGACCTAACCAATCCATATTAACCGTTTTGTCACTAACCGGACCTAACCAATCCAGACTGGTGGCTTAATGACTTGCCCGAATGATAAATTCAAATTCAAAAGTTGGCAGCCTGGTACACCCCACAATCACGTCGACCACGAGAAGTTCTCGAGAAAGAAACAAAGTACAGTGAAATCGTGCCTAGATGTCTCTGCTGAAAAATGTCCACAGTAACCGAAGTTATACTAAAATTTCTTGTCAACGGAAAGTCTTGGAGAAGTAGTAAATAAGAGAAAACTTCAGATAAGCTGCCTTTGTCCTTTATACAGATGCAATGAATACTTTATATTTAAACTGAACCTTTCAAGATTCCTGATAAGGAATTGTTTCCTGATCAGTTCCCATTGATGGATTAAGCTTCCACCCAGCAAAAACGGGTGAGGCCAGTATCCCTCGCTAAACTTTACATTACGAAACTTGACAACTTATCAGGACCTGTGACAGTCGATAAGAATAGGGACATGCAAGACCTGCTGCTTTACATTCCCCCTCCACCATCAACAGCACTGTTTAAGACCTCCGAATTTATAGATTTGCTGCATGTATCGGTCCATTGATCGCTAACGAGTGGTGACCCCTCTCATGTTGAATAATGTGTATTAAATATACACCGAATCAATATCACCGTCAATAATAATTAGGTCTATAATTTTGAGCACCACTAAACAATTTTCTTAGTATTTCTCTTAATTTTTATTATTTGAATCGGTCGTTTAGAAAGGGCTTCGTTCAAAAATTAACGTAGGTGAGGTGTACTTTGAACACACTCTGTGCAAAAGTTGCTTCCAAATTACTCAGTAAATGTTCTATTTATACATCTACTCAAAAACTTTTTTTTTTTATCGAAAATGACATTTGACATACACCACTATGGCTTTAACCGTCTCAGTTCTAAACAGACAGACCAGTATGATGTCATGTTCATCTGTAAGACGGAATGTGAGATCTAAGCACTACCATGGCGATAAAGAGTGAAGATTTACTTACACAAATATGTTTTATTTCCAAATTTAGTAGCCCCACGACGTCCTGCGACCATTAATTTCTATGTAACCATTGACTTAAAAAATCCTCCAGGTCAAAAGTAACACATAGTGGTCCTCGGCGGTAGCTGTTGTCCGCAGAAGACCCAAGCGCGGTAAGTCCTGAACACTACCTGCATAAATGTATTGATTTTATATTTTTGTACCAAATCACACTGATTTGCTCTTCTTTGTTTGTTAACTGTCCTCGTTGTTTATTTCTCTACATATGCGTACAGTATCAAACTTCGGCGTTAGCCTTCCGGCGAACAACGAACATCCATAACCTATTCTCATCAAGACTTGAGTGCTTCATCGTAGGCAGGGCGACTTCAACTGATATGTTCAAAGTCGTTGGACTTTGTTTCCCCTCTTAAAACTACGTATACATGCAGGTATTCATGCTTACATCAATTCCCAATTTAACGGACTATTCTACTGACATTGCATTTTCAATTACATAATATAGGAGACTGTTGACAAGACGTGCAAATATGTTATTAGACTAATTCGTGATGTATTATTGGTCTCATAAGGAACAAGAATACCATAATTTATGCCTGCATGAATAATTTGTCGTTTTATTAAATATACTAGCACTGGTCTGCAATGCAAGGAATCATTAATACCACCTGACAATGCCAGGATTCAGTCGTACATCCTTCAGTAAAGGAATGTCTGCCTAGGTGACCTTTTAGCTAGATAGATCTACCATTGCGTAACATTCATACGGGTATTGTTAAAGTCGGATTATGTCACAAAAGAACCGTGAAAAATCCACCAACACCACGACAACAACGAAAGCGAGCAATGCAAGACATTACAGGCGATGGGAGCCTGCGAAAGGGTTACTTTACTGTTGGTAACCTCGGCACAAAGTGGAAAAAAGTTGACTTCTCCCTGGGAATTAACCTGGTTCTCCTTCCTGTCTTAATGGGGATGTCAATCCAGGCCAGTCCCCGCTCTTCCGGGTGAACCTGCCATGAGCATTACCGCCTCGTCGGGCCGTCAACCGGTAAATGCACGAACATAATAGACGCCATTGTGTTTTAACTGTTCAATTATTTTTCTCGATTCCTTGTCGATATGAATGTTTCAATGTACATATGTCATAGTTTCCATCGCAAAGTTATGTTGTGCAGTAACTCATTTTACTCTCAAAATTCATTAAATTGCCATGAAGCATATTACTGCGTAATTTATTCCAACATTCAGTCAGGCCAGTCCTATATTTTCTACCAGAATGAAGATATGACACATAATGGTTACTGGTGACTACTCCGGAAAGAAGGCTGTAAGAACAGCATACAAATGCAGGTAGCTCCAGCAAATAGGAGCAGTGGTGTGGTATTTCTGCCAGTCACATTGTCATCCCTTAAAATGTATTTCTCTCATGCAGGCAGTGTTTCACAAAATACCTCACAGAGTGTTATGTTTATGAAGAGTGTGTGTTAGGAAGATAATTTCGGAAACAACACCAGGAGAGACGAGGCTTGAAAGTCGATAATATTTCAGGTTCGCTTGAGCGAGTATTTACTCTGCCCAGAGTGGGACAAAGAGATTGGAACGCCGTAAAAACCGCAACGGAGGGAGGAGACGATCATCTTACGTGTAATGGGTATGATCACGAAGTGGCACTTGCTTTAATGATGGTCTCAGTGGGAAGCACAAGTCGTATGAAGGCTAAAGTTTAGTGCCTACAGCAAGTTCTATTTTCGCAATACTCATCTATTGTATTAAATTCTGTTAAGAGTAGTAACTTATTCTATACTTACAGCAAAAGTTACAAGATTATTCCCCAATACCGATCGTAAATTACGAAGGAAGAAAAAGTCTTTTCAGTTCCGTAGTCAAGGCGCATCAAGACAAAAAAAGAACAACATGGTCATTAAAATTTACACTGGTAAAATATTTCTAAAAAAAACAATTATTAGACTAATTTGATCAAATACTACTATAAAGTACTACCATGGCACATATACTCGAATTTGCAGTACTTTTCAAGTGTAAATGTCTGCTGAGATAACGGAAGTAAATTTGTTTGTAATTAAACTACTCTACTTTCTACATCTAGACTTGAACTTACGGTTTTACGCAATCAGCATTAAGATTAATTACTGAGAGAATGGAATGACTTTAAAAGTGGTGCGAAGGACTCCTTGGACACAACTTGGAGAACAAAATGGAATTCGATGGGATGCTATCAATACTAATGGGGCTTATGGAAGAAAGAAAGTAGAACAGGCTGAGTCAGCAAAGATGATGCGTATGGATGTGATAAAGGTTGATGACGTTCGGGTAAGAAGAGATAACGTGGAAGAGATAGGTGGTTATCAAGTGTACCTTACGGGTGCTAAAGGGGAAGGGAAGAGTGTGGGGTAGGATTGCTCATCAGAAATAATATTGCAGGCAACAGAGTATTTGATGAAAGATTTTAGCTGACATTCAGTTTAGGATTATTTGCTCTACCAGTTTATAACGAATACACAAGAGAGCAACTGATCATTTTACCCGGCTTTTCCCAGGCTTTAGTGTGCTGACAACGTTTGTTCTGTTGAGCAAAGATGGAAGTCTGCTACATCGCAATGCATCGTTGAAGAAAATGGCAAGCGGCTCTACTGTTCTTGCGTCCGTGAAATAGTGTGTTCGAGCCCCACTGTCAGCAGCACTGAAAATGGTATTCCGTGATATCCCATTTTCATATCAGGCGAATGCTGGGGATGTATCTTAATTAACACCACGGCCACTGTCTTCTCACTCGCGCCGGGCTGAGTGGCTCAGACGGTTAAGGCGCTGGCCTTCTGACCCCAACTTCGCAGGTTCGATCCTGGCTCAGTCCGGTGGTATTTGAAGGTGCTCAAATACGTCAGCCTCTTGTCGGTAGATTTACTGGCACGTAAAATAACTCCTGCGGGACTAAATTCCGGCACCTCGGCGCCTCCGAAAACCGTAAAAGAGTAGTTAGTGGGACGTAAAACAAATAACATTATTATTATTATCTTCTCACTCATAGCCCTTTCCTATCAAATCGTCACCAAAGACTTTTCTGTGTCAGTGGTGACGTAAAACAAATTGTAACAATAACTCCACTGTTCGAGGACCAAAATGTTTTAAATATTTCGACTGAATTCCGTTTAACCTGCTGCTTTCCTGGGCTTTGTTTCATTCATTGTTGCAGATACGTCTCCTGGTGTGTTTAGTTGTGAGAATTGTGAATTTGGTTCAGCCTCGGATCATTTCATTTTCAGTTCATTCTGGATTTTTATAGTTGTAGTTTCGTCAGTGCCTGATGCCTTTCTAGAGACCAACAAATCATTTTACTATTTGGTCAAATTTAATCCTTGAATTCTGATTAATTTTACGCTTTCCTGCTATAGTGTAAGAAGTTTATGTTTGTCAGAAGTTTATTCCATTTCACTTTACTTGCAGAGTCTAGACTTTGTAGTAATTCTTCAGGATCGTCGCTCTCGTTACAAACTTAAATATTTTCAAACATCTCCTTACATTGTGCCTTCATCCAGGATCATGATCCTTACGGAATCTTCAAGAGATGTGCTTCTTTGCTATTAACACGTTAGCCCAACAGAGCGATGATAACTTTCAATTTTTGTTGGTATCTACTGAATACTGTGTTCTTTCTCAAGGTGAAGGCTTGTTGGATATCTTTGCCAAAATTCCATCATAGCTCTGGAATTTACCGTACAATGGAAATATACCTGCCTTTGTGTGGGAATTCAGATTCGGTGTTTCTCGAATGCAGAAAGAGTTTGATTCTACACGCAAGTATTGTAACCGTTCAATACCATGTTAGTAGAAATGTCATGATGCCCAACAGGACATATGTGCCGTTTTCCGCATCATTCTACGAAATATTCGGTTGTAATAAGCATTTTATGCCCGGTCCAGGATACGAGCGACGCTGCGCGAGCTCGAAGGTTGGAGCTCTACTTGCTCGTACCGAGAGGGGGAGCTCTCAGTACAGCGAGGCACTGAAATAGCGCTTTCTAGTGCAAGCGAGCGCGAAGTAGGACGCTACGCACTACTGCCTATGTCAGGAGGCGGAGTTAACTTCACAGGGTTCTAACTTGAGAACTGGATAATCTCACCGATATCCCTGCATATTCTTGGATACCAACCCAAATATTTCACGCGTCAAGGAATAATAGTATTAATTCGTCACAAGCCTAAGAAATTTACAAGTAAGCACTCAACGAAATCATAATTTACAATATTTGATAATGTAAGAAGATGAATTACTTAACTACTAGCGCATCATTATTGACGTACATTAGGCAGATGTGCGGTGATGGAAACCATCTGTCTCCAGTACTTATCTTCATACAAAGCGGGAAGTCCGCATCTCCCACCTCTTCGCGCTCTAAATGCAAGAGGACGATCGAGCGATTTCCAGAAAACCTACGATACTATTTATACAAAACTATATCAGTAAACAGAGGTCGTCAGGTTTATCTTTACGACTCTGAGAGACAAAATATTAGCGGAGCGATTTTTCCCATGGTGGCAGAGTTTACCATCTCCATAGCTGATGAATCGTGTCTTCTATATGAGGACAGTCAGGACAATCCTAATTTACTCAGTGTTTTCGATAGTGTGTTAGACGGAGGTCTACTTCACGTCAATCCAATACGCACTCGTAGTGTAGTAAAAATTTTCCTTGTGTGAAGTGATAGTTGTGGTGTCTGGATATATAAAATACTAATCCCATTATACATTAAGGGAATCCAGACAAGCAGGATTATTGCAGGCTAAAATGAATATGTTTACAAAGAACGGGTAACATTACAAAAATCATTAGGACGTTGTGAGTTATTGACTATAGAGAACCAGTAGTTATTGTACTGTGATTAAGGTATATGCGGTTGTGGGAGAAAATCAGTCTAACAAGTGAACGTTGACAGATTCGCCTGGGAGTGCTCCATAAATGAACAGTGACGCTCACACAGGAACAAACAAAACCAATTAATATTTCTCTCTATAACGAACAGTAATCGAGTAGCGATCTAAACCGTTATCTAGTCGCGCGAAAGTTATTACGTTACTAGACGCGCACGGAGTTAACCTCCGGGGTTAAAAATGCGGCTGATTTTCGTCCTTTGAGATGTTGTTTTGACAGGTTCGTTTACAGTATTCTTCGATATAATTAAAAGAAATCCTTTTAAGTACTTGTAGGTTACTTTTACGCAGTTTGTTTGAACTAAAAACAGAATACTGTAGACCTTAACTATGTCGAATCTTATGATATTAAATTCGTGAGACTCTCCATTACGTACGACAATCTCATCATATGAAATTTGAAATAATATTTTTCTAAAATAAGTTTAGAAGGATAAACAGCAAGGTCATCGACCTCTAAAATAAAAAGTATGCATTAAAATATAAGGTAATTTACTTAATCGCACACTTAGGAAACGTCCAGGCGATGTCACTTATCAAAACAATGCTCCCACACTCGCACACAGGATGCTGACAGGACATGTCCAGATGAGCAAGGAGATATGTATAGGGATGGGGAGACCCACAGTTCATCTGGGAAGTTCAGTACAGTACAAAATGTAATCGGCCCGGAGGAAATCTCCGTGAGCGACTAATTTAGGGTTTTAAAGGACAGTAATCGCTACATGGGTAGTCCATTCTAGTCTATGAGTGGATCTATCAATGTGATGTGATTGGAAGAAATATAAACAGTGCTTCAAATAACAATTTCCTCATTTGTTCGCATGTATGTGATTGCTCGTCGAACCCAATATTCAACACTACAAGAACACGCTTGTGTGCCAGCGAAATTCCTGTTTGAAGGCAACGCTGAACTTCCAGTAGTAGGAGATAGCAGATCAAGACACCATGGATTCAACACCGAAGGAGATACACCCAGGACTCCCTGCTCACGAGACGCCAGTTATGGATAACTAAGTCCGTACGGGTATCCTCAGATGACAGCAGGTTACACACAGCAATTGATGAGTACATTCCATGATATTCTTAGCATGAAATTCAGCCGTGTCGCATTAACATGTAAAACTTAACATTGTAAATAGAATTTATCAGCATGCATTTTTTCCTCATAACGTGTAGGAGACGCAATATTCGTATTCAAATGGGGTAAAATTTCCATTTTAACTTTTATTTCTGTCTTATGTGATTATTGGCTAATCACAAAGTTATTCCGTTCATTTGGTATGAAGTAGTATATAAGGCCCTATAGTTTGTTATGTTTCAGTGAAGCATTCGTATGGGTGGATTTAGATACTTAAGCGGATATCATAATCCATTCCAATTTCAATCAGCCGATATTGATTTCCCCAGTTTTTCAAATATAGATTATTCAGGTGCTTTAAATCTTTAATGCACGAATAGAGTTACTTTCCCTTTTAATCTTAAGGATGCTGACGACTGGAGTGATGAAAGTTGACTCGAGGTGGAAACCGTGACCTTAAAGGGCTACGCGAGTGAGTGATATGATAAATTAAACCGCAGTCGTTTAGGATCATCCCAATATGTGAACAACATGGAGACTAGGTACAAGTTTGTGAAAATGAAGGGTAAAACCGTATATGCGAAAACGTTCAAGGCAACAGATTTGAGAATAATAATAATAATAATAATAATAATAATAATAATAATAATAATAATAATAATAATAGTAATGATGATGAGGTGAACCAATACTGAATAGGGTTGAGGTATTGAGATGAAATTATATTTGAAGGAAATCCATAAATTGTCATACGCCCGTTGGACATGAGATAATTTAATGAAGGAATACTCTGTTTATGTCCGGTTGAGTTTGTATGTGTCTGCTCAGCTGGGTTTGTTGCCTATGCTGCCTTCGAATTGATATATTTATGACCGCTGAAGAAGAGGCAAGAGGGGTGAGTGCCCGACTCTCGCCTTCTTGTCCTGTTAACGGTCTGCCGACCGCGTGCACCAATGGCCTAAAACGTTTCCCATTTCACTCTGTACTGAATGTTCACGAGTTACCAAGCTGTATGCTTTCCATTGAGCAAAGAGGTGAAGTAATCCTCCAATTTATGTATTTAGTAGGGATTTTCAGTTAGCACCTCTAAGTCAAGCTAGCGTAGCTCGATACCCGATTGGTATCGACTTCACTGGATCGAAACTAGGGGACTTGAAAGGGGTCACAAATTCTCAGAAAGCATTAAAGTGTGTGGATTATGCATTGTATTTACGTATTTACGGATATAATGCTTCATTTTTATGTACTGTATCGGTGTATGTTGATGTCTGGTCGAGTTACAGGATAACTAACGTCGTGCGTCCACTTTGTAAATATTAGAATAAGTTATTATCCCGGATAAATGCGTATATACAATAGTGTGATGGGTATTAATATGATAATGTAGATCATTATGTTCATGAAAATAAATTTGCGGGAATGATCTTCTATCGTTACGTTGAAACACAACGACTATACTGTACTGTAAAACTTTATTGTTTCCGCACGAGAATGCCATCCCTTTCATATTATTTTGTGTTGTTACGTAATAATATTGTGGATACCCGCGAGTATCAATATCATGGTAGGGGGACAGATCCCTAGTGATTAAACTGTATACATGGAGTGTTAACGAGTTAATATGGGTATGCCAGAATGAGATTCAGAACCAAGACTGATAAATGACATTTAACGGCATTACCCATACGATTAATTTCAGGGTTTAATTTTTCCACGCAGACAACAATATGGCACATATCGTATGTGTAAATATTTTCATGTGACTCTATCAGTAATTTTTTTTTTAAATTGGAACAATCCATTATTATCATTTAGTAGATTAGCGTATTCCCCTTACCATAGCACCCTACTTTCAATACATTTTGACTGAGTGCCCACTTTCATTTAACAAACACAACCACTGACCCGTATGCTCTTGAGCGTAGCCGTTGTGCCAGTTGAAAGTAGGGTGGATGAGACTTCGACGCCCGGGTTTGATCTTCCGAAGTTCCTAATCCAGAATATTTGCATCCAACGAGATAGTTGTGAAGTATCAATTTGATATTCAGCATTCATGGAGCTCGGAACAGGTGCAGTAAAACAATGCAAGGACTCAGCTCAGAGCCCTGTAGACAACGACTTAACCCTCCCAAGTTAGGAGCACTTGAATTCATTCGCCCCTTACAATAGGCTAGAGTCATCATAGGTGATCTGTACTTCTTCTCCCACACTAGCGTATTCCGTAACATTGAATTGTGGATTTCATTTTCATACAACTCAGCTTATGTTTAACTTCAGTGATGAGGGTCAGCATTCTCTTGTTCGCTAAAGTTCACATTTAAGCGTATGAATTTTGTGAAATATAAAACTATTCTGCATTTATGCTGACGGTCATTTCTCACGTCTCTAACTTGCTAACACTTCAATATCTTCCATTCCCCTCCCTTACTGAATGGTAAGATCTAGCCAGGGAAATTCGAAAGTTAACCCGAAATTATTATCTACATTTTAGACCCCCGGCTTCCTAGTCTTTTATAACTTAGAAGTCGTTGGTGCTCCAAAGAACAGTGTACCATGTTCTCACTACACTGATCGTAATGCTTGCTCCTCTAATCTTAAATTCATTGAGGGGTGCCCTCTACGAAGGGAGAGTAGACTTCGGAGACATACTCATTATCCCAGCTGCTAACAGTGGGGTTCAAGCCTACAACCTCCCGAATGCAAGCTGACAGCTTCGTGACACACACCGTGCAGACAGTAGCTCGGTAAGACTGGTTTAATGAAGATCTCTGTACCACTATATCCTGAATACTCATGTGCACAGCACACAACGGTTTATACATATTCAAAAGGGCAATAACATTGTGATATAGGCACGTTTATGCTACTGAGATGCAGCTGTCTTCCATGCGTTAGGAATGAGTGTCACGTGATCTGCCTGGCGAAACCCGTTTGCATTAACGTTTATTCACAAGAGTAGCGCATATTCATTTCAGATCAATTAGTTATACCATTGATTTTTCAAGGCGGAGTAAAAGCCGTTCCTACCCACCAAATAGGTAATAAATAATTACTGTAGCCGGACGTTATAGACCTGAAGTTATTCGGGAGTTAACTAGCACTACTGGCCTCCAGACTTCTAAGGTAGTTCATTAAAACAACACACAATATCACAATTTTATGGTCTTGATGTCGACAGGTCATAAATTAACCGACGCCAACAAGAATGAATAGATATCCGACAAATTATTTAGTACTTGAAATTACCAGTAGAATTTAGCTGTCGACATGAAATGTTAATCGTACAATTCTTGAATCACGCAAAGGAAGAAAAGAATCAGGAATACTGAATATGCAATCCATTACGAGAATTCTGGGGATGAAATGTGAGGCTAATAAAGTGGGGAGAGTATTTCCTGTACTCATTAATATTATGTGAAGTATGGCGAAGTATACAGTGTTGTGCGTGGTCCAAGCCCATTCATCTCCTCGGTTGAAATAAAAGGCTGCTTCAGTTACATAATAAAAATGATGTTCCATATCAACACATTTCCTTGAAAGAAGGGGTTTATTTATCTCCCACTACAGTACCACTCAACCAAATGAGTAATTACTGCACCATGCGAGTAACAACAACATGAGGTAAGTACTGGTCGCAACAGAGAAAACTGTAAGTGACAGTTCCTTGCAGAGTCTCACGTGTCTGTGAAAAGTTTATTTCCTCTGATATGAGCTTTTTTATTTCATATTTTTATTATTTTTTTTAGAGATTTATGAAATATTCTCTAACGCGAATCAAATAAGTGTGCCTTCATAAAGAAACTTTGGCTAATTTTAAAGTGAGCAACAAAAGCGATGGCTGCAAGGAGGCGAGTCATATTCACAGAAATTTGTGGTGGCTCTTATAGCTTGGTGCAGTCCTTCTAAGGCAGGTACCCCTCCCCGCACAGAGAGGGTAGGAGTAAAAACTGCATGTATGTACATTTATATATACAGGGTGTGTTCGCGATGATATTAAAATATTCAGGGATGATGGAGGACGGCAAATGGATCAATGTGAGATCAGGAACCGTAGTCCGGAAACGTTCGAGTCAAAAGTTTTTAATAATCCGAGTTGTTTAACGTCCGTCCATTCTTAACAGACGCCGGAGTGTTGGAATTTCGTCCGGCAGTAGTTCTTTAACATGACGGAAGCCAACGACATGGCGTTGTCACCTTTAAACACAATTAAACGCTACCAACCTCAGTCGGATTCGAACCCGTTAACTTGCGATTAGTACAACAACGCAGTATCCACTACACCACTGCGGCCGAAAGTAAAAAGTTGAAGTAATAACCGGTCTGATATCCCCGACTGTACTGTATACTACGTGTACTGAGAGTACAATAGGGGAGACAATACCGACGAGCCGAAGAGGCTAGATAAGAACTCAACGACTCCAATGCACATGGCGTACTGCGTACTGACGTTATCGGTGTGCGATGTCAGTATTGTAGGCATCAGTCTTTGATTAAGGGTTGAAGTGGTACATTGATCAGCCCTACCGAAATGGAGTTGTACCAGGTTACGGAACTTACAATTATGTTGTTCGTGTATGGGCAAGCAAATGGAAGCAGCAGGGAAACCGAACGGTTGTAAAGGACCAAATATCCACGTAGGAGACATCTGGCTCACACCATGTTTCCACGACTGTTCCAAGCATTATGTGAAACTGGGCAATTGGTACTACAGTACAGTGATCGAGAAGGACGACGAATTACACGGATACCCGACTTACAAGATGCTGTGCTTGGTCGCGTGGATGAGGCGCCTGCAGTCAGCACTCATGCAGTTGCACATGAAATGAATACTTCGCATATGGCGGTGTGGGGAATATTACGTGAAATGCAGCTACACCCCTACCATACACTACCATACACAGAAAGTGCAGGTTTGGAGTCCTGCATTCGCACCTCGAGTTGTGTTCATCAAATAGGTCTTGCAGCTCCTTGCAGTCGATTCTCATATTCCTGCGTATGTGCTCTTCACGGATGAAGTCTGTTCCACAAGAGACGGAATGCTAAATAGTCACAATAGTCATATTCGGGGAGATGAGAGTCACCACCCTACAGTTGTGAAGAGCCATCATCACAAACTTTCAGTCAACGTGCGGGCAGGCATAATCAACTATTACGCAGTAGGCCCGTTTCTTCTTCCTCCCCGTCTAAATGCGGCAGTGTACGCAGTGGTGCTCAGAGATGTAGTACCCACGTTCTTGGAACACATCCCACTTGCCCTTCATCAACGGATGTGGTTCCAATATGATGGAGCCCCACCTCAATTTTGACTGAGGGTTCATGAACACCTGAATCAAACATTCCCTGAAAAGGTGATAGGAAGATGAGGTCCTGTTTCGTGGCTCGCTCAATTACCTGATCTCACCCCACTCGATTCTCTCTTGTGGGGTCATATGAAAAGCCTTGAGTTTGAGACTGCTGTCGATCCTGAAGACGACCTCCTGGCGAGAATTCTCACTGCCTGCGACGCAGTTCAAGCGACATCAGGGATATTCGAACGGGTACGACAGAAATTTGTGCAATGATGCCATGCCTGCATTTACGCAGGCGGGCGCCACTTCGAGCATTTGTTTTAATCATCTCCAACCGAAATTTATTTCACACATAAACAAGGAAATTCTTGACAATTCACTTCAAATAGTTACGAATAAAGTGTCTGTGCAAAAAAACCATACAATTTTGGGAAAAAATTAAAAAAATAGAACAGCGATTCCAAAGGGGATATGAACGAGTTACTTACAAAATTCACAGAAAACATGATAGTTAGTGATTCCAAATGGAATCATAGGCCTGGAGAGGATTAAATGTTGCATGTTGTGAAACTTGTGCAGGTAAACGTACTTAAATTCGAATTTTGTTTATCATTTGACTCGATCGTTACCGGAATAAGGTTCCTTATATCAAATTTATCCATTTGCCGACCTCCACCTTCCCTGAAAGTCTGCAACATCATCACGGATACACCCTGCATATAATGTGTGAATGGGAGGAATGTTGCGGACAGGAAGAATTACACATTAATGAGCCACAGGAGCTCTTCAGATCGGACGAGTTGGCTGTGCGGTTAGAGACGAGCAGCTGTGAGTTTGCATCCGGGAGATAGTAGGTTCGATCCCCCTGTCGGTAGCCCTGAGGATGGTTTTCCGTGTTTTCCCATTTTCACACCAGGCAAATGCTGGGGCTGTTCTTTAATAAATGCCACGGCCGTTTACTTCCCACTCCTAGGCCCTTCATTTCCTATCGTTGGCTATCTGTATCGGTGCGACGTAAAACAACTTGTGAAAAAGGAAATATTCATACAGCCCATGAATATATCGGGGGCGAATAAGGAACCCCGCAATCTGAAGACCAGAACACTTATCATTCAGCAAAAATCTGGTATAGCAATATGATATTTCGGTGTTTACCTCAATGAGCAAATTGAATATTAACCACTTGATCATCACTGCAATGTCTGTCTTTGCAGTGAGTTTTCTTCTATTTCTCCTTAAAGTATTTCCATTCCTTTAAAACATATCCGTTCGTTACCTCATAATTCTCCAGTTTCAAAAATGTTTCTCTTACACTTACCTCTAAACTGTCCAATTAGGAACAGAGATTTCTAAAAATATGTCTAATATTTTATATTAGCATTTACATTTTGAATTAAACTGATTTGTTCATGCTTGTAATACTTAAACTATGCTGTAATCTTTCACCTTTGTTGTTCATAGTTTACATGGATCATCTACTGAAATATGTAAAGTGGCAGGGAGCGATTCAGTTAGGTAGAAATCGTCGCTGCGCCTCGAAATACCATCATGTGACAATGTTGAGGGGAGAAATACACACCCGCAACTCATATTTTACTTAGAACGAAAATTCGTTGATATAGTTCATGTAATACTGAAACACAGATGGCAGAACATTTCTGGTCAGATATTTGAGCTGAACTATTATTAAGGGAGTGAAAGGAGGGTGTACTCAGGATACCTTATTCTTAAGTTAGAATTAACAGACGTGAAAGCAGCGAGAATTATTGCTAGTACGATAATATCACTGAAGACAATAATCACAACAATCACGATATTCACGGAATAACTCGAGGGTGTGGCTCCAACAGACCTGCAATGTAACATTCCACATGTATCGTCGTGAACTGTCCAGTGAAGTAACTTCTCATCCAACATACGCAGGTTAAACTATCAATCTATTAAAATTAATTCTCTCACCAGGAATGTTTCCGATCCGCGATGTTTTCGTCTCGTAAAGGTATAGAATACAATTCAATTTACAATAAATATTATCTTGATCGTGTGTAAGAATGTATTTTGTTCTTGAGGTCGGCTATCTCCAAATGCACTTCTCTGGTATCAAATAGAATCGTCACATTGACTTAACTGCCGTTACCCACGATCTTACATAAAGTCATAATCATGGTAGAACATCAACTTGTACTTAAAATTTGCTTTACAGCGCACTAAGTTTGATTTGGCATCCCTTACTTTTTCAATCGTTCTGGATCTCTACAAGACATAGCTCCCCTTATACGGACGCTCTCGGAAAAGTTACACATCAACATATACGCGATGTCACAAAAATTCCTCTCCATCGAACTACAGGGCCTCTTATCCTCGGAATCGTGCTTATTACCTATCACTCATAAAATACAGGCCTAATCTGCCTTTACTTTCTTTATAATATTGTTATCATAGTGTTTAATTTCCATTACAATCCATTTTCGTCTTGCTTGAAAACTTTTAAGTACAAGCGGTCCCATGATCAAACAACTTTAATATATCCCAAAATTAACTTCTCGAAATTTTTCCAGATCTCAGGAGCAAAATAGCATGCCGTGGTTTTCTATATCACAAATACACTGTCACAAAATTTAAATTTCCAGAAATGACAAACTTTATCACGCTTCACTGGATTTAGATGTAAACCGCAAATATCGATAACCTAACTGCTGAACGCTATATTATTATTATCGCAATTTAATCCTGACGTGAATATTATTATTGAAACGTTGTTATTTGACTTTACCTCACTTATAATGGTTATTTTTATAGTTATTATTATTATAAATTTTACCGGCCCGAACATTTTTTCACTGACTTTCATTGTAATATTTAACTTCATATTTTAAAAGAAATTTAAATTCAGATTATAGTCTCATGTACTGACATAAATAACATAAAATTCCCCTCTACAATGGAATACCGACCAGACACATCACCGTCAGCGCAACATACTTAATTCCACACGCCACATGTGCAACGCGCTGTCATGATTTATTTATTAATTTGAAGGGCCAAGCATTTATATCTTTAACTACAAAAACATAATATTTGAATTAGACAGACCTGTAATTGTGCCGCTTGACGTGGTGTTACCCTCGCTACATCTTGCTAGCCAGCAAACTTTGAATGTAGCTCCTCATAGTTGTAGGAGGCATTCTTCGGTTAAATACTTCGTTATCTATACAATGATTCTGCACTCGTCTTGAGGCAACACACATTCATCCTCTTCAAGGAATTAACCTAATAAGAAATGTTATTATACACATATACACAAAAATTAAACCACACAACCTTGTGTCGGGTATTCAACTGATGCAGTTTGTGGAAAGTGAGCACCTCCTCGTACGTAATGTGTAAGTAGTGACTGCGTTAATTGTGACTATTCAATGAAAAATTGCTAGATATTCACTAGGCGAGTCACCATTGAGTCATATCAGGCTTGCCTTTCCTGGTTCACAAATATTA
Organism: Anabrus simplex; assembly: GCF_040414725.1. NCBI lineage: Eukaryota > Metazoa > Arthropoda > Insecta > Orthoptera > Tettigoniidae > Anabrus > Anabrus simplex. Next base: position 794,423,017 of record NC_090266.1, read on the forward strand.
TTTAAAAGTGAATACTCATCACATCTTTCGAGTATATATGTTTAACATTATTTGTAAATATATTTTTATTTAACGAGGCTCGTCGAAAGAATGCATTGTACAAGTTTCCTATTTCAAACGCGTATGGACATCAATATGGATTTTCATTGATTTTTACTTTGTTTTTAGACCATCCCAACCGATGAAATGAAATGGCGAATGGCTTTTAGTGCCGGGATCGTCCGATGAAAAGTTCGGCTCGCCAGATGCAGGTCTTTTGATTTGATGCTCGTAGGCGACCTGCGCATCGTGATGAGGATGAAATGACCATGAAGACGATACATACACCCAGCCCCCGGTCAGAGTAATTAACCAATTATAGTTAAAATTCTCGACCCAGCCTGGAATCGATCCCGGGACTCCTGTGACCAAAAGCCAGCACGTTAACGATTTAGCCAAGGAGCCGGATCCCCTCCGATGACTGAATAGGAATGAAGTTTATTTGCTTGTCAAAGGTCACTAAGTTTGTCAGTGGAACTCAATTGTGTGACTGAATCCAGCATCAAAAGTGTCAATTGAACTGGAATATCACATTCTGATATTAACCATGGACAACTGAGTGAGATTTATATCGCTCTGAAATACTAAATATACCAAGAAACTGCGTAAGTCTTTCCCGAAAATGGAGGTTTTTCTTTAAGGATATCCACAGTATAGGCCGGGGTCACCCAACAGTCAATCAATATCTACTGGTAGCTTGACGATGTAATTTACGGTAGATTACGTTATTTTATCCCGTTAGCTGCATTGGATAAGCTCTTTCTTTCTAGGTGTCCTACGCTTTCTTGTTACAAGCGTCGTCAGTCTGCAGTCATGTGTGGCCCGACGTAGTAATTTTGAATGGCTAAGCGAAGTTTCAACTTTAATTAACGCGACGTTTTCATCAGTGGTACGAGTGAAATTTAAAAGACCTATCATTATCAAAGTGATAGGGACAAATAATTCGTTAGGTAAAGAAAATCCGTCCCTTGGCAACGACCAATTTTCAGAACAGATGGATGAAAACAAAGCAGCAATCGAGGTACCACACCGTGCTTCACATATCGTTGGAAGGCGGAAAACGTACGAACGTAAAGATGCAGTAAGGAATATATTTTTTGAAGTTGATGTGTTGATTAATAATTTTAAAAATAATACCATACAATCCATTCACATTTGATCCAACACAGGAATGAAACGTGCTATAGGTTTTGATTAGTGGCCTCATTTCACAACTAATGTAAGATGTAGATATCTATTATCTTCCACCTCAACCTGAAGAATCCTCACACCTCTATTGCCCAAATGGCTATGTTCGAAAGTATAATATTTAATTATTTAACAGTAAAAGAAGAAATAGGGAAAATAGCTCCCTTCCTTTTAAGAGAATACTATGGAATATTTTGGAATATACCCAATAGTTAGGAGAGAACTCATGAATGTGAGATGATGGGTGAGATGACACACGGTTTTCTATCTAATCTCTGGAGATGGTGAGCGAATTGTAGTATCGTACCGCAGAGGGAAAGCCTCGATAATATCCTTTCATACTTCGTTATCGTTCACAAACCAGTATTATGCCGGAAGTGTTTGATTTCTGACGAGGTTGTGTGTGATAATGAAATGCGACTAAGAGATGTTCGTACTATCACCTATCTGATGAAGAGAGCTGCCTTTATGGGGACCTAATGCTTCATGATGAGGTGTGATATTGATTGGAGGACGAGCTCTACAGAGTTTCAATGAGTTTTTGCCTGCTATCCTGGTGTCAAAAACATATCAGATGTAAGGCTTTTCAGGTGGGCAATAATTCCATTGTGGAGACTTATCTCCTGTATGCAGTTATCAGACTGTGCCTCTTATAAGGGCTTCTGATAAGTTCACCTGCATGCACCCCAGCGTCAGTGGGTAGGGTCTGTCTCATCCCACTCTGATGAGTCTAGTGTCAGACCTAAGACGAAACGCTGGTTGATAGAGCAAACGCCTGGAGAGCCCTACATCTGACGTGATTTTGACATTTTTACATGCTCTGTTGGTGAAAAATATCCAATTCCCTCCATGGGAATGTAGAATTTTCCATGCTATCCTGGTGTTTGCAAATAACGTGATAAGTTTTACCTTAAACTTTAAGGTTTCACCTGGCTGAGAGATTTTACATTCTTATCGACATGGCAGTAAAAACAATGAAATCATTTTTCAGCTCAAGTATAGCAACACAGGACAGATATCTGATACTGAGACGTTGCCTATTTGACGAGGGAAACCTTAAAAACAAAGAGGTTTATCACATTCCTATTCCATTATAGGCATACTCAAATTCCATCAAATATGAGAATGGAATTTAAAGAGTTATTTCAAGACTTCACGCAATTCACTCTCTCATGTTTTTCTGAGAGAGTCAGTGATCAATTTTTGATTAGTTCTACGTAACGTATTCAAGCAGATAGCTTAGCAAGAAAAATGAAACTGATAGTGTTTTTGAACAAGAATTTCCACCGAAATTTGCCGTCTTCAAGTTCATGTTTCACATGACTTCTTGTATCCAAGCAAAAGTGTCCTATTCCGGCTTATGTTGCACTAGTGAATTGGTCTGTTATACTTATCTCGGTGATATTCCGTTTTCAAATACATTAATGAAAAATAAAAATAGAAAGACACTCGTAAGTGAACATTTGAACAGTTGCATTCGGGAGGCTGCAACGAACTACACACCTCATATATAAACAATAGTAGCAAGAATTATTTGCCAACCTACGCACCTTTGAAACAATGATTGGGGTTGTAACGTCCTCTTGTTAATTAATATTTGTCATAAATTGATTTACGTGGTTAAATTACAAATTATTAAATTTAATTGTTCTTAGAAAGTAAAATACCTTTCGACACCCACATATTTAAACATTTAATTAAAAGTGGGAAGTGGTCCTTTTCCCTGGCTTAGAGTCTCCTTTCTATATATTGTATTTAGTTGATATTTTATCAATGGTACTTAGCCATCAAGCGGCAGCGCGCCGGCCTCTAACCGATGGGTTCCGTTGCTATAATCCCGGTCACTCCATGCGAGATTTGTGCTGGACAAAGCGGAGGCGGGACAGATTGTTCACCGGGTATTCTGGCTTTCCCTGTCATATTCCATTCCAGCAACACTCTCCAATATCATTTAATTTCATTTGTAATTCATTAATCATTGCCCTAGAGGAGTGCGACAGGCTTTTGCAACTGGCACAATTCCTATCCTCGCCGCTAGATGGGGGGCTTCACTCATTCCATTCCCGACTTGGTCGAATGACTGGAAACAGGCTTTTAATTTTTTCATTGAGCCATCTTTGAATTATTTGCCAATTTTCACTCTTTCGTGTATTATACTGTAATAATTGCTTAGAACGTTAGATGTCCGTAACATGAATAAATGCATGTTTGAGAGGAAATGATTCGGGGGAACTGTGTACTACATAGCAGCCGATTCCACTGCAGAATTTTCCAGTAGAACGTGATGACAAAACTAGAAAACGGCGTCATCGATTATGGTTCATCCTGAACACATTCGAACCATCGCTTTTGGTGAATAAACGGGATTTTAGCATCGTCATTAATGCGATATTTCCTTTCCTTGTGTGTCAACATTTAAGTACACATCATAAATATATCGATACCATGCTCAGTTGGATTTAATCGTTGACGTGAGGAATAGCTGTTCACGAAGAATGGGTGGGCTAAAAGAAGCACGTAGAACAGATAATAATGTTATGCAGTCCCAGTGGGACTCCATACTGGAGCGATAAGCGGTGGAAGACATTATAACTGTCAGAGGACAGGAATCTACACGCTAATGCTTAGCTTCTGAAGGAAACACTGAATGGACTGGACTAGGATCAAGTGTAAATTTAATCTCATTGTATATTTACGTTCTCAATGTTCTTACTGCGTTGATGGTCTGGCTACTACCCAGTCCTACTCAAATTTAGTTCTTAGCAATTATTATCATAATTACAATACCTTCTACTCAGATGTGGGAGTACAAGTTACGATGAAAATTACCACAGTGTATTACGATTGGCAACTGCGTACTAATTTCTAGCCACATTAGGTGTCTGTATTTTCACATTACCACATTACAATCTCCTACCAAATAATTACATCTGTATGAAATTCTGCTGTAACGGAAAACCTCGAAACAGTCCGATGTTTGAATTACCAGTCATAACAAGCCAAGTTCCCCCTTATTGAGGGTATGTGTTGGTTCAAGGAAGCCACGCATTGCCTAGAGAGGCTTATGACGTCCATAATTTCGCTTTCCGATGTTCAGTAATACATTGCCCTAGAATTTACTGTACGTTTTGCTTGTAACCTGTAGTCCAATTTAAAGAAATGAATGTTTTGTAAGAGTTTAATGAAAAGGTGAACCCTGGAATGATTACTAAAACACTGTCATATCATGAATATTCGGACTGGTGAGCCGTTCTCAGTACGTTAGCTCTTTCGACGTACAGTGATGTTTTCACATGAGGGAGTAGCAACAGATTTGAAATTTCGAATTCATGTGTACCGTAGATGAGATTCAAGTCATATTCTCATCCACGTCATATTTCATTTTAATGCATCAAGGAATTGGAAACTGAACACAGCGTAGTGAAAGAATTACTGAAGTGCTATTTAGTAAGTTGATCTTGTGTAGCATTTTAATTCTACATACAGAAACATTCGTAAGAAATTAGATCTGCTAGGTTCAGTAAAATTCATATTGTAGGAATACCTGACCTGGCGATATAATTCTTCCTACACATTAATTCATAATTTCGATGATGCAGGTAATTAGTCCTTTTCCTTCTGTTCCCAGCATAGTGGATTCAATCCTGGCTAAAGTCGGTGGTTTCTGAGGGTGTCTACATGCACCTACTCCATGTAATTGACTTCGAGCTCCTCAAGGGGCGCTTATGGGAAAATTTACAGCTCCTTGACCTCTCAGAATCCAAGTCAAACATACAACAAAATTATTACAAAGTAGCATTTGCACCCATGCATCACACAGGAATTTGCAGTGGATTACATGTTACCTTCAGAAATGTATGCGTAGTAACATGGCTCCATTCACACGTTTAGTGTGACATGTTAAAATGATATTTTCTTACGAAAGGGCGTGGCAGTAACGTGAAATATGACGAAGCTGAACAAAGTCGAGTGAGAACGAGGATAATTTCCGAATTTATTATATGGTCAGTTACAGTTCTTGGTCCGAAGTTGTGCGAAGTTCTCCATGGTTCTCAGGTTGCATATTACATCGCTGATCACCGTTCTGTAGCTCTCACATTGATGATATTTCCCTTCAACTTCTGTCCTATCGAAAAGAGTAAAATGGCTCTTGAGATTTTGCCGTTGCCCACCTTGAAGTGACATGCACGACATGGCCCACGGGACTTGGACTAAAAATTCAACTTTTCGTATCTGCGTCATTATCCGTCGTACGATAAATACGAACATGGCATAAAGGAACGTAAGTAACCAATTCTTAAACGTTGTTCTATCCAGTCTCTTGATAGACCTAAAGTTAAAAAAAAAATATTTGAGAATTATCTATCTATATATATAATATATATATAATATAATAATTTTTTCTTTACATTGCTCAGAATTTAAAGGAAATGGTATTTCTGTATCTATCGTGTCAACAATAGCAATGAAGTGCACTTTTTACATTTTCGTAATTTCTGTCTGTGTGTATGTACAGTATGTATGCATGTTTGTATGTATGTACGTATGTACACGCATCACGAAAAAACAGCTGAAGAGAATTTCATTAGAATCGGCATGTAAAGTCGGGCAATAAGCCACTACAAATTAGGCTATAAATCACTGTATTCACGATGAGCGAAATGGTAGTTTAGGGGAAGGCCTAATGTTTAATTCTCAAATATTTATGTTATTAATCTTCCTATCGATAAATACTGCATAACTAAAGTTATAGAATTAAATTTGCGATCATTTATTTCTTATACATTTTTACCGTATTGGCTGCTATGACAGAGATATTCATAAATTTGTATTTTTGCTGCTAAGTCCATATCAACGTCGAGCCACGAGAAAATTGGCAAACATAATTTAATGAAAATCGGTATATAGAGTCGGGGAATAAGGAATTATAAACGATTTTATTCACACAGAATGAAATGGAAGGTTAGGGGAAGCTGCCTAGAATTAAATTCTTAAATACCTATGCTATTGGTCCTATCGAAAAGTACTACATAACAGAATATACAGAGAATACAGTTTCCGATCATTTATGTTTTATACTGTTTTACCGTACCGTCTATGATAAGAGTGGTATTTGAGAGTCGGAAGAAACCTAAATGTGAAGGCCTACAATACCGAAAGCTCATAAAATTGCTCAGCAATAACATTACGTAGACAACTGTTTGTTGTGAGGTTCTTTGCCTCTTATGCTGCCTCTCAACTCCGCAAGATGGGATTACTGCTGCGTACCGAGTATAACAGCCTGCCTGAATATTGGCGGGAATGAGCAGAGGAGTAGAATGTAGAATTCTGTAGCGAAGCATGGGTACATCAGTTAGTATTCTTATAAATACAACTCCATGTGATTACCATGACTTCATTGATAACATAATCCTGAGTGAGTAGAATCCAAATACTTAGTTTCGTTGAAATATGTCCAGTAGTTTTCCACTTTCAGGGATATGCAAACAGACACACAGGCAGAAAGACGGACAGACACAAAAGAGAAAACTACTTCGTGTTACCTCCGTGTTCAGAAACATTCGGTGGAGGTTACTTTAAAGCCGAGATAAATATGATGCATCCTCTGATTTTCTCCTGATACGGATCCTTCAAATAGCAGTAAGTCTGCGAGGGTGTACGTCAAAGTGTGAAGCCCTTAGGAAATAATAATATTCTCCGTCATTTGAAGAGTAAGCGAAATTATGTACATAACAATAGTTATTTAAAATGAAGGGGCGTTTCACATACAGTCTACAGATTTTACATAATTATAATCAATAGTGTAAGAGAAAATTGAAGTTATATCTCTTCCGGTCTTCCTATAAACTCCCAGTTTATTCAGTGATTTTTAAATTATATGCATATTGAAACATGCTCCTGGATGAGTAGACTCTAAATATGAAGATGGGTCGAGATATAATCAATAGTGTAATAGAAAATGAAAAAGACCTCTTCTGGTCTTCGTATAAACACCCAGTCTATTCAGTGATTTTAAGTGATATCCATATCCAAACATGTGCATGGATGAGTAGGCTCTAAATATGAAGTTTGATCGAGATACATACGATAGTGTAAGAGAACACTGAAAAAGATTATATTGGTCTCCCTATAAATCCCAGCTTATTCAGTGTTTTTTTTAAATGATATGGATATCTAATCCTGCTCCTAGATGAGTAGACTCTAAATATGCAGCTTGGTCGAGTTCTATTCAGCCGTTTACCCATAATGGTGGGACAAACACACAAACAAACGAACACAAATGCTAAAAGCTATTGATACGATATTTAATGACCTGAAACGGATAAATATATCAAAATTAGCGAAATAAGTGACATTTCACACAACGGACCCCCTAGAATTTTATTTATAAGATTAAACTACAATCGATTACTTACTATCGTTTGTCAGACTGACTGGCTAAGTCTGTAAAGATCCCGAAGTTAGCGGGTTCCATAACGGCTCAGTTCGATGGTATTTCAAGGTGCTATGCCAGCCTCGTGTCAGTAGATATATCGGCACAATACAGGATTCCTTTCACACATAATTACGGCACCTCGTTGTCTCGGAAAACCGTATAAGTAGTTATTAGTCGATTATTATTATGATTGATATTATGATTGTTACCTTATTTTAATATTTGGGGGAAGAGTAAGCCATAACTTTATTTTTATTGCAGGGTGTTTTAATGAAGGGCGTCTCTTTTCCGGGATATTAGGAGCTTATTATAGGAAAAATATTGCATAATTTTCTATGTATACTAAAGCACTGTTACCTTATTGCATTCATAATACATATTCTTGAAATATTTCTGACGGTATTTGACAAATTTATGAAATTACAGTCATTCACTGATGAAATTTCTACCATGGAATGTACAATGAATGAGACCTTAAGAGATTTCTTGACAGTTTTAATAGTGAATCCTTCTAGTGTGGCAGAAATGTTTTCTGAGCGGAATAATATCACAAGAAACAAACCGTGGTGTTATTCATTTGTACGAATCCAGTTCGCCACTCTCAATGAGGGCAGCCGATATTTAGCGAGTGTGGAATGGAACAGACATTTATTGTGAATTGGCACATCGAAAGGCAGACAAATAATTATCGTTTTCTTCTTGCAACTTCTTCACTGAGTAGTAATCGATGCAATGACTTGATTTTCTAAAATTAAATATGACTTCAATAATAAGGTCTTGCATGTGCGGTAGTTTTCCCTGGTTTCTGATAAAACTTAAATAAGCCCCACCTCATCTCTAAGCCCCTGTACCCTAGATTTAAAAATTATAGACCGGGCGAGTCGGCCGTGCGGTTAGGGGCGCACAGCTGTGAGCTTACATCCGGGAGATAGTGGGTTCAAACCCCACTGTCGGCAGCCCTGAAGATGGATTTCCGTGGTTTGCCATTTTCACACCAGGCGAATGCCGGGGCTGTACCTTAATGAAGCCAATGGCCGCTTCCTTCCCGCTTCTTCCCCTTTCCTATCCCACCGTCGCCACCCTCTGTGTCTGTGCGAAGTAAAGCAATTCTAAAGATAATTAAAAATAATTTTCAGCTTAGTTCCTTCCTCCGTTTTTCCTTGAAACAAAACTGTGAGCTTCGCCAATACCGTATATGTCCTGCCGTTCTCCTGTGTTGCTGTTGGGCAGAGCTCTTCCATATGGCAACCTTGTTGACATAAGAGCAATATTGTTTTCTTAACGTGGTATGACCTTTTCGTCATGTCTCATACAGGAGAACCAGGGCTTGGGTCTTTTGATTTAGTGAACCATTGTGAAGTTGTGGTTATTATGGAGACTTCTCCAGGGATGTGTGAGGTGTGTCCAACTGAAACATCGCATTAGCAACGTTCGTCACCGGGACAAACACTGATACCGAGTGAACCGCATTCGGGAGATAGTGGATTATTAGAACCCCACTGTCAGCATCCCTGAATATGCTTCTCCATAATTAATCAATTTCACAGCAGGTAATTGCTGTGCGTTAATTAAGATTACGGCAGCTTCCTTCCCAGTCCTTGATCTGTACTTTTCCCATAGTCGAGATAAGATATGCCTGTGATAGTTCCATTGATTCCAGTGCCTAGTGATGAGATCGTGAGGAAAATATTGAACTCAAGAAGAGTATTCTCCTGTGATTGATCACGTGGTTAGTGCCGTACAAAAAAATCCAATTAGCTTCAAATCGGTGTCTTCTGCGTTCCGAAGTAGCATTATTCCTCGTCTCGAAAATAAGCAGAAGTGACAAATTCTCTCTTAGTGTTGAAATCCCGGAACACTCCTTTGTTGCTTGAAGGTGTTCAAATACGACAGCCTCGCGTAGGCAGCTTTATTGGCCTGTTAAAATTTGCCTAATAATTCTACTCATATTAATCTGCCACCCCAAGTTCGATGCCCAACACCCTGGCTAACCACATAATGAGAGATTATGCTTAATCATATAGGCTCGGATTCGACCCCAGGCTTCAACTAACTGCCATATTAGGCAAAATGGCTGCTATAAATTGTTCCCATGGGACCAGTTACAATGCTTCCTCTGGGTGTCGGGGCTGACCTAGGACTTCTGAAAAATATGGCGGCTGTGCATTGCTTTTTACGGGTCTATCTCTGGGGCACTGGCACAGTGGCTAATGCTGATACATTGTTCGTATGTGATTAACTCTAGGGACATATCACGGGACTATCTCAGATACTCGGAGCAAAGGTAGGACTACTGAATTAGATGGCGCCTATACATTGCTCTTATTGAACTAAATCTTGGAACATAGCACAGGGCTACATCATAGACATGGAGCTGAGTTGGAGCTACTGAACAAGATGGCGGCTACACATTGCTCTTTTGAACTAAATCTAGGGACATGGTAAAGGGCTACCTTAAAGACTCGGAGATGTTCTACGACTACTGAGAGAGATGGCGGCCATACATTACTCTTATGGCTCTACCTCTAAGAAGCTGGTACAGCGGTTATATTGATACATTGCTTTTATGGAACTAATTCCAGGGACATGGCGCAATTGTTCTTATGTTACGAGCCAATGGGCTTCCTCAGCGTCTCAAAGCTGAGCAAGGACTTCTAAACAAGATGATGGCTATAACTCAGAGGCTCTCAACTTGCGACTTCGAGGTCGACACACCGGCTAACCTCGCAGTCTCGCGTTCGACTTCTTGGCTAATTCTATCTTCTTCACAAGCCCTCCCAGCTAACCTTGCAGACTCAGTTACCTCAAATACGACTCCTTGGCTAACCGTAACCTTACACAGCTGACGATCGACACCGGCTGAAGCAATTTAATACTTAGCAATATCGGAACTTGAGTTCAAGGGTTCAAACCTTGCATGCTTTAGCCAATTCTGAAAATGGAAGTAGCCATATCCTCCTCCTCAACATTCTCTTCCTCCTCCTCTTCAATCTACTCCTCCGCCTCCTCCTGACTACGGACTCATTTCTCCTACTCCTCAGAAGGGGCTCAATCTTGATGAAAAATAAACTATACACATGCTTAAATAATTGAGATTTGTGTGACATAATGTTGCTGTTGCTTGATTTTAAAACTATTTACGTTAATCCTACAGTACTCCAAGTCCTACCTTAACGAGTAATCATGAGGTTGACTGATAAGTTTAATCTCCTTTCAGGTATTAGTGGAGGAAATATGAGGGGTAGAAGTTCTTGTTTCTCCGCAAGAATAAAATGCACCAAACATTTGGAAGTACGTCCTTTTCATTAATCTATGAAGTGAGAGTGTTATAGAATCCAAGTCATTTGACATACAGTTTATAACAACGACAACGGATAGCACGTTCTATTGAATAGTGATAAGGATGTTTTGTTTTCTGCAACTCTTCGATATTGAGTCCTGATTCTATAGGCTGCCCTGAATGATCAGTAAATAAATAGGCAACTCAATTTTCAATCTTAAAACTGTTGATTTGAAAAATATGTGCTCCTGTTAGGGGCGTATACTTCTGCGAATGTAGAATTGTGTGTGCTGATACGAACAGAAAAAATGTAATTTAAGTGCGATTGCGTCGTGGTTTATCTGTTTGGATCACATGAAGAATAGCCTTTAAGCGTGGTGTACTTTTAGTTACAAGGTGTGGCTTTGTGCCTCTTCTGTGATGAGGCGTATCGTTGTATGTGGGCAAGTTTATGTAGGAGTGCAATCCAGTGATAAGATCCTTCGGCTTTAAGTTCTCGCCACACCATTGTCTTGAGCGTGCGATTAAATACTCTTTACCTTGATCGGTATAATGAAGAGTGGGTAGCATTTTGATTGAATGCGTTTTTGATGGGTCCTGCCACTGTAAACTTAGAGTACATATCGATGACGGTGAGTAGATATTTATACCCATTATTGCTAGAGGCATAGGGAATAATTTCTTAGTCAGCTTGCCATAGATCATCCCTTCCACGTGTGATGACCTGTCTGCGAGGATAGGTGCGGCAAGCTGTTTTATGTAACTCGTGTGTAGTGCTTATCTTTTCAGATGAGGTCTTGCTTTGTCAAGCCATTTATCAATAATACTAGCATGACTTTATTCCTCCTCTATTTCTAGAATCTCTGATTCATGACCTGTGTGACCTGTATTTAGAGAACCACTTATTAGTTGCAGATTTTCTGCTAGTAGGTTGGGGTCATTTCAATATCTTACGACTTCATATGGTAACAGAGGCTTGTAGATGACACTGAGACCACGTGCAGACAGTTGAAGGGAAAGAAACAGCTTAGAAATAATCTCTCCATAATTGTGACTCTTATTTGGATTTACAGCTCCTGCCCTCTTATAATTACGTCTATTAGCGTCTGTGGAAAAAAGGAGCAAACTACATTTCTTAATATTATCTAGCTAAATGATATTCTCGTCAGGTATACGTGAGAAAATGCGTTCTAATGGTACATTTACAGGTCACACCTTTTACCAGAAGACTGTTGAAATTAATCTTAGCATCTGTACCTCACCTAGAAAACAATCGCCTTCATAGCGAATACCGTAGATTGTGTCGGTTTTTGTATGTAAGGTCTTCTGAAAAAATGGCCTTAATTGATCACGATGCTCTTGTGTGATCATAACCTCAAATAAGTTAGGTAGAACTTGTTTCGGTGTAGTATGTGTTTCTAAAATAACCTCTTTAGTTAAAAACGAAAACTGATTTGATGCTAAAGAGATGTTGAGACGTTCTTATTATTATTTCTGCTTCTCTTCTTGTTCCTCATCCTGCTTCTCCTTATCTTGTGATGTCCCCTTAGCAACACAACTTGTAGTACGCTTAGACGGTGAAGTGGAATTAAAGGTCCCTTTTAGTGTTGCACCGAATTTTGTTTTCCAAAAGAAAGTATCATCTGCTTGAATACATTCAAGCTCTTTAAATTTACGTCGAAAATTCTTTCGCGCACGGTTCACACAGTACGTTGCGTAATGTCTTTGATTTGTGATGACATGGTGCCGTTTTCAGATGAAGCACAGGCTGCAATCGTGTTGATGCTTATAAAATGATCAATGACAATGCGATACCGTCGGTGATAAACATTTTGTTCTTCGAAAATATGCAAGAAGCCGTAACTTTGTGGCAACCAACATGTAGACCACAGACGATTAAAGTCCTTGAAGTTAGTATCAGTGTTAACATGATCGTCATTGACATGTCGCATGTTGAGCTTATCTTGTCGAAAACCACAATCATATTTGCCTCCTCACGTATCCACTCCTTAAGCCCACGAAAATAGCTTTGATGTAAAAAATACCAATCTACAAATGTATGACTCATGACTCACATATGAATGTATACACGAACAACATCGTCAACGATCATGAGAGAATTGGGATTCACATCGTCTGGTGACAGCACTTGATCATGCGCATTAAACCAAAAATATCCCCAACAAGAGATAATGAGTTTGACTAAATTATTTGTAAAAATTCATCGGTTTGTAAAAGGACGAAATATTCCTTTAAAAGTTTGCGTAGTTGTGAAAGACCTAGGTAGGAGGTGAGACACTATATCACTGACAGGTGGTGTGGTGTGTCCTACTGCCTTATAATCTACATGTTGACTGAATGAAGAATTGGAACATGATTAGAATATATAACGAATGAGACAAGTGGTAACTCTCAGTTCGTAAGTTTCAGTTGGCGAGAGAATTCGTATGCAAAATGATAAAACGGTATTAAAAAGTTATGAATAAGGAATCTAAGTCCATTGGATGGAAAACAGCTGTATAAGCAGCACGGAAATATATTCAAGGAGAACACAGTCCACTAGTAGCATCACTAAATCACTACCCGTGACAAGAGCGATAACCTCTCGTAAGAGTAAAGCAATATTTTGCAAACGTGCTAGAATGAATCCTGTACAGAAATGAGGCGGATTCATCCCAGCGCTTTTTGGTGGACTGGCAGCTTTAAGATCTCTGCTACGTGGAGCTAGTGCTGTAGGAACAATTTTCAAGTCTGTAGAATAGGCAAAGCAGTAGTTGAAAGGGAGTGGAAGCCATAACAAGACGATGAAGGCAATTGCATCGTGCGCTAATGGTGTACAGATGAAGCTAGCGCCATACAAAAATTGGCTTAATATACAAAAATATATCGCCAAAATGTTACAGTATAATTTAGATTGCAATCTTCATCATCACGTTGCCACGTAAGATGTAAATCTAAATTATAGTGCTTCCATAGTTATGGAGACTTACCCCTCCATTTGAGCTCATGCGCTATTTCAGAAGCAGTTGAGACGTTGTTTACAAAAAAAGCGTGCAAAAATTAAGTGCATGGTTGTGTGGACTATTACGTATAAAGTTCCTATATGAAATCCACAATATAAACAAAGAGTATCAGTGTAAACGCAATGTCGTCCATTGCAAGAGCGTTCATTATACGCGGGTAAGGAATGTGCCTGCGGCGGTTCGAATCGTACATCGTTCAAATATTTCTGCATCGTTATGATGTTTGAATTCGTAAACACAGACACACATTTGCAACATTCAAACAGTAGAATGACGCTATTATTCATATTTCGGGTTGCATAAAACTACATTAGAATGGGCTGCTGAATCACGCTGTATAACACACGGTGTATGATATTTTAGGTGAAATGTCACGTCCATTGTTTCGGATTGCACTTAAGTAACAGCTTCCATAGCTTATAACTGCCAGATCGACAGTCACATAAATCTACAAGATTCCTTTCTCCTTCCACATACTGGAACGAATACACGACCTAATGAACTGAGAGGCTGTCGAGTTACGAAAATGACGAGTTTGGCGGACTCATTTCAGATGCAATTTCATTTCCATAGTCACATTGTTTTGTTTCCACAATAAGTTTAACCCAATGAAATTCGTACAGGTACTGCATGTCATTCATCATGAATGTCAGTCCTTGAGGGAAAGTCCACGCCATGTATTTTTATGTGATCAAGAGACAGATGAGCGTCCCGTGATGCATAATTGACGCCGTCTATGCTAGTTTCAATGCATATCCTTCGGGTTCGGGTCAGGTAGAAATTTCTCCGTACACGTCACATTTTGCAACCTATGCTTGGCGAAATTTGATTATATTTCAAATATGCAAACTATGTCGTCATGAACAAAGTGATGAAGTGGATGATGATGATGATGATGTTCCTGTGTGATAAACCTACCCCTAGGCCTTACAGAAAGGATACTTACTAAGCCGTAGGAAGTTAAATTTGGACAGTGATCGTTCTTTACTTTATTACTTCATGTTGTCTTGAAAATCATGATTTAATATTATAACCTACTTGTGCACTTTGCGATGAATAAATAAATCAGTAAAACCTTTTTCTGAATTATTTCATTTCGTGTATATATTTATGTTCCTACGATATTTCTGGAAATTTAATAAATTATTCTAAACATATAGCAATGAGTATTCAGCGTTTTTGCATATCTTACGACAAGTACACAGATATTGGACTATTTAACAGAATTAGGGGCCATATTGTCCCAGACCTCGAGGTAAAATGTTCCTCTGAACTAAATTTGTATGTGGGTATATTGTGTGTTGTATTTGCGTCATAACAGTTTTAAAAATTCTCAATAATATGCAATATGTTCACATCAACAAAGTATGTGTAATTTACTTTAATGTACTGTGATGTTCGTGCATTATATGCATACATTTACCATCTTTCCCACAATGCATCCCGATATAAACGTGGAGCACGTGTTACGGTATATTTAAAATTTTTAACGTATATTTATAATTTATCGACACTCAACGACCACGTGACCGATGATGTTCAGTGTTAACCCAGGTGATGTGCGTGATTATTGTTCTACCAAATCTTCTGAATAAAATTTTTGATTTTTGGATGAGATCGCCGTTGTAATGCTAAATAATGTTCAATTACGCGATAATTCTTATTCTATCACGAGTCATATCAGTTGTTGAACATGCTGAATTTAAAGTAAGATCATCTGCCTATTTCATTCCTCTGCCTTTTGAGATAATAAACATAAATTAAATCTAAAGCCTAGGATCCGAGTGTAAATTTGTATATAAAATACGTGCATTCTATATTTGCATGGTGTGTGTGAATTAGCTATCGATAAGTTTGAAGTGGTACTTTTGAAATGTAGTTCTTGATCTGACAACGTGTTCTGCACGATGGATCAGATTATTCCAGCGTTGTCTCTGTTTGGTTTATTTCTTTCATATTGTTGTTGATTAATTCTTATGCAATCCTTAGGGATAGATTCAATTCTAAAATAATGCATTTTTTCGAAAGTGAATAAGATCGTAAAATTTTCTAATAAGTAAGCATAAGCAAGCCTTTAAAATCAAAGAAAGAATTGCTATGTTAAAAGTCATGAACGATTATTTAAGTAATGTAAAGGCGTGATTCATTTCAATTAAGTCTATTTAATAATTTGTCGAGAATATCCATAACTTAAATAATTAAATTAATAACCTCAACGTGGGCTATTCGAGTAATAATCGGTAATTAAGAGAGAAAGTAAAGCGAATTTTGTAAATATTGTGCAAAGGTGATTTTAAATGAATACCATGGTTATCCACCACTAAGTTAAGTGGAAGTTTAGTGTTTTGTTTTACTTAAAAGCACGAGTGAATTCAAACTTTGAAATAATTGAGGTTCAGGTTGGTTTAGGTTGGAGTTCATCCATTTCAAGGTTAATTTTCAAAGCCAATGTAGGGCTAAATGTTATTCTTTTATCCTTTCAGCATAACCCCATATGTCTACGATGTGCAAGAGATCAGAATTTTAAAAATTAATTTATAAACTCACTCAACGAGCTTATCTTCGTGAGAGTCACGATTTTCCTCGGCGAGAATTATTTTATTGTTAAATTTTATTATTTGTGCATATTTACAATACATGTCAAGCCTATATTTTTGAATTGTTCTTTTCTTGTATTTTTGTCAACCCTTGCCTTTTAAATGCCTCCAAAATTAAGACAGCTTGCAGACGAACGGTCCACTTCGGGATCTCTCGTGTGCCGGCTGAGCTTTGACAGGGAAGTACGGGGGCACTATCCCGTCGTCGCCGTAAGACCTATCTGTGTCGGTGCAACGTAAAGCAAATTTTAAAAGTATTCTTGATACACACCGACATGTTCGATTATGTCAGCCTCACACATAACAATCTATCTCTTGTCACCATTCACATACCTTAAGGTAAACTACACAACTGAGACTCTCACGACGGCCAGAGCGCTCACACAAGTGCAATCGAGAAGCCCATGTCTTGTTTGTGGAAGTTGCTCACAACAATGTACGCTGCAAGAATACTCGTGCCTTATTAGGGGAAATCTATTTTGCTTACTTCCTTGATTCTTGTGAAGCACTGAAGAAACATTTCACAAGAAAGGGCATGCAATACGGAGTCTTGAACTGTATGACAACTTAAGCCGTTGCAGTAAACAAAGCAAGTTCGGCTCTCTCTTCTCCCTTTTGTATGGCCTCCCTTCTTCTCCTTCTGTTTATTTAACTTGGTCAATAACAGAGCTCCGGACCTGTTATTTAGGCAGAAACATATCCGGGATAGAAGCACATCCCCACCGAACATATTCTCATAGGAGTATGTCAAACGCATTAATGACGATTACTTTGCCACTAATCACTCTCAAGTGGGCTCTAGAGCTGAAGCTGATGATCTCGCAGAACGTGACTTAAAAATAACAATATCTTTTATTATGTGCACTCCCACAAGTCAAACCTTAATTAATAGGTCACATCTCATACATCATGAGGTAAATAGTGATAATGGCTTTTCTTCACACATTTTCCTTAGATGATTGTACGGAAAGTGAGCTCAGTTAAATTTCCGTTGAAATGGAATGTTGTCTGCGGGCTTTCCGACATTTCGGTCCTGCAGCGCACCAGTGTATTATTATTATTATTATTATTATTATTATTATTATTACTATTATTATTATTACACTTAGAAATAGTTCACAAAGTTGATGACTACTTGGCGATGTCTTATTGAGCTTTTGAACAAGTGTTACGGGACGCTGTTAGGAAGGGGAAGCGAAATGTTCAGCGTCACTCAACTTTCATATGAAGCCCTGGAAGAAGTGCGCCTGAGATTTTGTATCAGTAGAGCTGATAGTTTACATGTCTAATATTTGTTTATGTCGATGAATGCATTATCACACTATCGTTTATAATCGCGTAAGTCCTGGAAACCAGTTGAGATTGTTTTTGTATTCTTTTGAGTAAAAGTAAAGGAGCCATTGTTGCTACAATGAAATTGATGAATTGGTTGTGGAAGGTTGTTCAACATTGATTGGTCCGTTATGACGAATAAGTACGAGCCGTTATTGAGTATATATCCTAGAATAATATAAGAGATATTTCTATTTCATTACAGGAGCGATATTATACCCGTGTGTAGAGGCCATTGTTCCTAATCAAAAGTGTTAGTATAAGATAAATTTTGTAAGTGGTAAGTAAGGGTCAAGATGAAGTTTTGTGTGTGTGACGAAGTGTACGTGAAGACGCCAATCAATTCTGGACACGACGCTTCCATAACGACGTCCTATGTCTCCGTAGCCATGTACTAAGCAAAGCACGACAGCAGCATGGATTATAGGTGACGCGGCCGGCAGTCTTCAAATGAGTAAGTGAACTACAATCTAAGATGCTGTTTATTCTAGTAACGTAAATAATATTCTGTTAAAGTCACAAGGTTCCTGAGATAAATGTCAGTAGCATAATTTTCACTCAATGTTAGTCAAGTAGTAATAATATCCCAGTCGTCACCGAGTAAATAGTTTTCGTTTACCATTCACGCACTACGACACTGATTATGTTAATTGATTTGAGACATTTTCTATGCCAACTTAGATCCGAATGTCAGGATGGTGCAGAGTTCAACGTATATTTCCTGGAGAAAAAATTACTTAATGCATAATTTCTTGAATTACAGTAAGATCAGTGAATTCTCGTTCTTACGGAATAATGATGATAATAATATTAATATTAATATTAATATTAATAATAATAATAATAATAATAACAATAATATTTTGCGCTGAGGGATGTTTATGACGATGTGACAGCTTTCATGGTAAACTATCCCGCTAGTTGTGATTTTTATGTTCATGATTGCACATGTTACGGGATCGTTTATAATCGCGTAAGTCCTGGAAACCGGTTGAGATGTTATTGTATTCTTTTGAATAAATGTATAAGAGCCAATGTTGCTATATTTAAGTTGATGAATTTGTTGTGCAAGGTTGTTGAGCATTGATTGGTCCGTTATGACTAACAATTACGAGCACGTATTGCGAATTTATGCTGAAAGTTATATAAGAGATATTTCTATGTCAGCGGATTAGCTGAGAGACAAGTGATATAAATGAGAGTAAAGAAGGAAATAATTTATTTACCTCCGGAGAAGCTGCAAGATAAGTGTCAAATATTAAAGATACAAGAAATGCGCGAAGCTCTGTTTACGAAGGCAAAGGACAATGATTTGTATACTCAGGAACATGAGTGCCATTTGAGGTCTACCATGATATAAATCTAGATAAATAAGAAAATTGAGAAATATGGATGTAAGAAAGTGCTCACTACATTGATAAAAGGACCTAGTTTTGAAAGAAGGAACGCGGATAACCAATCCTTGAACATTTACTTATGTAACGGTTATATAATGAACGCTGACTCTTGCAGTGGAGCTAAGATCATATTAATGAAAATAGTATCAAATGGTATTCATTTGCAAATTTTGAAAGGAATAGAATGTGGCAGGTAGAACTGCATTTGGATTTACGTCAACGTCATCCGGGAGGTTTCCTCGTGCCATGTTTTGAATTGTTATGTCATTATTGTTATGTCATTGTGTAATAAGATGTCATTTGAGTTGTTGTATGTTAGGAGACAGCCATGACGCTATTCTCTACCGACAGCTAAATGTGTGGCTATGGCTTGTACAGTACAGTAACTTTCCTTAAAAATGACTAGAGTATTGGACTCCGCTCTATATAAAATGGTACTGTGTTTTTGAGATGGGCTTCACTTACTGCCTCTTGTACCATGTTTGCGTTGTGTGGGCAAGTCTATATCGGACTAACTGCACATAAATTTGCTGTAAGATGTTGCGCAAAATAGGGGGTAAAAAAAGGGGAAGCTGCACCACCCTGTGTATACATGTTACAAGCAGCAGGTTATGTAAAAAAAATACTAGGTTGTCCTTTGCGCAATAAATGGACTACTCTGAAACCTCTATAATTGCGCGATACATTTGTGAATAATCGTAACAGAGGCCAAGTATGGAACCAGCAACAAGACTTCCGTATCTAATGGTCAGTTAAGAGTTACGTAAATATTCTCAGTTCATATAATTCTGTCCTTTTATAAGGGCCAGTTACCTACTTATGCGCAGCTCATATAATTATTTACAATTTCTCATATGGACCGCGGTGTAATTACATGCAATTAACGAGGTAATCCCCAGTTAGTATTTTGGCAAAGCATCACAGGAATCTGGTGCTTTTAATAGCGTAATGTCACTATTTACTGGATGAGCCGATGACCTTCGATGTTAGGCCCCTTTAAACCGCAAGCATCATCATCACTATTTACTGGCATACTTGTTTCCATTTTCGTTATTATTCGAAGTGTCCTACACACATAGAGTTTAAATTGAAGAAATGTCAATTTACTTTTCCTTTACTATGTTTTCTCCTACACCATCTTATTCTATCATCTATTATGCTTTGGATTGTCTTTCCTTCCTCATCTATTATATAGGATGATTAACTCAGGTTTTATAATATAATACTCATAGTCCTTGTATTATTTAGTAACTTATATGGTTAAGAGAGGTCTACCATCGCAAACTTCTTCACAAATAAATAATTGAATAAATAAATAAATAAATACATAAATAAATAAATAAATAAATAAAAGATTTAGGGAAGCAAATTCATCTGAGCCATAATTCAAATATGACGGCGTCATCCACTGAAAATTATCTAAAAACCTGTCAGAGAGCGAGATAAATCTATACAAAACTTGAGCATATCTTAATATTTGCGAAGTCATAAGGAATATTAGAATGTCATAATTTGTCGAGAGAGAGAATATTGGAAAGCGTTCTCAAACGTTGTATTTGAACATTAGTTATTGTAACGCGAAAACTTCGAGGACACATTTGCATTAGGAATGCAATCATCTTTAACATCTGTGGCAATTCTACTCCCTCGGCTGTTTCTATTAACTTCACCGCAGTCTTCTCCACTTCGTAAAATAAATAATTTATATAACCCTGCATACAAAATCTTTATACAACGATCTAAACAGTAATCAGTGTTTTCATATATTCTATCCAGTGGAATTATATACATTCAGTCAAAACCATCTCGAATGTACACTTGCTGACAAAAGAAGTGATCAGCTGAAAGTTCCAAGTGGAGAGTAAAATATCGACTGAAGAGAAGGAACATATTATCAAAGAAATGCCGTGTAGAGTTAATACAAAGATGTTTATCTGCACTTTGCGAATGAAGGTGTCTAATTTAATATATATGGAAACAGTTCAAATTATGTCAGCCTCTGCAGATTACCCGAACCTCTACTTACTACGTTTTAATTTTAATGAGTGACGCAAGATTATAGCAAAGTGTGTATTAGACAAATGTGTTTTTAAACATAAGACAAGAAAGGTTTTATTACGAGAGACCGTGGGTCAGGATGAGGTATACCATTGATGGAGTTTCCTCCTTACAAGAGTTTGATCACATTCTTTTGTGTCAGAACGTGTACTTAAGTATAACATTTACGTTCGATTTAAATCATATAATTTATTTTGTTTAGCAATATATTTTCTTGCTGTTCGTATAGCGTCCCACTAACATATCGAAATATTCGATTCAGTAATAAATAAATAAATAAATAAATAAATAAATAAATAAATAAATAAATAAATAAATAAATAATAAACGATTTAGTAACGCATATTAATCTGAGCCACAATTCAATATGATAGAGTCATCAACTGAAAAATATCTGAAGACTTGACAGAGAGCGAAATTAATATATGAAAATGATGAGCATATCTTAATAATTGGGAAGGTACTGGCTGTGCCATTAACGGTTAGGGTACGACCCCAGAAATAGCCTGATGTGGAAAGAGGAAATTGTAGAAACCCACAACTTCCCTTTTGCAAGCTCATTGTTACGTGACGTGAACTGTGCAGCCAAGTCGCTCGGTTGCGGTGTAATAATGTAAAGAAAATATGCATTTTATGTTGCAGACACTGTGACTAGGTTTATCATGAGAAACTGTTGGGACACTATGCTTCATTTAGCGATCTCTATTAGCCGTCACGCCATTCTCTGGTGGGAGTGAGGCCCTGGTGAGTGAACATCAGCCTCGCCTGCGGGGAATTAGAGCAGCAGCAGCAAATCCTTGACATACGGCCACTACGTTCCAGTGCCAGCGACAATCATATTTTACAAATCCTATCCTATAAATACTGAAAGTAAAGATTGCGTTAAATAACGACTTTCCCTTGAAGTTGTCTCGCTCTAAGGCAGACGAAAACAAACAGCTGGTGAATTACTCTCTTGAATTTCATGAACATTAGATTGCTAATTATTTTAAGGGCAGTGAGATGCGAAGTGTCAACCCAATACACGAGAGATACGAAAAGGAATTTGCAAATAACTTACAAAGAGACAATTCGTTTCAGTAGAATTTATTCTCTGTTAAACTTGATCAGCACACGTGCGACGGAAGTACACTGTTCTCTCTCCTCGAGCAGAAATTGTCAAATATATTTTAATTAAGCAATGAACAATTTAAATCTCCTTCTTTATATGCAGATTTCCGTATCCATGTATTGTCCGTTAATCCCGAGGAAAATTATAGTATCTCTCTCTCACTAGCTTTATAAAGCGTAGGCCTATATCTTACGATACAGTATTTGACAATTATTAGGACATAACAACGCTTCAATATGCCAACATATTAAATATTTTATCAACTGGAGGGGGAATCGTTTAGAATATTACTACATGAGAAACTGCATCTTTTCTACGTATCATATATAAGCTGTAACTCACTCACTCACACACTGACCCGCTCACTCACTCACTCACTCACTCACATTCCGTGATATACTTCCTTAATGATTACCACATACATTTTAGATAATTTAATATAATTTTGTTTATTTTGTAACGCAACATGAGGTAAAAAGTTAGTCGATCTTGTATGACTGATGTTGTGAACATTAATCCAGAGAGTAGTTTACCATAATGTTCCTTCATACTGTGAATAAACGCTGTGATAATCATTTGAAGTCTTCGGGCACCTCTTCCATCCCTGTTTGATTATAATACAAGATACAATTGTTTGACTCGAAATGAACGCACCTCTGAGAATTGTTTTTTGCTCATGTGAGGAATCTATTAATGGCATCGATATTTCGATAATTCGATAATTCTCAACATCCTTTCCTTCCTGCTCAAAAGATTTAGCAAAACTGTAGTACGATGAACCGCAAGATGATTTGTGGACATTTCTCCTAATAAGAGTTCATTAAGGCGCAAACTAATCTGAAAGCTTTCGGCTAAGCTGACTGCACTGAAGCAAAAGTAATATGATACCACACCGAAGACCATAATTGTAATAAAAACATACAGAAAATAGGAGATGTATCAATATATAAAATTATCAAGGGCAGATAAGTACATTAAGCCACAGACATTCGGTGTTTTAGTTTACACAAGGTGAGGGATACAATTATGCATTTTAGTGGGACACCTAAAAGACTCACACTTTTAGCACACCCTGAATTTCATGGCCTGTCTGCTTGCAGTTAACATACCTATCCTGCATAAGAATAATACCAGGATAATACATAAGAATGATAGCATTAATGACAACCCAAACAAGAGCGTGATAGTCGAGTGGCAAGGTCACTGGCTTAAAATCGGACGAAAACATTTTCAGATGTTTGAAATGGAAAGTCGTGTTCCTTTGGTTTCAGATTCAACGTAAAAGTGGACGTCCCATGGCTGTGGTCACCATACAAGCAGTCAATAAAACAGCAAGCTTCTTTGCTTTGTTTTTACAACTTAAAACTAATTCACTCCCGTGGTAGAAATAAGTAAGATATCTGGCAGAGATATAGATGTAAGAGAAAAGAAAAAATATATGTCATAGTTTCAGTTCAGGGTGCGTGGAATTTGATCAACATTGCCAAACTCTGCTTTACAAATCCACTGTGTTGTAAAGAATATTATTTTCAGTTTAGGTACGTTAAATACCAAGAGACTGGTCACGAAGCTCAGGTTGTGCTAAAAGTGTGAGTATTTTAAGTGCCGTACTAAAATGCATAGTTGTATCCCTCATCCAACGTGTGCTTGTGCTTCACATTGTTGTATGATTGCGTATGTTCAAACTTTGTCCCGTTTTTCTACGGGCCGGGTCGGACATGAGATGAATATTCGTAGCGAGTGTTTATGACCGGATGCCATTCAACCTCATCAGTAGAGATAATGAGAAGGGAAGATTGACGTGACGTATGATAGTAGAAAGGGGGAGGGTGAAACCGGGTGCCAGCACTTAGCCTACTCCTGTCGAATAACACCAAGGTGGTCTGCTCAAGGCTTTACGTCTCCATCCGACAACTGAATCCCTATCAACAGAGTATTAAGCCCTCACTCCATATGAAAAGTGCGGAGAGGTTTGAAATTTAATCCAGGTCTTTGGCACGCAATCTAGTGATAAGAAATTGTATACCACCACCTCCCCTACCCTGAGGGCCAATATTCTGATGGTGAAAATGTTTTCGATCTACGGGACTCGAACCCCTAATCACGATGTGTGACGGAATAGACTGCAACGTCTTAAAGATCGTGGCCACATGGCGGGCTGGTTTATTATATGAGTAAACCTGTATATTATCTACACATTGTTTTAAGAAAATGGAGATTTAAGAAGCACATAACCTCGTAGAGTCTGTCCAAAATATCTCACCTGTGACTAACGGGTGTAAAACTACATTCTATCTGAGAGTACTTACACCTCCGCCCATCAGGTTTTCAAATTGACACGCAGATAATTTAGAGTTCTGTTGTTCATGATGGTGGGAGCTTCTGAAAATAAAATAGCAATAAGTTGTATAACTTACTCCCTTGTCTCAAATACAATTAGGAATTTATCGTTGTCACTTTGTACAAACAAGGATTTTCTACACTGCTTTGACCGCTTACCCGAGAATTGCTAACGACTGGATTATCAGCTGCGCTTGGATGATTTCAATATATTTCGGTAGAAAAGGAGGGAGGAAGGAAGGACGGCAGGAAGGGAGGACACTACATTGTAAATAACATTAGACTGCATGAACCATCACATTCCTCCATTGTCTTCTACAATATATCGTGTAAATTCCATACATCATATCGTAATCAATTCAAAGTTTATCGTAGTAAAATAGCAGGTTGAGAATATGAAGTCATGTTAGTGTGGTTTCCAGTTCAGCGTAGTGTTGGAGGTGCCGTGGATATTACCGCGTAGTCGAATCGCTCAGTACGTGGAGAATCATGAGAGTAAAACTGGGTAAGAGAAAATCAGGAAATGAGAACAACAGCACTTAAACGAGATACGGACTGCATTAGTTACGAATAGTTAACACAGACCAGGATGACATGGAGGGTCATCAACGTCAGTGAACTGCTTCGTACGTAGTTTTTAATCAGTAAATTCCCCGTTGAGATGACGGTTTTTCTTTCCACCTACAGCTGAAAATCGCTGTCAGGAGCAGATCAGTCGTAAAATGAGTTTGTGTAATTAAAAGAGAAAATCGCATTTGCGCCCAGAAGAGGTCCAGAAAGGTGCAGTCATCTTGCATGAAGGATGTCAAATAATTTTTGTTCTAAGTGGCACATGTGCTGCTGTTCAGCATTTCTCCCCTCAGCACTGTCGCATAACGGTATTTCGAGGGGAAACGACTAAATAGTATGTGAAACTTAGACTTCCTAGTAAGATTTCGGAGAATACTAGTGTACAATAAATCTCTCAAGTTACGATTTTATCTTACAAACAGCATATTTTTTTCTGTCTCAGGTATTCTATTATGTCAGTCAATATTACACAACACACACTCCTCTGCCAGCGATTCGAGCAGAAATATAAGCATCCATCTCTAAATTGTCGACATCCTCCATGGCCGCATTTAGGTTGTGAGACATGGAAGATATGATGTATTGCCTCATAAACGAGTCTAGCGTGATGAACGCAATTAATGGAATACACAGTACAGGCCATACGGTAACATTTAAAAGCAATTATATTAACACATTCAACACTACCACGGACCCTGGCAGTGAACTGGGTCTTTCTCCCGAATTTTCATACATTATTACACAACAGCGAAACATAGCACAAACCTGATTTTTGAAAGATATGAATATGTCAGCCATCTTAAATGGAGATGTTAATCAGGAAGTATATAAAAAGTATTTTAGTTCTACTAGTCTGATGAAAAACATAAAAATATTTGCTAGAAAAACATTTGTATTCGAGTTTTACCAATAAGCCTGATCAAATAATAAAAATAAATCATTTAATGTGGCTACTTAAGCCACAAACAAGGTATATTTGATATACAATATTTAAGAATTTAGGAATAGTTTGTTTTGGTATAGTAGCCCTGAAAACATTTGGCTATGCAGAGTCCAACCTTGCACTCCTTGCACCATCATCTACAGTACTTTATTTTCGCGGTGCATGTGAATCATCAGTCTGCGTCTCTTCGCCTAGTCGGGAACATAAGCCCAAATTTCGGGAGAGGTGATGTATTGCTATTGTTTGCATTCCGAGTAAAATAATGCAGCTAGAAACTTACACCTGCATGTGATTTAAAAATAAAAATCTTGCCCGAACTCGCACTTAATATACTATTCGGTTCTTAAGCAGAGAATTCTTCACTGTCATCGGGAGCTTCGGTAGAGGTCACGGCAAGGAAAAACTACACTTCTTATAGTTTAGGCTTGATGTTCCTAATAGCTGCTGCATTCTAGTGAACGCTAGATAAACTACTACCTTCGTGCAAGGTACGGGAACCGTATGGGATACGTGCAGCTTCCTATGAACACGCGCGAAAATGACGCCCGAGTGGCATACGGGCGCCGTCCACAACCAGGAAAGCAGTGTGCCCGTATCCCGCACGGGCATAGTGTTGATAGTGTGAAAGATCGGAGAAACTACTGGTATGGAAATGGAAGTCACCGTCCGAAACGTAATTTGCAATCAGTTTAGCTCACCATACCGAACCCAACAATTAGACGTGCCAGATAATATAAATTTTTTACTTAAAAAGGTTGTGTAATGGTCAAGAAAGAGCGCCATGAAGGATTCAGGAAATTTCTATGTTTAGTCGTATTCTTTAAGTCACATTGTACATAAAGTGTTTGAATGTTTCTTGTTTACAATTTGAATAGGGTTACATTTAAGCAGATGTAATTAGACCCAGTGACTTGATAATTTTTAAAGTGTTACCCATGAGTCAACTTTAATTAAATATTTCATTATAGGGTTTTTATTTAACAATATAACAGATTCATGGTGAAAATTGCATTTGTACACAGGATTTCCTTTACAGGTCTTCATGGATAACTGTTCCAGTAACTGACCCCAAACATACAAATTGTGCGATGGATTATAATATCATTATGTTCAGTTAGATGTTGTAGGGAGTTAACCAATATATATTGAAAACCTTCTCTAACCATCAGGAGTTATTCTGAATAGTTATTCAGCGTTCATTAATTAAAATAGAATCGAGGTGCGTGTGTTCAGTTAAATCCAAGTATTAAATTTTAAAATTATCCTGGATGTTATAGGTGTTGTTTTTCGCGTGTAAAATAATTTCATTCATTTAACTTAAATAATGCCACTTTCATTTGAGCATTTAGTGCTTGTAAAAGCAGTGCTGAGTTTAATGTTATGTTGCTGAATCTATAATGTGAATTCATTGGCACATGGGGTGTACGTAAATTCAGCAATGTTATATTACCGTGTTTCTGCTTTGGAAAGTTACGTTCGGCCATCAACCACGTTCACTTAATCTTAACTTTAGGGAATGATTACGACTGGCCATCTGTCACGTTCATTTAATTTTAACTTCAATTAATGATAGTGATCGGTCCATAACTTGAATTGGGAGTTACTCCCATTCAATTAAGTGTCGAGGTAACTCATCGTGTGATGATCGTCAGTTAGCGGATAGCCTTAACTAAGGAGAAGATATGGAGATAAATTCATGACATTTTTAATAATAATAATAATGTTATTTGCTTTACGTCCCACTAACTACTTTTTAAGGTCTTCGGAGACGCCGAGGTGCCGGAATTTAGTCCCGCAGGAGTTCTTTTACGTGCCAGTAAATCTACCGACACGGGGCTGTCGTATTTGAGCACCTTCAAATACCACCGGACTGAGCCAGGATCGAACCTGCCAAGTTGGGGTTAGAAGGCCAGCGCCTTAACCGTCTGAGCCACTCAGCCCGGCTATGACATTTTTAAGTTCCAAAAATCAGAAGATTAAACAACGGTTGTTTACTGAACTGAATAGTGGAACTTCCGGGTTGTTATTCTCGCGCAAACTTAAGAGGTAGTATTCTTTTCAATAACCCTTCAGACATTTTCATTTTGGTAACATTAATTCCATCCTGAAATCGTCCAGTCTCAGTGTTGTGTTAAGGTCATTGACCTCAATTAATATTTACGGTCAAATTTGATTTGATTGCTTTGAGTTAATAAACGTAGTTAGAGCATCCGGGCCTTTAATTTCAATTAGGCAGGTTTTCCTTGATACCAGATAATCATGTCAGCGAGTAACGGAGAACCATAAGTACCCCTGAGATGCAAGAGTCTACAATGTTATGCTGATGACATAGAACAAGTAATTATCGTGATGCATGGCTACTAAAGGGTTCAATACATAATTATAAGAATGGGTTGCGAAGGCCATAAATTCGGTTTTGGGCTTACTGTACGTACAGTGAAAAAGTTATAGAACGAAATGGTTCGTTTATTTCAGTGATGAGGGCCATTGAGAAACTTGCTCTAAGTAAATTATTTCTGATATTTAGAGTTTGAAATGAATATACCTCTCAAAGCTGGATTTCGAACTCTGACAGGACGCTAGATAAGCCAGCATTTCAGTGACTATCTCACGAAGCCACATCGGCGAAGTTTCCCTTTCAATAAAGAATATTATTGGCTTTAAATCCAAATAACTACTTTGACGGTTTTCGTAGATGCCGAGGTGCTGGAATATTGTACCATAGGCGCCCTTTTACGTGCCTTTAAATCTACGGACACGAGGCAGGCTTACTTTATCGTCTTCAAATACCACTGGACTGAGCCGGGATTGAACTGGTTAACTTCGGCTCCGAAACCCAGCTCTTCTACTGTCTGACGCACTCAGCCAAGTCCTTCTTTTATCCTTACTAGAGGTGCATACAACTCCGTTCTACCTTGTCATAATCATTTCATATCTCTGTATGGTCTTCTTTGGCATTATTTTCATATCCTACAATATCGAAACGCTTGGTACGAACTCTTAACATCGACATATGAAAAACCATTTCATTATTCACATACGCAAAGCATAGACGTTATTACAACTGTCTTACTATTATGAAGTGGCTGGTCATTAGACAGAATCATGCTCAGCAAGGTATACTGGTAGAGTCTTCTTAAATAAGGTAAATGATTATCGACCATTGTTCTGTCAATATTTGTATCAATTACATTACAAATTCGTGAAGGCATAATACCATAATTTGACTACTTGGGTAATAGAGTGAATTAATCGCGTATGCTCTGTCTTGGAAAAATGGACTGAACAGTTAATCCACTCAAGGGAGAGTTAAGGATTCTTCATCACAAGTACAAATGTGGAACACAATACCTCATGATGAGGAATTCGAATCATGCTCTTTGAGACTCCGAGGACGGCTGCAATGAAGTAAAAAGGAAGGAATGAAGATTATATAAATACAGATCAGTTTCTAGTAATAGGCGTGACAGCCAATTGGAAACGTCACTGACGTCTCCTCAAGGAGGCTGTAGTTTGAATTCCGGTTGCAGCATATGGAATATCGAAATGAAAAATTACATACTTCAGGTATGGAATTTACGTACAATTTGAGATCTCGTGGCTATGGTGACGATATCAACTGTCACGTAAAACTACAAGCTTGCTCCTTTGAACTCCCAGTAATTATCGTGGATGCACAACAAATACAGTTGTCCAGAAAATCGTGAGCTGGATCATAGCCTCTCTCCCCCTTCCATTTAATATTCATTTGAGTATTAAACAGTGCTATGAGAAGCAAGAGGAGCATTTCAGCTCTAGCAAGGAGTGCTCTTCTTTAGAAAATGCCCAATTTCAAAGTTATTCCTATTATGTAGTCATTCTATGAAACATTCATGAGAAAAGGAGCATTAGATGAAAGAAGAATATGAGCAGTAACTCGTGGAGAAAGGAAATACAGAGCATACACTTTTGAAGCGTTGCATTACAGAACTCTGAAAATGAGATATAAGGACCGAATTATAAGTGATGATTTACAAATAATAGTGGTGAGATGAGATTGATATTTCACAAATTGAGAGGAACGTGTAAGGCATTTTGACACATGTTGTTTCATGTATAACTGATTTAGTATGTATGGAAGCCTCTTTTGTTCCAGTATTTTAATGTCGCACTAACGCATCGAATGATTTCGGGACTCAGGGTTGAGAAAGGGCCAGAATTGTGAAGGTAGTCACCGTGGAGTTAATTAAGGGCACCAGAATTTACCCGATGTGAAAATGGGAACCCAAGGAAAGCCGTTATTTGGGCTGCCGACTGGGAGATTAGAACCCACCATATCTCGAATGCAGAAATAACCTGAATAAGGTTTTATTGCATAGGCTATGCAATTCATCGTAAAATATTTCTGCTGTTACAAAGTAATAAATGTGTAATTCTGGGGGGAAAATTCATAAAATGAAGAATTCCTTGAAGGTTGCTGAATGGCTTACAGCCTGACCTTTCAGTGATTAATAGTGGTGAAGTGAGCGTTTATCGTTTAAGATAATGAAATCTATATAAATAAAATTGTAGGGGGTCCACTGTCTGTAATTTCTTTTGTTTTGCCGATTTTTCAGATATTTATCCGTTTCAGGTCAACTCAAGACCGAATCGGTGGTTTTTACGTTTCGTGTCTGTTTGTCTGTCTGTTTGTCTGTTCCACCATCACGTCGAAACGGCTGGATAGATCTCAAAAAACTTCATATTTATAGTATACTCATCCCGGGGAAGGTTTCGATATGCATGTCATTTTAAAATCTTTGAATATTCGGGGGGTTTATAGGAAAACCAGAATGGTTTTTCCACAATCACGTCGAAACAGCTGGATAGATCACAACCAAACTTCATATTTAGAGTATAATCATTCCGGGGAAGGTTTCGATATGCATATCATTTTAAAATATTCGAATAGACGGGGGGTTTATAGGAAAACCGAATGGTTTTTCCACCATCACATCGAAACGGCTGGATAGATCTCAACCGAACTTCATATCTGTAGTATACTCATCACAGGGAAGGTTTCTATATGCATATAATTTTAAAATCTTTGAATAGACGTGGGGTTTATAGGAAAACCAGAATGGTTTTCCTCCATTTTCTCTTATACTATTGATTTTCTGTAAACTTCGTTTACCGTACGACAAACGTCTCTTCATTATAAACAACTTTCGTTATGTTCATAATTTACCTTACTCTTCACATGACGGAGAAATTTATAATTATCCGCTGGTATCATGCTCTGCATTGAGTGACCGACAGGCCGACAACGAACCTATAGGTTACCATGGCAACGTCTCTGACTGCATGCCAGCAGGGAAGTAACGTATTGCCATTTTCCTCATCATGTTTTTAAATTTGTGGTTGTTCCTTGGGTAGAAGGCAAGAGAGGCGTCAATCGGCCTGTCTGCGGGATATTGGCGGAATATCGTTGGATGTTATAACCGCCCTCGAATAGATTAAGTAATAACACCATTAGTCACCTTCTTATTATTTATTTACCTAAGAATCACTGAACCAAAATTTCTCCTCTGTTACCGCTTTATTATATCCACAACTCACACTAGCATAATTTATTGAGGGGCCTTTGATTTTCCAATACATTCACTTGGCATTTACATATTTGTCGTTATCCGGCTGTCCTCAGTTATAATCCATTTTCTATCACTTACAACTTTCTTAACTGTATTATTTTCTTCCTTAATTACGCCGTATGTACGCGACTGCTACAAACTACTGGATGTATTTCCACCAAGGCTCATATTTAGAATACACCTGTCCTTGATAGGTTTTAGGGCCAATATTGTTTCTAAATCCCTGAACTGACTGGGGATTTATACGAAACCGAAACAATGATTTTGCACTTCCACAAAATATACACAACCAAACTTAATGGAAATCAACCTACCTTGGTAGAAATTAATTTCTAAACCTTTTTTCTCATGTGCATCATTTCAATACGAGGATTAATAAGGGAGATATCATTAAGGGACCGTTTTCCTGTACAAGTCCCATCGGACTTGACTCACGTGCGGGTGCATGTAAAGCGTATTCCTTACAACTTGAAAACTACTGAAGATATTCGAACCAAAATTTATATTTAGCATCCACCTGTCCAAAGGTAGGTTTTAAACGTAAATAACATTTCATGTTCCGGAATGGACTGGCGGTTTATAGGGAACACAAATGGTGATTTTACTCTTCCACAATATATACAGAACAAGACCAACCTGACTGGAAATCGACCAAACGTGATGGAATTCCACCTATAAACATTTTTTTCATGTGCATTTTTTCGTCAGGAGGATTAATAAGGGAGATATTATGAATGGTCACTTTTGCAGGTTAAGTCCAGCGGACATAGCCCAAAAGGTGTTTTACATGGAGCAGATTCCTTATCTATATAAATCAAATCGTAACGACTGTGTGCCACTACACTGACTATTTTGGCGAAATTTTCGTACAGCTTTCCGCTTAAGGGGTAATAATGACCATCTCCATAATTTTTGGTTTAGTTTCCTGAAAGTCCTAATTTTTACCCGCCTCGCCCAAAATCCAGATTGTGGCATAATCTGCCAGAAAAAAAAGAAGATAATTGAAATTTGACAAAATTATACGTTTTAGCCTGTAACGAACGGAAAACATCCTAGATCATTAAATTTTTCACTTTTTATCCCCAAAGAATATCGAAATATGCAGGCAATTTCAATGATGGTGCAGACCTTCGGAAATTCCTATCACATGACGGATTGCACAATCTCCGTTCAATTTGGAATGGTCTACAACCTTGGTCTTATGACTTTTTGCCGTATCTGTATCCCTTTTACGTTTGATTTTTCTCTATTAATCGATGTTAAGTCAATTTGTAATTTTCACATGCATAATTCATACGTTCAATTAGCCTACTTATATGAAAATAGAATCATCATACTCTTCACGAAAATGGGCCCAACAAGTAGGCATATGTGAGCCAAATGCTATGTATGTAGCTGTCACATAATTATCCGAAAAGTAATGCAATGTGAGATAATCTCACAAAACCTTTACCCTGTTCCACGTTTCTAACTCAATCTGACCCAAGAATAGATGACATATCATAGGACCAGCTATTTAGGCCACTAAATCTGGCGTGTCTTATGGTATAATCCTTTGTCGATATGACGTACGTTTAGTAGCAGTTATGATGATGCTTGTTGTTTAAAGGGGCCTAACATCGAAGGTCATCGGCCCTAGTAGCAGTTAATCTGTAAATGAAGGTCTTCAATATTGTAAACACGCATGTACTTTCGTATGTCGATCTATATATATTCACTGATGTCGATTTTTAGCGATCGAGAAAGGGTGGGTCTGATATTGTAATCAGTACTCCCTACACCGACTTTGATTGGCGGTAGGAAAGGGTTCCTTCTCCAACTCCTGTGTAACTGTCATTAGTAAGGAAGGCCTAAAATTGTAATGAATAGTTCCC
Source organism: Anabrus simplex (assembly GCF_040414725.1). NCBI lineage: Eukaryota > Metazoa > Arthropoda > Insecta > Orthoptera > Tettigoniidae > Anabrus > Anabrus simplex. The sequence continues at coordinate 794,456,814 of NC_090266.1, forward strand.
TTCTCGATTTGACTTGCAGAAGGCAAGTGAGCATGCAGTTTTGTTTAAAACTCCCCTACCCGATTGTGTTTGGCAGAAGGCAAGGGTGCCCGCCATTATAAGGAAATGTCCTCATCTAAAATGTGTCTGGCATTAGGCATAGTGGCCTGCTATTTTGATGGAAACTCACAACTTGGTGTGACTGACAGTAAGCTGGCTGGCGGTAGGAAAATGGGCCTGGCATTATAATGATAACTGCACAACTCAATTTCGAGTGATAGTAGGGTAATTGCCTACCATTATAATAGAAACTCCTCAACTGTAATCTGTCTGGAAGTAGGAAAGGGGGCCTGCAATTATAATGTAAACTTCCCAACTCGATTGTGAATGCCAGTAGGCAAGTGAGCCTGCCGTTATATCACAAATCCGTAACAAACACTTTACATTGGAAACAACGTACGGGGACCTCCCCATGCTCTTTCTCGGATAACGCTAACAGACATGCAATTTTAAAACAACCTTATTTACTGCATGTACACTATTTACTTCGATATTCGAATACAACGTAGAATACCGTAGCGAAGCACGGGTACATTCGCTAGTTTGTAGATAAAGAGAATCATAGCTAGCGCAGAGTTGCTTGTACTCACACACACATAAATACATTATTTAACCGATCGTTAAAGCAGGGAAAATCTCGTTCGTTCACTTCAAATGATAATCATGGAAATGATTACTATCTGAAAATCGAATCGAAGTCCGGCTCGATGGCTAAATGGTTAGCGTGCTGGCCTTTGGTCACAGGGGTCACGGTTTCGATTCCCGGCAGGGTCGGGAATTTTAACCATCATTGGTTAATTTCTCTGGCACGGGGACTGGGTTTACGTGTCATCTTCATCATAATTTCATCCCCATCATGACGCGCAAGTCGCCTACGTGAGTCAAATCGAACGACCTGCACCTGGCGAGGCGAACATATCCTCGGACACCCCCGGCACTAAAAGCCATACGCCATTTCATTTCGTCGAATAGAAAATTTTACGAAAGTAATGTGAAGAATAAGTGGCGAGAATGAGGTGAAATCAATGGCAGGATTTAAGATTTATTCGCAGTTGTAAAATAAGATAGGCTGTAAATAACGAAATTACTTTGGAGTTATGATGACATGTTAAGAGATATATATTGCATGGTATGGCTATGTTCTCCAATATACTCAGTCAGTGCGTTTATTTTGGGATGCTGATCATTGTTAACACTAATAGTTTGGTAAAAGGTTCTGGTGTATGGAATATTTTCTTCCAGGTATTTTCCTTTTATTTTTTATAACTTTTAGGTTCCTCAGTCCGTCAAAATTTATTTTGAATAATAAATTTATAAACTTCCTGAAAGAAATCACACAGTAACAGTATTAAACCTGAAAAAGAAACAACTATGATGATTTATAAAATAATGGCGGTGAGATGAGATTAAATTTTCAAAATTTGAGAGGAATATATAAGGCACTTTGACGCATCCTGTTTTATGTGAAACTAATATAGTATATATGGAAGCTACTTTTGCTGCAGTAGTTAAATGTCACACTAACACACCGAAGGAATATTAAGCCACGACAGCTACAGTTCGTATGTGGAATCCCAACCACAGGCCTGTGACATTCTCACATCCATTGATAGTAATTCTCACTTTTTCAGGTTTAATGCTGTTACTATATGGTTTCTTGGAGGTTGTTTTTAATTTATTACACAGAAATGTTTCTGCGGACTGAAGAAGCAAACAGTTATAAAATAACAGAGTCTAAAATGAAAGGAAATTGCTTCAGATATTACAAAATATATTCCTGACAGGATATGGAGAAGCCTTGAGAGTAAATCTCAACCCAGCCACTGGCAATGTTGGTGCTTAGACTCAGATTTCTGATTGTTGCATCTACTTAATCCTTCTGTAGAGCGGGCTTACTGCTCAGCTACGAAGGTGTTTAATAAGTCCATATGTTCAAAATAGGGAGAAGGCAGGAAAGTGTGGAATCCCATCACTTATCGTGAACGAGTAGACACTAAAATTGTTCTTAAGTACAATTTTATTTCCGTGAAGGTACCTACGAGTGGTCGCAATATACATTAATTAAATTTTCTTGGTAAGAAGGAAAGAAGGACGTTTGAAGCCTTGTGTGACTGTTAATCTTGTAATATTAAGTCACGACAGCTGAAGTTTGTTTGTGGAATCCTAACCACAGGCGTGCGACATTCTCTCATACATTGATCGTGTTTCTAAAAGCAGCCACTTAGGTGAGAAATTGAGGACGATGCCACTGAAATATGTCATCCGTTTTACGGTAAGCAAATTATGTTTTATTAACAAATAATATTGCATAAATAACGTACTAAGTGTCTAACATTTAGAGCAGTTGGCGATCATCCGTATTAGAGATTTCCTTCACTTCCAATTTTCTCCGAATATGAGTGTGGAGACTATTTCTGTGTTGTCGGTGTTACAGATTAAAAATGTAATTGTTTATGCTTACATCCAAAATCGAATTGGGTAGTCCGAGGTATGAATTATTTCCTCTTGCAGAACATGCTTGAGAAAATAAGCCAAAACACGAAAAAAAGACAACACTAAATATATCGAGCAACAGCGCTGATATTCGTATCTACCACTTTCATGCATGGTGTATCGTTAATTGCGCGCCTAGGACCGTCGGTAATGTAATTTGATTATGCCATCTCAAGACATTTTTATATTACTCTGAGAGGACTTTCGAGATGAATTACATAGAAATCACCGTCCTTCGCCGTTTATAAGCTACAAGGATAATTACAAAGTTTCTAATATATTGGACGAAATGTATAAATGCTAACAAAACACAAAACTGAACGACAATAGGGATATTAACAATCGGATGGCATATTTCGTCTAATCAAGTGGGTATCATCAGATTCACACGATAATTTTCAAATATTTTAACATAGTACATGTTGTTAACATTTCCTTTTTCAGTTTGTATGTCCTAATTTGCATTTACGAAGTTCTGGAGAATTTTCATTATCACAAGAATCCGGGATCTGAACACTCCTTTCCACTAGCATGATGAATAGGGATGCTAACTTATCTTTTCGTGAATTATGGTCCCTTAACTCTTGCACAATATAACTCTTCAGCTGGATTCCCTGAGTTGCTTTCAATTAGTTTATTGCTGTTAGTGATTTGTACTGTATTACTGAAATATCTTAATCAAATATGAAGAAATTATCTTACACTAGTTCGTATGTAGGGCGCAGTATTGGCCTGGTACCTCCTTCGGGTCGTAACGGTCCACATGTGACCGAGTTTCCAAGCTCGTGGTTTTGTTTGCTCCCGAGTGTTGTCCTTATTAGGTACGTATCAATTGAAGGTCACTTATGGGAATTTTCCAAGACATCAATACTGTCGAGTACGTGATCTAATGGGCAATACAATCTGTAAGGAATGATTTATTATTCCGTACATGAAACTGAGTCAGAAAGGTGAAAAAGTATTTCAGCTTCCTTTGTTAATTAATAAATAGATTAAATGTTTAGTGTAATTATGCTCCTTTGTTATGAGCTACACATATAAAATGAGCGTATAGTTATAAATTCTTCTATAAATTGTGTACTCTTAAACGGAACGGAACAGACCAAGCCCACGAAAGATTTTGAACAAGAATTTCGCAAAATAATTATCTATCAGAAAAATATTATTTCTACGAACAAAGAGAGGGATGAATAATGGGAACTCTTAAATATCATGCTATGTATGAAGACTTTGCAGCATAATCTTCACTTAAAATCGCTATCCTTGGACGAACATAATTCAGTGAATCACGTACTGTATGGTGAAGCATATCAGTACTTACCGGCAACCGAATTAATAAAGAATGCACAGAAGGTGAAATATACTAGTACTACGAAATAATTTAAAATAAAATTATATAAATATTATGTATAGTCGCTGAAGGAAAGAATGAGCGCATGGTATTGTATATTCTTCGCATTTCATATTTCATTAGACTTGGTTGTAATTATTATCAAAACAGACTTCACTTTCCGTGTAGATATAAACTCTGTGATTAACCACAACAAATATTTTATCTAGGCCTGTAGGTTCAAGTGTTTCTGAGAAAAGTTTACATCGAGGAACTTAAACACTACTATGCGCTCATTCTCTCTTTGAGCGACTGTACATCCAGTAACATAATATCTTACCTTTAATGAAATCCACAGCCATCTCCAGTCCATAAGTGTCCTTATCACAGTCATCAAGGATGTGGGCTCCAATGGTAATGTTTGGTAGCATGGACGTGTCAGCGTTGAGGACGTCCAGTGTGTAAAGCATAGTCTCTAAGGCCTGAATACCACCTTGTGGCATTATAGGTCCGCATGTGACCGAGTCCTCTCTTTCGTGCACCATCATCAAGCCACCTAGGATCAGATCACCCTCCACTACAGCCTCTTTCTTGACTGGCCATGGGATTTCGGCACCAGGTAAGCTAGGACTTCCCTCCACCAAGGAACGGAAAGAACGTGATGCCCAGTCGTGAAGATTTAGATGATGAAAGTGTTCACGGTGGTGGTGTCTTGATGCGTGACGAAATACGTTCTTTGATACTGATGTATCGGCGGTTTTTAATAGTGAAACACTGCTCAACAAGGCCAGTACCACCGGAAAAACAGCCATGCTTAGATATGCACACACAGTCTTAAGGAAGTATTCGTAGTTCACAATAAAGTTGTTAGTAAAAAGCTACTGTTGAATAGAGAAAACGATTGTACTTAATGATGTAATGATGTATATAGATTGAAAAGAGACAATCACCTTTTATTATGCTATATGTATTGCCCTGATGCACGAGTTAAACCGAAACTATGTAAGTGAAACTCAGTTGTAATATCATACAATCACAATCACTGATAGACAATAAGTCATTACGAAGATGTTTACATTATTTCATTCACAACCTTTATCTCTAATGTACTTTCATTGAAGAGGTCGTTAAGGTTTATGTACTTAATACAGGTGGAAATATGTCGGAGGGTGACTATTTAACTTTAATAACCTATCCTTCAGTAATATGGCGTGTCCTTAATTGAAACAGTGTTAATTTATTTCTCCATTCGATTATCTGATTAATTGTATGTAGGTTTGCGAGCCCTGGTGTATTCTCAGTATGATACTTGTGGCAGGTACATATGCCGGCAAATATTTATACACGTACAATGGCAATTTATTTACGTGCATAACTCACCTTGACGAGCCAGGAAAATGTATTTTAGAATTAACATAAACTCTCTGCCTAGCTGAAACAAGTGCACAAAGGGCGTTTCCCGTTCAAGTGCCTAAACCTTACTTCTATTACTGCTCCCCGACCGTTGAAAATATTATACATAGTTTCTGCCTCTGTGTTTACATATCCTGCTCTCTGTTCTCTGCATTCACTGAATATTCCAGAGCTTTATGGACATGAATATAGGGTGAACATTATATTCATTGAAAATTATAACATCACACGTCTGTAGAAGAACTTCAAAATATTCCCAACCGTACTTGATAAGCGTACATTATAATATCGAAAATAATCACATGTGGGTGGTTAGTAAGGATTTCAAGTATTAGTTTCTTGTTATAATAAAAGATCATGATAGCCGACTCTATTTGATTTATCAAAAACATTTATTCACCCAACAGATTAAGTGATAAGAAGATATGTAATTATTAAACTAGGTAGGATATGTATCTCTTGCCGAAAGGAGCGGATTGATTATTGAGCTGATGTACTTATTTTCGTCATATGAAGCATGCATCAAATCGCCTTTCCCTGACTTCGCATGAAATCCGAATTAAAACATTTCAGATTAAGGCATTCAGTAAATTATGTTGTCGTAATGGTGGTACAATATATCAGTCGAATAGGAAAGTGTTCTTTGATATGTTCTGCTCTTCGTATGTATATTGATATGTAAAGTCTAGATAGAGAAGCTTACGTTACAATTATGGAAATCAAAGTTTCATTCTTAGTAAAACCTTGGGGCGCCAGTTGAAACTTACATGCTCTCGAAACATATTTCACATCAGTTTAGCAATTTCCTAGAATTTCTTACTTGTCTTTAGCTTCTTACTAGGTGTTTTCAAATTTATTCAAATTAAAATTATCTTTGAATGCTTCGAACTCATTGTGGTAAGATGAATCTCCGTGTCGACTATCAATATTAGTGCATAAACAAAAACCTCGAGAATGATACATTCATACATTTCCCTTGTAGCGAGAGCTTGTTAATTCTATTATATTTGACGTACTTAATTTATACAAGAGTTATTCTCTCTAGTTAGATAATTCTACAATTTCGACTAAAAGTCAAAATCTGTTTTTATTTCTAGTTAGAGTAAATTAAATTCACCGCTTAACTTTACTTAAACATGTCCCACACGGAGACGTTCCTTACTTCTCTGCAGCTTGTTGTGAGATATGTTGAAAGAGCAAAGATAATTTATAAGTCCGATATGCAATTCATTTTGCAAGCAGGAGTTATTGTCTCGCTACTACTCCCCATGTTCAGCTGTTGCTTATTATTAGTCGGAGTGTTAGTTAATTATCAAATGAGGAGAGCGAGGGAGTGCGTGTGAGATAGAGAGAGAGATAAACAAAAGGCAGCATGGCTGTTCCCGGCTTATACTATGTGTCACAAGGATATGATAATCAATGGAGAAATGTGTGTATAGTTTCTTCCTCTTTTAATTAAGCGATCAATCAACTACCTATTTTGTTTATAACACTTTACGAATGTTTTCTCTATAGTACTAACCAATAAAATAGATCAGTTTATGAATATCTAGTGTTAATATTATTTCACATTACTAATATCTTTATATACATTTACTCAGTACGTTGTAAAAGAGTTGTAAAAGTGTGCAGAAATTCACACAGCACAAATTAGGTTAATATGTTTCGGTTGCATAGAGAGGACTGAAATTTTCACCAATAATTGTTCTTATGTTATAAATCACAACTAAATCGGAATAAACTTTCATAGTGATGATCTGAGTTAACTCCTTTTTGTATAAAATATATTCCTAGTTCTTGTTCCAGTAATACACTTCTTCGTATAGTTTCGTATGTATATGTATTAGATAACCATATAATGCATATTTTATATTTAGGTCTTCATAAGTTACGGTAGTTTCGTAGTAAATTGTTGATTCGTGACTTGTACGAAAGATTTCCAGATTCACGTATCATAACAGAATAGTGGGGATAGACTAGAACATAAATGCTACGAGCAATTCGTACTTGGCTTGAATTGCGGAGTGAGGAAGTGAGTGTCAGTGTTCACGAACTGTAAAAGAAGTATTGTAACACCCTGCTACAACCAGCTCTATATGCTTTACTTGTAATTTGTTTTGGAATTATCCTAAATTTAGTTATGTGTATTCCATTACACAGTCGAATGATTAGATATTATCCAAAGAGAGGTTTCTCCCATATGTATTCCTGTACTCATAAATACAAGAAGAAGGAAAGTATTTTCTATTATTCTGTTCGCAGCTACTTCCTGTTTCATATAGACGTACATAGTCAAAGGTTTATCTTTGAAAAATCGTCCCCTCACACAAATATAATTATTATTTTGACGTACACACTCAGTATAATTCAAAAATCTTGCTGCAGAACTAGCAAAACTATCACTTTCACACGCGGTACAACTTCAACGTTAAATTATTATGTCGTTCTCTCTTTTACCCGAAAAGAGTGTACATATGCGGGAAGTAGCTCAAAGTTAATTAATACGTCCGAATAATTTACTTCATTGCGATTTTATTCCACTTTTCTAGAGCTAAATTAATTTAATTCCTATCCCGTCGCTTCTGAAGGTACGGAAAAACAAAACAGTTCCACAGGCGACATGAGCACACGTAAGAAAAAACTTTTACTGTATCAGTTTCCTTGGCATGAAACCACTCATACCTTAAGGCAATAGTATTTCAATTACTACTATTCATTTTCAGAGGACAACTTATTCACATTTTGTAATGTTACTTGAATACTTCTCGTTAGGCAAGTAAGACCAAACATACGAAATTCTCCGTGTGAAACTGTAGTAATCGATTCAGAAATAAAATGTCATTAATATAATTCTCAATTCTTTCTCTAGTTTATGAACTTCGAAACAATAATCTGATTGAAGAATGGTGAAGGATTAAAGAATTTCAAAGTGGAGGTTTTAAAGGAATACCACTTAAGGAAAGAGACTGAATATAAGATGGCGTAAGGAATGCAATATGAACGCACAAGAGAGAAAACGTAATGATAAGACGACGAAATTCACGATGACGAGTACGAGGCAATAATGTGCGCCGCGACACCGGGACAAATGACTGGAAGACGCTAAGCTTGAGCCTGCCAGCCGCTAACTGACGGGGCGAAACGGGACGGCGCACGACGCCGGACAGTCACACGGTGGGGCGTCCCTCAGTGCACGCGTGCGCTTTACCACGGTACAACAGGTGAACCCGGTAGTGGGAGGAATAACAATACTCAACAAGGGATGAAGGTGATATAGGGAACATGAGACGTACAATCGTCATGAGGCGTAACATCTATATCCAATAATATCTTCAAGAGTGAGGTCACGCGTTACCTGTGACATATATTGCCAGTAAAACAGATAAATTCACTTTATGAAAAATATAATTTGAACTAAATAATATGCACTGAAACAGTATGTGATACCAATTATTGGGCTATAAGTAAAATATTAGGATACAAAATGACTTGGCTAATCAGCCCCTGACCAAATTGGACAGGGCCCAGCTAAGGTGCAAGGTGTACTACTTCTCACCCCCGTGCTGAAGATTTGGAAATTATTTATTAGAATTTTCGTTCTTACCTTTTTCGTCCAAACGTCATCTAGTCCATCGCACTACGCGTACAGTGCACATGTTTGTCCTAAGCTTCCCGAGACCGCACAATATTTCTGCACCACTTTCTTGGACTTGTTCTTGTTCTTTTATGTATCTTCGTTCATGTTATATTTTGATCCTATTCATAACTTGACGCTACATGCATTTTTGTAACACTCCATATCTTTAGATCGCTCTATTTTAAGCGATATATATAATCTTAGCGTGTTTTAAGTGTCCTTAAGGGACTCCGTTAGGGTGTATCTTTACCATGCATTTTTTACAAGTTTCAGTGCACCCTTTCTCAACAACTAATTAAGGTACATGTCTGAAAATAAATAAGGTGAACCTATGATGGTTTTCTAATGCTGTAACCGCTGGATTTTCAAAACTGCCGTTTTGTTTGGCAGAATTAATTTTTTAATATTCCAATATATTTTTGCACTTTTGGCGATGCTGTGCAGTCAACAATTCACACACTACGATGTATAATACAGTATACATGATTTAAAAACTCATTGAAACATACCTTCAAGGCTTTAAATGTTTCAGGAAGTTCATGCACGTAGGTTCCGGAAAAAGGTACACGAAATGTTTGAAAAGGTGAACTTACGGAATTCTGCTGTCAAAGTTTCATTGTATTCCAGAACCATAACTTGGGTCATATGGATGGTCCTGATAGGTTTCTTCCAGCCTTCTCTCTAAATTTCTTCTCTTCTCTCGTGTCTTATTTAACACTTCCTTCAATACTTCCCCTGAAGCCTTAACCATTTCTTTGTCAAGCTTGTACATGGTATGGTGTGAACGCTAATACTATGTTAACTCAATGCCTGACATCTTGACAAGTTGCCATTTTTAAAAGCATTACAGGATCGTACACGAAAAAATGAAGAGCACTGAGTGACACAAAAAACTGTTCTTGGAATTATTGACCAAATTACACAGTTTATGCATTCATTCTGATTTAGGATACGGCCATGTAAACAGATTTCAGTAACTGGACATCAGTTAGGTCTCTGAAGATAGGTCAAACTTCCTCCAAGAGAGCACATTTTAAACCATTCTTGTGTACAAATATTCCCCCTGCTGCTGGTTCTTTGTTGTACTTACACCATGTATGCCTATCAGTTCCTTTCGGACATAGTCCGTGGTTCGATGCAGAATCAGTTGAATCAAAGTTGCGAAGACTGCCACGCTCACACTGCATTCTCCTAAATATTTTATTTAATGAATTTCTAGTTTTTTAAAATGTGTGAATTATACACCGAATTATGGCGGACATTCCAAAGATAAAAATCAGCCAAAAAAGACGAAAATAATAAATTTCATCCTTTTTTACCATACCAGAGTCCTTTGAAACTTAAATCACTTCTCGGAGATGTAGCATGCATTAATATCTACTAAATTTATTGAACTGCTACAATATTTACAGTTATTTATGAATTCATTCATATTTTGTGTTTTCCATCTGCCTCAGTTGTTACTCACGCACGTAATCAAAACGAAGACCTGTGACGCGTTGAACTCAAGTTCGTCATTTCACCTTCCAGCGCGCAGCCTAATACACAGAGCAGTGTAATACACAGCTCACTGCACTTTCCGTAATAAAGACCGTATTACTCACTACTGACGCACTTCCGACTGACTTTCACTGCTCGCAACCGTCTCGTAACTCACCTGTGACTGACTAAAGACTGGCTAACTCAAGACTGATACCGCACTCCCAAAGCTGCTCTCTTTGTACAGTCGCACGGAAGATTCTCGCAGGTTCCGCTTCCAGATAATTCTGGGGGCTTGTTCCAAAGTTAATCAGGTTCCAGCTTCTTCTAATGAGCTTCCTTATCGCGAGCCTCAACATGTCCCCGGCGGTATAGTCTGCTCACTGGTGGCACTGCACACATTGTTGCTGCTGCTCTGGCACGGTTGTTTCTCGCCATCATTGTAGCTTTCCAGCCACCTAGCGCTCTCACACAAGTTAGTAAGAATATCTCTACTGTACTTAAATAATGTGCCCTTCTCCGAAATTATGTAATTATTTTAAATTTTCTACATGTTTGTCCTACAGCATTCAGACAAAAACTCATTCTCTGTCCACTTTTCCAGTAGTTTGCAACTTTATCTTGCATCCGTAAGATGAGCACACTTCATTCCTTCTACGGTGGTCTTCAGACATTTCCGGAACCCCGGGTATCAATCCTAGGTCATCTTTAAACATTTTCAGGAAGACTTCTTAACTTAATATAGTTCATGAAACTCTTAATATATTTCTTCTACCACTTCCAAACGATTACAGTCGTTCACAGCATTCATTACAATATTTTAAAATGATTTTTAATTTGATTTCCAGCTCATTAATTGGGGTATTTGATGTACTTAATGTTGTAAAACTATTACAATCAAATTTATGACATTCAAAAGTTTAGCCTTCATTTTCATCTGACATTAACACGCCATTATTGCAATGTTTATCACAGTTAATATTTTATCAGACTTAATTATCATCAAAATATAACTTATCTCCCGTGTAGATACAAACCTTGTGAATAACCACATTAAGCATATCTATAAGTACAATTGCTTATGAGAAAAGAGCACCTGCAAGTAACTTACCCAATACCATGTGCTGTTTATATTTTGGGTAACTGTACATTTTATCATTTAAAATATCTCAGTCTTTACATTATCACTCCATTCTGAACATGTCACGGTACAACACAAATACAAAATCTTCACAGAATATGATGAATGTGTATTGAAAATACAATTATATTTATGTTCGAGTAAAAGTATGTATAGAACATTATTTTGAATATTTATAAATGGCATCTTGTAGATATTTCTTGAAAACATCTATAAAAGTTAATTGGAATAATGCCAAATTTACTGGAAACGTGTGATTTCAAGATATTTCTACACATACGCTAATTTTAGTTCTGAAAGTCAAAATATTCATACGAAGAATCTAGTCTTATAAGGTTCGTAAATTCATTTTAAGTTTTCTAAACACCTCCTAAAAAGTTATTACCAAAGAAAGCGCACAAACATGTAAACTTAATCTCGACTTACTTCAGACCATACATTCCTTGCCAAACTAATACGGCAAAACTAATTATTAAGGCATACACCAAGTCATTCCATGATAGTAACTTACCCTGTGTTCTTGAGAAACTATACATGCCCCTTAAAATTAGAATTACGTATACTGACACTACCATGAATCTTTCTGCAATGTGGAATATCGGATAGATCCTCGAGACGTGTGACCATATAGGTTTGATGACTTACTATACAAACAAATGCATAAATAAACAATTAACATCGATGTTCAACTTGCAACAACTTTCTTCCTGGATGAAGTATTTGAGAACAAACTTGATTAGAGCGCATAGTCCGTATGGAATAATTGAAAGAACTCCGGAATTTAAGTCACAAAAACAATTCTCCGTATCTTATATACCGTATTACTTCGTTTTAAATCATAGAGTTTTTAATAATAAATTATTCGAGCAAACTGAACAATATTCTGTGGATTTTCTATCACATACCTGTAAAGCAGCAAATTTAATTACCTGTACTGGCATTAATAGTGGCACTAGAGAAATACATATTTTCAAACAAAATTGACACTCGAAGGCAATGATTGATGAGGACGAAGTGGAGTGCTTAAAGAGAAATACGAAATACATTGATTGCAGAGCTGATTAGTGGATGGGTTGTGGGAGAGGGTAGTTATCTACCTAGTTAAACAGTATCATTTTTAACATAATGATATCATCAACAGTAAAAATTATAAACTATGTACAACACAAAGTGTATTTTATTTACATCGCTCTAACACAGAGAGGTTTTATGGTGATGATGAATTGGGATAAAGTTAGGACTGAGAAGGAAGTGATCACTGCTCTAGTTGAAGTAAATCTTCAACATATTCCTTGTTTGAAAATGGTAACCAATGAAAACCCTCTTCAGGGATGACGGCAGTGGGATTTGAACCCACCATCTCCCAAATGCAAGATAACAGCTACTCGCCTCAAAACACGTAGCCGATTAACTCTGTTAAAAAAGTGTCACTGCTAAAATGTTATGCAATGATTAAACAGAGGTGCAAAATTATCGTTCACAATGAGTGAACGCAGTGTATATCGTTCAGACACATGAAAATAAAAGGCCGTTTGGAATATGCCTGAGTTATCTTCAACCAGCCACCAAGAGAGCACACATAATGGTGTGTCGAAGAGCACTGGATTTGAAATGAAAAACACGTTTGGAGTCAGAATAGTTGTCAGGATACAAAATATAATAATTAGGCTACCAGTTGCAGGAAATAAAAAATATCTAATTTCACGTGACTGGTGGTATTGCTACCATGGTCCGACTCGTTGGCTGAATGGTCAGCGTACTGGCCTTCGGTTCAGAGGGTCCCGGGTTCGATTCCCGGCCGGGTCGGGGATTTTAATCGCTTCTGATTAATTCTTCTGCTTCGGGTACTGGGTGTATATGTCCGTCCCAACACTCTCCTCATCATATTCAGACAACATACTACACTACCAACCACCACAGAAACACGCAATAGTGCTTACATCCCTCCATAGAGGGTTGGCGTCAGGAAGGGCATCCGGCCGTAAAACAGGGTCAAATCCACATGTGCGACACAGTTCGCACCCGCGACCCCACAGGTGTGGGAAAAGCGGCAGGAAAAGAAGAAATAAGAAGAAGAAGAAGAAGGTGGTATTGCTATCATGGACACAGACCATCCAGTTTTACGTCGAATCTAAAGTGAAAGGTCATGATAAATTACCAGTTGTCAATTGTATCGGGAATGTATCCAATAATAATAAAAATAATAATAATATAGAAATTTGAACTTTATTCATTGCATTAATAAAATTAGCTTACAGTATCTTAAATAATTTACATGTACTGAACAGGAAGATACCATAGTTTCAGGCTGTGTATCAGTATTACCAACCCTGTAACGCTCATACACTCGGTTCACGTTTTTTTTCGACCACCCTGCATGTTCAATTTCTGTGCAATCTACTTCACAGCTGCAATATGTATGCGAAAGTACGACAAAACTTCATTGGACCTCGTATTGCAAATCAAGACCTAGTTCAAGGTGCACTCTTGAGTTCACTTTTGCACGCTTATACACAGAGTGGATCTCGACAAATTATTCCCGCCCAATATTAATATTGTACAGCAGGGCCTCTCAGGGTGTATGCGCGTGGTGCATGCACTGTGCACGGTGCAAAAGACGACTTGGCTTGGTTGACCAGAGTGCAGACCCCCCACTCCTCGATTTGGAGCAATAGCGCTTACTCCCTCTTTCCTCACGCCTGTCTCGCTCGCTCCGCCTGTCTCCCTTTGTCCCACTTGCGCCGTAGCGCTCCAAATCCGGGCTGAGTTGAGCCGAGTATAGCCGAGCTTAGCCGAGTAGCCCAGAGACGAAGCGTTGATCCGAGTCATGCCGGGCGGCACCGATGCACAGTGCACGGAGCTCTTGCGCCTCGCTCTGCACGCGTGAGATTTTGGGCGTTTGAGAGGCCCTGTTGTACAGTATATAGACGATATATATTCTGAAACCGTATCCATAGCGAAAGAGAACGTTACCCAGCGAGAGCGAGTGTGTAACCTTCGTCGCCAACTACGAGCAAGTACGCAGCGCATTAAAGTATCTCTAACACAAGTGAGTATTGGCTTATTTACGATGTCTCACGAATGGTTTTGAGCTATAAGTTAAATAAACTTATTTCATAGAATAACATTCACCTTGATGTGTCAAGGATAAGGAACAGTGTTATTATATTAACTGAACTAAATTACGCCATTTGAGGTGATATGTGCACTTGATTATACATGTAAGGGTGGTGTGATGCAGAGCATCGCGTAACAATATAGTGCGAAGATATCTAACCAGCATTGTTCGTGTTTCCACGAATATATTGCAGTGATTCATTTAAATTGTGATGTTGATGATTGTTCTAATGAACTTGCATCGCTTATTTAAATTTAAGTTTAGTTTCATACCTTTTTTATGTTTTGCTTTAATCACCTCTTTCGCGTCGCCCTGCGACTCAGCTCCTTCAGTGATTCACTTCAGACTGTCGCACAAGTTGCTATCTCAATATGTCTACCCTCTTTTCGAGGTCTTTCTGCCCATGTCAGTGTCACGTCGGCGGCAACTGACCTTGATATTGGCTGTGAGTGATGTAATGTAACACTGCGCGGTTATTATTATTGTTTTGCAGTGTTATTTATTTTTTCCATTACGTATTGAAATTCTATGCCGGCCCCGGTGTAGGGGTAGCGTGCCAGCCTATTACCCGGAGGCTCCGGGTTCGATTCGTGGCCAGGTCAGGGATTTTTACCTGGATCTGAGGGCTGGTACGAGGTCCACTCAGCCTACGTGATCAAAATTGAGGAGCTATCTCACGGTGAGATAGCGGCCCCGGTCTAGAACGCCAAGAATAACGGCCGAGAGGATTCGTCGTGCTGACCACACGACACCTCGTAATCTGCAGGCCTTCGGGCTGAGCAGCGGTCGCTTGGTAGGCCAAGGCCCTTCAAGGGCTGTAGTGCCATGGAGTTTGGTTTATTGAGTTTCTATTAGCTTAAGGCTTACACAAGATTTTTCCCGTTATTTGTTTACTATTGGTTTGTAATTTAAAATTAGTCTCTTTCAGTAATATGTTTTTCTCTCTTATTCGCCGCGCATTACTCTCAATATATGGACTGCGCCTGACCTAAGCTGGACAACTTGGGCTGATGAAGGCCTCGCCGGAACTCAGCCGCTTTGAGCTACTCAGCAAACTGCAAGGGGGCTGACTAAGCCAATGCCAGGACTAAGGACAACTCGGGCTGACTTAACCCACACTATCACGAGCAGTACGCCGATACTTTAGCGATGGTCAGACTTCGCTTACGCTCTCGCATCGAACAGCTGTGCATCGGCCTGTTTTCCAAGTTCGGGCACGCGTCATGCAGCCGACTTGTAAGTCAACATGAATATCGTCGCAGCCGGGACAAAACCTCCTATGTGCAATATTTTAGCTTAGAACTTTGGCCGGTAAGGTTCTGTCATCTAAGGTGCGATATTGCGTGAATATTGTCAAAGCATTCTCGCTCTTCATAATGTATGCGCTGCGGGACAGCTTATCTCAAAAAATATTATCATATAGGGGTTTTTGTACCGACAACGACGATATTCTTGCAGGACAGGCACCTTTTATCCTTCTTTAGCATTATAGGCTAAAACTATTTTCGGCCGTTCTCAGCTCAAACTTTGTGTACGATCAATAATGGTCATTAGTGACTTCAATTCTTTTCTTTATGCAGCTTTGCTATATTTTTGCTGAGTCGTAATTCCTATAATAGGCTCTGCCTCTAAATTGGAGACTATTGTACTTTCTTAGGGCAGTACCCCATTTCATATTCTTAATAATTATTTTAAATGTTGTGAAATTTGGGGACTGTAACTTATGATTTATGCCTTAAATTGTTTGAGTGACTTTTAATTGCCTTTTATGGCATTTATAAGAATTAATCGCAGTCTCAACTGCATTTCAGTTTCAGGATTTAGTCCTACTATTTAAAAGTGTATTAATCGCCTTTTATCGCTTCATGTAAAATGTACTTGAAGTTTACTGCTCTTTTCATGTCAATTATTTATTAATATTATACTGACAACTTGTTCCCTTTTTACAACTTTCAAATTTAATAAAATATTTTTTTGTAAATCTATGGTTCCAACCCCCTATTTGCTAATTTCATTGAGGCTTCACTCTTTCGCCAATGGGAAGGTTCTGGATCCTTATACTCAATTATCCCTCCAAGCATTACCTAGTGTCAGACATGATATAAAACCTGGCCCCCAAACCAAGAATATAACCACTGTCCATTTGTGTAGTTCTACTAATATTCATGAAGGTATTCAGTCGTTGTCAACCACTCCGTCACGTCGTTCGTGCAAGTTATGTCAGTTATATTCACAGTTGTATAACTTCGTCACATGCGCGGGCCAGCGATATTATTAAGTGACTAGCCATTAGTGGCCTCGTATGGGTTCTATAACCTGTAACCAAAGTCAAATTAGGGTTTTATCAGAGACAAATACCCCCTCCATTATCTCCTTCCTGTAATAATAATGTTACCTGCTTTACGTCCCACTAACTACTTTTACGGTTTTTGGAGACACAGAGGTGCCGGAATTTTGTCCCGCAGGAGTTCTTATACATGCCAGTAAATCTGCCGATACGAGGCAGACGTAATTCAGCACCTTCAAATACCACCGGACTGAACCAGGATCGAACCTGCCAATTATGCGGTCAAAAGGCCAGTGCCTCAACAGTCTGAGCCACTCAGCTCGACACTTCCTTCTTATATCTCAAAAATACCTTCATTACCACACGAATAGATGCGTAACCTTTATTTACAGCCCCTTTAAAGTTATTACCCTAATGAAGATCCGTCGTTATAGTACCACGTAACTACTTACAATGATACCCATGAGGTACATTTACCCGATCCGGTTGTTGGAAAAATTAGCAAGAAAGAGGCGATTTTAAGCGCAAACCAGGTAAGGAATTTCGGTGTATTCATCAATTTTAATAACCGACTTAGGCCTATAAGGGTTAACAATGAATAACTATGTAAAATGCAATAATGATGATAATAATAAGTGTACCGTTGGTACAACTTCTCCGTGAATTTGAACTTAGCGCCTTTTAGAAGACCGTCTGTGTTATCAATCTGAAACTATATATTGGAAGACCTTTGGACCTTTAATCTTCAGATGGCTCTACTATCGACTTATGTGCCCACTCTGGTGGGAGAAAAGACATTTAATTTTTCGAAGGGAAATTGCTATTGCTTAAGTTGGTAAACCTTAACTGTTTGCAAATTGTATTCTTATGTGCCGACGTTGTCGGCACTTCTATTTCCTTCTTCCTTAAGGTAATAGCCAATCATAAATTTGTGTAGATATTTTTGTAACCAAATAGAATTGGGGGTTTCTTCAGGCATTCGGCCTAGAGATTTCTGGAACTTTCCCATCTGCTATAAAAGCTGGGAGATTTTGGGCCATGCTGCATTCTTCATCGCTCCAATCTGCAGTGCATACGGTTAGTGGAGTCAGGGGTCAAATTTGCCCATCGTCGGAAGGTCCACCAGCTCAAGATAATGGCAGACATCTTTAAAATATGTGATAGTTCCGGAAAGCTAACTTGAGGGGAAGGTTTCAAAATGCACTCTTAATGTAAATTCCTAAAGTGTAATGCATGTATGTTGGGCATTCAGCCCGAAGGCTGGTTTGATCCTCTGAAGCTCCGCCAACAACTGTCATAAATAGCCTAGGCGTCACTGAAGAGGCATACTAGGGAAATGAGGAGTGAGATAGTTTCCCGTTGCTTCCCTCACCGAGCCAGCAGTTGCTATTACATATCAGTCTGCCAAGCCCACTGAAATGCATGCACCAACCGACACTATGAGCGATAGTTTCACACCATTCATAACAGAGACTGGCTGCATAGGGAATGGTATTACTAGCATCACTCATACCTCAGTCACTTTCATATTGTCGAAGCCAAGGATGAGACTGAGACAGGTCAATGAAAGTAACAAATTTGATATAGCCTATACCAGAAGACATAGTGTACTGTAAACACTACATCTCGCCAGCAAAGGCAAAAAGTGTAATATCATCATTTAAATGTACATTTTCAAGCAAGTCTAAGGACTCTATTCAAATCCTTGCTAGGAATGATGTACCTTAGGGAATGGGGTGTTCACCCTTCTTTCATTCCCATTCAACTTGGTATGGGGTCACTATGATTTTCCACAACTTTATTCTGGAACTCTATTCTGGAACTTAATATATTACCCATATAGTCGCGCGCTGTAGTATAGGCTTAGACTCAGTTACTTCGGGTCATAAGCTCATATAGTATCTTAAGTGGTTTTTTTTTTGGATAAGAAACGTGTACCTATATGAGGCTCGACTGTGCAAGTGTTTTGCCTCCTACTATTTTATTTATGGCCGATTTCTTAAACATTTTCTTTTGACCAATAAGGCCATTTAGAATGGGCACTCATTGCCCCTGCTTAAATCATAGTTTTTCATAGACTTGCTAGTTGCTTTACGTCGCACCGACACAGATAGGTCTTATGGCGACGATGGGATGGGAAAGGCCTAGGAGTTGGAAGGAAGCGGCCGTGGCCTTAATTAAGGTACAGAACCAGCATTTGCCTGGTGTGAAAATGGGAAACCACGGAAAACCATTTTTCATAGACTAGTGTGGATCGGACTGTCGAGCTGAAATGACAGTAAATACTGTTTTTGAAGTTAAATATTGCATAATTTGGATTAGAAACGTGTGCCTATAAGAGGTTCGACTGTTGTTAATTCTGGAGCTGAGTCTCCTAGAGTGTAATTCAATGGAGCTAAAACGCTCTTGGAAAGAGTGTAATTTTGGAGCTACAAGCTCAGTTTTGTGAATTATTGTGTAGCTGAAGTTTGACGTAAGTTATTCCTCTTATCTGAGCTGAAGAGCCCATCGTTCTTCCATTTAACTGTTATATGGAAATAAAATTTCAAATTTTAGTGTTTTAAATTTTGCTTTGATCTTTTCTCTGTCCACCCATTCACCCCGGCACATTCCTACACCTCTGAAAACCTCGATATTCTCGTAACAATTGGTAACAGAACGTGGTTGAATGGGTCTGGACAAGGGCTCTTTGGACGACTTTTCATAGAATTCGGAATCGAACTCCAAAAAGTTTCCTGTTTCCGGATTTTTCCAAATGTTTTCAAATTTCGGCCATTATGTCTGGTGCTAGTGAAGTACTTACCCCGTTTTATTTTTCGCAAAGAAGAACTAATTTACGAACTCTTAATTATAAAGGTCCAGTCTGGGGGCATGTTTGCAGCAGACGCATCTAGGCTTAAAGATTCTTTACAGTTATCCATCAGTATTCCGGTGCATTGGGAGAAAAAAAAATAGATGATGCTCTTTCCGCGATCACTGCTAATATTACCGAAATTACCTGTGTTCTTAGCTTTGTTGAAGGAGGTGAATCCGCCGGAAATAAACTTAAGCGTGCTCAAGCTATGTTATCCCATTTCTATAATAGAGTGAGGATTTATTCTGTCTGAAACTTAATGAGGATCATTCTAGTATGGCTAACAGTCTGGTTGAACACATTTCTGATTTGTCGAAGAAGGTTAATAAACTGTCCTCCAGAGCCGCTAGTGCAAAGAGTGGCTATCTTACCCCAATAAAATACAAACTGAAGAGGACCCTAATAAGTCTTCTGAGAGTAGGAAATCTGTTGATCCACAACAAGCTTTTGCCCCCATCTGTACAAGTTGTTAGTCGTCCACCACAACTTACAAAATTCTTAATCAGTAATGCGGCTTTTGAAACTCCTCAACCTCCAGCACAATGTCCGGTAATATCATCATGTTTCGGTAGTTTGCCTCATCTCTTAGCCATGTTGCTTAAGGGCATTTCGAAAGCCTCAGTCAATTCTACCAACGACATATTGCCTTTCTAAGATTTCTTGTGGAATTTCAGGATCATGCCTTAGTGATCGCCCTTCCGCATTCACAAATATTACATATCATTTACCCATACACAGTTGGTGTCCTCTCAGACGAAATTGTAAAGGCCATTGCGGATAGAAGTTCTAACGAAATCCTTCATGCTCACTCCTTAGCTAATTTCATCCCTGCAAGAGCTATGGCATCATTAGTGCAAATATACTACTTCCGCATCCAAAGGCTAGACGAGAATCTATCAGAATTTATCCAGGACATCAAATTTTATACAAGAGTGTTTCCCTCCACTACTCTGAAGGTCATATTGTACAGACCATTGTTGAAGGGATTTCTCCATCCTACCGGTCTGATTTATGTTTTGCTTCCCCGCCACATACAATTTCAGAACTCGATACTATGGCAGTGTCCACGGGGGGGGGAGTTAGACACGGAGACACTCTGCGAGTCGCTAGTGAACCTCCACCATCCTCTAATCGTACTCGGCCACCACCTCGCCGAATCTTTTCTCCCCTCAAATGTTATGCGTGTGAATCGGCGAAACATCCTTGAAATATATGCCCTGTTGTAAAATCCAATGGACGCAGAAATGAAGTAGGGCCGTCTCAAGGATGTTTCAAGGGCGGATCGTTCTCACACCTTGCTAAAAACTGAACTCCATCTAACAGCACACTTTCTTGTTCAACTTCTGGTGCTGCCTCCGCTAATATAGGCGATAGAAAGTGACTAGCATATACGACTGAGTCACTACTTTCAGATTCTCGAGGCTCAGCCCTATTCATTTTGAGCATCGAATTTTCTGAGAAGGGAAGACCCCCTAAAAGATCTTTTGAAAGACCTGGAAAATGTCTCAAAATCGCCTTCGAGACTCCAAGATTTGTGCCCGTCCTCAAAATTGAAATCAATAATGAACCGGTCACGGCACTGTTACACTCAAGAAGTGTTTGCTCTGTTATTTATGAAGATTGGTATTCTAAATTGAAAGTTGTTGAAAAATTTCCTGAGCATAGTTCTTCTCCTGTTAAATGTGTCTCGGCGAATTCGTACCCTTTAGATATTATAGGGTTTATTCATGCCAAAATTCGTATTTCTAAATTTACATGGATGTTTAAAGTATTTGTTGCCAAACATTTGTTATGCCCTGTGATATTAGGGGCAGATTTCATGTCATATTCTGGTCTTGTGAGCGATCTTCAAATTAAATCTTGCACATTGGAATTTGAGTGTAAGATGTTAAAGGGATTTCTAGATTCATCAGGATGGTATTTACTTTAAGAAATTCATCCCCAACTTTGCTAATAGGGTGGTGTCCTTAAACGTCCTCCGTAGGAAAGGCGTCAAGTTTGAATGAAGACCATCGCAGCAAGCTGCGTTCGAAGACTTGAAGATGGCTCTTTCTAATGCACCAGTCTTAGCGACGCCAGATTTCTTTTAAAATGTAGCTCTGCAGCACCTTCTGTGATTTGGCCTCCCCAGAGTGGGATGTCTTTAGACCTTAGACATCTACCTGAGGATCAGTCTAATAGTATTCGCAACTTACGAGAGGCCTACTATATTGTTTCACACTTCATGTTTTGTACGTCCGGGTATGGTTCACATTTCACTTTTGAAGGTGGTGACGTGTAAAGAGTGTCTTGTTCCACTGTTTGGTAGCAGCACACGTATGGGGGCCAAAGAATGCACTCGCCATAGCCATTTCATAACAATACTGTCAGCGTAGGAGCAGACAACGTGGGAAGCAATGACAGGGACAGAGCTATACGACTTGCTTCCTGAGGGGAAATGGCGTGACGACCGCAGAAATTTATCGGCACTTGTGGCAGTCTGTGGAGATCATGCGTCGTCACGGAAAACAGTTTACGACTGGGTGGAAGGCTGGAAAATAGGGCGCAAATCGGCTGACAAGGAAACCAGTTCTGGAAGTAATGTGTGGCAGTGTCAACACCAGCCAACAGTGCCCAGGGCGAACAGGCCATCCAAGGAAATAAATGCATCATATTTTCAGAAATGGAGGCAGCCAAAGGAATTAACCGAAGCACCTTGCAGCGGATCGCGCATGGCTACTTAGAATTGGGGAAGGTGTCATCCACGTGGGTGCCTAGACTCTTGCCTGAAGGTGAAAAGCAGAGGCGTATGGAGGTCTGTAGAGAATGTTTGCAACGCCATGATCAAGATCCAGCCGACTTCAAGGCCTTTTGCAGATTTTGCAGAACTGGACACAGCTGTCAAGGCATGGGTACCTATCACTCCGAAAGAATGGTTTCAGGAAGGTCTGGAGAGACTGGCACATCGATGGCAAAAGTATATACAGTTACAAAGAGATTATGTTGAGAAAGTGGACGTAACAGCTCATGTGTAATGTACTTCATTTGGGTAGAAGAATAAAGTGTAAAACAATATTGTCAGTCAGTCATTTCCCGATGTACTTTTGGAAACTCTTGGTGTCACTGATTTAATCGAATATAAGATCGAAATGACGGATTCGGTTCTGTAAGGCTTCCTCCGTATACGCTATCTCCACCTAAAATGAAGGTTCTTAAATAAATTACTGATCAAATGATGAATGATGGTTTTATTCGGCCTTCAAAGTCGGCATATTCATCAAACATTTCTCTAGTACCAAAACCTCAAGATGACTTCAAGCCAGTGATAGATTACATGGCGTTAAACCAAAAGAATTTATTGCAGTCAGTACCTCTTCCAGACTTGCACTCATGTTTTCCTTGGTTTCGTAAGTCTAAATTCTTCACCATCCTAGATCTTAACCAAGCATAAAACCAGATACCTCTGGAGGAAGAATCGAAGCATCTGACTGCTTTCTCTACTTATTGGAACTTGTACGAATACAACCGGGTGCCTTTCGTGCCACCCACGAGCGCGGCTGTTCTTATTAGACTGATAGATTGGGTCTTCTCCGACATTAAATTTGAATATATGTACTATTATTGAGATGTTGTTATTTCCTCAGAAACATTTGAAGAACACTTAGCTAATCAAGAGGAAGCCCTAAATTACCTTCGTAAGGCTTGATTGAGAGTAAAGTTAACAAAGGTATTTTTGCTAAGTCATCTATACCCTTGTTAGGGTATATTTTGTCACCTGGCGGAGTTTCAGTCGATTATTCCAGAACGCAGGCATTTCGTGACTTTAACACAAGTTAAAGGATTTCTAGATTCATCGGCATGGCGAATTTCTTTAGGAAATTCATCCCCAACTTTGCTAATAGGGCGGTGCCCCTAAACCTCCTCCGTAGGAAAGGCGTCAAATTTGAATGAGGACCATCGCAGCAAGCTGCGTTCGAAGACTTGAAGTTAGCTCTTTGTAACCCACCAGTCTTAGCAATGCCAGATTTCTCTAAAATAAACATAGATCAGACAGACGCCTCATCATCTGCTGTAGCTGCAATTCTTCTTCAGGAATCTTAACTCGGAAGGCGGCCAATTGCCTATACGTCTAGGGCATTATCTCAAGAAGCCAAGTACTCCATACACGATTTAGAAGGACTGGCTGTCCTGTTTGCCACGGGAAAATGCCGCTTTTATCTTGAACATGTTAAGTTCTAATTAAAGACCGATAATCAGGTTCTGAGAGCCTGCGTGACTCAGAGGGCAGCGCATCAGCCTCTCACCGCTGGATACCGTACTTCAAATCACGGTCATTCCATGTGAAATTTGTACTGGGCAAAGCGGAGGCGTGACAGGTTTTTCTCCGGGTAATACGGTTTTCCCTATCATCTCTCTTTCCAGCAACACTGCCCATTCTCCATTTCACAGCATCTATCAGTCGTTTATAAATCCCTTAGGGAGAGGCGACCCCATCGTACTAATAGCCTATATATGGTTCATTCATTACATCTCTGACCCTGTCAATGAATGGAAAACATGTTTTAGGTTTCCATTTTGATTTTCATTTTCAATCAGGCTCTGAGCTGGGTTTTGACTAGGCCCCATCGTACAGGGCGAATCGCCCGTTGAGCTATTCGAATTTCGGCGTTTCAATTCGACGTACGGCACATTCTGGGATTTGAGTATGTGGTCGAAGAAAGGTTACGCCGTATATTTTCTGGCGAGGTCGATTCTGTTGACCCGGAGGAAAGTTCTTTTCTTTCTTCTATACCTCCCAGGTTTAGTGCCATTTCGACTGATGCCCCTATGCTATTTCATGATATAGCAAAATATCATTGTGACGATCCCGTGCTGGCTCCTATTATGGAAACCCTTTCTTCCTGGGGAACGGGTTTTGCGTTATGTTCTGAGGAATGATGTTCTGTGTTGCCCGATCAGAGGATGAAAATTGTACTTCCGGCTGTTCTTGTTCCTATGATCTACAAGTATTACCATGAGACCCATTATGGGGACATTTGGGCATTTTCAAAACTAGGGAGAAGAGTAGAAATATGTTCATTTGGAAGTGTGTGGTCGGCGAGATTAGGTAAATGGTTAAAGCATGTAAACCTCGTTTGTTCAGCAAGCCTACGTTGTCTACTAAGGTAGGGCTATTGTCATCTCGTCAAGGATCTCCCCCTATGGAGCGACTGTATATGGATTACGTTGTGCCTTTCCCTCAATTTCAGGGGAATAAGAACAAATACATCCTTGTGTGTGTGTATACAGTTTCACATCGTTCTCATGGCCGTTTCTGACTAGGTTTGTCACCGTAGTCCACTATTCCTTGCCTTAATACTATATTGGCATCTTTTGGATCTTTTCAATATACAGTCTCTGATAACGCCAAGATGTTCACCTCTAATTTATTTCGTAAATTTTGTTTTGATCTCTCAGTCTCACATGTCACAACGTCAGCCTACTACCCACAACCTCTCTAGCTGAGCGGGTTAATCGTAATCTTCGATTTGCCTTGATCGCTTTTCATCATGAAGATCATTGTCGTTGGGACCCTATACTGCACTGGCTATCCTTTGCAATTCAGTTCGGCGGTTCACGAGTCATACAAGTTTTCTACCGCATCTCTTATGTTCAAGTTCGTTCCAAACACTCCGTTGTCCAATTTCAAACACACCGTTGTCCAATTTGTGTTCAGTCAATTACCAGAGACAATAGACCCAGATAATATCAGGGATATGTGGAAAAAGGCTAAAAGTAACACTAAAGCCTCTCATGAGTTAGTGAAAAAGAGATATGGTCGTGGACGGAGACCCATCAATTTAAAGGTCGGAGATCAAATCTTGGTAAAACAAATTGTGTTCCTGCAGGTAAACTTGCCTCCAGATTTTATGTTTCTTGTGTTATTCTGCATGTCTTAACGCCGGTCACCCTCTTGGTGAGTAATCTGGAAACAGAGAGGATTTTAGGGTTCATCTGTCCCAAGTAAATACTGTATGAACTATGTGCTTTTTAGTATAGGCCACCAAGTTAGGGCATTGCCAATTTAATTATACTTCTTTCCTTAGCAGCTTAGTAATGTAAGTTTTTTTGAAAATTTAAATAGGGAGGCCTTCTGCCCCTGTTGGTGATGAAAATTTGTGGGTGTTTATGTTTTACTCAAACTGTATGGTAATTATTCTTGTAAAAACCTTTCCTTCAATTATTGTTGTCCTGTCTGTAATTAACTGCCCCTGCCTCCAAACCTGAGCCAGAAATTCCGTGCACTCGTCCAACATGCAGCCAACCTCAACAACTCCATATTAAACACTGTCAATGAAATCTGCTACTGTCTACCAGAAATTAATTGTTACAGTGCCCTAATTTTAAGGGAGGTCGTGTCGAAACAACACGCGAGAGGTGCTGGCACTGGGCAAGGGCCCGTCTCGTTCCTGCCAAGTCTCCTACTCAAAGGACAACTTGGGCACCATCATCATGAGTAATGGCTGGGATCATGAACCCCAACCACCCACTCCATCATTGGGCATAACTGTGATACTTGGTCCATAGCGACCATCACCATGGCTCCCGATCTCATGGTAGCGGGAAAGAGGTAACTGAGGGTACTTGTGTGGTTCGTCGGACACCATCCTGACATCGGCAGTGGCGACCGCTCTTGCCGCCAACCTAGGGCATAACTGACCGTACCTCCACTACTTCATAAACTACATAAACAATTATTTTCTTGAAAATACCTTGTGAATGGACTCTACATCAAGAAATTATCTTTGATCTCCGATTTCAAAATTTCATTTTTTTGCCGCAAAATTTCAATCTGTCCAGACGGTGGTAAAATCTTAGGGGGTTGGTGGTCTGTGCGAGTGGTCCACCTTGAACTGAGCGCATATTTGAAGGCCATCTGTGTTATCAATCTGAAACTATGTATTAGAAGAAGTTTGGACGTCTAATATTGAGATGTCTTTACTATCGACTTACGTGACTCCTCTGGTGAGAGGACAGACAAATAATTTATGGAAGGAAAATTGCTAGTGCTTAAGTTGGTAAACCTTGTATCTTTGTAAATTATTCTCTTATGTACCCAAGTTGCCGGAACTTCGTCTACTTCCATGTTTTTTAAGGTATTAGCCATTCAGAAATTTTTGTAAATAGTTTTGTAATCAATTAGAATTGGGGGTGTGTACAGACATTCGGCCTAGAGAGTTCTGGAACTTTCCCCTCTACCATAAAAGCAGGGAGATTTTAGGCCATGCTGTATTCTTCGTTGCTCCAATCTACAGTGAATACGGTAAGTGGAGGCAGGGGTCAACCTTGTCCGTCGTGGAAAGGCCCCCCAGCTCAAGGTAATGGCAGACATCCTTAAAATATGTGATAGCTCCAGAAAACTGACTTGAGGGGAAGGTTTCAAAATTCTTTCCTCATGGAAAATTTCTAAAGTTCCATAGCATTTTTCAAAATGTAAATTTTCAAGCAAGTCTAAGGAAATTATTCAAATCACTGCTGGGAAAGATGTAACTTAGGGAATTTTAACTCTATTCTGGAACTTTATATTTTAACCATATAGTCGCGCGCTGTAGTATAGGCTTAGCCTCTGTAACTTCGGGTCATAAGCCTATATAGGATCTTAAGTGTTTTTCAAAGGGTATTTCAAAAGGAGTGCAAGTATTTTGCCTGCTAGCATTTTGCTTATGGCCGATTTCTTAAACCTTTTCTTTTGACGACTAAGGCCATTCAGAATGGGCACTCGTTGAACCTGTTTAAATTATAGTTATTCATAGACTAGTGTGGATCGAACTGTCGAGCTGAAATGACAATGAATACTGTTTTTGAAGTTAAAATTTGGATAAGAAACTTGTGCCTTTGAGAGGTTGGACTGTTGTAAATTCTGGAGCTCACTCTCCTAGATTGTAATTCAATGGAGCTAAAACACTCTAGGTAACAGTGTAACATTGGTGCTGCAAGCTCCCTTTGTAAATTATTGTGCACCTGAAGTTTGACGTAAGTCATTCCTGTTATCTGAGCTGACGAGCTCATCGTTCTTTGATTTAACTGTTATTTGTTGTGTTTCATTCAGATAATTTACCAAAGTTCAAACTCAGAGAAAAAAGGGAGGTAATAAAATTTCATATTATAGTTTTTTAAATTTTGCTTTGATCTTTTCTCTATCCACCCACTCATCCTGGCACATTCCTACACCTCTGCAAACCACGATATTCCCGGAATAATAATAATAATAATAATAATAATAATAATAATAATAATAATAATAATAATAATAATGCATACATTTTTATTTCAGATAGTTAAGCCTTCAGTATTCAGTCTTCACATCTCTGTGAATTAACTAAGCGCGCCCGCAATCCTTTGCAAAATATGGCAACAGAATTATATTTGAAAACTATACCGCAAATAGGTATGATGATGATGATGATGGTGATCATGATGATGACGAATTGACACCTTTCTGGGGTCCCTGGTGGGGAGGTTATTGAGAAGCGCTTTTTTATGTACTTGAGAACAAATGTACTCATAAACAGTTTTGTATGCGTTAAACATTTGTCGCGAAAATTTGCCTGCAAGGGCGGTAGTACTGAGCAGATACATGTATGCAAATGGAGAGGGTATTTTCATATAAATACCATGCTCGTACCACATTTGTATGAGGGCTGATATTGTGCACCGATCGATGCTGATTGTTTTTAAATACAATCAAATGTGATGTATTTTAATCGAAATATCTACTGAAACAACACTCAAGGACAATTACGATTACTATATGCCACTTGTAGTTAAGGAGCGGCGTTAAATAAATTATTATTATTATTATTATTCAGTGTGAATAGGTTTGTTTAATTTATTTATTTTTTTGGCTAGTTGCTTTACGTCGCACTGACACAGATAGGTCTTACGGCGACGATGGGACAGGGAAGGGCTAGGAGTGGGAAGGAAGTGGCCGTGGCTTTAATTAAGGTACAGCCCCAGCATTTCCCTTGTGTGAAAATTGGAAACCACGGAAAACCATTTTCAAAGCTGCCGACAGTGGGGTTCGAACCTACTATCTTCCCAATTCTGGATACTGGCCGCACTTAAACGACTGAAGCTATCGAGCTCACTTGCGTGAATAGTAAGGATAGGATAGTATGAATGGGCAATGTCAATGAGAGCGTTGGAAAAAGAACTGAAGGATACGAAAATGAAATTGGCGAATATGGGGACGATATGAAAATTAATACGAATGGAAATTGGTTACTGGACTTCTCTGTTTGTATGGGATTATCAGTTACAAATACATTCCTCAAGGGTAAGGCTATTCAACACTACACATGGGAGGGTACGGAAACCGGAGCCATAATACACTATAGGCCTACCGTAATCGAATTTGAACACAGGAAATCTGTCGCACCGACAAGGATAGGACATACAGCGACGAAGGGATAGGCAAGGACTTGGAATGGGAAGAGAGCGGCCGTGGCCTTAATTAAGGTACAGCCTTGTGTGAAAATAGTAAACCATGGAAATTCCTCTTCAATGCTGCTGTCAGTGTGGTTCGTACCCAATATCTCCCGATTGCAAGATCATAGCTCCGCGCCCCTAACCGCACGGCCAACTCGCTCGGTAGAATTTCAGAGGCAAATATGAATTGTACATAACAAGTACAAACGACTATTCACTGAAACAACACTCCAGGACAATTACGATTGCGATATGACACTGGTAGTCATGGGTGCAATCTAATTTGTTACGAGGTTTATATTTCAGATTACTTGGACTCGATAGTACCACGTAAATGCGTTAACAGTGTTAGAAACGTTTGCTATGTGTGTGGTGAAATAACTTTTGGATCTCAGAAACGTGCAGCCTCCTTGGCTCAGGCTAAAGCGCGCCGGCCTCTCACCGCTGGGTTCCGTGGTTCAAATCACGGTCACTCCATGTGAGATTTATGCTGGACAAAGCGGAGGCGGACAGGCTTTTCTCTGAGTACTCCGTTTTTTCCTGTCATCTTTCATTCAAGAAACACACTATAATATCTTTTTATTGCATTAATCATTCATTAATCATTGCTCCAGGGGAATGCGACAGACCTCGGCACCCGGCACAATTCACAAGCTCGCCGCTAAAAGAGGGCTTCATTCATTCCATTCCTGACCCGGTCGAATGACTGGAAGCAGGCTGTGGATTTTCTTTTCATCTCAGACACGTGGATTTACTCCATTAACAAAGAGAGAATTACCATTACTTCGACTATAAAAGAGATGAGAATAAAACTGGGCAGCAGATATTTGCAGTAATTCATGTGCAATAAATATCTGTAGTTTGTTAAACAAAGCAGTACGGTCAGTGCCAGTCGCCATTTCTGTGACATGGCAAAAACCGTCATATCATTTTAGTGATTGTTATTTTTGCATGGAGCCGCGCCTTAAACATGGAATGTCGAGACAGCAAAAGTGGAACATCGCATATCGATCATCAGCTATACGACAACGAATATGGTCTGCCTGTTTCAATCCCACTGAAATATTAACTCCTAGTGTCTGATGAAGACATGGGGGAAGAATGCAAACACCAGCCTGAGTCTTTACAGCAAGATCCAGATTATACACAAGAATCGACCTCGCCCAGTAAGCCAAATAAAATTTCTCAAAAGAAATTAATTATTTAATTCGTGACCTGGAGTTACCATAAAGCAAGGCGGAACTTCTTGGCCCAAGGCTTCAGCAGTGGATTCTCCTGGAGAAAGATGTGAAGGTGTCTATGTAGAAATATATTTATTTCAAGTTATTTACAAGTAGGACCAGAAGTACATTTGGCTGTAACTAACTGCCACTTTAAATTAAATGTACCAATTAATATAAAAAATCTAATAAAAATAATACATAAAAGTCCGGCTCCATGGCTAAATGGTTAGCGTGCTGGCCTTTGGCCACAGGGGTCCCGGGTTCGATTACCAGCAGGGTCGGGAATTTTAACCTTAATTGGTTAATTTCGCTGGCACGGGGGCTGGGTGTACGTGTCGTCTTCATCATCATTTCATCCTCATCACGACGCGCAGGTTGCCTCGAATCAAAAGACCTGCATCTGGCGAGCCGAACTTGTCCTCCCACTCCCGACACTAAAAGCCATACGCCATTTCATTTTTTCAATACATAAAAAGCGCAAGATACATTTTCCTTCTGAGGATAAAAAATAAGACTCGCAATTAAACATCTAGAAGATTACAATATTACTTTCACTATTTCATAAACGTAGACTAGACTAACAAGGAAGAGAAGACATAAGAGGAACTTTAGTATTTTAATGCCGAGGATGAATTAAGAATAAAAGTGAGCATCTAAAACCTACCTAGCTAATTATGATATTTCGTACTATTTAATTAATTTGGTGAAAATTCACTTACATGGCTTAATAATTGGAAAGACAGCGGTATTTAACACATTTTTTCTGAGTTCGGACACTACTTTGCTGTGTTTTATAAAGTTTAATGTCACTGTATAATTGAGAGGCATTGGCAGTTAACGACTAACTGCACTTTATTGTACGATGCTGTGGAAGTTAGCTGTAATACACATACCTAGAACGAGACATAACGCAATTCTTCGAAATAAAAAAAGAACCTTGTTGCCCGCAGTGATGTAAATGGTCTGATGGTATACTTGAGAATGGAGCATAATCCTGAAGACTGGAGACTTTTCATTGGCACCGCTAATTTGAGCTTAAAGGCTGTTGTGCTTCACAATGGAAAAGCACTGCCGTCTGTTCCTGTAGGTCACACTGTGCCTATGAAGGAGAACTATGAAAATATTAAACTGCTGCTTGATGTAATTAATTATGAAGTTCATCAATGGCATATATGAGGCGATCTTAGATTATTGCCATCATACCCAGAATGCAGTTGTTGCCTTCTTTGTGGGTGGGACAGTCGTGACAGGAAATCGCACTAATTACGGAAATCCTACTTGAAAGGAAACTGATGGAGCCTGGAGAAAATAATATCCAGTGTACTGCCTTAGTTGCACGTCAAAAGTACTTATTTTCGTCTTTATATTAAAATTCGGACTTAGAACTTTTTAGTGAAAGAGATTAATGAAGAAGGAGAAGCTTTCAAGTATTTAAAAACAACATTTCCACATCTCGGTGATGCTATCAACGACGGAATATTTGTTGGCTCACAAATTCGAGAACACTTTATAGATGAAACCTTTAATAGGGTCATTGAAGGGAAAGTGAAAGCAGCTTGGGAAGTCTTCAAAACCGTTGTTCACAATTTCTTTGGAAATTAAGTAACTGACACTCTAGATATTAATGACCTTCAGAGGCAAGGTTGTACAGCAATATGTAATTAAAGGTCCAATTTTTACAATCGCATTTCGACTTCCTTCCAAGCAATTGTGGCTCTTTCAGTGACTAGCACAGGGAGTGCTTCCATCAAGCAATGTTAGCAATGGAAAGAAATGTATTAAGGCAAGTGGTACTCATCTATGCTTGCAGAATATTGTTCAAATTCCATGACATATGCCCCATAATTAAACTATAAGCGAAAACAGACCAAAAGCCGAAATGCTCTAGTAAATAGTTAAATAGGTAAGACCCCGAAGGGAAGAGTTCTATACATATTTACTGTACCATTAATACCGGCACAGCGTTTATTTTGCATTACATTTACGAAGTATTTTCACTGTGTGAATGCACTTCAGACATTACTTCCAACGTAGAGCTAGTGACGTTTTACGTCGCACTGACACAGAAACGTCTTATGACGACGATGGGATAGGAAAGGCCTAGGAATTGGAAGGGAGCGGCCGTAGCCTTAATTAAGGTACTTCCCCGGCATTTGCGTGGTGTGAAAATGGGAAAAAACGGAAAACGATCTTCAGGGCTGCCGACAGTGAGGCTCGAACCCACTATCTCCCAATTACTGGATACTGGCCGCACTTAAGCTACTGCAGCTATCGAGCTCGGTGTAGTGACGTTTGTCACACCACACGTGGCTACAGCGAGTATATGCCACCCCGGCTCAGTTGATGTTATAGCGGTATTTAATTTTATTTCTTCAATAATAATTCTAATACGAAGGAACTAACAACGGAACATGTGTATCTTAATAATGCCTACCAAATTTTCTCGATTTTACGGCAAACATATTATTATTTAAGCTAACGGATGAAATCAGTATGACGAGACTCACAGGCCACAGCTCACGGCTACATAAACTGAGCTTAAACCACACTCAATATTCAGTCTTCGATCCACAGGAGTTCCTTGTTGGTCAGCTTTTGGAATAGGTCAGAGATACTGTACATCGTTAAGTCACATCAACTCCCGTGTATGGATTTAGCTGTTTTCTACCCTGAGACGATACTTGAATTTTCTGCGCTCTCGTATCACGAGTCAGCACTTGTATAAATACTTCATGTTGAAGACTTAGCTGCTTTCTGCGCTGAGACGACAGTTACACTTTCTACGATGGTGCAATAATAGTCAGACTTGTGCAAATATTTCATGTTAGGAACTTAATTGCTTTCTGTGCAAATACAATGATTATTGATAGTGTTTATAGTGGCGATGGGTTTTCTGAGGCAGTGCTCGAGAACATATATAATTTCCAAATGATCAGTTGATTATTACGATCAGGAACTGTAAACATTTTCTCTCTTTATACGAATTCTAAAAATTTCGTTGTTTTTTTCTTTCGCGGCTACAGGAAATCTAGCGACAATTAGTCTCTAATGTCCTTTCATGACGACATCGAAAACTTTATTTACTTTCACACAAAGAGACATACCTTAATTTCAACGTCTGCGAACTTTCCTTTAATTCTTGTGCAAGGAATTGCCTTTGAAATTCGCCAAGTGAAAAAAAATTACTCCTAATTTCTGGTGTTCAATTTGTACAGTAGGCGTAACTTCTGCATAAACACCGCACTTGTAATCCTAACTTCGAAATGCAAGTGGAAGTGATCCGTCTTCTAGAACGTCCTTCAAGGGAACCTCAACATCAAGATGTGTGGTTCCATGGTGAAGGAATCAGGATACGTGGTCCTATGATGATGACATCTGGATGCGTGGTTCCATTGTGATGGCACCTGGATATGTGTTTTTATGGCGATGGCAACAGCATACGTGGTTCCATGGTACGAAGGCATCACTAACGGGTCTGGGAATACACATCATCACAGAAGGCTACAAGTCTGTTTTAAAGAGTCAATGAAATAGACTAGAATTCAACAACAAGAATAATCCCATTCCTTAGACATAAACGTATATCTGTAACCGCTCCAATAGCGAACCACAAACATCCTGCGTCAATCCGCCTATTTTCTTCAGGCTAGCCTCACGTGTGGGCATTTTCTGGTACAATAGGTGCACATTTATTCAAATCAAGATCTAATAAGAGATACGGGTGTCATCAATTTCTTCCATGGCTCCAATTTTGTAAGGATTGCACATTTTTGTAAAGAGTGAGATAAATTTCAATTTTCTTTTAGACAAGTGAGCAGAAAAGCCCACCTTTAACTTGCGCAGGTACGCACTCAGTGACACATTACCGTCGAAGGTTTGGTGGATTCACCTTGATCTAACTCGATGCTGCAGACGTTGGCACTTCCGCATACGTCCCGCCTTGTCCGTTTAACATAGCGGAGTGACTTATTTCTACAGGACGTGGCAAATAGTGTTAAGTTCTGGGTCAACCACGTCTATTTTGTCGTCAACTGTACTTACTTTTCTTTCCAGTTCTTGTTTCACTTTCACTGTTTCTGCCTACAGAATATGCTTTATATCGGTGCGTCCCATATCGATTTATCTATGCCCGTCTTCCATTTCATTCTGGTTTTCCTTCATTTTCTTCTGGCTTTATTACATCTTCTCCATCAACTTATGGCTTTCTTCCATCATCCTCTTCGCCCTACTTTGGGTTTCTTACATTTTCTTCATCATTATCTCTAAGAGCGCAATTAACCGCCCCACCATTTTTCTATGGATGCTGGTCTCAATTGGAAGTCAGTATATCAACACAACAGGAAACCTAAAAATGTTGCGCGTGTTTGTACACTATAAGTAGATACTCCGGAATGCTCTTGACGGCGGTATCCAGTCTGCTGAATCACGGCGATAACAAGGGTGTGCTACGTGGGGTCTATTCAGTCTTCTGATGCCACCACCTTTGTCACTAATAAAACACTGATTCTTTTATGGCAGTGAATCGCGGATGAACAAATAAGTACGGACACGCACACATACAATCACAGTGGACAATAAACAACAACACTTCACCAATTATTGGCAATTTACAAAAGTTTCTTATCCTCACAGCAGGTCTTTGGTGGTTATTTCTAAACTTGACTGACAGGTTTCACCTTACACTTTGCTTCCCACACAACACAATCAATTTATACAGCAGTTCCATGTATTCAGGTGTGAACCTATGTCGTTGGCTATCGCAACGTTAGACAATTGTACACTTGGATCGACTACAGATAAGACAGATAATTCGCACAAGCAATTCACGTGACCGCTCCACGCACTGAGCTCCCAGACCCTTCATCAGTAAACGGGATAAAGGGCTAAAGGGTAGATATTATCTGCGCACTTTTTAGCGATAGATTTACACCCTACTGCTGAATCGGTCGACCACGGCAATCTTCGAGATTCGTACTGGAAACCTTTGAAAAACAAACTATGAATCGCTTATGCATCGCTGTGCGACATCTGGCGTACACTTTACGTACTAGTACTGTTATTATTTACACAGCAAAGCAAAACTATAGAATTCACTCTAGGAATAAGATTAGCATCGAGAAATGTTATATAATGTTATATAATGTGTGTGTTACACAGTAGTTGGCTTAAAATAACAAAGGTTTAGAAAATTCATATTATCGATCATATTATACATTCAATTCATATTTAATTTCCATTCAGTTGGCAGTACTAACGAAACCGGGAGAGCTCCCTCCTTACTCCTCAAACCCGTACACAAATCTATCGCTGAAAAGTGCGCAGATAATAAACATGCTGTGATAATACAGTGCAAATACAAAATGCTTCGAGAACTATAGCGAGTAGTATAAATAAGGTGAAGGGATCTGTGCTAAATACAATTGAAGCATTGGTATCCTGGGCAGGAGTATGATATTTCTACACAGAAGTATAGAATTCTCCACCTAATATGCCACATTTTCGAAATGTCTGCTTTATTCACGTGGAATCTCAGCTAATATCCAAGGGGCCATCGAAATTCAGAAACACTGAAACATTACGAATTGAGGGTAGGTTTACAATACCGAGTTATGGCAGCAATTGTCTTGCACAGAGCAACTTGGTGCGCCAATAGCAAGACTAAAATCCTCAGCAAGCTGACTTACGGCGGTTAGCAATTTCTAGGGCAAAACGCTTGCGGCCGGTCTCGTGCTAGAAATGTGAAGGACACGTCATAAGCTTGCACAAGTTACTTGCACGGACAGAATCCGATCCTATTTTGCGCAAGTGGAAAGAGCAAGTTGGTAAGTTGATGACCACAATTCACACATTACTTTATCTCTATATTGTAATTTAACTTAGAAAACGTAGTTAAAACCTTACCAGCACCATACCACTCAATTGTCCAAGAAGGACACTGTTGAATTAATACAAAAATCGAGAGCTTCAGAGAAATTTGAGACGTTCACATGAGTGAATTCAAGGAGAGAATTCAGACACCCAGAGATCTCAGTAACAATGCGAAGGACTTTAACACGACACCAAAGGAAATACTGAGGATATGGCCCAATCTGAATACACAGTTCTCCCATGAAGTGAAGAAACTAGTAAAAACGTGACTCCTCAGGGATACCAGCCGGGTATCGGTGGCCGTATTTCTCTGGTATGAAATTCATAGAGAATAACATAGCAAAGATTTCGGTCGAAGTATGTCCCTTAAAAAGATTAATAATAAGAATAATTTAAAGTATTAGAATATATTATTATTATTATTATTATTATTATTATTATTATTATTATTATTATTATTATTATTATTATTATTATTATTATTATTTTGTTCATCTGAGATCTGAGGATGTGGATTCTTTGTTTCCGTTACCGAATATGTATTACCGTAGCTGCTTGTTGAGATATCAATGTACTCTGCATTGGACTTTTGGGTTATGATTTTACGAAATTTTACGCCTGTCTGAGTTAGGAGATGAGGTGAATTTTGTTAGGGAAGGTCCCCTACTACGCTAATGTATAAACTATTGCGTAACGAAGTGGTATTTTCACGGGACATGTTAGAACCAGATTGATCGAAGCAGCAGCTGCATTTCAGACGAGGGAAGTTCCGAGTACCGGGCGTTGGAACATTTTAGGCCAATTCCACGTGACATAAAATGTGCCCACATCTTACGAATATAAA
Organism: Anabrus simplex; assembly: GCF_040414725.1. Taxonomy (NCBI): domain Eukaryota; kingdom Metazoa; phylum Arthropoda; class Insecta; order Orthoptera; family Tettigoniidae; genus Anabrus; species Anabrus simplex. The sequence continues at coordinate 794,493,987 of NC_090266.1, forward strand.
GTTTACAAAGCGTAGGAAGTTCAAGTAATTGAATTAGAAAGTGAAATGATATTTTCTAGCAGTGTATATCTACCGAACAAATCTGTATTTAATGTTAAAATTGATGCTTTCACGGCCAGTACTTGTAGACATGATATCGGATTTTGGGCTTAAGCCGTGTCATTAAAACAAGGCGAAACCCTATACGTTTCGCAGAGAAATTTGCTCCGCATCTTCAGAAGAAAACCTCGACTGTTCACGAGGAAGTTTTCTATAATAATGAGGGTTTGAATTTATGAATGCGTTACCGATGGAGAACTGTAGTGGTACGCTCGTAAATAGTGTCTCACTATATGCTAGCCCAGCGCTCCAAGCGGGAGCTGACAGCAACATTAATCACCAATGAAGCTGTTCTCTCACACAGAGTGTGCTTGAGAAGTATCAGAGAGGATATTCGACCAATCAGAGAGGAATGTGGTAGAAGAAAATAGAAACTAATAAAATAAATTAAATGCAACGAAAGACACCGGGATACTATAGAACAGAACTGAAGAATGGGAAAGAAAGCATGTAGAGAAAACCAGAGGATAATTATGTTTGACGGTGTGAGAGGGGGAGGGGGCATATCCAGCGTACACACGTTATGAAAGTACGACATGAATACATAAAACACAGCTTGGAATATTGGGCTCAAGTGGATACGAAGCAGTAAATAGTCACATAATGCACGCTGCATAAGATTAGAATCCCGAACCCAGAAAGCGAATATTTAATTTCTTCAAACACAATAGCAAAACCTGCACAAGGTAGTCTAGAGAGCTAACAGAGAGAGAGCATGTCAGTGAACAAGTCTAAATATGCATAACCATGTCCACGTGATCACTGTATGTCAAAACAGGGTGACATTAGTGTGACACATGCTCAGTCCCGCTATCTTGTACCTCGCGTTAGACATATAGTAGCTGTCCTAATAAATTAAAGTTTCTAGTGTGTTCTGAACACAAGTGTTTGGTTTCTAACTGATGCAAGGAATAATGTAGGCCGCTATAAGAATAAGAGGATATACGACAAATCAGGGAAGAATGTGGAAGAAGAAAATAGAAACTAATAAAATAAGTTAAATGCAAAGAAATACACCGGGATATTATAGAACAGAACTGAAAAATGGGAAAGAAAGTATGTGGAGAAAACCAGCCCTACAGTTCAAATCTAAAATTGAGTGTTCCAGACGCTAGCGTATTTAACTCCACAGTCACTCGGATCCAAGACCTTGAAGTACCTTCTATATAGTCGCCATCTTATCTAGTTAGGTTAAGCTTGTACACTTCGATATAAAGTTGAGGTCTGTACGGTTAATCCACTTGTACAGTTAGGCATGTGATAGGGATCGAACCCATGATCCGTAAGGTTACACCTGCACACGTCAGTTTATAACGTCATGTACCTTTAGCAAGCAGTCCTCATCTCAAATCGTCGGCGCTGTGACGTCACAGCTCTCTCAGGAGAAGGCCTGCACGTTAGATCACGACGTTATGTGAAGATAGGCAAACGTTCTTAGCCAACAGTCTGCATTTTAAATCGCCCACACCGTGACGTAACAGCTCTGTCACTCCACCAATGGGAGACGGCAAAGTGCCTGTATGAGGTCAGGTTACCGTTCGTGGTTAAGGTTAGGTTAACACACGTCTTAACCACACCTAGAAGTCACCTCACCAGTTCGGCTCCTCCAAGGGGAGCCCGTAAAGAGCTGTCTGAGGTTAGATTAGCGTTCTTCGTAGCGAGGTTAGGTTAACACTTCATCATGGCGTAATAACCTCAACTACATGTCACCTAACCGATTGGACTCCTCCAAGGGAAGCCGATAAAGAGCCGGTGTAAGGTTAGGATAGCGTTCGTGCACAAGGTTAAGTTAACACGTCATAATTACGTCCTGACCTTATCTGCAGGTTACTTACCGATTTGGCTCCCCCAAGGGCGCCCGTTCGATTCGGCTCCTCCAAAGGGGTGCGTGACTTTTCCGAATCTTTTCCTCCAAGGGGTCCGGACCGATTCGGCTCCACCAAAGCAGTCGGTGAGGTTACCATTACCCTCGTACGTAAGGGTATGACAACATAGCCTCACGTAATGGTAAAAAACACCCCAGATTGGCCAGTGATGTTAGCATTGCCCTTGGACGTACGGATATGACGTCATAATCTCATCTAGGGGTCAAAAGCACCGCAGATCATTCCCTGACCAATTGGGCATCTCTAATGGAGTCTGTGAAGTTAGTCCTGCTTGCTCTCGTGCGTAAGGTTATTCCGCCGCTTAACGTCACCAAGCGATCATTGAACCCGGGTAAGAAACTGCATAGGTACATTACTAAGTCATTGTGTCGGAATCGACATACCTACACTACTCAAAAAAGAGTGGGGAAAATCTTGACGCAACACCCATTGTTTTGGAATATACTTTGGTGTACTACTTTTAGGGTTTTTCTGAGAATTTTCCTCTCCTTTTATTCGATGTCTTTTATTTGTGACCTTCCACCAGTTATCAGGTTCTGGGATGCACGTGGTGTCCCTGGTCTGATGACTGTGTTGTAGTGTTGTAATTATGCATTATTTATATGCATTTAAGGTGTTTCTGTAAGCCCTCTGCAGTTTAGCAGTTCTATCTTTGTTTGCTTTCTGATTTATCCCTGATGTTCGAATAATTTCGCCTTAGAGACTTGAATTTATCTACTTGGAATATGTTTCCGAATTCGGTAATTTTTTAATTTCGCGTGGCTATTTCTAGCCGAGTGCAGCCCTTGTAAGGCAGACCCTCCGAAGAGGGTGGGCGGCATCTGCCATTTGTAGGTAACTGCGTGTTATTGTGGTGGAGGATAGTGTTGTGTGTGGTGTGTGAGTTGCAGGGATGTTGGGGACAGCACGAACACCCAGCCCCCGGGCCACTGGAATTAACCAATTAAGGTTAAAATCCCCGACCCGCCCGGGAATCGAACCCGGGACTCTCTGAACCGAAGGCCAGTACGCTGACCATTCAGCCAACGAGTCGGACTCCGAATTCGGTGATTGACGGTTACTTTCGGATGATTATTTGTTTCCCACGTTCTTTCAAATGAAATTTAGAGTCCAGTTTCGGCCTAATTCCACGAAGGTTTTCCATGGACTTGGTTGCTTCTTGCCTTTGGAGGAGAGGATTGTAAGGTCATCTGCAAAAACTAAACAATCAATGTGAAATATTCTTTTAAGAAATCTGCCATATTTATCCCATTAGTACCTTTCTGCGATTCATGAATTACTTTTTCTAAAACTGGATTGAATTGTTGTAGGGATAATATATTTCCTTGTGGGATATCGCTTCCGATTTCGAAAGGTTTATACATTTTTCCGAGAAACTTAACTATTGGTATTGTGTTGGGTAGAGTTTGTTTAAACAGTTCCTTTCTTTTTCTGTCGATTTTGAAGTTTAACAGTGTCTGTCTGTCTATGAAGTCATATGCCATCTTGAGGTCTGCAAAGGTGTTTACAGTTTGTTGGGTTTAATAAATTGGCAGAATGGTTTTTTTATGTTTAGGATTTGTTTAGTGCAGCATCTTCGTTTTGTGAATCCTGCCTGATAAATGCCAATTAGGAGGTCTGTACTTCTGATCTAATAAGTAGGGCTTTAGAGAGATGATTGAGAGAAGATAAATTATACTGTAATTATTGATATCTTATTTATCCCCTGTTTGGTGAATAGGTTGAATAAATGCGCATTTCCAATACTCGGGAATTTCCTCACTATATCAGAGGTCCTGTTAGATTTCTTGGTTTCATTGGTACCATTTTGACACAACTCTTTGGCAACATTTCTTTATTTTGCTGGTGCTTTGTTGTATTTTAATTATCTGATTATATGTTTGTCTTTTAATGTGGGGGATTTTTAATCTCTGTTTGTGTGGGTGAGTTACTCTTTCGGGCATTCGCAGTTTAAAAAGCCCCTGAAATAATTTGCTCTATGTTTACTATTTTCCTTATTATGTGTGTCCACAGTCCCATCTGGATATTTTAAACGAAGAATAGGTGCCTGGTAATTTGATAATTCTTCTCTGAATGTTCTGTAGAAGTTTCGGGGAATGTTTCTCTCAAAGTTTTGTTTGATTTCTGCCAGCCAGTTTTGATCATATTTTCGTTTATCGGATCTGATAATTTTTGAGGTTTGTTTGTACATTTTGAAAAATTCGTGTGATTTCGATCAGTTTATGTAATCCAGGCTTTCTAGGTCCTAAGTTTACGTTTAGTGGCCTCGTCAAAGTTGTCGTCTTTCTTTGCGTTTCCTGGGGATATGTTGATGTTTCGGAAAGCTTTATGATCTTCTCTCTGAGTTCTAGCCAGTTGGAAGGAGAATCGCTCGGGATATTCGCAAGGAAGTTGTCTGAGCTTTAATAAGGACATTCTGGATCAATCTCTGTGTATCAGATTTCTTCGAGTTTGCGCCTGTCGGATTGAAACCTTAATTTGATAAGAGATAGGTGGTGGTTGGAATAAATGATTCCTTCTTTGACTTCACAATCCTAAATTCCTGTTTCGTCTTTGTTGGAAATGGCCACATGGTCAAGTTGAAATTGTCCTAAATGTATGTTCGGGGATCTCTATGTTGTTTTCTTCTGTAGAACGCCAGGAAAAGGGCTGACATTAATTTATTACCGAAATTCTCTCAGAAGCCACTTGATATTTCTTCATTTTGATTGTGTTTTATAAGCAGTGTAGAAAACTACAGTTACCCTAAATTTCGTTTCTTTGTCGGTTTGGGCATAAAAGTGCCCGAGCAGAATTTTTATATGGTGATTTGGAATTGTGACTGTAGTTTCTCCTGGTGGTTTCCAGAATTCTCCTACATTCTGCGGATCTCTTTGATTGTATTATTTGTGGAGGCATATGCACTGATTAGTGCACAATATTTGTTCCCTGATTTGATAGATAGTAGTGAAATTCTTTCGGAAGGAGGTTTTCATCAGTGTACCTGGTTTCTTCGAGTGCTAGAGTGTGGATATTGAATTTGTATAATGTGTCCGTTTGGTGTTTTAGCTTGTCAATATTGAGAAGTGTATTGATATTCAAAAAGCAAAGAGATTTGGGAAGCTCCAATACATTCCCGCATGATGTTCTAGGTCCCTCAGAATCCGATAACCGAGATAACGAAGTATATTTACAAATCCTTGGGTAGTTTCTTTTATTAGCTTGTCGTTGGCATAACGGAAGTAAGCTGGAGTGATGGGATATTCGATTCATTTGTCAGAATCGATTCATTTGATTCCGTTCACGTTACTGAATCGATACAGTGAGCCGATTCACGGCTCATTAGGGTCATCGATCCTATTACATCTGTGTAGTGTGTTATTTGCTTTACGTCGCACCGACTCAGGTAGGTTTTATGGCAACGATGGGACAGGAAAGGCCTAAGAATGGGAAGTAAGCGGCCGTGGCCTTAATTAAGGTACAGCCCAAGCATTGGCCTTGTTTGAAAATGGGGATCCACAGAAAACCATCTTCAGGGCTAACAAAAGTGGGGTTTAACCCACCATCTTCCGGATGCGAGTTCACAGCTGCGCGCCCCTAACAGCACGGCCAACTCGCCCGGTTGTGCAGTGTGTACTGATAAGACAGCAGCAACAGCATTCAATGCTTGTTACTACCATCTGGTCTTTATTCTATGAACTGCTTTCCTATGCGTCATCTAGCATTCAGATTCTCGATCCTACTGCAGCCACTTCTTCGTATCAAGTTTTGATATTTACACAGCCTTCCCCCAACAGTGAAAATTCCATGAAATATGTATATAGAGTTAGATGAAAATCATTCTTGCACATAATCATCGATGATCTGCATTTAGAGCTGTCGCGCAGGTGGGAGATTCCCTATAAGTTTTTTGCCTAGTCTTTTCATAAATGATTTTAAATAACTTGGAAATTGCATTAAAATGTCGGTAAGTACGTAATAAAAAATCAATAAGTTAAAAATTTAAATTCAGGAAAAAATACGTACTTGTGCAATAGTATACAAGCTTATTACAACACAAAACTTCCGGAGTTAATAATAATAATAATAATAATAATAATAATAATAATTATTATTATTATTATTATTATTATTATTATATATATAATAAGAGTTTTGTCTGTACATTATTCAGAATTTGAAAAGAGTGGTATTTCTGTATCGGCCATGTCCACAGTAACAAGAAAATGCATTTTTTACGTTTCCGTAATGTCTGTCTGTCTGTCTGTCTGTCTGTCTGTCTGTCTGTCTGTCTGTCTGTCTGTCTGTCTGTCTGTCTGTCTGTCTGTCTGTCTGTCTGTACACGCATCACTAGAGAACGGCTGAAGAGATTTTAATGAAAATCGGAATGTAAAGTCGGGAAATAAGTCGCTACAATTTAAGCCATAAATAATTTTATTCACACTGAGTGGAATGGTAGTTTAGGGGAAGGCCTAAAATTTTATATAACATTGTTTTTAATCCCTATATTCCTCCTGATGTTTTTGTAAGGGCCCAAGTTAACTGTACTTAGGAAAACCACAAAGACAGTCTTTCTGAGAATCCCGTAGCTAAGCACGGGTACATCAGCTAATATATATACCGGGTGGTACAGCTGCCCCTATTTTTTCCCGAATATATGCAACCAGCTAGGACGTAAGTGCCTCTTAGTCCCATCTTGCGCAACACCTTACAGCAATGTTATGTGCAGTTAACCCGATGTAGACTTCTCCGCACAATGGAAAAATGGTACAAGAGGCAGTAAGTGAGGTCCATCTCAAAAACACTGTACCATTTTATGTAGAGCGGTGTCCAATACTCTACTCATTTTTACGAAATGTTACTATACTGTACAAACCATAAACACGCCTATAGCTGTCGGTAGAGAATTGCGCACCTGATTGGTCCAAGAAGCCATTTTCTTTTGATAGAAAGGGCGGTTGTGGTATCATAGAAAACGTGATAGGGTAAGACCAATTACAGACATGTCAATGCACCACCATTTTGTACAGTCTCATCACATCGAAATTGATAGAAACGTGTTTTGCACTGTAGTTTATAACCTGTGGCACGAAAATGCTGTACAGCAGATGTGATAGCTTACGCCATGTAATTACTACCGTTAGAGCGATCAAAAAAGGCATAAAACGGGACCATAAGGCTGTAACTCATCAGTAACTTGTCGAAGCGGGAACTTCCGCTCTCCTCGTGAATACAGAGTTACAAGGATGGCGCTTGTACGTTGCAAATAGCTGCGCGGAATTACGTATGGAAGACGTACCTCGATAGGTTACTTGAAGCAGGAAGGGTTCCAACCATTCTTGAGTCATGCATTTTTTAATGTCATTTCGTATTCGCCTAGGCATCGTTTACGAAGACCTTTCTGAAGTCTCCGATATTCTTCTACGGAAGTTATAATAAACAGGTATCATAAATATCGCCACATACGCACCAATTGTGAATACCACCTGAAACATAACGCTGGACTCATTCAACCAAGTAACGCGTAGAACATGGTTGCAACTATCTGGGCGTAAGAGAGACGCGATTCTTTAGTTCACTGTGGTGTTTGCACATTCGAGTTCAGAACTTTTAACATCAATGATCAGTGTCGAAGCGATAGCCTAGGTAATTCCATTAGTACAGAGCTACGAGACCAATTCTTCGTCGCCTGCAGTGGCTACATGGCACCAATCGCAGCGAGCATACGATATGTTAGCAGGCATTTAGAGCTCGAATCTAGTTACGAGCTTTTCAATTTTATTTTTATATTATACATGTAAGGCCATTCGTAATAAATATTTAACGTTCTTAAGTCTCAAAAGTAATTTGCCACCTTTACAAAGAAAGCATACATAGGAAAGGAATAATAGCATGCGACTTCCATATGGCAAACGACTACAGGGAATGAAGCGCAGTGCACGTGTTGTCAACATTGTGACCTACCCATTCAACCAAACAACTGCGCACGTTCGACTCGAAGACCAACTAACAGCGGTCTACACTTCATACGTAGGGCACATGAAACAGCATATCGTAATCCTAGCAGCAACGTGTGAGCACGTACTGTACGGTTAGCACGAAAGCAAACATTATGTATTCACGGGATGATTATGTGAATATGGTAATACTTTATGGAGAAGCAAGGCAAAATGCACGGGAAGCCAGACGCTTGTATCAAGAACGATTTCCTGGACGAAGGCTGCCAACTGCAGATACATTTCGACGTGTTGAAAGACGGTTGCGTGCAACGGGGTCATTTCATACATTACCCCCCGTTCGGGATGCTCCAGTGACGTCTGGATATAACGACGAAGCTGTTCAAAATGCAATTGCATACAACCCGCTCACAAGCTTACGGGCCATAGGAAATGAACTGAACATCAGTCATGTACCTGTACTGCGAATATTGCACCGCCATAAATTCCACCCTTTCCATCAACAGCTGCACCAGGAACTTCACGGAGATGACTTTCCAAAACGGATAGAATTTTCGCAATGGATATTACAAAGAGTTGAAGCTGATGCGAATTTCGTAATGGACATTCTCGTTAGTGATGAATCCAGATTTTACAACAACGGAACTGTTAATCGTCACAACTTCCATTACTGGAGTGTTGAAAATCCTCACTGGATCAGGGGAGCTCGATTTCAGGTACAATGGGGCGTCAACGTGTGGTGCGGGATACTAGGTGACAAGATAATTGGACCATATTTCTTCGAAGGAAACCTCACGGGACGACGCTATCTAGAGTTTCTTCGTGAGTACCTCCCACTCATATTGGAGGATGTGCCCCTTATGGCACTGTTACGGATGTGGTTCCAGCAGGTTGGAGCTCCCCCACACTGGTCGTTGGCAGTACGGAACCACTTGCATAGGACATATCCTGGACGATGGATTGGACGAGGGGGTCCGGTCACATGGCGGGCTAGATCACCTGACCTTACTCCACTCGACTTTTTCCTCTGGGGTTATTTAAAGGAAAGAGTCTATGAGCAGGAGGCTGAGAGCCCAAATCATTTACGGCGGCTCATCACGGAAGCCTGCAGGCAGATTCCACCACATATGTTGCAGCAAGCAAGAATGTCTCTCCTCCACCGTGCTCAGATGTGCATTAACGAAGCAGGTGGTCATTTTCAACATTTGCTTCATTAATCGAATGGCCATGCATAAGCCCATCGCACCGCTGTCGGCACAATCTCACTTTATTGCAAATAGCTCTTTTAAGAGCTCCTTAAAAAACAAACATAGCTGAGTATCTGCAATATGAGAACTGATCATGATTTAGATTTGTCGTCAACAACACGACTCTCACGAACATCAAGAACGCAATAAAAATATTCGTCGTACACAGGACTCGAACCCCCTACTAACTAACACCGGTACTCTGCTCTAACTTTTAGCAAGCTCGGCTATCACGGGTTGCTGTTTAGCGCTGTTGTGTTGCTGCTAATTCTAGTCATTGGCCAATAATAATCTCTGTACAGGACGTTTCTGCGACACATAATTTGCACGATTCTTTACCATCAATCGGTATGTCATCATTAATGCTGATTTGCTTGACACGAATAAACGAATTATGGAAAGCGTTGTAAGAGCAGACATTGTAGTATGTAGTCAAGGTCAATATTTTTAGGTTCGACTATAATCTGCGAGTTGCATAAAACTGCGTGAATAGGGGCAGCTGTACCACCCGGTATAACTCAAATTGTATACACTACCTTATGGTTTTTCCCAGTTCTCTAAAAGTCACAACTCTATTATATGTACAGAATTAGATGCAAAAATACCTGTGCCCACAATAAGTTGCCTACATACTAATTATAAATCAAATAAGTCGCTTTAGGTCGCACCGACACAGATAGGTCTTCTGGCGAAGATGGGATAGGAAAAGGGTAAAAGTGTAGAGGAAGTGGCCGTCGCCTTAATTAAGGTAAGGCAGGAGCATTTGCCTGGTGGGAAAATGGGAAACTACGGAAAACCATCTTAACGGATGACAACGTTAGGATTCGAACCCACCATCCCCCGTATGCAGTCTCATAGCTACGCGACGCTAAAAGCACGGCCAACTAGCTCGGTCGTCTTTGAAAATGCATTTTGCTATCAGCAGAGGAATTTTTAAATCGTCATGTTTTGTATAGGCTACCCGAGATATAGAATAGTCCACTGGTTTTATGATTAAACATCTTTTTTTAATTTAAGGTACTGAATCAGTCGGCTCACTTACTCACTGTCCGCGTACATCGGTGATCTCGTGATCCGATTATCGAAATATTGTGCAATTATCCGACGTACGAATTGAGAGAATACCGAGCGGTTCTTCCCAATATAAAACAAACAATTTCGAGTGGTCATGAGCTTGACTCATAGTCATAGGTGTGGGCCGTGCGATTAGGGGCGCGCAGCTGTGAGCTCGTATGCGGGAGATGGTGGGTTCGAATACCACTGTCGGCAGCCCTGAAGATGGTTTTCGATGGTTTGCCATTTTCACACCAGGCAAATGCTAGGGCTGTACCTCCCTTAAGGCCACGAACGTTTCTTTCCCACTCCTACGCCTTTCCTCTCCGATCTTCGCCATAAGACCTATCTGTGTCGGTGCGACGTAAAGCCAATAGCATAGCCATAGGGTGCGCTAGATAATAATGTTATTGGCATTACGTTACACTAACTACAATAACGGTTTTCGGAGATACCCAGGTACCGGAATTTAGTCCCGCAGGAGTTCTCTTACAAGCCAGTAAATCTACCGACACGAGGCTGACATATTTCATCACCTTTAAATACCACCGGGCCGAGCCAGGATCGAACCTGCCAAGTTGGTGTAAGAAGGCCAGGCCTCGACTGTCTGAGCCCCTCAGAACGGCAGGTAGGCTAGAGAGCTGAGTTTAATTAATTGCCGAATGTCAACTAGTCATAAAAATACTGATTGATTAAACTAATACGGTAAATAGAATAAGCTAATAGCCTACCTACTTACAAGCTAGGTACTTAGGAATTATGTTCCAATTACCTTTTTAAAACTGTAAATAAATCCATCTACTATTTAGTGGGTATTTTCTTCAAATGAGCTGAGCGCGAGAGTCCGTTAAAACGAAAGATTCTTTCAGTGTGCCATAGCTCTGTATGTATTGCTACAGCGGGAGTTCGGCTCCCCGTCAATATCCAGTGTACCAATAATGAACTGTGTGTGTGTTGTGTCTCATTGATCCGTGACTGCGTACGATTCTTTCAACGTGCCATGGCTCTGTATGTCTTGCTGCAGCAGAAGTTCGGCTCCCCGTCAATGTCCAATGCCCCGCTAGTGAGCCGTGTATATATTGCGTCTCACTGATTCGTGAGTGCGCACTTTCTGCTGCGAGTCAGCTGAATCGTGTGCCGTGAGCTTGCCGTTCCTGTGAATCGATTCACTCGGACACTTGAATGAATCGATACACTGCTTCACTTAGTAGCCAACACTAGTAAGCTGAAGAGAATGGAGAGATCATCATCGACCTCACTTTTACAACTAAAGTATTAAGAATTATAAGTTTCATCAGTGTGTTTCTTCGCTGTACTTGATCTTGGAAAGCGAGAGGTATTTTATTTCCCTCAGACCATCTGCAAAAGTCTAGGGATCACCTCCTATCCGCCATCTGTTACTCGCCCGATAGGGAACAGTGAACCTCCGCCATTAGTATTGTTAATATTATTAATATTATTATTATTGTTATTAGCTACAGACTTAAAAGATGCAACGATTTAATTTTTCCATGCATGCCGTCTACGCACCGTATGCAACAATATTGGGTTGCCGCATACCCATGAACTAAAATGCCATCGAAAATGACCAAAATGAAACATAGGAAAGGAAGGTCATCTCAACACCGTTTTTGTAGTCGGGAACTATTGATTACTTTTGAAAAATCTGTAATGACTGCAAGATATATGCTTCGAAATGCCAGATCTTCGTGCATACGACGTCTTATTTAGGTGCTTTAAAGGAAATTACGTTAGGAATGTTCCTCATTCCTCCTCAAGTATATGCCTAACGGTATAAAAATAAATAGACAAGATGTAGGAATTCACTCAAACTGTCCCCAACATCCACGTGTACAATAATAAATTTTAGAATATGATGCTACCTACAAGGGAGTTTATTTAAAATGAATTAAGTGATATTTATAATTAATTATAACTTAGTACTCGTCCGGCTCTATGGCCGAATGGTTAGCGTGCTGGCCTTTGGTCACAGGGTTCCCAAGTTCGATTGCCGACAGAGTCGGGAATTTTAAGCATAATAGGTTAATTTCGCTGGCACGGGGCTGTGTGAAAGTGTAATCATCATCATCATTTCATCCTCATCACAACGCGCAGGTCACCCACTGGAGTCAAATAAAAAAAGACCTGCATCTGGCCAGCCGAACTTGTCCTCGGAGACTCCCGGCACTAAAATACATACGCCATTTCATTTCACTTAGTACTCAATAAGAAGAATAACAAACAAGAATAATCTTGCAGTATGAATGGAGAAGGAAATAATTTCTAACGCGTAATTAATGAACGGAAGTACCTAAATCAATATATATTTGATTCAGATATGTAAAATATAATATGTGAATTTCCTTCATGTGAAGTCTGGTAGCTTAAGGTATAGTAAAGAACGGAGAACTGTCGACAACGGAAATTAATTTTCACAGAATAAAGTGTGGAATTTATCCTTCAATGATGAAGTAAATTAATCCTGCTCAAATGAGGGAAAGGTGGACTATCGCGTAAGGACGTATTAAGCAGAACTGATTAGAAATGGAAATGAAAGAAATAGTGAATACTAAACTTGGCCATACATTTTGGGCGTAGAGATGCAAAAATATAAATCAAATGGATGCTTCTTTATAGCAATGTATTTCTAGTAACAGGTACAAGCCAAAGAGACGTTTGATTTGTAAGATGTGTACACGGATTCCATTGGTAGGAGAGTGAACGACATTGATGCACACTCTCATCTCAGGCTTGTGAAGCGTTGGCGTAAATGCATATCATTCCTTCCTTCCTTCCTTCCTTCCTTCCTTCCTTCCTTCCTTCCTTCCTTCCTTCCTTCCTTCCTTCCTCCCTTCGATGCATTTTACAGTAGTTACATCTTTCCGGCAGGAGGGCTACAGAACGGAAAGCACTCGGAAGATATAGTTTGAAGAGATACATTAGTTCAATTGAATTCCGTGTCCTTGTTAAATCAGAGGAACGTCGATTTTACACCATTATCAACGTCATTCCGAGCCACTGGATTCTGAATGTTTATATTAGAATGATGTATCCTGTCGGAAGGCCTAACAGTAATCACCACCATCTTTGGCATGGGAAGTAATTGGCAGAGAACCATTAAGCTGGAACGTAAATGGAATAGGGAGTATTCTCTCTGATTTAAATTAGCAGTCACAAGTGAAAATCCGTCGTTTACTTTACCGTTCCCCTTAAGCGAACATGGTGGGCACTGATGAATGATAGACCTATATATGATTCATACCTTTATAATTAGTTACCAAATGCTGGTTTTCTTGAGGTTGTATAGTTCACTCATCTGGCTGTTCATTCGAGGAGAGAAAAGAACGAGGGTGTTAACACCCAGCTAGAATTTGTATACTTTTACATTATACTAAGGTCTTACCCTCCAGAAAATTCGTAAAACATTCACCCAACACAAAAGAAAGAAACACTGCAGTGATTAAGGAAATCTCCAGAATCCAGTATAAGCACAAACTAACAATTGTCAAAATGCTACAGCTACTGTATGTTTCCTTCAAAACCAATACTACCGTACCGTACGTATTAACGAATATTGGGAATATCGGTGTATGGCAAAACCTGAGGAATCTGAAGAAAAAAAATGAAATGGCGTATGGCTTTTAGTGCCGGGAGTGTCGGAGGACAGGTTCGGCTCGCCTGGTGCAGGTCTTTTGATCTGACTCCCGTAGGCGACCTGCGCGTCGTGATGAGGATCAAATGATGATGAAGACGACACATACACACAGCCCTCGAGCCGGCGAAGTTAACCAATGATGGTTAAAATTCCCGACCCTACCGGGAATCGAACCCGGGACCCCTCTGACCAAAGGCCGGCACGCTAACCATATAGCCATGGAGCCGGACAATCTGAAGAAAATTACTCGAAAAAGAATAAGAACATGGTATTCTATGTTCCCAGGAAATAAATATTTTATCAGACTTAATTATCATCAAAACAATATTCATCTTCCACGTAGATACCTAAAAAATATACTATCTACAGCTTGAATGGTTTTTGAGAAAAATTTAACTCCGAGGAACGTGTAAAATACCGTGTGCTCAACCTTTCCTAAGCGACTGTACAGTGTCATGCGATCTCAGCTGAAGTAATCAGTTTTCACCAAATGGTGTGAACTTGGACATGCACATAGTTTATTTTAGGAAAGTAGCCTGGAGGCTCTCCAACATCCTCAGTTTTATGGCACACAGATATTCTTAATATTCGTTGTTACGTAAGGTACTATTGGTAACGTTTTCAGGAAAGATAGGTGTAGCGCTTTGAAAATTAATAGTTTATGCTATGCTGGATTCCAAACATTTATTTAAACGTTGCCGTGGTTCATTCTTTCATGTATTTTGTGAACATTTTACGAGCTATATGGAGGATAAGATCTTAGTATATTGTAAGAATATATGTTCTAGCTGGATATTTCAGCCCACCTTGTTTTGTCACTTTGAAGGAACAAGACAATAAACTGAATGAAATGGAGAAGTCAGATTATGCACCGAGACATGCTTGCACATGAGTACCAGTAAACGGTTTTCACCAACGCATATTGAACCCTTTAGGTCCTTATTGAGGGATACCTACCTTCCTTACCTATCAGCAAAGCTCATGAGATCTGTCTCTTGGGTCGTTTCGGGTTCTTCGTCACTTGCTGAGGTAAAGGTAGGGTTCATTAATTCTAATCTATCTACTGGAATGAAAGGTCTATTTAAAATATTCCTATTTATTCAGGGAAATGAAGTAATTTACTATGTCAACGATGTCATAGTCAATTGTGTCCACTGGACACCACAATCATTTTTACATAAATGTCAGAACACTGGTGTGAGACTTTAACGTAACTGCCTGATGGGCAATCTTACTAGAAACCATTATCTCAATTATTAATCATTTAAGAAAGGAAAGTCTGGAAATCCTTAAATTCGGCTTCCATGTGAGATCACATGTACCATCATAGTGATTCGTTATGGTCCAGCCCTCGTAACACGAACTCTGGACTCTGAGTATAATTAAGGCCGTCCAATCGGTGTGTGCCACACAGTGGTTCTACGGCATGGACCCTTAATTGAATCGATGTGACCTGCGTCTATGTCATGGACCGACATCTAATCTTCTAAGTTACTTTAAAGTCATTGTGGATGATGACCGCAAGGAAAGGATGCTACAATGGCATATGGCCCTAATCTAAGTCACTGAGGTTGATGACCCCCTGACCATCCAAGTTTCTAGGCTGAAGGCTAAACACAATTAAGTTACATCGGTTGATGACCAAAGTTCCACTTTACTATCCCCAGCACATTCACTGCTCAATCAATCAAAGTTCAATAATTACACCAACAACAATGCTCACAAACTTTGTGGCAGTAAAATCCATTTCCTTCGGATATGTCCCTTTAATCTTTACTTTATTTTTAATATTCCCCAGACAACAAACTAAAATTTCCAGAATGCATCTCCAAGTTATTCGCTTGATTAAAGTTATTTCAAAATGCGGGTTCACTGAATTTAATAATTTAATAAATTTAAATGATTTATCGAAATGTTAAAGAACAGTAAATTTTATCTCCGCGGACTCTGGTTTCTTCACAACTTTCTACGCAGCTGTGATGTGAATTCAATATTGCGATGTTTATCTGGCTGGAAAAGAATTTGTTACATCATTCATGTCCAGCTATATATCTCATATCGTGATATCACACTTTAAAATCTAATCTAATCCTAACCGTTATTAACACTTGGATATCCTAATAATCTACGTACAAACCAAACAACTCGCCATATAATTACGATGTCATATCTCGTCATCACTGAATTTTGCACACCCCTCGCAGACAAATCGATCATCACGACCATCGCTCTATATTTTGGACAACCTTGAAATTGGGTTACTCTGTTCCTTATACTCAAAGTTCATGGTTTCGAATGTTCATTACGTCCCCAATTACAGTACTTCACAATACTTAGATCATTACCGGCTATGAAATTTCAACTAAATCCAGCATTTTAACGTTTTCCTGGCCGAGAATACAGTCTCAATACCAAGCCTGTCCCGTTAGATAGCTGAGGTGTCTCACCCCCCTCGCTCGCTTGGCAGTTACAGGAACCACCTGGTTTATTCACAGATGACTGACTTCTCAAATGTTCCCTTTAAACTCTTCCGACATAATTAAACAAATACGATATTCTAACCAACAAAATGCACAGATTATGCTTCAAGATGCCCACACTAATTATACGCGTCGCCAATTATACCGCTATGGATTTCTATGAATTTCTTTCCATTCCCAACATTATAAATATCCCTCGGGCTATCATATCCCGGCTTCAATGACAGGACTCTAACCTGATTCGCACATCTCATCTCAACTCATATAAAACACTCCTCGGGCTTCAGTGTCCCGGCTTCAATGACAGGTCCAACCTGATTCACAAAACTGACCTCTATTTCCCAGCTCCACAATTATCATCGACCAAGAACTGGAATAAAATCCCCACTAGAAATACCGACGTATAATATCGCACAATGCATTACTCATGAATAACTTCGCATAAATGATATCGTATTTAATAACTTGATTTTTACGAGAAATGACTGAAACATTCTACTAGATCTTTTATTTGTCAGTCAGACACAGTTTAAAATGGGCATAGAAAAACGTTTCTCTCCGTGACCAAATTCATCCCCTAGGTTCTCACCCGACAGCGCGCTTCCACTCGATTGAAAATGAGTGACCATGGATTATTATTATTAACGTCAAATTGCAGTCAGAAGAATTTTACGTCGAATGAACATCTTACTTTGACATCACAAAATATAGGCAGTACACTCACACGGATGACGATCTACATTGGACGTGATATCACTTCCGAACCCTATTCAATAACCTTTTACAACATTATATGGCACTCGCAAGACTTCAAAAATTTATCCAAGTGGAAAATAAAACAAATGACTCTTTTAGTCGTACTCTCACATTTACAAAACTTAGTAGGGCGACCACTGCGTCGTATATCCCCATGCAAATACACTTTTAGAAATCACGATACGAGATATAAGAGGTAGTAAGATGGAAAGTCACATTACCTTATGTAGTCACACCATTGTTCGTCATAGGGCTCACCTGCGACCCTGGCATTTTATTTAGCCATTTTTACATTCATGGCTGTACATATCATTGTGTTTCTTCAGGTTTCCTGGAATAAAGCATAAAAAAAAAGAAAATACCCTTCACTTGATTGCTTGAACGCACACGATGGATTATAATTACTCCCGCACACGAATTACTTAATCACATTAGAATATTTCAGTACTTTGACCGTCCTATCTGATACACTTATTTCTCTCAAGAAAACTATCTCCCCATGGAGTCAAGACTTAGCCGCAATGGCTAAAATCTGCAGCCGAACTCAGTCTACTTTCGTTGGTTTGATTTCGCAGAGCAGGTCAACAATTTGTCGTCCGCTATGTATCACAAATGCCGGAGAAGGAAGCTTCGTCATGGCGTCCCTTCATATTTATAGCAGTTACCCCCTCTCTTCAGGTCTCTCCCTTTGCCGCCAAGAAAAATTTTATAAATTTTCTGACTTACCTAAACTGTAATTTCAAGAGTTTTGAAAGTGACTACATGCTTGCTACATTTCTGATGGTAGTGTTCATGGACATTTAAAAATTTTACGGGTTCGATTTGTGAGATGATTGACCTCCTTTGATAGGCACTATATTTTTTTGACTTGGCGTGGTCACGCCGTGTACACGCGCTTTGAAATAGTTCATAAAAATGAATTGAGATTCTTCCGCCGTCGACACGTGTGGTTGACGTCACGTACCCCAGAGCGTGGGACCGAAGGTAATCACCCCCTCGTCACGTGTCAAATCCATGCTATCAAGAATCCCACTTTTAGTTTAATTGTTATATAATGCATAATGTTCTTAGGGCACAAAGGTCATGGGTTCAATATGCAACAGAAGATGTTATCGTGGACCATGCAGGGAGTGCAAAAGTTGACTCTGGGGGACAATGACTATAAAAGTGGCACATACTAGAATGTTCAGCTACGGAAAGCGTATTGCCACAATTTTCTAATAATAATAATTCTTAATAATTGGTCTAATTTTGCAACTGTGACAAGCACCTGCGTTCAATAAAATGATACTTGTGATTTGCTGAGCGTTAAGTGAGTTAAGATGAAATTATGTAAATTTTGTCACGGCAAGGATCGTGACGTCTCCGCTGATATAGAATCTGTTTTAGAGCGTGACAGTGAAAGACCTGTTCATCACTTTGGCACCGGTTGTAAGCCCAACTACATCAAGACTCTTGAGATGATACACCGAGTAAATCAGCCGTACCTATGTCTTCTTATACCTACGCCACCAGCCGGGGACTACTGTAAGTGTCAGTTAGTCGTCTATTAAGGGACATCCTACAGCAATTTTATGCAGTTATAGCCTTATATAAGCTTCCCTGTGTAATTAAAAACCCAAGAAATGGCACTGCGGGCCCATGTTATAAACATTGTGCCGTTTATGTAGAGTGGTGTCCACTGCACTGAAAGTTTTAGGAAATGTTACTGTACCCAACAAACTGTACCCACGCGCATTGCTGTCACTGGAGAACTGCGTATCTCATAGGGCCAGCAGCAATTTTCGTTTGAAATAAAATGGGAATGAAGTCTTCACAGGGCATAATAGGTTACGGCCAGTCACAGACAACCTATTCCCCACCATATTGTACAATATCGTAACAACAAAATTAATTTAACAAGAAGTGTTTTAAATATGTTATGAACTATGTTATACAATAGAAGTAATACCTTATGTCGTATAATTACTACTGTTGAAGCGTTCAATACAGCCTTAAAGCCAGGTAACATGGCTGTATTATATCATTTTTGAAGCTAAAACCTCGGTCTCCGAGAGAATGCAGAATTATGATGAGCAAATCTCAACACTTCATGGAGGTAGGCCAAAATTATGCAGAATAGATATCTAACTTCTCAGAGCGATGGGGATTCTAATCCGCCTTAACTGAAGTCGTTTATATTTTCATTTTGTAGTTGGGTAGGCATCATTCATAAAGATTCGACATTCCTGAAGTCTTCGATCTTGTTATAACGAAATTAAGTAATGTAGACATAATAAATATAACCATCAACCCACCAGATGCGGACATACGAATTTTTATGCCATTATAAACTATATGCGGACGCATACAACCAAGTAATTGATATACAAGGTTAGTCAGCTAAGTTGTCCCCCTCAAATGACTCGTAAGCGGTTAAAAATATGTATATTCTGTTTTCACTTCCTGCAGTGGTGTCAAGGGACTCATAAACGGACTAACAGTACTTCTTCATGGCATCAATATATTCTGTGATAATGGTACTAACTTTGTTTTCTTAAATGAATTTATACTCTTTTATAAACATAGCCTTAAACCTACAAAACTATAACAAACCCCATGTCGCAACAGCTCCGAACCCCTACCAGGCGACCGATGCTCAGCCAGAAGTCCTGCAGATTATGAGGTGTCGTTTGGTCAGCACGACGAATCCTCTCGGCCGTTATTCTTGGCTTCATAGACCGGGGCCACCATCTCACGGTCAGATAGATCCTCACTTGTAATCACGTAGACCAGGGCCTCTCAGGGTGCATGCACTGTGCACGGTGCAAAAGACGACTTCGCTTGGTTGACCAGAGCGCGGAACCCCACTCCTCGATTTGGAGCAATAGCGCTCTCTCTCTCTCTCTCTCTCTCTCTTTCCCCACGCCTGTCTCGCTCGCTCCCCCTGTCTCCCTCTTCCTCACTTGCTCCGTAGCCGAGTTGAGCCGAGTTTAGCCGAGTAGCCCAGAGACGAAGCCTTGGTCCGAGCCGAGCCGATTTGGGGCGCTTGAGAGGCCCTGACGTAGACTGAGTGGACCTCGAACCTGCCCACAGATCCAGGTAAAAATCAATGACCTGGCCGGGAATCGAAACCGGGGCCTCCGGGTAAGAGGCAGGGAGGCTATCCTTACACCGCGGAGCCGGCTAGCCTTAAACATAAAAACATTAGAAATTTCGCTCCGCAATTATTCTCAAAATTGGACAAGTTCTTCTCGAGAAAATGTAATGCTTACAAACGTGCTTCATTTGCCAGTTGGGGACTGCCCTGTTCGATTCGCACCGCTCGGGAAACACGAGCTAGATGTTGACATACAGAATTGCTTCACCACCTTTTGACAGATACGCATTCTCTCCACTGTACCCATAAACACAGAATGATAAAATATGTTATTTAATACCTCTAATATCGTCGTCGGTAAGAGATAAATGAAAAGCAGGTATGCAACAATTTCTGTGAGACGACATTATTATCCTGACATGCCATTCAACTACACAGGACGGAACGAGCTAGCTGCGTGGTGTCGGCCGCTTAGCTGTTAGCATGCATTCGGAAGATGGTAGGTAAAATCCCCACTGTCAGCTGTCCCGAAGCTGATTCACCGTGGTTTGCCATTTTTCACACCATCTCAACTTTAATTAAGGCCATGCCCGCTGCCTTCCCGGTCCTAGTCGTTTCTTAAATCACTGTTAAGAAAACCCTACTGAGTTAGTGCTAACACTAGAAAAAAGTAAAGCCATTCATGACTGACGTCAGGAGTGACATCTCCTCGCAAATCTGGGCCAATCGACATGAGTGACACTTATCCCAACACATCCCCACCAAGTTTTAGGAAATATGGAGAGAAAGTAGAAACAATAGTAAGCAAATACAATGTTTGAACGTTTTAAATTAACGGAGGTAGTGGAAGTGAGTATGAACACTAGTAAGAAAAGTTATTGTTTTTACGTCCCACTGACTACATTTTGATGTTTATCGGCGACGCCGATGTGCCAGAATTTTTTTCCAGCATGAGTTTGTATTACGATCCAGTAAATCTACCGACACGACTCTGATGTATTAGAGCACCTTCAAGTAACACCGGACTAAGCCAGCATCGAACCAGCCAAGTTGGGGTCAGAAGTTCAGCGCCTCAACCGTCTTAGCCACTCATCCCAGCTTGAAAACTAGTTCAACATGAAAATCACCCCTTCCTAACACTAATAAGAAGGGGGGAAAAGACTGGTTCTCTTCTTTTTTCTTTTCTTTACAAGTCGCTTTACGTCGTACCGACACACATACGTCATACGGCGGCGATAGGATAGGAAAGGGCTAACGGTGGGAAGGAAGCGGCCTGGAAAACCATCTTCAGTGTTACTGAAAGTGCAGTTCAAACTATCTCCCGAATGCAAGCTCACAGCTACACGCCTATAATCGCACGGCCAACTCGCTCGGTGGTTCGATTCTTCGAAGAATAAAGAAAAGATCAGAACGGCCACGAAGTCCGCGGAAATGAAAGGCTCCCAAGGTTGAACAAAAGTAATACCGTTGGGTCAGAAGAGAACAAGGGTTGACTAAGTGATGTCGGATAGGAAAGGAAACACGTCTCATAACTGCTTTTCCTTTACATGTTACCTACGGCGGTATTGAAGGTGTTAAATCATACCTTTTAGCAAAGTGTATTTTTGAGCACAGTAGAGACAACACCTGTCAGAAGAAAGCGAAGGATCTCTGTATGTCATCAGCTAGCGCAAGTTCCGTACGCAGCGGAAATCGATCAGGGCTGTCCCCAGCTGGCAAATGAAACACGTTTGAATACATTACATTTTCTCTAACAGTACTGGTCTGATTTTCATAATAATCGCAGTGAGAAATTTGTAATATTAGTAGGTTTAAGGGTATGTGTAGAAAGCCGTGCAGTTCCATTAAAAAAAACAATGTTAACATTATTACATCAAACGATTCTTTCGCCATGATAAGTGTTGCAAGTCCGATTATGAGCCCCTTAGTACAATTCCTGAAAGTGAGAACGGAACGTCGATATCTTCAACGTTTCACAAGTTATTTGAGTTGTACAACTTAGCTTGATAACCCTATATACTCCTCTAATTGGGAATGTTTGCAACTATTTGTGCTTAAGAGGATGGGGCATGATTCAACACACTGTGGTCTTCACATCAAAAAGAACAGAAATCGAATAAAAAAGCCTGTCTTCACTTTGTCATAGTTCCCGTATAGACAACGCCCACGTGTTCATGGCATGTACGCGTGGATATGGTAGAAACAAGAAGTAATGTATAGTAAACATGACGTATGTACGTAGAACGATTTCGTGAACGAATATTACAGACGGCGGAGATGTTTCTTGGGTTTAAAGTGCACAAATTTGCATTAACGAAGGAGGAGAGTATTCTGAGTAATTGCACCATTAACCAGTACACCGTAGACCAATGATTCAGCTATACATCCTCCGGATCTAATAGCTCTTCCCAATATAAACGTCCCTTTGTAGCGGAGTAGGTACCTTAATTTCCATACAAGCATACGATTGTTCTTTAGTGTTTTATGTTCTTTGATGTGTATGCAATAAAAAACAGATCTTTCCTTAATCAAACTCGTATTCCAAATGCCCAAAATTTGCATTTTTCAATACCTTCTTATCTAGAGACGTCACACCTCCTTCTGGTTTCACTCTCTGCCGATCGGTATTCAGCCGTGTTACATTTATAAACATACATTTACAGTAGTTTTGAAGGTAATTCGTCGATACACGGCAGAAGCGACTATCTGAGGAACGATATGGTAGAATATTACCACTGAAAAATTAGAATGTTAAACTTTTCCACAAGAAAATTGGATCTAAATTGAGAAGGTTGGTTCATGATATGAAAAGATGGTGTGAGACATTGAAATGGAAATAGGCTTTCTTTTTTTCTTTCTTTCTTTCTTTGAAATAGACAGGCAGCAGTACTTCTGTGGTAGGTAGGGAATAAGGGGTAATATTTTTGACTTCAAAAAACCAAATTGCCGCTCACAACAACGCGCTATGGCTATAGAGCTAAGCACTGCATTCGCTAGACGAATGGGTTCTAACCCCACCGTCGAATGTCCCAAAGAATGGATTTCTGTATTTTCCCCATTTCCATTTCCAGGCAAATGCTAGGACAGTTTCTATTTATACTCCACAGCCGATTACTTTCACTTCTTTATCCAATTTCATTCCTTATCATTCATTTCATCTTCATCAGCTCATCAGCTAAGTTTGGCGTCAGGAAGGGCATCCTGCCGTAAAAATATGCCATACAATTACTTCTCCCATCCTCACTGAACCCGTATATGGTAAATGAATCTATGCGTTAGACTTACATTGTTGGATTGAAAATAAATATTAATAATAATGGCGTATGGCCTCCAGAGAGGCCTGGTGCAGGTCTTTTTCTAGTAGACAGCCTATTAGGCGACCTGCATGTCTGTGAAGATGAGGGCCCTACCTAGGATGATTACTAATGTTGAATACGCCACATACTCCCAGCCCAGAGCCATTGGAATTAACCAATTAAGGTTAAAATCACCAACCTGGCCGGGATTCGAACTTTAGTTGGTTCTGCCTCCTGTCCCCGCTCGATGACTGCTCCAGAGCAAGCTCGCCCCCCGCCTTTTATAGCCGACTGGCTTGGCGCGTGTCCGGGACCCTCTGAACCGAAGGCCAGTACGCCGACCATTCAGCCAACGAGTCGGATAGGTTTGAAAATGGGGAAGGCCCTATAGGCAACATTCTTTCACAAGATTTCTACACATGAGAAATCTCAACATTATCTGTGTGGTACACGGTGCAAGTACAATACAAAGAATGAAACCTAAAATTACCTTGAACTTCACGAAGAAGTGATGTTCATTATCGTGTCATTTCATTGAGGTCTTGCCTACTCTGATTTGCTGAAAATGTTCGTCATGGGAAAAACAAAAATGCTGATGAAATTGATAATTAAGTGCCTGAAATTGTTCTTGTGGGTTAAAAGAAGCCTACAGCTGGGAGTCCATGATATGATAAAATAATATAGCAAATACAATAATTGTTAGGCTACTAAAATATCTAGATACCCAACCAGGACGCAATTCATACAAGTGTTCGACACATTAGAATAGATGGTAAATATGTTTTATGGCGGAATTTAATGCAGGAATGAGATGCAGAGCAGCCAAAACATAACTCTGTACCTAAAACTACATTGTTTCTTTCATTGTATTAACATGCGTTCAGGGAAAAGTTAATTGTAAAACTTATGCTTAAGTGTTGACGACTGAAAACTAAATTAGAAAAACATCAACAGTTCACAAAAACTCAGAACCTAAATACGGTAATGAAAAGCCACATAGGCCTAATTATTTGTAACAAAGCAAAGTTTTAAATGTGTACTTTCTAGTCAACATGAAGTATTCCTTTTCTATCCGTATACTCTTCCAGTATTACCTTTGTATTGATACTTTGTCAACAATATATGTATTTCAAGCCATGTACCTACACAAAAACATAATTATTGTCGGATGAGAGGGGGAATGTTTTTACGTTGGGATATAAACTGTGGATTCCATAAATACGAAGTATGCACGTTAAGTGCAGTATAGAGAGTGTATCGAAATTATACCGATAAAAAAAGTCATTGTGTTATATAAAGAACGATGGCATAATGGAATTGGCGGAGAAACATTTTCTTTTCGAGAAAATGAGGTTATTTTCTTACTTTCGGACGCGCGATTCAGATTGACAAATTCATCGTATTTGCTGTTGCAGAGCACATACCGCCGCCCGTTACTCTGTTTCATGGAATGCTGGGGGGAAGTGGGATGATTATGCTCGGCGCGAATGCACAAGTTTCTTCTTTCGAACACACAGTAATTAAGACGCACGATACACCCGATCATTTCTCCTCTCGTCTGTTGGTCTCAGTAACGTTATTACTTAACATGCGTGAAGATGCAGCGCCGCCGCCAAATGATCATTTACTCACAACATTGTAAAAGGAGTGCAATGCTGAACTAAAGAAACAGTACGCCAAATGGTTTGATTGCAGCTAATGTTCAATATTCTACCCTTCTACTTCCGATCTTCACGTATATGAGAGGTAAATTGTCTGAGCGCGGAAGTCATTTAACTGGCCCACCACAGCTCGCTGGATAATGATCATTTAATCGCTGTGTGACACGGCGATTGAAATGCTGTCAAGTGTCATTATGACACAGCCAAATTGGCTGCCGAATACACACAGGAACATCTTCCAATAATCCAGGCAGTGATCCTACCAAGAAACGGCAGTATTCCTCACTGTTCACGCAAGGTGGAAAGATATGTGGCCCAAGTAATTAGTCACCAACAATGCCGACCCTAATATTGACACTAAACCGATGCTGAAAGGTGCGAATTACTGTCACATGAGTGTTTTCTTCCTTCCGCCCTCCTTCAGGAGTAACCTATTGTACCAGGAAGGCATATGCCCTGGCACATATGTGTTATAAAATCTTTATTCATGAAAGAACGGTTAAGTTACGATGTCCGAACAGCTGTACGAGAGAACGTTCTCGTCTCTACTGCTCTGTGTGAGGAAAACAACATGGGAGGGGGTAAGGTCGAGTGATGTCAGCACCAGATGTATCTCACCTCCCCGTAGAAACGTCTCGAAATAATTATTATACTTCTCAACGATTTGACCGATACATACGAGACTAACACCAACTCGTAGCTCACATTTAAAATATACGACGTTGCAAATTTGAGATTAATCCGCCTAGTGGTTTAAAAGATATGATGAATTGAAATTTGGAATGTATAACCACCCCTCTGTCGCCTGAATCAGAGAGCTTGCTTCCAGCCGGACATAAATAGGCCGACGATCCTAGGGTATAGTCAGTGTGTCTTGAACTCTACGACTCGATCATGACTAGACGTCATTAAGCTCCGTCGCGCTTCGCGAGAGATATGAGAGTTATAATCTATAACTTTGAATTTGCGCGAGGTCGTAGGAAGTGAAGTTTCAACTGCGTCGTGACGTGTGAGATGTTGTAAAGTTTTCTCAAACTGAGTTTTCGTTGTATAAGATTTACGAGTGTCTTAACTGAGTGATTTTACGATAGAGACTGTGCATTGAAGAATAATTGATAATACCAGTGTTTAACTTACCATTCGACAGTATTGTGGACTTCGTTAATCTCTTATATTTTTGAACTTTGTCGTGATCGTTGACAGTGACAGCATACTAGGAAATTGTGCGTGTTAAACTGAACTTTCAATTTACGACAACTTCATTAACTTTGAGACACATTTCTCGTATACAATTATGATTATTAACTGTTTGAAATACCATTCCATTCGAATATTCAATAATTAATGGGAGTAAATGTGAGTATTTTTCACGCATTTTCTCGAACTTTCGATTATTACCATAAGAAACGAACTGAATGTTAAGGACATTTTATGGCAATATTAGGTCACACGAACTCGTGTCATGCAAACTCATTCACAAAAACCTCTTAAGCTGTGAACATTAGTATTCAAGAGACTGTTATAGGAGTGACATTAATTGCATTTTCTCGAGTGATTCACGGACCGTGATAGTTATTCTACGATTGAATTTGAGACTTAATCAGTGATTATTATGAACTGTGATAGTGTCCAATTCATGTTTTATAAACTGTGAGTGAAAGACTGTGTTTTCGATTTTGAAAACGACCTCAGGTCGTTACTGCATTAACTTGACTTATGGTTCAAACTGTAGCATAGACCGTGATATTCTGAGTCACGTATTTAATATCGTAGAACAAATGTGCGAGTACAAACTGTGCATTAAAGACTTATGTCAGTGTAAAATACAACTAATCAATGATAATTAAGAGTCCTACAGCTCGTTGTATTGTGCCAATTGAACTTTCCATGTTTCAACATTTCTCTTTAAAAGAACATCGGAAATCTTGGCGAAGTGTCGTGATATTACACTACCTAGGACGTCATCTCCAGCGTGGCATTAATCGTGGTTTCTTCGTGGGATATTCGTGGTATCCAGCGAGGGATTGTTCATGGTTTCTTCGAGGGATGATAACGTGGTGCCTTCATGGGATGGAACGTGTTACGCTGCTGGTGCCGAGTTCGAGTTTGGGCTGCACGCTGCAGAAAGTTCCAGTCACCAAGCCGCAGGACAGTACTTCATCAATCCCTATGGGCATATTACAGGTGATATAAGTGTATTTCATATATTTTTGAGTGAGTAATTACACTTAGACACTAACTGACTTTCTAATCCTACTGTTTATAATAATTGCAGGAGGTTATTCAGGAAGACTTCAGCTCTTATTTTGAACTGTAGGTTTCTCTTTAATGTTTATGTAAATTGAAGTAATTTCACTTAGATGAACTATAGGGCTTGCCATAAAAGAAGTGCACTATTTTACCGTCGTGTGTTATTGGTTTAGATCAACTGTAGGAGTTTTCAGCAAGTGATTGAAAATATTTATTTGAACTATCAGATTGTTAAAGGAAGAGTGAGTTAATGTTATGTTTAATAATCTTAGAAAATCTTTAGCTTTGCATCCCAAGTGATGGACTTAATTTCTATGCAATCTAGAAATTTGGTTAAATGAAGTGCTATGAACAAAGTGTTATTTTAAATTTGACTCTATATAAGAGATCCTAGATGATCTGTACGGTGTTTGAGATCTCAGAAACATGGTATTCATTTTAGACACTATTAACATCAAGTAGATATCTCAGAATATAAGAACGCATATATTTAAGTTCTACATTCTGAAAAGATCGATTGAAAATTTAAGTTTGATAAATCAACAGCAGGATGATTTACTTGAGAATATCAATAAATATTGTCAAAAATTTTAGTTACCATATTATTCGCCCTGCGAAATTATCCTTCTCTGTACCTGCTCCAATAGTAACCGAACATAACCTGAGATCCTTCCCATGCTCTGGCCAAATAAACATTTCTCTGTACAATATCAATGGACACAAATTTTTAATGACGTGGTTGGTGGCGATCAGGGTTTCGGACGCCATAAATTAGCGCGGTTTCTCTCCCGTTGCGATTTGATGCGCCGTAGGCTAGGTGCATACAAGCCATGTCTTCGTTGGTGTACCGAAACGAAGTCATTTTCACCCATTGATACCGCATACGTAGTAGCCAATATGGACAGAACAGCCTACTGGGGCTGCCAAGAGACTGTGAATGAGAACCTTGTACATTCACGCGGAGCAATATCATCACACTTCCCCTTCCTTCCCTGAAGCTCAGCAGCAGGCAGTTGTATGCTCTCTGGAACAGCAAATACGGCGATTTTGTCGATTTGAATCGCGGGCCTGGAAGTAAGAAAGTAGCCTCTTTCCATTGAAAGGAAACATTTTCCTTGCCAATCTGATTGCACCATCATTCATTACATAACACGAAGAACATCTTTGAATATTTGTCGGTATAATTTAGATACATCCTGTATAGGAAATATGAGCTCTTAAGGTCTGGACTTGAGTAAATGTGAAAAGATATTCTTCTTGTTCATTTCCTGTTCTGTTTCTTCGACTTCTTTTTCTTCTTCGGAGGACCAAGTCAGGTCCTCCTGACGTTGGCACTCACTGTGGTGAATGTTGTACGATCTCTAGCTAGATGAAAAAGTTTTTCAGCACTCTGAATTCAAGTTCATTATTTGATATTTCCAAGCCATGATGTTCGTCTCCTCACGGCACGTCTTCGAATCTGTATTTTGCCTTGTACAACCCGTTTTAAGATCAGGTAACCGTCATTCCTGACGATGTGATCAAGGTAAGAAATATTACAGCGCTTTATTGTTCGAATAGGTTCCCGACGTGCCCTCGCCTTTCTGTGTATTTCTTCATTCGTTAGTCGAGTAATCCACTCAATACTCCGGTGGGTTCACATTTCAGAGACTTCCAAGCTTTTCACTGATATGTTCTTGAGGGTCCATGTTTACACAACGTACAGCAATCACTTGAAGATCCGTTGCCTACGTTTTAAATTTAGGTAACCATTACAAACAAATAATTATCTTAGTTTAGTGAATGTTCTTTGTGCTCTTACTATCCGCTATTTCACTTCTTTCTCTGGATCAAGTTGTTCAATGACAATGGCACCCAGATATATGAAAGCGTTTACATTTTAAATTCGGTTGTTTAGTTGTAAGGTTGCCTCAGCAATGGTAGGTCTGCTGAACATCATGAATTTGGTCTTCGCTGAATTTCTTGTTAGTACTATTTCCTCACTTACTAGTCTTACTGAGCATGAGTCGGAGACCATCAAAATTGTCACACATCCGCATGCCTTATGTTGTTAATTTCACCACCATTTACTTTTAATCCACGTTGATGATTTTGCTAAAGCTGTTTTGATCTCTTTCCTGAGTAAAGGTTGAATGAAAATGGAGATAAAATACATCCCTTTCTGACCTCCTCTTTGGATGGCTACCCCATTTGTAGGTTGATTTCCGAAACGGACAACGGCCTTTTGTATCAAGTAAATATTTGCGATCATATTTGCTGCCAAATCCTCCATCCTGTAGTACTCTTGCAAGTTTTGGACGTTGCACCCTGTCAAATGCCTTTTCAAAATGAATGAAACCAGTAAACTCGTCTTGTTAATCTAAGCAGTTCCGAATTAAGATATACAGTGCAAACAATGCTTATCTTGTACCACAAAAGTAATTCTGAATCCAAACAGTGTTTCGTCGATGTATTCTTTACACTTTTTACTGATATGTTCTTGAGGGTCCAAGTTTACACAACATTTAGCAATCACTTGACGATTCGTTGTCTACGTTTCAAATTTAGCTAGCCATTACAAAAAAGAATTATCCTAGTTTAGTAAATGTTCTTTGTGCTATTGCTATCCCGTATTTCACCTCTTTCTCGGGATCAAGTTGTTCAATAACAATGGCACCCAAATATATGAAAGCGCTTACTCTGTTATGTTACGGATTATCTGAAGGAATACTTCGTGGAGCATGAGGCTTATTAGCCAATGGTCTGTTCACATACATGCCTCCTGCTTCTGTGGCAGCGTGATGAATATAGATAAAACCAGTCGAATGGGATGTCTCCAGTTACATATAGAGCATTAAACAACATTACCAATAACTGGATATGGTCATCGTCAATCATTTTAAGAACAGCTTGGATGTTATCTGGATCTGGTGATTTCTTGCTTTTTGAAATTTTCACAGAGTATAGCACTCCTGATTCAGGTTTATCAGGGCCTTCAATGCTAGCCCGTTGGTTAGTTTCCTCAACTCACTGATCAGAGAAATGTTCCATCTGATAAATTTCCCTAATGTTTAAAACAACTTGTCATTAATAATAGGCCTGTCCTTGGCATCAATCAGAACATAAAGGTTTCGATTTCTATACATGCCTGCTGTTTCCTTCAGTGTGTGAGGTATGTTGAACAGGT
Organism: Anabrus simplex; assembly: GCF_040414725.1. Classification (NCBI taxonomy): domain Eukaryota; kingdom Metazoa; phylum Arthropoda; class Insecta; order Orthoptera; family Tettigoniidae; genus Anabrus; species Anabrus simplex. The sequence continues at coordinate 794,524,551 of NC_090266.1, forward strand.
CATATTTAGACTGTAAGTTATCTATTTACACACATTGTTCTTTCATCAAGCTCTCTTTAGCAGCACGTACATATTTCCTTATGTGGCCTGTAATTTTTTTTGTATTTCACTGCTTCATTTTTCATTAATCTTTGTTGATCCATTATTTCAAGAATATCATTTGTCATTCGTTCTGTTTGCTTCATTGGGTATACAGGTTCCACTGTTTAAATGTCAGTTAGAGGTACTTCTTCAACATAAAGATCAAAAGATCAAATGCTGTTTCACAGTAATTGGTATTTTTATTGATTTCCTTTAAATTCTTACTCAAATCCTGAGCAATTTTATGCTGAGTTTCACAATTTTGCAGATTAGCGGTGTTTAATACGTTCCTTCTAGGCTTATTCTTTATGGTCTTCGGACGGGCTCTTACAATAGTTATCGATGGATTATAATTCACTTTGGTGGAAATTTCTGAAACGCTTATTTATTAGAATTTAATTTTTTTTCTTGTTGAGTCAAGATTCTGAGAATCATCTTTAGGAAATTTCCACGTGTCTGCATGACATTTTGGAAGTTTGTACAACGTATTGTGAGAATCATTTGATGTTCTATAGAAACTCCGAACAGCCTTCTCCCAGTCATTGCATTTACCAAGCCGAAATTCACCTACCAAGGCGGAGCGATGTCCTTGACCGTTGTTTGCTTTGAAATCGCGCATAATGACAGTAATTTCGTCCTTTTCCATGTCTTTAAGAACAGTGCCAATTTGTTCATAGGATATTTCTACTTCGCCATCATATTTTTTGTCCACTGTTGGTGCACATATCTGCAAGATGATTGCGTTAAAAGTTGAGCATGAAAATTGTAATAACATGATTTGATCTAAAAGTGTTAAAGTTTGCTGACAGACTTTGTAAGTTTAGAATTTACAAAGATTCCAACTTCGTTTCTATGATGTTTATCATTATCCTCACTACTAGAATTGTATAGTGTACCGTAATCACGATGATACTTACCTACACCAGGCCACCAAACTTCATTAATATACAATAATGGTATACTTAATCTAACTATTTCCTTTATAAGATTGTCAAATATGCCGATAGTAGTATACTAGCTGCAATATTTAAGGGAACTTTGGCCTGACTACAAGAAATGAAACAACCAATGAGGAACCTGGTGTGAAGGAGTGGTTAAACAGAAGCTTGAACGAGAAACATTATTTTCAATGTCAGCATGGACTTTAAGATATTGCTTTCCGAATCGTAGACAACAAAAATACATTTTCGAAGACATGCGAATTGACCACTGAAGCTTGTGAAAAGAGGAGTTTGCACGCAGTGACAAGAATTTGTGCAGGGACGAAAGAGTCACTCCATAATCAAGACCCCCTACGCATAAACAGAAAATGCAGAAGCGTGTCGCTAATCCCGATGATAACGAAGAGGATGTTTAACGTAGGAAATTTTTTCGTTTATGACAAAGGGGAATTTCCTTCAACAAATATGATTGCTTCGAAAAGGAGGAGAAAAGTTAACTACACAGGCCCAAAATCTTCTACGTGTTCACTGCTAACAGTAACCGGGTATAAGTACAACAATATAAATGACGGTCGGAAAATCCTCATGGAACATTGGGGTACTGTTGCCGTTCGAATTAAGTTCTTGATAACAGCTCATAATTTGAGACTTCCAGAAGATTAACGCTCTATAAATTACCTGTATGGAACATGAGACAACCAGAATAAAACGAGAAAATATATTTCGTAGATATCATCAGGGAAGGAAGATCTGAAAGTCCCTCCAGCGAAAGGAAGGAGGCTATTGTGTATCGGGCAGGTACGGCGAGGACAGGTTTCACTCAGTGAATAAGTGGATATTTCATTCACAAGGACACTTGCGCGATTCAGACTCTCATCAATGAATTCAAACATTTTTATAGACTAGTTTCAGAATAGATATCTGAATTACCTCAAAGAAGGATCTATGATAATAATGGACACCCATGATATTCTGTAGTGTTGAATGAAATACCTAAAACTACATCACGGAAGAAAGACTGGTTGGATGAAGGAAATATTGAATTTCACCCCACTGAACTAAACCCGGAATTACTGCTGCGCTTTGCGCCTTTTAAACGAGCAGGCAAAGTTTATGAACTTGAAAAAAACAGCAAAAGAGATGGACATCATGTAATCAGACTACCTCCATACCACAGTCAGTACAATCCTCTCGATCTGATATGGGTTTAGACGAAAGGTGACGAACATAACCCTGTGCTTCGATTTCTGACGTCGACATATTATAAATGATGCACTTGACAGAGTGACGAAGAAACACTCTCTTCCACGTGTTAGACACGCAGAACAATTGCAAGAGGAAGATTTCCAAAAATAGCTCAACTGAGATGAGATTTTGCGACCAATTTTTATTAATCTGAAGAGTGACAATGACGAATCAGGCTTAGATGATATCGGAAGCGAGGATTTACTACAACTCTAGTATTAGGTACTCTTATTGCCGCCACATCAACTTCTTGACTGGGGGTTTGAATAGGATTGGAAATTAATCTTCTATTCTTTATTCCCTTAATAACTGATACAAAAAATATGATATCGACAGAAGCTTCTTTAAAATACTTCCTTGTACAAGCCCTAGCTTTGGGTACACATTTTCATTATAAATCACGAGGACGAGGATTATCTACTGACGCAATGATGAGCTACGAACAAGACATATAGTAAGTAATTATTTACTGCCAAAAATTCGCTGTCGAATTATGCATGCTGCTGCTGCTGTACTATGCTACTATATTACTGTACTATTACATCTTGTTTATTAACGCACGCAGGTCCAGTGCCCACTCCGAAGCTAATCCATGGCTACATGCAACTGCACTCTTATGTCATTAGGCGCTGTGTTTGTTCTTTAAAATGCTATGAGTGTCTCTCATAGCAGTATGGATTCATCCATAGAACTTCATACTTCCCGAAGTTGAGTCGCTTAGGTGACATTCGTACCAATGTCAACGTTTCAGTTTTGAAAGTGAAGTGGAACTCTCTTGGATTGTTTCCAAGGAATACGTGCACAGAAAGTGCCACTGGAGATCCTAAGCATGTTGTAATGTATGTAAATAACATTAGTAAGAATATCTGAATAAATAAAATGATTCAAAAACATATTAAAGTAATTGAAATTAAATCGACGAAATGTCCATAGTAGGAGCGCCAGAATTCGACAGAATGGATCCTTCGAATATAGATAGACCATGATAATTCTTTATCTCCCAGGGCGTGTACATAATGCTGCGTGCTGGTACATCTCCTTTTGGCCTTACCTAGCCTCCTGAAAATGACTAAATGGGCAGGAACTGCACCGAGATTCATCAATAACTCCATCTGACTCTAAAATAACTAACTAACTATATTCTCGATAAAATCCGTGCATGAGCACCTCATCAACACGCCAAAATATACATACATATAATGCACACACGAAATGTTGCTGGAAGACTCCATATTTACAATAACAACAATGAAAACAGTGGTAAAACTGAAGCGAGGACCAAGCCACCATTTGCAGTTGGTCCGTTGAACAGTGCACATACAGCATATGTAGATAAGTACCCTACACTGTCTCTGTGTATCAAAACGACTTGTAGATTCTCATAATTTGCCCTTGTTATCTCACACAGATACTGAACCTCATAATACTGTGTTCACTGACTCTAACACTTGTTTTAAAGTTACATTCTCTTGAGCAACACACGCTTGTCATTCTAAAACGCACATTCTGGACAGTCTGGGATATAGCACCCCACAGCTATCACCTACATACTATACCAAGCGGCCACAGGTGGTACAATACTCAGTGCCTAAACACTCCACAATTGTAGGTCAGTCACGTTCCACAAATATCATAAGACTACCTTCCACAAACGTTTGAAATCCAGTCCAGCCCAGCGTGTTTAGATCATTCTCGTGTCACTGCAGTATAGTGTTGTGGAGTTTCACTTCCTTATCGTGGGCTCCTCGCCGTATGATTACATGCATTTATAGACATTAGCTTCTCCCTTCCTCTCACATGATACGCCTAGATTGATTCTGGCCAGCCAATCATGAGTAGATCCTCTTGACAAGACCACGCCCTGAACACCTTCAACGGACTCTGGAGCGTTTCACACGAGTAATCAGAACTTTCCAACTACAACCACAATTCCACCTCATCAAATTTAGGGCTATACACATGACTCATCCAAATTTTCCAAGCTATGAATAGCAACGTTTTCCAAACAGTTGTACATAGCAAATTACTCATACCACATATGGAGACCTTCCAGATTAAAATATTAGGAATACATATACGAATGAAATAATAATAATAATAATAATAATAATAATAATAATAATAATAATAATAATAATAATAATAATAATAATAATAATAATAATAAATCGAATACTGGCAATAATAATAATATCTCTCACTTTTAAATACAGTGCGGGGATGTTATATATGTACTCTCACAAAGTGAATGATTGTGACACGGCCTAAAATAATGGCAAACTTTGTTAAAGTTGCAAGTCATACAATCGACAAACCTGGTTGAATTGTTCATTAAACTCTTGATGATAGAGTTCGTGGGAAATAACAGTTGTATTCATAAAACCTTAAAATGATCGTTGTTGTGAATAATAACTCTTGATTTAAAATATTTCTTGATGAAACATCTATAAGATATTCGATGGACATTCCTTAATTTTTATATAAGATTGAACGCTTCAGGAATAAAAGTCAACGCCTTGCCCAAGCAGTAAAGTTATTTGTATAACTGAATACTGGTTCTGTCAGCTTACTCCGTCGAGATTGAACCCATGAATCTGAGATGCCAGACACACTCCCCTTGATACACCGAAGCAGCTTATGAAAAGGTAAGTTTATAATAGACATGGTCAGGAAAGAGGACCTCATGTTAATGAATTCAGTGAGATAATCTTCCAAAGTGCAATTTGGCGTGAAAAAAGAGGAGCAAATATACTTCTTCTAAGTTATAGAACACCTCCATTAACATATTAACTACCGTGCGAGTTGGCCGTACGGTTAAAGGCGTACGGCTGTGAGCTTGGTTTTTTATTTTGCTAGTTGTTTTATGTCGCGTCGACACAGATAGGTCTTACGGCGACGATGGGACAGCAAAGGGCTAGGAGTGGGAAGGAAGCAGCCGTGGTCTTAATTAAGGTACAGCCCCAGCATTTGCCTGGTGTGAAAATGTGAAACCACAGAGAAAGCTGTGAGCTTCAATCCGGGCGATAGTGGGTTCGAATCCCACTGTCGGCAGCCCTGAAGGTGGTTTTCCGTGGTTTTCCATCTTCACACCAAGAAAATGCTGGGGTTGTACCTTAATTAAGGCCACGGCCGCTTCCTTCCAACTCCTAGGCCTTTCCTATTCCATCGTCGCCATAAGACCTATCTGTGTCGGTGCGACGTAAAGCCAATAGCATAAAAAACATTATCTTAAATGGAATGCAGCAAGAGTATAAAAGAAACTGAATAGGAACGCTTCCATTTCATTGTGGGGTCCGATGACGATGATGTTGATGATGATGTATTTTTTCAACTGGCTTTACGTCGTGCCAACAGAGATAGGTCTTATGGTGACGATGGGAAAGGAAATGGTTAGCAGTGGGAACTCACGCGGTGATGATGATGATGATGATGTTGATAATTATTTATTATTATTATTATTATTATTATTATTATTATTATTATTATTATTATTATTATTATTATTATTATTATTATTATTTTAAAGGGTCTTCGGTCTCATCGTAGGCTACATTCTCCCTTTTGATTTCTATATATTTTCAATTCCAATATCCATTACTAGTAGTCGCATCCAACCTTGTAGTGGAATATGTTGTAATTCCTTATGAAGTTATGATATGGGCCAATGGAAGGTGATCAAACCATCCAAATGGGCAAAGAGGAGGGAGGAATGTACTCGATTTACACACTGTCCCACCAAGTTAGGAGCTAATTACTTGCCATAGAAGGATGACCTGCCGAGGTGGATAATTCTGTTTCAAACTTTTCTCTAAATTTTTATGTATTCGCAGCAAACGTGCTATAGCTGCTGAAGATGTTGTACAGGAGGGCATGACTAGTGCTTCTGATAAATGACCTCCGTGTATTTCCACCTTCATTAGTGTAGTATTCTCACTGGGAAATGTGCCCCTTTCATAGATCACAATTATTGGATGGACTAAGAATTTATTTATTTGGAGGTGGTAGGCTTGAATTCTGGTGCTGACAATGGTTATTCGAACTGTCGTTTCACCCAGGATTTCTGCATTCAATTGTAATTAATTTCGAGTTCCTATTCAACCTGTAGTCTGTATACATTAGTGTGCACCATACGGGGACACGGACCATAAAACATTTCTGCGTTCGCAAACACATTAGGGTGAAAACTAAGGACATCCAAAACCTCTATTATGAACTAACACTAACTCATATTGCTTCTAGCTGATGTGAAGTAGCTTCCGTTTTAATTGCTATGAAGATAATAATCTACTGTTATTTATTTAAGTGCCGTAATAACGAAATTCTAAATATGTAATTTGGCTCCACTGACAGAGCAATAACGCTGCGTACTGTTCCATCCCCAACATTCGAAGACAACCAGCTCGCTCGATACGAGAACATTGAGCCAGTCGGTCCCTCATAAATGATTTCGGTTGGCATTTGTGGTAAACTTTGCATATATAGAACCCCTGCCTCCCTGTGTTTCTGTGCATGTGTTGCAGTTAAATATGACTTGCCTGGTTACAGCAGTTCCGATCTCCGTTGGAGAATGGCAAGATACGAGCCTGAAGGCTTCAGAGCATTTGCAGTCCTGATTCCTTTCCAACGTTGAAGTAAATAGGTAAGTTAAAATCAGAAGAACATCTGGCTTGCAATTAAAACGCATTGTAGTAAATAGGCAGCTCATCAAGACTACAATTAGCCTATATGAAATGATGATACACAATTAAATTTGACAACTTTTGAAGTATTGATTTTTACATGAACTCCTCTCAAAAACGCTTGCTTTATTACATCGTACTGATATTACTTTATTCGTATTCTTCGTGATTTAGTTGGTGTGTTCATTAGTAGTGCTATAAAGCATGAACTGAAGAGATACCATGGCCTATGTTTCACTTTATTGTACTTTTTGTGAAGAATATTTCCTTTCAGTCAATTGAAATTTCATTAAAGTATTATGCAATTTATGCATATTACTGCATATCACATAAAGTACTTGAATGTTCTCCCTTATTCTATGATGCATACAGCATATTATTTCCTGTATTGGATTCAAAGTAATTATACGACTAACGACGATGTGATAAATCATCATAGAATGCTTCTCAGGAAGTTGGCAGGGTGAAAGTATGCAAGACTTGAGACATGAAAATTATACACAGTGATATGATTTCTAAGAACTACACATAATGTAGCCTATGAACAGAAAATCAACCAACAATTAAAACGTAAATGTTTGCCTTTAATCAATGATGCTTTTCCCACTACAAATGTTTAGATAATGTTGAAGCGAACAATTAACTTTGTGTATTTGTTGTATTATCTTCTTTACGTCTCACCGACACAGATATGTCTTATGGTGACGATGGGACGATGGAGTGGAAAGAGAGCGGCCGTGACCCTAATTAAGGGTTAGCCCCAGCATTTGCCTGGTGTAAAAATGGGAAACCACGGACAACCATCTTCAGGGCTGCCGACAGTGGGGTTCGAACCCACTGTCTCCCGGATTCAAGCTCAGAGCCGTGCGTCCCTAATCTCTCTTTCATTTATCATTTATCCACCTCCACAGCGTAAGATTTAACGTTATTAGCCGCCCACCTACAACGTCCGGGTTCGATTCCCGGTACTGTCAGAACTGTAAAACTGATAGGAGGACTTGTAAATGAGAATACTTACCCTCCTGCCAATCTTAAAATATCTAGCAGTACAGGTATGTGATTAACAAGGGTACATGCAGCTCCCCTCAAGCTCGGGAAGAATATACGAATTAGCATTACGTCTTCCTGGAACCTTTAACACTAGAACCGCCGGAGCGGTCAAAATGACCGCTACACATTTTCAAAGCCTTATTTTGACCACATTTTTGGTCCTATTGTAAAGAGCTTCAGTGACTTTTCCTGATTACCGGTCAGAATCATCCGTATTAAATTTAATTAATTTTGCGTCATTGGATAGGACGTAGGTAACGAGTATACCTAGAACCGCCGGAGCGGTCATTTTGACCGCTGTATTGATTATCATAATAAAATGCGTTAGAACATGTGCTTATTCCTCTGGTTGAGATAAAATTTGTTTATAATTATTCTCCCTGCAATAATGTAAGCACAACAATGAAACTCTGATAGTCTATGCACGGCCATTGTTCAATTTCCTATTTATTCATTTATTGAAAGGCGGCTACGAGGGCTAATTAGTCACTCTCCTCTGAGAGTAGAGAACATTCTTCTGCTCTCGCAATCCTCTTCAAGGCCTCCCTCACCCCTCCTCTCTCCGTGAGGCAATCACAACCTTGGGACAACTGTCCACTAATCTCTCTCGTCAGTCTGGAGCCACAGCTTCGTCAGCTTGTCACAGACCATGGCTCGTAGACCACCGACCCTTACCGATGAAGAATTACTCACTCTACTGCATGACATTCCAGATGATATGTCTGAAGTTGAATGTGACCCAGATGTAGAGGACCTACGAGAAGAAGCTGCGGACGAAGATTACTACCAACCAAGTGTCCATTCTGAAAGCAGTGATTCAGATGATGCTGAATACCAAATTGTTGAACCAGGTAAGTTACAATAATGATATACGTTATCTTGATGTCAACATTTCAACTTTGGTACTGAAATTCAACATTTAGACTGCAATAATTGCAGGCATAATTATTATGCCTGGTATAGGCCGAGAACTGAAAGTTATCAATTGTTCTATTACAGCAGCAGAAAATGTAGTACGAAAATCTGGAAATAAGAGGGGACGAATCAACACAAGCCTCCCAGGAACAAGTAATACGTTACTAGGTACAGACGGCATCACGGAGTGGACTGTAGGAGAGTTTGGGAAGACTACACCTGGCAGGATGGCTTGTCACAACATCTTGAAAGAAAATCCAGGACCTACTCCATATTCAAAGCGGTATGTTTCTGACGATAGTGTAGCGAGTGCATGGCGTCTTGTTATTGATGAGTCTATATTGAAACACATCAAACACTGTACGGAAACGGAAGCAAAACGTGTTCTAGGTGATGAATTGTGGAGTGTAAGTTTAGAAAAACTGGAGGCATTCATTGCCTTAGTGTATGCTTGTGGTGTTCTTGGAGCCAGTAACACTGAACTTGATGAACTCTGGTCTAAAAAGTGGGGGCCACCATTCTTCAGTGAAACAATGGGGAGGAATTGTTTTCGAGAAATTCAAAGATTTTTGCGTTTCGACCTCAGAACTACAAGATCAGAACGTTTGAAGACTGATAAATTTGCGTTAGTATCAAAAGTATGGAACAAATTAATTGAAAATTGTCAATTGACTTATATTCCAGGTGAAAATCTGACGGCTGATGAGCAGCTTTTCCCAAGCAAAACAAGGTGTCCATTCTTACAGTACATGCCGAACAAACCAGATAAATTTGGAATTAAGTTTTGGCTTCTTGTGGACGTTGACTCAAAGTTCCTGTGCAATGGGTTTCCTTACCTAGGAAAAGACGATCTCAGAGGACGTGACGAGACTCTTCCCGAAAGTGTAGTAATGAAGTTGATGGAACCATTTCAAAAGAAGGGGCGAAACGTGACTACAGACAACTTTTTTACAACAGTGAAACTTGGTAAGAAGTTGAAAAGTAATGGTACGAGTATTGTTGGAACCATTAGACGATCAAGGAGAGAAATACCTAAAGCTGTGAAGGCTATGAAAGCTAGTCTTTACGACTCAACTCTCCTGAAACATTCCAATGACACACTTACTGTTTATCAAGGTAAACGAAACAAGAACGTCCTTTTATACAGTACTTTGCACTCAGAAGTTGAAATTCAAGCTAATCCCAAAAGGATTCCCGAAACAGTAGACTTCTACAACAATACAAAATATGGTGTGGACGTGGTGGATCAAATGGGAAGAAAATATACTGTTCGGTCCGCTACCCGAAGATGGCCTGTTCATGTATTTCATAATATTCTTGACTTGGCAGCAATCAATTCCTGGATCATTTTCAAAAAAGTGACCGGGAAGAAGATCAGTCGCCGAAATTACATCCTGAAGCTAGCAGAGGAGCTTCGTATGGGGTACATGGAATCGAAATCTAAGTATGTGGAAAGAGAACCCGAATTTAGGGAGCCTGTGGAAGGAAATGTACAGAGGAGGCAATGCCAAATGAAGAAATGCAGGAATAAGACAAACTTTACCTGCAGAAAGTGCAAACGGCGAGTGTGTGGTTCTTGCTCAAAGGACATAACTAAGGTCGTAGTATGTAGTTCCTGCTTCTAAAGACGCAGAATTGCATCAGCGTGTGCAAATACACTAAAGGAAAAGAAAGACAGTGTTTCAAAAATATGGTGTGGTACGTGGATTTGGCAAACATGTTTCAGGTCATAAATTACACTAAATAAAATGTTACGGTAATTTTCTTTTCTGTTAATGTGTAATAACTATTTTACAGTTTAGACTAAAAGAATTTGAAGTAAAAGCAATGTTTGTTTATTAGATAAGTGTGTTTTAGAGAAACATATCTGTGTTTGTAATAAATTACGAAAATATTACATTTACAATACAATGAAATAATTTGTTTCTTTTCTGCTTTAGATCCCATAATTAATGTTTTATAAACTTAGTAACACATATTTGAAAGTATGACAATGAGTTACTATACGTATTTAGAATAAAAATTATAATTCCAATACAGCGGTCAAAATGACCGCATCGGCGGTTCTAGGTATACAATATGTTCCGGCGGTTCTAGTGTTAATTCTGTAGGTAGTTATGCAACGTCCATAACAGGGTTTGTATTTATCTATAGACATGTATATCTACAGAGTTTGGATTGTTATGTTTCTAGAAATGTTCATTATTGCATTCCTTTTATAGCAATGTTAGACGTGGACATGATTTTTATTGCGCCAGATTGTACGAAACACTTCCAAGAAATGTACATCCTTTTATTTACTAGTTCAATGAATGTTAAAATTGGTTTTTAACATTATTAATTGTAGGTGTTCGTTTCAAATTAGATATGAGTTGATAACTTAACGAAGCCGAGCGAGTTGGATACGCAGTACGGTGCGTGTAGTTATGAGCTTGTATACGAGAGCTGGTGAGTTTGAACTACACCGCACGCGACGCTGAAGAAAGTTCTCCGTACTTTCCTATTTTCGCAAAAGAATATGGCTGGGCTGTAACTTAAGGGCACGGTCGGTATCTTTAAGTGATATCCCATCCCTGCCCCAAATACTTGTATGTGTTAGTGTAATGTTGAATTGCTACCAAAAACTAGTGAACTTTCGGTGAAACTGGACGTAAACACGCATCTTCTTTTTATTCAGGCAAATTTTAAGACCTTTTGCTGGAACGGGAAACAGAGGAGAACTTTTTGAAAGCATTCCACATACCATAAATCCTCTCCAAGTTCAATATGTGGGGGCTTTCACTTGTAGATCGCTGAATGGAAATTGCTGTGGTACTTTTACCAAACCAGACATGATTCTTAATGCAGCATGAAAGGAGTCTTATACGTTGAATTCATTCGCACGTCGGAAATTCAAGGACATTAATAGTGAAATGCTATTTCGCGGAAATGGATAAGATTTCTACCTTCTGCTTCTTTACTGGGGCACGAACCCGACAACCTCAACTTTCGATTATCATGCAAGTAAGCATCTATTTATATGATGACTATTAATTCTATGATCTTCATACATCAACCTCTGCCCTAATCCCGAGAATAATCTTGATCTTAAAATACGTCGATGTTAGAAATTTATATATATAACAAAGAATTATCGGAAGGCTTTCAAGGTAGGAGGAAAAGTGCGTGTAAGGTTTTATAACCAAATGTACTATTAATATCACATGCTAAAGTGCATTGTGCAATATCCTGGACCTATATACATCTGCATTACGGAGCAAAAATTGAAGTCGACGACGATGTCATTGGTATGAAGTAACTCTCAACAGAGCAACACAATGGATTCAGCGAGACATTAATATATAATGTCAAACAACCAGAAGGTAAAATAAAACCAGGAACTGTTTTACAACATTCTTGTGCACTGTGGTGTTAAACAACAACAGACACACAATCATGTGGAGTAGGTCGACTTTTTTCATTTGCTCGTTATGCTACTGATTTAACGTCGCACTAACACACAGACGGTTTTCGGCGACGGAAGGATGGTGAAGGGCTAGGATTGGGAAGGTAGCGGCCGTGGCCTTAATTATGATACAGCCACAGTATTTGTATGATGTAAAAATGGGAAAACCACAGAAAACAAACTTCAGGGCAGCCGCCGGTGGGATACGAATACACCATCTCCCGAATGCAAGTTCACAGCTAAGCGATCCTATCCTCACGGCCAACTCGCTCGATGCTAGTCGACAAGTATTTACAACGGAGCACATGGAGATTTTTCAATTAGTTCACATTCATGACAGAAGACTTCCTTATCCGTGTATATGAATAAACCTCATATTCGCTCAACCGATCGGTGGAATAACAAATATGTTCAAATTTGTCGGTAAATTTCCTACATTTATGTACGCCGTGAGAACCTGTGCCTTTCTTCACACCTATTATACCTGTCATTGTTCTTGATGTATCTCATGATTTAGGGATATATAACATTTTAAGCTCCCTAAATATGTGCATGTAACTTGTCTAGTAATCAACACCTAACCATGCACACTCGACAACTAGACTTCATTAATTTTGATTAGTTGAGGTAAGTGAGCCGGCCACGCGGTGTGGGGGTAGCGTGCCTGACTTTTACCCGGAATCACCGGGTTCGATTTCAGGCCAGGTCAGCTAATTTTACCTGGATCTGAGGGCTGGTTCGTGGTCCATTCACCCTACGGGATTACAATTGAGGATCTATCGGACGGTGAGATGGCGGCCTCGGTCTAGCAAGCCAAGAATAACTGCCCAGAGGACTCGTCGTGCTGACCACACGACACCTGATTATCTGCAGACCTCCGGGCTGAGCAGCGGTCGCTTCGTAGGCCAAGGCCCTTCGGGGCTGTTGCGCCATGGGGTTTTGTGGGGGTTAGGTGAGTAGCATCATACCAACTTTCAGGGATGACTGACTTAAACTCCGTACTGTCCTTGATATTTAAAGCCGATACGAAATTCCGAAAGTGAAACTTCGAATATAGGCACGTGGCAGCTTGTGCTCAGTAACAGATTTATGGAAGCCTAGTTGAGCCACGCTGTTCAAGGAGTGCTATCATCCCAGCAAAGTTTGGCAACACGAACATTTGCACGTTCACATATACGGTCTCCCTCTTTCCTAGAGTTTATTCCAAAGTACGGGGGCCCGCTGTTTTGCAACATCTTCTTCATTTCATCCTATTGCTGACATCTTCAGGTTTTAAACAACGTCATGCATGTCGGCCATGATATTGTCAGTCTACCGCTTTAATGACCTTCCACGTGGTCGTATTTTTCCCGGATCATCTTGGAGAACTGTTTTAGTAACTGAGCCACCAGCAGAGATGCGCTTTCTTCACTTTTTCCACACTTGTAGCGACGCCAAGCTTTTGTCGAACATCTGCATTTCTTATGTGGTCACATCGAGTCAGTCCAAGAGTACATCGAAGCATCTTCACTTCCATTGTATGAAGAGTCTGCTCATGCTTTTTTGTCATTGGACGACATTCTGCAATGTAAATAGGTGCTGGGAGTACCATAGTCTTGTAAATTTTTGCCTTTAGATGGCGAGGCATCTTTTTATCGCACAGGAGTCCGTTGACTTGTTTCCACTGGATGAAAGCTTCATTTACTCGCTTCCGGGTGTCAAAAGTGGCATCACAGTTCGAAGTGACAACTGACCTTAGGTATTTAAAATGCGTAGTTTTCTGCAAGTCTTGCTGATTGATCCTTATGGTCCCACTAGTTTGGAGTCTACATTCTAGGTATTCGGTTTTCTGGGTGTTGAGACGTATACCATTCTCAGCTAATTTGTCTCTTCAAGTCTGTGCCTGGCGTTGGAGTCCAAGGCGTGAATTTTGTGCAAGTACCACATCGTTCCCATAAAGAAGGGTCCAAGGATGCGATGTCTGTACGTCAGCCGTTGCTGTATCCAAGCAGAGGATGATTAATAATGGTGATAGAGCTGATCCCTGATGTACACCCACGGTAATAATAATAATGGAGTATAGCCTCCGGAGAGGCCTGGTGCAGGTCTTTTTCTAGTAGATGGCTCATTAGGCTACCTGCATGTCTGTGAGGTAAGGGCCCTGCCTAGGATGATTTCTAATGTTGAATACGCCACACACACTCAGCCTCCGAGACATTGGAATTAACCAATTAAGGTTAAAATCCCCGACCCGGCCGGGAATCGAAACCGGGACTCTCTGAACCGAAGGCCAGTACACTGACCATTCAGCCAACGAGTCGGACTACACCCACGGTGATAATTATCAAAAGGCGGGGAGATTCCAGCTGGACTCCGGACCACACTAGTTGAATTTTGATTATATAATATGTACCCAGCTTACACAGGTTTCCGGGACTTCATGACGACGAAGAGCTCGCCAGATGAGGTAATACGGGACTCGATATAAATTATATATCGTCATACATTCGAACCTTAGATCACCTAAGAAATGGGCAACCAAAAAATATTTTAAATAGTCAGTCCTGAACGAATTCGCAAAACAAATGCAACGCCTGCGACTGCGTGAATCGTACTATGTTACTTATAATTCAGCACACGCCAGAATAAAAAGAGAGTGCAGGCGTGAAATACAGCACTTTAGTTCAGATGCCTAAGTGCGCCGTCAATTGCGCGGGTGGTACATCATTTCTAAAATAATTATCATTGAGCAAGAAATTAAAAGAACAAAAGGAAAGGATAATCTGCACGTTCTACAGTTGCATGAAACTATGTGGAGTCTATGCAGCATTCTGTAGTATCTAATAAGAGTACGGCAAAAATTTACCTGACGCTGAAACGTTAGAAATCATTATGATATTGTGCTACTTCCATTCGGTCGTGCTTGGTTTTGGGTCTTTAGAATTTTCAACCGATTGCTTTTTCAGGAGGTGGACAAGATTTTGCCTAATATACTCATAAAAGTTTGGGTGTATCACTCAATTCACCTATAGAAGAAAGTATAAATTGAACTGCCTTCCGCAAGCTTAGTAATTTGTGCATGTTTGGAGCAAAAATCACAGAACTTGATATATTCATTTCATCATTAGTTTGATCCGATACATACACTTTTAAAATCAGTCCAAGACAATATTCGTCCAGCTTAAAAATTTCTTTACCTAATAATTTTGAGCCTTCAGTGCGAATAACAAGCGTCATTAAGAAATGAAAAACAAACAAAACAGTCGAGCCATAGAGATACGTGTATATTTAGCACAGTATCAGGCCATGTAATACTTAAAAAATGTCGATATCATTCTCATAGGGATTAACGTCCCCATACCAAACATCCCGTATGCGCTCAAAACATTTCCCAAGCGACTGTATATCGCTGGCACTTCTTTTATTGTGACGTTTCCTGACAGTATTCACAACGGTTAGTGACAAAAAAAACCAATAAATCCCATCAAATAAAGCGCAGTTGCGGAAATGCTCACAAAGCATATCTGACGAGTTCAGTGTAAAACATGGGAAGCTTTACTGTCCCTTGAAAGCCACTCACCTATAAATAAATGCAATACTCATAACATTATCTTTAATAATTCGCCTTTTAATTTACTGTAGACAACATAATGCCTAGGATGAATGAATATTTGCCGGCCCCATGGTGTAGGGGTAGCGTGCCTGCTTCTTACCCGCAGGTCCCGTGTTCGATTCCCGGCCAGGTCGGGGATTTTTACCTGGACCTGAGGGCTGGTTCGTGGTCCACTCAGCCTACGTGATTAGAATTGAGGAGCTATCTGACGGTGAGGTAGCGGCCCCGGTCTAGACAGCCAAGAATAACGGCCGAGAGGATTCGGCTTGCTGACTACACGACATCCCGTAATCTGCAGGCCTTCAGACTGAGCAACTGTCACTTAGTAGGCCAAGGCCTTTCAGGGTCTGTAGTGCCCTGGGGTTTGGGAGGGGCGAAATGAATATTTGTTTGCCTATAGCTGTAACGTAATATTAGCAGAAATTAATTTCGGGTTATGTGATGAAAATTTGGAAAGTTGAAAAATAATTTTACAGCTAATGTCGAAGGAAAATCTCAGCAATTTAAAGCATCTAATGAATTTTCTGAGTTGTGATAAACGGATATTTCGTTAGTTAAGCAACTAAATTAAATTATTATTACCAATCTCGATAGCTGCAGTCGCTTAAGTGCGGCCAGTATCCAGTAATCGGGAGATACTGGGTTCGAGCCCCACTGTCGGCAGCCCTGAAGATGGTTTTCCGTGGTTTTCCATTTTCACACCAGGCAAATGCCGGGGCTGTACCTTAATTAAGGCCGCGGCCGCTTCCTTCCACTTCCTAGGCCTTTCCTCTCCCATCGTCGCCATAAGATATATCTGTGTCGGAGCGACGTAAAGCAAGTAGAAAGAAAATGTTAATCTGAAAGCAAAATTGGGAATTAAATGTATACGGATAATCAATTACGAAACTTGCGATTACATGGCCTTATACTCCGTGTATAACTGAACGTTTTGCTATTCCACAAGTAGCAATTACCTGCGCTGTAATATGTATGATATTTGCTTCGTTTATTTCTCTTCCTGTGGTGGTTTCGGTTATATATCAAAATGTTTTCCTCCACTGTATTAATTGGAAATAATCTGAGCATTTCAAATCGACTAACGGACTTCAAAACTCAAAGATAAATATTACCAAGGGCCATCTCAGAAGACACTAGTTGCAGCTGTTAAGTTATAGGATATGTTTAAGCACCCGTAAGCATCCTTAGCCTCTTCATTGAGAGATTGAATGCTTGTAAATAATTGATTCAAGTTTAATTCAAGCTGAACTGAAGAAAGAAGAAGAAATGCCACTTTATGTCAAAGAGGCAAAGAACATATTTAATCGTAGTTCTTTTCAAGGGCTTTAACTGAAGAATGTCGTTTGTGTTCGTGCGAAACATGTCATAATACAAAGAGAGACGCAACAAAATTTTGCAGCATCACGTATATGTCACAAATTACTTAAGTGAATGCACACTGAATAGAAAATCTCGAATTTGACATGGAGCCTACGTTGTCAATTAATTATCTAGCCAATTACAATACCACAATCCGCAAATTAAGATGTGATTTTAACGTTCCTGCAGTTTTGTCTACAATTATTACAATGTCACCAACATTTGCATGGCTCAATTTATCGTCTCCAAGGCTAAATGGATAGCGAGCTGGCCTTAGGTGCAGGGAGTCTCGGGCTCGATTCCAGGCCTCACGGGATTTTGAAATTCATTGGTTAATTCCAATAGATCGGGGGCTGGGTGTGTGCACCGTCCTCAACATTATAATTCATCATACGTATGGCCCCATCCTCACTGACTCGTCGGTCGCCTATACGAGGTCAGTTCGAAAGACCTGCACCAGTCCTTTTCGAAGTCGCATGCTATTATTAATAGTTCCTGGCTCAAGAAACAAGGAAACAATCCGCACACAAAGACGAGCGAGTATAACAGCAAGGCGTAAGTTCAAAAACAGGAAACCAGACATTCCACAAAACATACACTGGCTGAAAATGAAATCCTAACACAAAGAAGGAGTTGTGGTAGAAGCACAGAAATCGCGAGGCGTGTGTCCAAATTTGAAAAGTGACCCCTATTCAAATTCGTGTGGTAGTCTACAAAGTGTGTTGCTAGTAGCAAGTTTGCTTTAAAAACGAGCTATAAACTGTAAACTTCGTGAGCGTTATTCATCGTCCGGTGTTGACGTTGTGAGGTACGTTTGAGTCTAACATACATTTAAGGTGACGAAGAAGGCAGTACCAGCAACTTACTGACATTGAACGAGGTCGTATAATACGGCTAGGAGAAGCCGGTTGTTCTATTCGCAAAATTGCAGAACGAATCGACAGGTATGTATCCACAGTACATAGGTTTTGGCAACAACGGTTATGGCAGCACACAGGCCACTACGCAAGTAGAAGTCCGCCGTATTCTCCGTGTGGCTGGGGTGGATCGTAATACACCTGCAGCAACCAAGAAACCAGAGTGGTTCAGCGAATCGTAAAAATCGATTATTTGCGCAACAGCTCCGAGCCATACATCCATTAGCGTTCATACCACTAACTCCGAATCACTGCCTTCAACGACCTCAGTGGTGTCAAATTAGTACTCATTGGACTGGAAGGTGGAGTGGAGACCTGTTGTATTCTCAGATGAGAGCAGTTTCTGTCTTAGTGCCAGCAATGGCCATACGTTGGTAAGGAGGGGTCCAAATGAGCACTTGGAACCAAACTGACTGCAGCGTTAACATACTGGACCTACAGTAGGAGCTATAGTCTCGGGAGCGACTTCCTTTGACAGCAGGTGCACTATCATCATTACCCCAACAAACCTGACAGTGGATTCGTACGTCAGACTGGTGATTGAACCGGTTGTGCTGTTATTCATTCGCAGTATTCAAGAGGATGTTTTCCAACTGGATAATCTTCATTCTCATACCGCTGCTGTCATCAACGTGCTCTACAGAGTGTCGACCAGTTGCGTTGGCTCGCGAAATCACCAGATCTTCCGCCAATTGAGCACGTATATGACATTGTAGGACGGTAAATCCAGCTCATCCAGTTACCAACATTAACCGTTGCTGACAGTCCTCTCGAAGTGCAACAGGCGTGGAACTCATCCCACAAAATTGCATACAGCACTTGTACGGCACAAGCATGCACGTTTGCATTCAAAATTGTGGCGACTACAGCGGTTATTGATACTTCTGTTTAAATTGGCCTAACATCTAGGTCATCACCCCACAGTGGTTATTGATGAACCACCACGTCACATGTCATCTCGCGCATACTTGTATGTGTAACTTGGGAACATAAATAAAATAAATATGTTACGTAGATAATTGCCTAGCCTAAATTGCATTCCTCTAGGCTAATGGTTTCTTGGTTTTGGGATTTTACTTTCCGGCAGTGAATTCAATGAGTGAACGAATTTCTTGAACAACCGAAGTTACGTACAATCTAGGATGTAGGTATTCCTTATCTACGTGCCGATCACAATTTCAAGTTGACTACTAGTAGTAGTAGTATAACGAATCGATGTTCTTCTCTATACCGCGTCGGGTCGCTCAGACGGTAGATGGTAGAGGCGTTGTCCTTCTGGGCGCTAGTTGGCGGGTTCGATTCTGGATCAGTACGATATTTGACCGCAGCTCAGTGTCTGTAGATTAACCCGCATGCAAAAGATCTCCAGCGGGATAATATTCTGACTGTTTAAGATTTGCACCAATGTCATCTACATTTTCCTCTGTAAAATCTTCATGAGCGCGTATGCTTTTTATTCAGCACTGAGCCGGTATTTACAAATTTATTTACAATTAAGATATGTTAATCTGTGCTTTTGAAGGTGGCCCTTCACCAGGAAATTGGTGATTAAATTCATCGCGCACCCGTTGAGCAGACTGGCACTTAAAATAACTTTTAAATTCGAAAATATAGTGTAGCAATGGTAACTGTCTTACCATGTTAAGAGCTGAAATTCAGACTGGCGACTGATGCTTGTTGAGGTCGAACATGTGCATGCTGCTTGCAAGGTCACGAACTATGCGCGGGCCTTCAATACTGCAGCTTACGTATCGGAGAGTAGAAACGCAGCTTGGATGGTCTTAGTTCATGTGAGAGACACTGTACACTCTTCTGTTTCGGTTCATTTATTTAAAACTGAGTTTCTGATATTGATAACTTTGTCACCCCAACCGAAGCAAGTATATTTGGTGAGAAACCTTTCGCTTTGAGTGTTACGTCGGTCTAATCGACGTATGTATATTATTGTGAATTTGCATAGAGCTACGTTAATAATGTGAATACTAATTAAATATTCCTTTATAATAGAAACACGCCTCGTGAATTATGAATCACAAACCTCAACATTATCTGTTTGGTAGAGTCTTTGATCTGCATATCCGCAGCTGTGTTGTGAGTACGAGTCATTAGGGCAGATTAGGGCAGATGACCTGGGTTGGAATCCCGATCCCAACGGCATAATTTTAAAACCGTAATACGCAAGTAATCCGCCTCTGTGGTGTAGTGGTTAGCGTGATTGGCTGCCACCTCCGGAGACCCGGGTTCGATACTCGGCTCGTCCACGAAATTTGAAAAGTGTTACGAGGGCTACAACGGGGTTCACTCAGCCTTGGGAGGTCAAGCGTGATTGGCTGCCACCTCCGGAGACCCGGGTTCGATACTCGGCTCGTCCACGAAATTTGAAAAGTGTTACGAGGGCTACAACGGGGTTCACTCAGCCTTGGGAGGTCAACTGAGTAGAGGTGGGCTCGATTCCCACCTCAGCCAACCTCGAAGTTGTTTTCCGTAGTTTCCCACTTCTCCTCCAGGCAAATGCCAGGATGGTACCTACTGTAATTTCAGGCCTCGGCCGCTTCCTTCCCTCTTCCTTGCTTGTCCTTTCCAATCTTGCCATTCCTCCACAAGACCCCTGTTCAGCATAGCAGGTGAGGCCGCCTGGGAGATGTACTTTCCCTTCTCCCCAGTTGTATCCCCGACTCAATGTCTCGCACCCAGGGACACTGCCCTTGAGGAGGTAGAGGTAGGATCCCTCGCTGAGTCCGAGGGAAAAACCGACCCTGGAGGGTAGACATATTAAGAAAGTAATACGCAAGTTTATCTACGTAATTATTCCTATATCTAGGGATTTCAAGAAATATTGACTTGTAATCTAGAATTTTACGTTTCCTGGTTCTTACGTACTAGGGAGTCTTGCGACAATACCGTAACGAAGATGTACGCATATCAAAGATACACAGCGATGATGCAAATAGCTGGTGATGCTGGAGGAAAGTTTCTGCTTCACGAACGCACAAGGGAGCACGGTGAAAGCGTGTTCATTTGTTTTATCGAAATATTAATACCGTTTTAGTTTACTGTAAAACTTACCATTAATTGTTGTCGCGTATAGAGCATTAGATCGTATTGTTACATACATGCATACACCCACGCATTCACACATTACCCAAAATGATTAATCCTTAAGAGATAATCGCAACACAATGGAATTATAACACTTATGCAACATTGGCGACAATCTTGTGGAAGGACGACAGTTTCACTACACGAGAGTTGACAGAACTCCCACCCACATCAACACTAGCAGACGACGCGACGAGAGCGACCTCAAATCACAACAATACAGTAGTGGTACAGTGAGAGGGTACCAACTTCTCACAATTACACACAGTTAAGCAACTCTGGGCGTGACCTTTGTTTGGATGGGTGGCCGGTCTATCACACACACACACACACACACACACACACACACACACACACACACACACACACACACACACACACACACACACACACACACACACACAAGGGAGCATGGTGAGAAGGTCTCCCTTACAACCAGTAACACACATACACTTAGTTATAAGTCCAACAACGAAAAATATTGACCTAAAATGTATTAACGATGATAAGCTTGAATTAAAATGAGCGAAGAAGAGACTTCTCTCATAAAAACAAAATACTTCATCAGCTCAAATACTAAAACGCACACTCTGAAGTGGTAATCTGTAGGAAACTAGAATTTCTTACTCAAACACTGGACGAAGAGCACACACTACGGGGTGGGGAAATTGATCAAAGGAAAGAAGTGTTTCAATATACCAGTAATTATTGTTGTTGGTATTTAAGTACCATTAACTGTTATTTTACGGCTTTCAGAGACGCCGAGGTGACGGAATTTAGTCCCACAGGAGCTCTTTTACGTGCCGGTAAGCCAATCGATACGAGGCTGCTGTTTTTGAGCACTTTACGTACCACCAAACTTAGCCGATATGAAACCCGCCAATTCGAGATCATTTCAACCACCTACGGACAGTATTTGACTGCAATACAATTCTATGATGTCACTGGCAAAAGGAATCCTCTTCTAGTACCTGGATATATGTTTTGGACATTAAGAATTAGAGTAAAAGTTAAACGCTAGTGATCTGACATTAATAATTCCATGGTATGCCGCTATTCAAATATAGATATATGCAGTGTCAACAGTACACACTACATTTTTTGATTTCGATGAAATTTAATTTATTTTGATTAATCGTATTCAGGATCATCACAACTTATTTTGAGGAATGCACACCACAACATTTATACAGCCACAACCCGTAACTGAATGTAAATTTTAGTGTCTCAGGAACCCCTTTATCATGCAGTCAACTTTACCGGCACCCCAAATACAACTACGAGATAAAACTTCAAAATGTGGACGGCAATTTGGAGACAGCGTGTACATGGGACTGACGGGCAGATGAATAGGATGGTGTGGGAGGGGATGAGATGGATCTGTTTATTAGCCGACAGTTAACTCAGTAATGAAGTATATTTTTAAACACTACCCCTACTTAGGTGGGGACAGAGGGAGAGAGAGAGCGTCAGATCAAATAATGGTATTTTGCTTGTTCGTACATCCACGCCCCGTGCTGTAGAACAAACTCTTGTCTGCTGAGGTAATGGATTATCTTCTGCAGTCAATAGTACCGTGCTGATACCACAACGTAAATAAACTGCTCCGAGTTCTACTGAAGGGGCTGACGCAGCAGTAAAATTATCACTCATTGACCGGGTCGAGAAGGAAAAGCCACTGAAATCTGAATGTATGATTGTTCACGAACAATAGATAATTTATCGCCAACGATTTCTTTTGGGAATGCATTATTGCATCCGCCTCAGAATTAATGGAGTTTACAGTAGTTTCGCATTTACTTTCAAGTAGGAGGGTAGAAATACGACAATTTGGATATTAATTGAATGGGATTGACAGAATTATATCCCTGCCCGTTTTATATACCCCTTCAATTAGGCATAACATTCTCTCGGTGATAATGCATAGAGGGAAATGTACTTTCAGAATGAGAGACAGAGTTCTTTATTCACCGCACTCATATTATTTGTTTAACTGTTATGAAATTTGGCGGGGCTTAAGATATATTTGGATCGAATATCTCGTTACGGTTTACCACATCTCAAGTCTATGTGACGTTCATGTGGCGACTCTACTGTGTATCTAACTGTACATTACAGTATAGGACATTAGGTTGGATAACCATACAATAAACTACTATAAATATATGATTCACTGACGGTAACCTTTCAGTGCAATATACGTAATTCTGGCGGCCCCATACTCCATGGGTACTGAACTTGTCTCATACTCAGACTACCCGAGTTTTAGTCCCGGCCATGTCAAGAAGTTTTACTTGGATATGAGGGCTGGCTCGTGGACCACACAGCTTACGTGATAAAAATTGTGGATGTATCTAGTGCTGAGATACCGGCCCTGTCCGTAAAGCCAAGAATACCGACACAGAAGATTAGCCGCTTTGACCACGCAACCCCACATAATCTGCAGGCAGTCAGGTTGAGTAGTGGCCACTTGGTAGGTAAATCAAAGTCCATCAGGGTTGTAGTGTCATGGGATTTATTTTGTTTGTCTCTTTGTCTGTTTGTTAGTTTGTTTGTTTGTTTGTTTGTTTGTTTGTTTGTTTGTTTGTTTGTTTGTTTGCTTGTTTGCTTGTTAATGACTGCTCTGTGAAGTTAAAGCACAATTTCTCATGGCTGTTATTCTTGGCTTTCTAGACTGGGGCCTCTCTCTCACAGTCAGACAGTTCCTCAACTGTTTTCACATAGGCACAGTGAACCTCGAACAAGACCTTAGATCCAGATAAAAATCTCTGACCTGGTCGAGAATCGAACTCGGGGCTTCGGGTAAGAAGCAGGATTAGTACTCCTAAACCGCCAACGGCCAACCAATATCGAAAGACACCCTGTAAATAACTTGTGCCAAGTACGAAACACGGAATTTCCTCCAGAGTCATGCAGACATGTCACACTATGTTTTCTTTTGTATTTGCTTTACGTCGCACCGACACAGATAGGTCTTATGGCGTCCATGGAAGAGGAAAGACCTAGGAATGGGAAGGAAGCAACAGTGGCCGTAAGTTACAGCCCTAGCATTTGCCTGGTGTGAAAATGGGAAACGCCGGAAAACCATCTTCAGGACTGCCGACAGTGGGGTTCGAACCCACTATCTCCCGGATGCGAGCTCACAGCTGCGCGCTCCTAACCACACGACCAACTCGCTCGGTGTCACACTATGCATCTGAGTGTTTTTCAATGGCTGGTTTCCATGGAAACATTTAAATGCACGATGCATTACATATAGTGAGGGATACCTATGACTGCCATACCATTGTCCATTAATTAACGAGGGTGAGCAAATAACAGAGGTAACACAACCTCTCATTAAGTTAATTTAGGTTACTGATAATTACAAGTAAGTTCAGCAAGACTAAGATGGGCTGCTCATTTCGAATTGATTGATACACAGGCACCACGGAAATCCTCTTGAACGAAGAGAACAAGAACGACAAAGAACCAAGAGCCTATATTCAATCGGGGATGTCTAAGGAAACTGAGATCCAGGAATTGCAACATTCCGTCCCAATATCGGAATAACTGGGGGGAAAATAATAGAAGTCTCCACATTTTACCAAGTATTTAGAGTCACAGAGGGAGAAGCTAATTACAAGTATATTACGTAGCAATGACACGTTACAAATAATTTTTGCTTATGGTCCTCAAAGTGTTGCAACTATTAGTTTTAACGGCTCCTGAACCTCATGCATCTAGGTGCTTCATTAATGGTCATAAATTTGGGTGTCAGTCTGTGCCAGGGCACCGTATCAAATAACGTGCGTAGTTGGCTGAATAAGGTCTGGTGTTGACGTGCAGAAATATGCTGCCACTTCGAGGCCAGTTAAATCATCATATGCTCAAATGCTTATGAGCCATGTCATTAACGTTATGACTGACCGTACTTCCCTCCGACGTGTAATCTTGGATGAGAGCAGTTGAAATCAAGTACAGTCTAGTTACCCTAAAGGGAAGCAGTGATGTACCTACTGTACTCTAGCGGGACATTCGAACGAAGGAAGATTTCGTTCTACGTGACTGGTGATGACGCGAAGTGTCGGCGCTACAGTGTAAGGGTAGTGTGCCTGCCTCTTGCCCTGAGGCACCGGGTTCGAATCCCAGCCTGGTCAGGTATTTTTACCTGTATCCGAGGGCTCGTACGAGGTCCACTTAGCCTACGTGATTAGAATTGAGGAGCTATCTCACGGTGAGATAGCGGCCCTGATCTAGAAAGCCAAGAATAATGGCCGAGAGGATTCGTCGTGCTCACCACACGACATCTCGTAAACTGCAGGCCTTCGGGCTAAGCAGCGGTCGCTTGGTAGGCCAGGCCCTTCAGGGCTGTAGTGCCGTGGGAGTAGTTAGGTGATATCGCGAACAGAACGACGTGTAACCTGAATCACCTGGATGTTGAAATTCCTGTCAAAACTTTCCTAAGCACTGAGCAGTATTCGAATTATGACCACCTTGGAGACAGGTCAGTGTCACACGACTGTCAAGTATCAAATGTTAATGAAGTATGGATTAGTACATATGTGAAAGGGCTTGTTACTTTGGTTTGAATCTCCGACGTAGGCCTACACTTCCTGACACAAAATATGAACGGAACTGTATACTTCGTCCCGTATTATGGTCCATCATAATAAAAAATTTCTTGTCTTACTCTTTAATACATATTTTATCTGTATACAAGCTTGCGAAGTTTTATTTTGTTGGAAAAGTGACAAGCAAGAGTTAGGACAATCGGTAGCGAATATAATCTAATGATTACCCTAAAAGCTTATATGTTCACACTTTCATTGTCGAGATGTACGTATACATAAATCCCCGCGTATTAACTAGCCAAGAAATCTATATGATAATTTGCTCCTTCCTCTTTGGTTGTGCTAGCATTTAGGTACTCAGAAACTTTCAAATGCTTCTTTTCGTGTTAGTAAGTGTACATAGTCGGATAATGAGATATTTAGGAATTTAAAGCCCCAAACTTTTGTCTAGAGCAGAAAGGGTTTGACCGGGAATGCTATGAGCACATGGAAGGCACATCACACTGATATGACAGCAGCAAGCAGGACAAACCATGGACTGCGACGATTCGATAAAATATTAAGCTACCACAAGAAAATACAAGAACACGCTAAGGCGGACGAAACAGTATCACAGAGAACGAGAGAACGAAAGTATTATACAGGAAACAGAATAAGGCGCACACCGAACACCTATACAAAGGAGGCCACGTTTTGCGACAGATATTCTGATGGCAACATGGGAGGAGATTGTGAAAGGAGTCCTAACTTTCAAGGAGACGAAACTGACGTTCATGACTAATGATGTCCTGGAATATGGCATGTGTTTTACACCAGTGGAGGTAATAAATGTAATATCAGCAGGTAAATCGTGCAGGCCACCAGGATTAGGTGAGATCTGCAATGAACACTTAAAGCTCTCATTGCCTTTTCTGAAGAACATCTAGAAAGAACTCTTTAATTAGTGCGATAAATGGGGTCATATTCCACGTGAATGACTTACATCGTTTACAAAAGTAACTGTACAAAGGTAAAGATGATGCAACACAACCGGTTTCTTATACAGGAATATCATCATTAATCGAGTCTTTTAAACCGCTAACAAGACAGCTAACTCGAAGGATGAGCACCTTAGTAAATTCGATTCTGCTTGAGAACAAATTGGCTTTAGACGTGGTAGAACTACCTTGATGGCTGTTGGAAACCTACTCACTGAGAACCAGGAGACGATTAAAGGCCATAAGAAGATGTTTGCCACTTTCATTTATTTCAGTAGAGCTCTTGATACAGTGACTAAGAGTGTGTTTATTGAAAAACTTAACAACCTACTTGGGTAATCAGAAAAGATTCATATCACGTATACTGGCTGAAAATCAAACACAGGTATGGGATTATCTATGAAAATTAAATTGGATAAATCAAACAGTTCTTCAGTATTTTCACGGGCGATGTAGTCACCAACGTCAAGAAAGGCGCATTGTACATAAGCATTTACATTTATGCACACAGTGTGGATCTCGCCTCAGAAAACATAGAAAATCTGCAGGAAGCGGTGGAACTCGTTGCAGATTGGGAAGAGGAGAATGAATTGTTAATAAATGTATAGTTTTTAGAAAAGGAGGTAGACTACATACGTACAAGAGAGGCTATAACTTGAAAAGGACAAATGTTGACACCAAGGAAACATTTTAAATACCTGGGCATCACATCAACATCCAAACAACTGAATCAGACTATCTGGTGTAAATACTATCTGGTGTAAACATGTAAAAGCGACATCAGACATACATCGAGAATGTCGGTAACCACGGCAATGAAATTTATTCGGTGTGAAGGAGATATCCGAGCTCGCTTATGGACTAGAATTAATCTGGGAACACGTATCGAAAAAGCACTTAAGGGAAGTTGAAAACGTAAAAGGAGTTCCGTGTCCCTCAGAATTTAAGCTGTCTCGGTACACTTATGTACTGGCGAGGGAAATATTTCTAGTAGAGGGCCCGAGGTTGCAATTGCTTCTGCCATCTAGAGCTCCATACACGGAACTCCTGCAAGATTTACAAAGAATACAGAATAAAAAAGAGGAAGATTTTTGCACCACAACGGCCATGCTAACGAAAGATTGGATGGGAGCAGAATACGAGGTGGTACACTTTGTGACACGATTCGTAACGCATGTTTTCCGCCCTCGAATTTACAGTCTGAAGTCTTCCCACGAGGCAACGGACGAGTGAATTTTCTATTTATGCAGGAAAATGTATGAAAAATATCACGTCATGAAGTGTGGTAACAGAATAGTATCACTAACACAATTCTCTTTACAATTATTTGAAATAAACTCTTAGGCCCATGGACATATTCCTATTGTTATTATTATTTCTAAGATTCGCGATTTAACGGATTTTCGATTTTATGCATAATCCTTACACCATAATATTCCGTTAAATCGATAGTTTACTGTATATTTGTAATAGTATATATAGATGTTCGTTGGCAGCCAAATTAAGGGATTCAACCATTTCAAACATTAGACATCTAGCACTGACGAAAAAGTGTATTCCAGTGTGGACGTTTTCAAACGTGGCAGCAACATTTTGAACGTTGAAGACACGAGGGTGGTGATGCTTCAAAGGTTGTTTTTGTGTTCACTCTACCCGGTGACATCAACACGAGATATGAATCACGCGTGGCCCTTCTTTTCTTGGGCTACAGGTAATAACTCCTGACGGCACCACATTTGAAAATCATTTCAGTACTCCTTTCCGCCAGTGCTACGTGTCTGACTGCGAAAATAATTGCATCGCTAAATGTGGTTGGCTATCGTCAAATATGTATGCGATAGAAATGCACCGTTCTTAGTGTGCATGCTTAGAATTCTCTTGATCACAACTATACTCAAAGTCATCTCGGGTACCACAATCACTCAGTTCGACGTGGTAGTCCATTCCAGGAAAAATCAACATTATTACTAACGCAGCGTTTCCTACTCTCCATCTCCCTAGACTCTTCACCACTTTACTGGGGTCAGCACTTAATGAGGATTAGGCCCAGTTTTACAGTCGAATGCCCTTCTTGATGCCTACCCCATGTGGACGGTTGTGTTCGCTATTGTGTTTATGTCGCGTTCATAGAATGGTGTGTCACTGTGTCGTATGCGTTACGACAAACACCCATTCCGCTAGCCAAAGGAATAAACCGTACAGTTAAAATCACCATCCCAGCAGGAACTCAAACCCAGGGCACTTTGAACTGAACGCAAGTAGGCTGACCAGGCAGCAAAGGAGTCGGATTAATGAATTGTCTACAAGTTATACTAAGTTAATTCGAATGTATTCTTGTAAAGAAGTAGTGAGTACAAAGTGTTTAGAATGACAGGACAGAAAAGTGAAATGATTTTTTACAATACCGTCTTTCGAAATCTGGCACGTGATACGCATATAATATATCAATAATTGTCCAACTTCGTTATTACAAATTTATTCAGCATTCACCTTCTACTTACAAAGTATTCTTCAGTTTTAAACTTTATGATGTAAATCATAAATTCGAGATCAAAATTAGTTAATTCATTCTGACTGAAGAGATTAGTTAATGAAGATTTCTCGATCACCGAATATCTCATATTTTGTTTCTAAAAATCTTTCAGATGTATGATTTAATAACGTGTGTACAAGCTATGTTCACAGTAGTCTAACAAAGACACTCTTTAGGGGCCGATGACCTTCGATGTTAGGCCCCTTAAAACAACAAGCATCATCAAGACATTCTTGCATGGAGTTCCGAGAGTTCCTGTTATAAGCATCGTCCGGGTGACTATTCAAGCCTTTCAAGTGGAACGAGGAAACTCCCATCGAACAATAACGTAACAGAATCTGAGCGTTAACTCATAATAGAGTTCTGCAATTCTGCCTTTAGGATGAGACCTGAAAAAAATTTCCAAAAATAATATTACTGAAATTAACTTGAGTGTGAGGGAATGTGTCGTTTTTCGAGACTGTGAGTTCAAAATATATAATAGGAAATATTTCTCAGTTTAATCAACACGAGATAACAAAGACAATAGCGAAATAGTAGCAGCACATTCATACTGAGCTACACGCATTGTATTTTGGTCATTAACTTATAAGATTATCTTATTACTAGCAAGACCGTTGTTTTATATTGATAGAGCAGCTGTTCTCAAACTTGGTATGAATTCGAATAATATTTCCTTCGTGCTCCGTCTAGTTACTCCGTTAATCTAAGCTCAGAACGTGAGTTAGTACTAGGATATCTACAATATTTTCCAAGTGTCGTTCAATTCGGCTGTGAAGTGACTATTAAATATAAAAGAATAGTAATTATGAGAGAGGAAAGATGAATAACGTTACATCTATCACAGGAATAACGAGGATCTATTTCGTCCTGACTCCCATAATCACATCGACTTTTCAAGGCCCTGCTCGAAGTGATGAACAAAAAACTGTTTCAGATCCACCTAGGAGGATTATAAAATGCAATATGAAAGAAGACTTCCAGTCAGCGAGCACATGATGAAGGTCCGAAGAAATTTGGATGCGTTATCAAATCAAATTTTTGTCAAATTAAACATTATTAAACCTGTATTTTTTCTTAGCACTGATGTAGAGAAGTATTGAAAAGAGTACTAGAAAATCATTGGGGTGGCCTGGCCGCGGCGGTAAAGACATCCTCGGTTCAGCCCGAAATCATGGGTTTGATTCAGGTCGGGAATTCCAGAAAGTTCAGAAACAATATTTCCACCTCCGGAGGTGTACATGGCCCTCAGATTCATTCAGCCTACAACAAAAATGAGTACGAAGTTAATTCCTTGGGGAAAAGGTGTTCGAGCATAGAGCTGACCACTCTACCCCATGAAGTGCCGAGGTCACGGATAGTGGAAGCCTTTACCTTGCACTCCTCCAAAGGCCTCCATGGCCTGTATGGAGATGACTTTGACTTTGCTTTGCTTACCGATAGATTATAAAACTAGCCTTGCTATTCGCAGAAATTAATCGAAAATATTGTGTATTTGGTTATAAATACCAATACAATTTATAAGTAAATATACCGTTATAGAGGGCAATAATACTAGTCCACTTATGACATTCAAAAAAGAATGTTTCAATCCATCAGGTATATTGGATATTATAACATTTCTCGCAACACTGCATGTGGTTAACACATCGAAGATAAAGTTGAAATCATTCTTCAAACCACTGTGACATCCTGCAAAGCAATTTAAGGAGTCGCGTGCTGAGAATGGCCTGTATCAATGCATTTAGCATATTCTAGCACATGGGTCTTCTCAATATGTATCCATGCTATGTTGTTGCATCAAATTCTGTTAGGTAGAAAATGAATGTAGCCGGCTTATTTATATGCAGAAATATGGACAACGATCAGAGCATGATGTTTTCACGGTTGTTTTATTGCAAAGTCAATATATACAAATGACATATTCTCCATTACATGATGGTATTTTGGGAACGATTTACATTCATTTTATAGTTTCCACATCAACATGGAACTAGAATACTATCGTACGTTTTACAGGGAGACCAAAAGAGCTTTGATATTGTCAGGATGACAAAATATAAAAAATAATTCTTTACACTGATTCAGAACAGGAGCTCGGGAATTTAACTGGTTATCTGATTTCTGGTTTATCTGAGCGGAAAGTGCCTAATAATAGCAATGCCTTGGTAACTGAACATAAATTAATTAGTAAAGTAACACAGTAACTGTTGGAGCCTTCAGTTGATAATATAGATATCAAACAAAATTGACAAATTTCACGGAATCCAAAGGCTTCTTCCAGAATTTAACGATTTCCGTACGGTACAAATTACCTCCATTATATTTGACTTAACTCTGCTTTAGGGGAGTAAATATGGTTTTGATTCAGTATATCCCTAAATTGTTAGTTATAAGTGTTGCTGATGTGTATATAATATAAAATAATGTGTCCATTATGTGGTTTCATAAACCTTTTAAAACAATACACGAAGTCAACGCTTGTTAATTTCCAAAGTATATGCACTTGCCATCTTTTGGGATCAGTTTTAAAGCTCCTGTTTGTAAATGTTGTAACAATTAACATGCCTCCATTAACCCAGATCTGCCCAAACATTTTTTAGCTTGAATTTGAATATTAATGGTACATAACTGACCTATAAGTTGTATGATGATCCCCAATGTTAAGTATTTCAGTACCAGGTACGTTGCGTAGACAGGAGGGGGTGTCCTATAAAAAGGACAGTGGGCAAATGGGGTATGATAATAAGAAAAATGTGTATGTCATTCTAATGTTCGTATATTATTCTTAATTCGAATCTAATACAAGCAACATGATTACAGAATGAATTGTTAGAGTTTGAACTGAAGGGTATATAGTAAAATGTAAGACTTCAAAGGACCTTGTTGCCTCTACACGGCATGGTGTTACTTCTCAGAACACTTCACATGTAGCGTTATGTTGCACTTTTTGCACCTCATAGACTCTTTTTTGTCACATACCCTGCACCTTATTTGGTTCCCTTAGGATTCAATCATGTGATCTACGTGGTCATATCGGGAATCAGCATTTCCTAGCGCGATGGATGACTGCGCTTTTTTGCCGTTTCAGGTTCCAAGTCATGTGTTGTCCACACGTATGCAGTTTTAGAAGTCACGGTCAATTTCGGGTGGTTTTCCTTAGTAATGTCGCAGTTGGAAGTGTTATTTACAACTTCTTCATCTACTACATCGTCTTGTTCATGGTACATCATTTCAGCATCAGCACGTAACTGTGATCCAGGAAAATGATTCACGTTCAAATCGTCCTCTTCACCGGATTCCTCATCAGTAACGATGTCATCCATGGAACTTGGTGGTAACACACCAACAGATGCAACAGTCTGGTTCTTCCTTCAGAACTGACAAAATCTCGTTCAGGCACAAGCTGGAATAGAGGAGAAACAAACTATGTAATAGTATCCCTTATGCCCACTGTCCTATCAAGAGGACACTCAAATATAAATCACATTGTCAATTACTTGCCACCAAGAATGGAGAGTTCATATATTCATTACTTGTACCTTGACCAACATATCACACCAATTGGATTATACATAGGCCTATCAACAAAAGGTACTGCGTAACTTACGTTTCATTCTTCCGGGGCACGAGCTTTTCCATGATGCCAAAGTCTAGTTGATATAAAGCTAACAACAATGTACAGAAAATTCTTTAATCTGCTTGAAATCAAAACAAATGACAGTTTATATCTTTAGTGTGCTACCAACATAACAATTAGCACCAATTTTTTCCTGACGGCATAGGCAGTAGTAAAAGATGGTGGGTATGCCTTCTGTCCTTAAAATAGGACAGTGGGCAGATCTGGGTTTTAACCTTCATAATATTTTCTTCAACACATTGTTGGATACGCTCAAAGTCCCTTTGAAATTCTGAACAATCCTCAAAGTTATTTATATCCCTATAAACAATTATGTCATTTGCATAAAATCTTATTCTTGATGTTATATTTCTCCCTAAATCATTTGCGTATATTAAGAAAAGTAACGGACCGATTATACTACCCTGTGCAATTCCCTTCCAAACTTTCTCTTCCTGTGATATATTATTTCCTACTTTGACTTTCTGAACCCTTTAATTTAGAAACGTTTTTATCCAACGTATAGCACTTACGTCCAATCTTATTCCCTGCAATTTCTTTAATAATATTCCATGTTCCACTGTATCAAAGGCTTTGGAAAGGTCTATGGCTATGCAGTCTAACTGGACTCATGAATCGAACTGATCTGATATGTCCTACTGAAATCCCACCAGTTGTGCCTCACAAGAAAATTTCTTTCTAAATCCATACTGGCTCCTCATGAACCAATTTTTATCATCACATATCCCTCTGATGTTATTTGCTATTTAAATCTCCAGTAGTTTACAAACTATACTGGTCAGGCTGATTGGTCTGTAGTTCTCTGGTTTCCTTTTATCGCCCTTTCCTTTATAAATTGGTATTATTATAGACATAAGGCTCCAGTAGAAGAAGGGGAAGAAGAAGGTAACGAGAGCCACATATTCAAGCTGGACAGAGCCGAACAAGACGCACATTAGTGACATTGACATAAGAGTGGCTTGGTCATATGAACTACAGTCGCAATAGTTACACTCTGTTGTAGAAAAGAATGAACTAACATCAGTAGGGGCTCAGTAATTTAAAGTGGACGGTAAGAAGACTATCTCGAATAGAAAAGCACGGATTTACGAACGTACACGAAAACGCCTGTGTACAAAAAAAGTACCTATGTTAAACATTACAGCACAACAGTTGCCTTACACTAAAAGAAATTTTAAACTCTCTTTTGTAAATTAACAATGCACTCTAGAAAATATTCTTAAGTTAAATGGTAGCTTATAGTTACTATTTCAGGCATTTTTTTTGGAAATTTTTAAACGTGATAATGATGATGATGGTTGCTGTTTCAAAGTCATCGGCCCATAAAAACGCAAAGTGTCATCTGTTTTAACTCGTAGTGAATAAGAAACAAAATATAAACTGCTCGAACACACGTAATTGGATTCTATTAGAATAGCTAGGATGTGCGTGTGTCTTCTACGATTACTCTAAATGTCCCATTTATTAGTCCAGTGTTATTTAAAAATCATTGCCCTCACCGATAATTACTAATTTAATTTTGAAAATATTTTCTATGTGGAAGCCATGTGGGACAGATTTACGGCATGTTTGTTACGCCGGATTTTAATGTAAAATTTCTTCTAGTTGGATTTAAGGCGTGTTAGTGTCATCTGGCTTATTGTCTAATTCTGGTTTACGAAAATTTAATATCTAGCACATCTAATAATAATAATTATAATAATAAGAAGAAGAAGAAGAAGGAGGAGAAAAAGAAGAAAAATGTCACCTCGGGTTAGATGAATGAATAAGGGTCATTTAAATATTGCTTGATCTTGTTGTAAGATGTTAATGTGTGCTCAGTTAGGAAGAATATGAGCCTGGAATATGGCACAATCCTGACGGATCATTCACTGTATTTATTGACTTTTGAATTCACTTATTGAATTTTACTTGAAGAATACATGTGTGGTAAAACGTAATTTCTTCAAGTGTGGAGCACGTGTTATTTGATAAACGTGGAGTGAAATAATAATAATGTCGTGACTCATGAACCATGAATGCGAATGCTAATAATTGACCTGTACTATGTGCGTTTCTGTAGACGACAATTCTTCCAGATATCAACCGCTGATGCTATTATGATCAACGTTGTAAAATTCTCGTCATCTTTGACTAAGTGATCACTCAGACTTCATCACATTTCTGAGAATCGTAAATGGATTTTTACCCGATACCATCATCGTGATATTTCATGTGCCTAGGGTAAAAGTTTAAATATAAAATTCAAAGTCTAGAATTCGCTGTAAATAATGTAAATAATTCTCGTGTGTCTTTATGTGAATGCTGTGTGTGCGTTGCAGCAATTTCAGTGAATTTTGAATGTGGTTTTGACCCGGCCACGTGTTCATCACGTTGGGCCCAGGTTATCAGCATTGTTGTTTGAGTTGATCTGACTTATTGAGAGTTAAATCTTTTAAATATTTTAAAATTAAGTTGAGATGAGTTCAAAGTATCAGACAGCAATGAATAAGAAAGGATTATTTCACGCGTCTGGACAAGGTTTACTGTTGTTTTAAAGCTTATAATGTTAAATTTTCTCAAAGCGTCAGATGCTATAGATTAGCTTCACGTTTTGTTCAATCTAATATTAACGGAAGTTTCGTAGAAATAATTATTGTACAAGCACAATTTGACGGAAAGAAGTCTGATGGAGACATCTTTAAGTAATGTTTTCTAAATATATTTCGTCCAGTTCAATGGATCTCACGTTTCGTTCAGTACTCTAAGAAGTTAATTTTCATTTGAAATATTGAATGTTGACAGGAATGGATCTGATACGTCAGTTGCTTAACCAGTTATGAGTCAGACAGATTATTGAGATTGTTTTGCTTTCAACTTGTAAATAGTTATGGTATTACTAAGAGAAGGTCCTCCCATAGAAAATTTATTTTTTTGTTTCGTTGAGCCAGAAGTAGGCTAATATCCATCTGTATACTTACAGAATATTTTGACCTCCAAAGGTGTCGGAGGAATTAAATCCTGTTTTGAAGGAACTGGCTGAGAAGAATCAATTTTAAATTACTATCAAGATTTGTTTAATATTATTTTGTTAATTGTTATTAAGTGCTAGTTGTTAATAAATGTCAAAAACCTGTTGTTTAAATCTTTTTGTATTATTATCACTAGTCCTTGTCTCTTTCCCTGCCTTCATAAATAAGTAAAGCCAGACAGCGAACGGTCCACCCTTGAGACTCCGCTCGCCAGCTGAGCATGCCAGGTAAAAAGGGGGCAATATATGCACGTATGCCCCTAACAACCTGTATAAATAATTATTTTATCTGAGGTGCTGTGCATATATCAACTAAGAAGCTATTGTAGTGAATTTTCACTGCGAGAAACAAAACAATAATTTTTCTGTGATCATGAGCCTAATTTTCAGATTTACATGCAGTTTTCCTGCAACATCTTAATAACAATTATACTGTTCATTTTATCGTGGAGGTCGGAGGAAATATTCAAGGAAATATTTCACCAGCTACTTTACGTCTAAGTGAAATACAGAAATATAAACCAATATTAAGGCGATCATTTTATACACTGACTGACAGAGCAAATGCAACACCAAGAAGGAGTGGTCAGAACTTTATGCCAATTGCAGGGTAGACTGACGTCACTGAGGTATGCTCATGATGTGAAATGCGCCGCTGTGCTGCGCACGTAGCGAACGATAAATGGGACACGGCGTTGGCGAATGGCCCACTTCTTACCGTGATTTCTCAGCCGACAGTCATTGTAGAACGTGTTGTCGTGTGCCACAGGATACGTGTATAGCTAAGAATGCCAGGCCGCCGTCAACGGACGCATTTCCAGCAGACAGACGACTTTACGAGGGGTATGGTGATCGGGCTGAGAAGGGCAGGTTGGTCGCTTCGTCAAATCGCAGCCGATACCCATAGGGATGTGTCCACGGTGCAGCGCCTGTGGCGAAGATGGTTGGCGCAGGGACATGTGGCACGTGCGAGGGGTCCAGGCGCAGCCCGAGTGACGTCAGCACGCGAGGATCGGCGCATCCGCCGCCAAGCGGTGGCAGCCCCGCACGCCACGTCAACCGCCATTCTTCAGCATGTGCAAGACACCCTGGCTGTTCCAATATCGACCAGAACAATTTCCCGTCGATTGGTTGAAAGAGGCCTGGACTCCCGGCGTCCGCTCAGAAGACTACCATTGACTCCACAGCATAGACGTGCACGCCTGGCATGGTGCCGGGCTAGAGCGACTTGGATGAGGGAATGGCGGAACGTCGTATTCTCCGATGAGTCACGCTTCTGTTCTGTCAGTGATAGTCACCGCAGACGAGTGTGGCGTCGACGTGGAGAAAGGTCAAATCCGGCAGTAACTGTGGAGCGCCCTACCGCTAGACAACGCGGCATCATGGTTTGGGGCGCTATTGCGTATGATTCCACGTAACCTCTAGTGCGTATTCAAGGCACGTTAAAAGCCCACCGCTACGTGCAGCATGTGCTGCGGCCGGTGGCACTCCCGTACCTTCAGGGGCTGCCCAATGCTCTGTTTCAGCAGGATAATGCCCGCCCACACACTGCTAGCATCTCCCAACAGGCTCTACGAGGTGTACAGATGCTTCCGTGTCCTTCCGTGGCCAGCGTACTCTCCGGATCTCTCACCAATCGAACACGTGTGGGATCTCATTGGACGCCGTTTGCAAACTCTGCCCCAGCCTCGTACGGACGACCAACTGTGGCAAATGGTTGACAGAGAATGGAGAACCATCCCTCAGGACACCATCCGCACTCTTATTGACTCTGTACCTCGACGTGTTTCTGCGTGCATCGCCGCTCGCGGTGGTCCTACATCCTACTGAGTCGATGCCGTGCGCATTGTGTAACCTGCATATCGGTTTGAAATAAACATCAATTATTCGTCCGTGCCGTCTCTGTTTTTTCTCCAACTTTCATTCCTTTCGAACCACTCCTTCTTGGTGTTGCATTTGCTCTGTCAGTCAGTGTATTTATATTCGAGGACATTCAAACAAGAAAAGAGAAATACGAGAAATGTCCTTCAAATTCTTTCATATTTGAGAAAGTGTGATCAAACAAATCCTCAAACAAACAATATCATTCATCTGCATTTATGAACTTAATAAAGCATCAGTAGGTATTGAATTTGGTATGTTTTTCAGTTGTGAATTCTCTCTCCCCTTCATTCTATAAACTTATTAGTAGAACTGACCACGTATGCTGGTAATATAAGCATTTAATTACGAATGCAGTGGCTGGACGGTTCTTTCATTCGTGAGTCGAGCTCATAGTACACAACAGGAAAATGAGATAATAGCCAACACCATGCACAATGCAGTGTAAATATCCTCTCTTCTGAATGGAACAGCGGTCAAGTAAAAAGAAAATTGAGAGTTCATATAATATATTAATGCGTCGCTGTTCATAAACTGCCGACAACAACGAAAAATTCCAAAAGAGGTGTAGGCTCATTTGTTTATACCAATGTGTTGTTTTCATAAACTTTCAAATGTGGATTACTACTGACACCCAGCCACCCGTATATGCATCTCAACTATTATTATTATTATTGTTATTATTATTATTATTATTATTATTATTATTATTATTATTATTATTATTATTATTATTATTATTATTATTATTATTGTTATTATTATTACAAAAATTGATATATTTCTCTTACTTTATATAACGAAGATAAAACTTTCGGGAATTATGGACGAAGTTGAGCAACAGAAAGCAGTGAAACGTGTGAGTTAGGGGATTTTTGTAAAAGTGTTATAGGGTGGCACATTCAAGTAAATGGAGGGACTGGGTTGAAAGTAAAGGGAGCTGGAAATCAAGAAATATGGCATACATTTTGTAGTGTTAAATTGCAGATATACTGCACTGACTGACAGAGCAAATGCAACACCAAGGAGGAGTGGTTCGAAAGGGATGAAATTTGGGGTAAAAACTGAGACGGCACGGACGAATAATTGATGTTTATTTCAAACCGATATGCAGGTTACACAATGCGCACGGCATCGACTCAGTAGGATGTAGGACCACCGCGAGCGGCGATGCACGCAGAAACACGTCGAGGTACAGAGTCAATAAGAGTGCAGATGGTGTCCTGAGGGATGGTTCTCCATTCTCTGTCAACCATTTGCCACAGTTGGTCGTCCGTACGAGGCTGGGGCAGAGTTTGCAAACGGCGTCCAATGAGATCCCACACGTGTTCGATTGGTGAGAGATCCGGAGAGTACGCTGGCCACGGAAGCATCTGTACACCTCGTAGAGCCTGTTAGGAGATGCGAGCAGTGTGTGGGCGGGCATTATCCTGCTGAAACAGAGCATTGGGCAGCCCCTGAAGGTACGGGAGTGCCACCGGCCGCAGCACATGCTGCACGTAGCGGTGGGCTTTTAACGTGCCTTGAATACGCACTAGAGGTGACGTGGAATCATACGCAATAGCGCCCCAAACCATGATGCCGCGTTGTCTAGCGGTAGGGCGCTCCACAGTTACTGCCGGATTTGACCTTTCTCCACGCCGACGCCACACTCGTCTGCGGTGACTATCACTGACAGAACAGAAGCGTGACTCATCGGAGAACACGACGTTCCGCCATTCCCTCATCCAAGTCGCTCTAGCCCGGCACCATGCCAGGCGTGCACGTCTATGCTGTGGAGTCAATGGTAGTCTTTTGAGCGGACGCCGGGAGTGCAGGCCTCCTTCAACCAATCGACGGGAAATTGTTCTGGTCGATATTGGAACAGCCAGGGTGTCTTGCACATGCTGAAGAATGGCGGTTGACGTGGCGTGCGGGGCTGCCACCGCTTGGCGGCGGATGCGCCGATCCTCGCGTGCTGACTTCACTCGGGCTGCGCCTGGACCCCTCGCACGTGCCACATGTCCCTGCACCAACCACCTTCGCCACAGGCGCTGCACCGTGGACACATCCCTATGGGTATCGGCTGCGATTTGACGAAGCGACCAACCTGCCCTTCTCAGCCCGATCACCATACCCCTCGTAAAGTCGTCTGTCTGCTGGAAATGCGTCCGTTGACGGCGGCCTGGCATTCTTAGCTATACACGTGTCCTGTGGCACACGACAACACGTTCTACAATGACTGTCGTCTGAGAAATCACGGTACGAAGTGGGCCATTCGCCAACGCCGTGTCCCATTTATCGTTCGCTACGTGCGCAGCACAGCGGCGCATTTCACATCATGAGCATACCTCAGTGACGTCAGTCTACCCTGCAATTGGCATAAAGTTCTGACCACTCCTTCTTGGTGTTGCATTTGCTCTGTCAGTCAGTGTATAAGGAAAGGAATAGATACAATATAACAGTTATATATTTAGCAGATATTGTAATAGATGCCAAATCATACCTAAGAAGACATATTATTGATGCGGAAATATGTTCTCGGAACTGAAATTTTTGTCCTAGGGACGGGTTAGATTCGATCGGAAGGGAAGTAAAGAAGAATTCGGAAAATTTGAATCTCTTTGTGTAAGGTTCAATTCTATGGATGGTAGGAAACTTGTTGGGGTGGAAGGAGGGGGGTGTACAGACACGGGAGAAGTGACGATGACGCAGAACGATTTGATAAGTTAATCAGCTATTGTGGAATCGGCACAGAATTGAACGTAACTTTAGCAGGTAATCTTAATTTATTTGGTGTTTTCTGGTAATGTAATGCGAGTGACAGAATGCATGATCCGCACATGGTAAGTAAGGTAGGCCTAATCTGGGAAGGTCAACTGAATCAGAAAGTTATAAAACCCACTAGAGGGACGCCAATTCGACAAATGGTGTTTCTTAAACTAGATGAACTGTATAGAGAGACTTTCTTCTCTTTACAACTTGCTTTACGGCGCACCGACATACAGTACATAGGCTTTATAGCGACGATGGGATAGGAAAGGTGCAGAAGTAGGGAAATAAGATGTCGTGGCCTTAACTAAGGTACAACCTCAGTATTTACTTGGTGTATAAATGGGAAACAACGGAAAACCATCTTCAGGCTGCCATCAGTGGGATTAGAACCCACTATATCCCAAATGCAACATCACAGCTACGCGACCCTAACCGAACGGCCAACTCGCTTGACCTACAGAGAAACTGTATTAATACATAGTAGAAGGGATCACTAAGCTTTTTTAATCGTTGTAAAAACAAGAACGTAATAGAAAGGAAGGTTACAAATGTATGAATAAAATGAAGTACCGCAATCCTGTCAATACAAAGAAGAGGGAGTTTTTTTGAGGTAATTTTTCCCGCTAGAAAATATTAAATCCATTCATAAACAGCCTGTGGAATGTGTTTAAAAACATTTTTAGGTTTGCTAAAGGAATACTAAAGACCCACTCTATTTTAATACAGAAATGAAGTGACTGAGAAGGATGTGCAGGCTGGAAGGAAATAGAGTACGAAGTGGTTGTGAAGGTAAGGAGAACTTGAAGAAGCTCTCCAGCAAATTAAATTTTTCGAAGAAATCAGAAAAGAATATCAGGATCGGTACCATAATTGGCAGTCGTATAAAATTTAGTGAGATAGTGAATGGTCTTTATAGGTTCCATAAGGCAACAACAAGCTCTAATAACGACCAGGAATCATAAATTAACAAGGATGTTTGTTTGTGAGGATGTATAAAAAAGTAAAGAGTATTCAGTCAGCAGCAGGTAAAGATTGTTGGTATAAGGATGATTCCCAGGTAGAGGAGGTGACTAATACTAGCGAAGTACTGAAATTCATCTACGATAAAGATATTTACAAAAAGATACAGCATTTGAAACCCAGAGGAACAGCTGAAATCGGTAAAATTGGTAATTAATGCAACGCTTTGGGGTAGAGTACCACACCTGAAATGTTTATTTGATTGTTGTTTGCACGAAGGAGCTATACCAAACGAATGGGGAGTTGCTATAGTAGCACCACCGCACAAAGAAAGGGTGACAGATATAAACTGGATAATTAAAGGTCAGCCAGCTTGACATGTCTGGCTTGTAAGCTGTGGAAAAGCATGCATTCTGATTTTATTACGTAGTACACATGTTTGCGAAATTACTAAGTGATTTGGTAGAAGACAATTTGTGTTTAGGAAGTGTTATTCCATTAGGCTCACCTTGCACGATTCCAGCGCGATCTAACGAGTATTTTAATTTCAGGAAGTTAAAAGGACTGTATCGCTATTGAACTATGTAAGGATTTTCACAGGATAGGTCATGGGAAACCACTGGCAAACATAAGGCCTATTGAAATAGACAAAAGAGTGACTCAATGGGTGGCTAATTACTATGAAACTGAACTGCGGGAATTATTAGCATAAACAAAGCATTATCTAATCCTGTAATTTATTATTAAGAGGATTGTTCCGCAAGGCGGTGTTATTGGTTCAAAACATTTTCTTAAACCACGTGAATCAGCTGCCCATGCCAATATATTGTTCTGCAACAATGAATCGTGTGGGCTCACTATGAGTTCGATATGTCACTGGTAGCATCCCATATGGTATAAATGCACTGCAGGCACTAGTGACATGCATCGTTCGTACTTGCGACGGGTGAACAAGACGGAGCAACATGTGCCTGGTTGCATATACAACCACCATTATGGAGTGGAGCGTGTAAGCTAAAATGCCCGAATTTTCTATACTTCGTTCGACAGGTCATGTTCGAAACGACGTTTTCTTACTAGGGAGGATGACCCTGCCTGCTTTACTGACGTTGCAAGCAATCTGGTTCATCCAGATATGACTAAGCCCTTGTTTACAAACAGTAAAGCCTGCGAATTCGGAGGTAGCTTATAAAAGGATGATGGAATGGTTGTGTTAACCATTAGCTTTAAGATGAAGTTCACCATGCCACATGAATCGACGGACAGCGTTATTGCTGAAATTCAAAACAGTGAATACAAAGTAATCAAGAGAGATGGGCCCAGTTCTGAGGTTTGGAAGATGTTCCAGCTTGTGGTCATTACAAACAGTCAGCAAGCAGGGTATGTTTCCTGTGAAACTTACAATGCACTGTTAACATACAAATTCGGTACAACTAATTTAAAAAACACGTTTGCAAATTTAATGCCAGCTCCTTTCGCCAAACATTGCCCGGCAATGGAAATCAAACCATATAATAATGTTATTTGTTTTACGTCCCACTAACTACTCTTTTACGGTTTTCGGAGACGCCGAGGTGCCGGAATTTAGTCCCGCTGGAGTTCTTTTACGTGCCAGTAAATCTACCGACACGAGGCTGACGTATTTGAGCACCTTCAAATACCACCGGACTGAGCCAGGATCGAACCTGCCAAGTTGGGGTCAGAAGGCCAGCGCCTTAACCGTCTGAGCCACTCAGCCCGGCTAATCAAACCATAAATAACGCGTGTGATTTTATGTGCGCCAATGATTACCGACCGTTTGAACACTGTTGTCGGAGAAGGCTTTAAAGAATTATGGCAAGAACTGATTAATACGGGTGCTAATTTTGGCAAAGTAGATATTGTTGTGTTACCAAATTCTTCGACCACTATTGGAAGCAAAGGAAGATTAAATACAAAGCGAAGTAATGCTTCTGGTTAATTTGGCCGTGCACGGCAAATGTTGCTCAGTTACTGTTAATGTGTGTTCTGGCCAGTATAACGAGATCCATTATCTGACGCTGAATACGTAACGTGTAGGCAGAGAAGAAGCTGTTCAGTAATGTGCTTTTTACTACAAATATTTCAAGATGCAGTCCGCCTCTGTGGTGTTGTGGTTAGTGTGATTAGCTGCCACCCCTGGAGGCCCGGGTTCGATTACCGGCTCGGCCACGAAATTTGAAAAGTTGTACGAGGGCTGGAACAGGGTCCACTTCGTAATACCGAGTGGTACAGCTGACCCTGTTCACTCAGTTTTATGCAACCCGCAGAATATAGCCTAACCTGGAAGCACTGACCTTGGCTACTCACGGCGATGTCTTATCTTACTACGCTTTCTATAATTCGTTTATTCGTGTCAACGAAATGAGCATTAACGGTAAAATACCAAATGATAGTAAAGAATCGTGAAAATTCGATATCACAGAAGCTTCATGTACAGAGAATATTATGGCTGGATGACTGGAAGTAGTGTTTACATAACACTGCTTGAGGACAGTTCGTTATAGCCGAGTATGCTTGAAGTTAGAGGAGGAAACCGGTGATCGTTAGGTGGAGGATCGAGTCTTATGTAGGGCGATGTTTTCTTTTTATTTCGTAAATGTTCGTGTGAGTCGCGTTGTTGAAAAAAAAATCTAAATCGTGTTGATCTCATGTTGCAGTTAATCGGTTATATTCGTTTCTAAGTAGCTCTTAAAGGAGCTATTTACAGTAAAGTAAGCTATTGCCGACAGAGGTGCAATGGGCTCGTGCATGGCCATTCGATTAATGAAGCAAATGTTCAAAATTATCCGCCTCTGAGGTGTAGTAATTAGCGTGATTAGCTGCCACCCGCGGAGGCCCGAGTTTGATTCCCGGATCTGCCAAAAAATTTGAAAAGTGGTATGTGAGCTGGAAAGGATCAGACTCGGGAGGTCAACTGATTAATGGTGAGTTCGATTCCCACCTCAGCCTTCATCGAATTGCTTTTCCGTGGTTTCCCCACTTCTTCTC
Organism: Anabrus simplex; assembly: GCF_040414725.1. NCBI lineage: Eukaryota > Metazoa > Arthropoda > Insecta > Orthoptera > Tettigoniidae > Anabrus > Anabrus simplex. The sequence continues at coordinate 794,569,191 of NC_090266.1, forward strand.
TTCTCCAGGCAAATGCCGGGATGGTGCCTAACTTGAGGCCACGGCCGCTTACTTCTCTCTTTCTTGTCTATCCCTTCCAATATTATCATCCCCCTCACAAGGCCCCTGTTCAGCATAGCAGATTAGGCCACCTGGCAGAGGTACTGGTTCTCCTCTACAGTTGTTTCCTCCACCTCCATGTCTAACGCTCTAGGGCACTACCCTTGAGGCGGTAGAGGTTGTATCCCTCACTGAATCCGAGGGAAAATCCAACCCTGGAGGGTAAACAGATTAAGAAAAAAAATGAATAAATAAAGAGAGACTGTTAAAATGACGACCTCCTTCGTTAATGCATATCTGGGCACGGTGAAAGTGAGTCATTCTTGCTTGCTGCAAGCAAGTCAAGTAAATTCAAGTGATTTAGCCGGCCATGTGAAAGGAATCACTCGTCCAATCCACCATTCAGCATATGTCCTAGAAAGTGGTTCCGTACTGCCTACGAGTAACGTGGAGGAACTCCATCCTGCTGCATCCACATCCTCAGCCGTGTCATAAGATGCACATCTTTCAATAAGAACGGAAGATATTCAAGAATAAACTGTGGATAGCGTCGTCGCGTGAAGTTTCCTTCGAAGAAATAGGATCCAATTAGTTACTTATCACCTATTATCCGGCACCACGCGTTGACGCCCCATTGTATCTGAAGTCGAAACCCTCTTATCCAGTGAGGATTTTCAATGCTCCAGTTATCGAAATTTAGACGTTTAACGGTTCGGTTATTGTGAAATCTGGATTCGTCACTAAAGAGAATATTCGTTAAGAAATCCGCATCAACTTCAACTCTTTGCAATATCCATTGCGAAAATTGTAACCATTTTTGAAGGTCATCACCGTAAAGTCCCTGGTGTAGTTGTTGATGGTAGGGTTCGAATTTATGGCGGTGCAATATGCGCACTACAGATAATGACTGATGTTCGGTTCATTTCCAATTACCAGTGAGATTGCATTCGGGTTGTAGGCAATTGCATTTTGAACAGTTTCTTCATGATTTCCAGACGTCACTGGAGCATCCCGAAAGTAGGCTAATGTATGAAATGACCCCGTTGCACAGAACCGTCTTTCAATACTTCGCAATGTATCTGGATATGGCAGCATTCGTACAGGAAAATAGTTTCACATAGAAGTGTCTGGTTTCCCGTGAATTCTGCCTTGCTTCCCCGTAATGTAGTATCATATTCACATATATTCACAAATTTATAATATTTGCTTTTGCGCTAAACGTACAGTTGATGTTCGCACTTTGCTATAATAATGACTATGTGCTTTATCATGTGCCCTACGTGTGAAGTCCAGTCGTTCTTTGAGTCGAACGTGCACAGTTGCTTGTTTGAATGGGCGTGTAATATTGCTGACAATAAGTGTAGTGCGCTTCATCCATTGTAGCCGTTTGCCATATAAATGTCGCATGTTATTATTCCTTTCTGATGTGTGCTTTCCTTTTAAAGGTGAAAGTTACTTTTGAGACTCAAGGAAGTTAAGCCTTAATTACGAATACCTTTACGAGTATAAAATATAAAATAAAAAGCTCGTAAATAGATTCGAACTGTGAACCCCTCGAAAAATCACATGTAAGCTGCGATTAGTACTACGTAGCCACTCCAGGCAACAAACAGCATGTCTCGTATCTCCATACTAATGGAATAATCTACGCTATCGCTTCGAAACTGATCTTGTAAGTTACAAGTTCTGAATTCGAATGTGCAGACAGCTTTATCTTGCTGCAAATACCACAGTGTGCTAAAGAATTATGTCTCCCTTAAGCCCCGATATTTGCATCCATTCCCCTACGCTTAGAGTATGTACCTATTACTTGGTTAAATGAGTCCAGCACAATGTTTCAGGTAGTATTCACAATGTACTTGTTCGTAGTCGGTGCTTACGTGACGATAATTATTATTGTGTATATTTATTATAACTTCCTTAGAAGAATATATGGAACTCCAGAAAAGCCAAGTCTTCGTAAGGGATGCCTAGTCCGGCACCGCGGTGTAGGTGCAACGCGTCCTCCTGTCACCCGACGGCACATGGTTCGATTCCCGGCCTGTCAGACGTTTTTAACTGTAATGATTAATATCACTTCGTAACGTTATCGACGTGTCCTTAGGGGGTCCAGTTTTATGACTATATTGAACAGTGTAACGGTAGTAATTACATGGCGTAAGCTAATACATTAGCTGTACAGCCTCTGCGTGCCATAGATTTTAAAATACTATGAAAAACATATGTCCGCCTCTGTGGTGTAGTGGTTAGCGTGATTAGCTGCCACCCCCGGAGGCCCGGGTTCGATTCCCGGCTCTGCCACGAAATTTGAAAAGTGGTACGAGGGCTGGAACGGGGTCCACTCAGCCTCGGGAGGTCAACTGAGTAGAGGTGGGTTCGATTCCCACCTCAGCCATCCTGGAAGTGGTTTTCCGTGGTTTCCCACTTCTCCTCCAGGCGAATGCCGGGATGGTACCTAACTTAAGGCCACGGCCGCTTCCTTCCCTCTCCCTTGCCTATCCCTTCCAATCTTCCCATCCCTTCACAAGGCCCCTGTTCAGCATAGCAGGTGAGGCCGCCTGGGCGAGGTACTGGTCATACTCCCCAGTTGTATCCCCCGACCAAGAGTCTGAAGCTCCAGGACACTGCCCTTGAGGCGGTAGAGGTGGGATCCCTCGCTAAGTCCGAGGGAAAAACCGAACCTGGAGGGTAAACAGATGATGATGATTATGATGATGATGAAAAACATGTTTCTATCAATTTCGATGAGATGAGACTACACAAAATGGCAGTGAATTGACCTGTTTGTAATTGGTCCTAACCTATCACGTTTCCTACGACACTGGGACTGGGTGTTTGTGACGTCCTTAATCTTCCTTTCCTCACACACACCATTCCACACTACGTCCATTCAAATTACACGCAGGTTCATACAGTATGATGCCAGTAGAGGCTAAAGACACACATGGGTCGATGCCCCGAACAAATAGCAAAGAAGGATACCTAGGCGGGTACGAAATGAAAACTTAAAAAACGCAAGGCTCAATAAGCTTTCGAACACTCACTGCGCCATGTTGTTCGTCCAAGTGCATCTATCAAACCTAACTCCGCGTAGCTACACCCAGCCTGAACGTTCAGCCCTTACAACTGTATATTCACGAGGAGAGCGAATATTCTCGCTTCGTAACGTTAACGATGTGTCCTTATGGTCCGGTTTTATGACTTTATTGAACAGTGTAACGGTAGTAATTACACTGCGTAAGCTAATACATCAGCTGTACAGCCTCTGCGTGCCATAGATTATAAAATCCTGTGAAAAACACGTTTCTATCAACTTCGATCAGATGAGACTATACAAAATGGCGGTGAATTGACCTGTCTGTAATTGGTCCTAACCTATCACGTTTTCTACGACACCGTGACCGTCTTTTCTATCGAAAGAAAATGGCCTCTTGAACCAATCAGGTGCGCAATTCTTTACCGACAGCTAAAGGAGTGGCTATGATTTGTAGAGTACAGTACATTTCGCAAAAATGACTATAGAATTGGACTGGGCTCTACATAAAATAGTACATTGTTTTTGAGATGGGCCTCACTTACTGTCTCTTGCACCGTTTTTCATCTTGCGGGGGAGTCTATATCGGGCTAACTGCATATAAAATTGCTGTAAGATGTTGCGTAAGAAAGGACCAAGAGACAAATAATTCCTAGGTGGTTGCATATGTTCGGGGGAAATGGGGCAGCTGTAAAACCCGGAATAATTTGTTGAGTGTAGTTACTTAAGTAATTGTATTCCAATGTCCATCAATCAATTTGTATGGTTACTTTATTTCTAATTTTCTGATTTCTGTCTGTACATCCTTTACGTCACACTGAGCATGCATCGACCTGTCTCAAATGGCCTCAGAAGAAAAAGAACAACTTAGGGAGTGGATTTTTTTTGTTTGCTATTTGTTTTATGTCGCACCGACACAGATAGGTTTTGTGGCGACGAAGGGATAGGAAATGCCTACGAGTGGGAAGGAAGCGGCCGTGGCCTTAATGAAGGTACAGCCCCAGCCTCGTGTGAAAATTGGAAACCACGGAAAACCATTTTCAGGACTGCCGACAGTGGGATTCGAACCTACTATCTCCCGAATGCTGGACACTGGCCGCACGTAAGCGACTGCAGCTATCGAGCTCGGTAGTGAGTGGGTAACCGACAGCTCAGCTGTTGGTGACGAAGTAGGGATGTACTGAAATATGAATGCTGGCGATGATGTTGACGATGCACTGCGTTGGTGGAAGTACCATGACATCAGTCTGCCTACTATGTCAGTAATTGCCCTACGTAAGTTGTGCATTCCAGAAACCAGTGGAAGAAGCGAAAGAAACTTCAGTAATGTTTGAATGCTTTTAATGGATTGTAGGAGTCGGCTAGACCCAGACCTATTCAATTTCTTGTTATTAATTCATAACAAATCATAGCAATATATGACTGGTTTGTAATTCATTCCCAATTTGGAGCTAGTGTCTGTACTAGCCATATTTCTTTGGATATAGAACCTTGAGCAAAGAGGAATATTTAATTAATTTTGAGGTTTATATTTAACTTTTTGTGCTGTAATGACTTATTAATTTGCACTTCTTCTTCTTCTTCTTCATTTCTTTCTTCTATCTGTTTACCCTCTAAAGTCGGTTCTTATCTCGGACTCACCTCCACCGCCTCAAGGGCAATGTCCTGGAGCTTCAGACTCTGGGTCGGGGCTACAACTGGGGAGGATGACCAGTACCTCGCGTAGGGGGCCTCACCTGCTATGCTGAACAGTGCCTTTGCGGGCAGATAGGAAAATTGGAAGGGATAGACAAGGAAGATGGAAGGTAGCGGCCGTTGCCTTAAGTTAGGTATCATCTCGGCGTTTGCCCGGCGGAGAAGTGGGAAACCACGGAAAGCCATTTCAGGATGGCTGAATTTGGAATCGATCCCACCTCATCTCATTTGACCTCCCGAGGCTGAGTGGACCCCGTTCCAGCCCTCGTACCACTTTTCAAATTTCGTGGCAGAGCGGGGAATCGAACCTGGGACTCCGGGTGCAGCAGCTAATCATACTAACCTCTAAACCGCAGAGGCGGACATTAATTTGCACAGTTTATATAAAATACCTTTGGTATGGCTAGTAGTGAAACATATAGTTTTATGCATTACTGATGTATGTTTATTTCCCTTTTATAGAGCAGTGAAATACGCAAGCCAGGGGGGAGTATACGTGGCAGCACGTGAACTTAAGTAATCATTTCTCCAACAGGAATGATATTCCTTTCTTTATTTATCTGTTTTCCCTCCAGGGTTGCTTTCTCCCTCACACTCAGTGAGGGATCCCGCCTCTACCGCCTGAAGACAATAGTAGCACGGGAGGGAACATTGCACTAACCAATGTTATTTGAGTTTGGTGTTCCCCTCCACTACTACGTTTCCTGTCTTCGTTCAATCCCAGTGACATATTGGTCCTTCTTCGAGCAATAAACACCTTTCACTCACTGAAAATATTAAATAAAGAGAATATTTCGAGAACGTTAAGAACTAAGTAAATCAAAAATAAAATAGTATCAATGCCCCGGACTGGAACATATCACACGTTAGACTGGCACACCGTAGCTTTCAATTGCCTCTTACCAACTAACGCTATACTGCACCGTGGCAAAATGCGTGTGGATTACAGTTCATGTGATAGTTTTAACACAGCCGCAATAACCACTTCGTGATTTATTGCTTACGATAAATTTCAACGTAATTCCGCGTTGACAGTTTAGTCCTTAGAATATGAAGAAGTCCGTACGCTATTGTAAAAAACGTATTTGGAGTTACATAATGCTTCACGAATTGAATATTCCTAAATCTGTTGTTTGCAAACCAACTTGAGAAGCTTTATGTTATGGATGACAGCTTTTTATCTCACTGCCAAAACCGGAAAATATTGAAATTTGAAATTATTGGTGACAGAATCACCACGTTGTAAAGATGCGAAAATATTCTACATCAGCTGTGTTATGTTTTTCACCATCTGAACTGTCAACTATGGTCACGAGAAGGCACTGCCCCAAAAAGACCGGAGTCTGGCCACACACGGGCCACTGTGGAGTGAGAAGATAGCCGGATCGTACTGCATCTGCATCCGTCATCAGAGCTTCAGTTGTCACCTGAGCGACAAAGCGAACTGTAAGAAATCGATTACTTTAGGGACATCCTCAAGCCAGACGTCCTTTGCATTAATGCCGCTAACTCCGAATTACTGCCATATGCGACTTCAATAGTGTCAAGTTTGAGCTCATTGGAGGGCCGAGTGGAGGTCTGTTCAATTCTCAGATGAAAACAGTTTTTGTCTGGGTGCCAGTGATAGCAGTAATTTGGTTAGTATGAGGCCAGGTGAACGCTTGCGACCAAGTTGTCTGCGGTATCGACACATTGGTCCTATACCAGAAGTTACGATCAGGGGAGCGATTTCGTATGAGAGCGAGAGCACTCTCGTCCTAATCCCAAGAAGCGTGACAGCGAATTTTTTCGTCAGACTGGTGATTGAACCGCTACTGTCACTCAACTTACTCTACACAGTATCGACTAGTTGCCTTGGCATGTCAGACCACTAGAACATTCATCCCTTGAGCACGTATGGGACATTACAGGACGACAATTCCAGTGGCATCCAATGGCAACAGTAACCGTTGCTTATATGACTGACCAAGTGCAACAGGCGTGGAACACCATCCTTCAAAATCACATACGTCTCTTTTATGACAATGCATGCGCGTTTGCATGCTGGCATTCAAAATCGTGACGACTACAGTGGTTATTAATGTACCAAAATATCTCATGTCCTCTCGCGCATACTTCGATCTGTGAGCTGGAAATTTTAATAAAAAATACGTATATTACCTACATAATTGCTTAGCTTACAGGGGCTTCTTATCAACTAGCGTCTTCTTGGTGTTGGGAATTCATTTTCCACCACTGCGTATATGAGTTATGAACTGGAAACACAGATATGGATTTTAGCAGATGATATTATAGTATATAGAGTAATATATAATTTACAGTAATGGGAACGACTGCAAAAACAACTCGAAAATATTGTGAGGTGGACCACAGGCAATAGCACAATGACAAGTAGGGTCAAAAGTCAGGTAGTAGGTTTCACCAAAAAGAAAACTACTCTCAGTTTTATTTACTGTGTTGGAGTGAAAAAGCCTCATGGGTATCACTGTAACTGTATAGGTGTCAATATAAGGAAATATATTAATTCGGGTACACATGAGCAGGATCGTAAATAAAGGTTACATATGTCTTCATTTCGTTATGAGGGTACTTAGGGATTGTAGTAACGATGTAAACGGGTGTCTTGCCACCTGAGCGGCAGTCCTAAATGAAGATCAAAGGTGACATTGATTGATTGATTGATTGATTGATTGATTGATTGATTGATTGATTGATTGATTGATTGATTGATTGATTGATTGATTGATTGATTGATTGATTGATTGATTGATTGATTGATTGATTGATTGATTGATTGATTGATTGATTGATTGATTGATTGATTGATTGATTGAACATTCACAGTCCAAGCTTCATTAAAAATATCATCAAGAAAGGATCAATAATATTTTGTTTGTTTTGCGGTCTGTGGCGTTACCTAAAGTGTAAGAAATAGATTGTCGTCTGAGAGTTTCCTAACTTAAAATATGATATGAGGTTAGATCTCCACATGTTTCTACCAACTGGATATCTGATGGCCTTAGACAAATATTTCAGTTCTGTGCAATTTTAGCGGCAAATGATTAAGTGGAAATCTCCGTATGATTGGGAAGTAAACTAATTCTAATCTCGTGAAGTACAGCGATGGATAGTGTCTGGCATGTTTTGCGACTTTCAGCTTAGAATTTCAGCGAATCCTGTTGTACGGGCTATCAACATCAATGACTTCAATTATTACTTGCACAACTGTTTACGTTCAAAATACCTTTCGTCTCTGGAACCTCATAATGCGTGATGTATAGCAACCTCTCGTAAGCTACAGTAAATTGTAAAGTAGGTGCGAAAGAGCCTAGGAAACATAGTTGAATAGCATTCTCTGTACACTTACCTTAATATTTCAACTTTGGCATTCACGATACCAGGACTCCAGTTTCATAGGCTCACACTCAAGATATCTTGCAATCTCAGGGAGGGGTTTCAAATCAAAAGGTATTATATAATGCCGAAAAAAATTATCCTCCAATTTTCTGGAAATAGTTGAGTAACAGCATCAACATCATAGATTGGGTGTATCTCTGCCGCCTTGAAGATAGATTTCGTGGAGCAAATATTGTGACCTATGGGAACTGAGATTCGGGTTCTCTCGCCTTTCCGAGCAGTAAACATATGGTTACGGAAGAAAACAGTGAGAAAGGTTTACGCCATGAGCATCGCTACAAATCCCAACACTCTACGAATGTAGGAATTAGGTAACGGGGTCAATACAATACATGTACCATGTGTCATAGGCGGCTTATTGACTTAGTGTAGTGGGGGCATGTGGGACACTTACCCAAGAGAACAGAGTTAAATCTGCCCGGTGAAAATTGTTTCATTTGTTAACCGTTTCTACCCTTAAGTCGATTTTGTGCCGTTCTTGACCATTTAAACATATCGTCCCTGTTCTGCCAAAACGGCGAATGTAACAATGCTCTTCTTATCCATTATTTCCCTTAAGACTGGTCACGCCTTCCAGCTATATATTGATATGCGGTCCATCAGAACAATTTTCGTTGAGTTCATTTTCATATGCGCGTGTGTAAAGGTAAATGAACCTTAAATAGATCACACTCTAGGAGTGGTTAAATGTCATGCAAACATACATTCCTTCAGTATGGTACAGTAAGGTTCATTTTCCTTTACACACGCACATAGGAAAATGAACTCAACGGAAATTGTTCTGATGGACCGAATATCAATATGTGGCTGGAAGGCGTTACCATTCTTAAGGGAAATAATGGATAGGAAGAGCATTGTAACATTCGCCGTTTTGGCAGAACAGGGACGATATAGTGTCTTTGGGTAATTATGGGATGAACGGTTGGGTTTTCGATAATGCATGAAATTATTGTTCCCTTCAGAATTTATATATGGGGATACAGGATTTTGTGTACTGGTCATTTTCCGTTTCCCCGCTCGAGTATAGAGGATATGCTTTTTGTCTCAATTTCTCAATATCTATTGGCCAGTACGCATAATTAAAGAAATACTTACTATTTAAAAGAATAGATTTAGCGAAGCAATGCAAAGCCTTTCCCGTACAGGCCATGAAGGCCCTTGGAGGTATGGAAAGGTAAAGGCTTCCACTATCCGTAACCTCGGCACTTGATGGGGCAGAGTGGTTAGCTGTATGCCCGGCCGCCTTTGCCCTCAGGAATTAACCTGGTACTCATTTTTGGTGCAGGCTGAGTGAACCTCAGGGCAATGCGCACCTCTGCAAATGGAAGTATCGTTTCTTAAATTTTACGACTTTCTGACGGGGATTCGAACCCACGTCCTTCCGGGCGAAGAAAGCAGGCCTTTGCCGCCTCGGCCAGGCAGCATCTAAGAGCAGATTTAAACAACTCTATATTGTTCTTTGAAATGTGCATTGGCACTCAGTTCAGTTCATGTTTGTTGCAGTTATATATTATAACATCATGAATTAGGCTTCTTTATTATTTCGGCTTTTGGAATATTTACACTCATTTACTGTTTCTACCATTATTACTGTCCTATTCGTTCTTGTAGCAGGCGTTTACAAAGAGTTTCTCAAATAACACAAGAAGGTAAGCAAAATGCCCGGATTGATAGACTCCTTTCAGAGAATAGTGAAGGAACCCAGTAAATAGTTCTGGACATAATTACAGCAAATAGGCTACGTAAGCAAAAGACAAATACATCTGAATTAGTAATATCGTTGTTTGACACGTCTGATGAAGATAAGCACTTCATGCTTCAATATTCACAATTATTAGAGAATGCTATCTCTGTACTTCGGAGCATTTACTGTACAACTACAGGTATTGTAAAAAACGTCGTGTTTCATCACCCAGGAACGTCAGTGAACGACCACCTGGATCCATACGCTGAGAATCCTTCCCTCAAAATGCGCTGTCTGCCATCATCCACGCATACACACATGCGTCATTCGTCGGTGGACAGCATCCTACGCTATCTACGTTGTCTATTCAGCAAGATCTCTTACCCATCTGTAATGGACTGCTTGGTATCGAAATTTGAGATCTACAGTAGACCTCAGCATGGCTGTCTAGAATCCAAACTTATATCATGCATCTAGTTGCTAACAGAATGATTTAACATAGGACGTTCAGTAGCCATCACAAGATCAATAATACACATAGTCCTTGCTATCATTCGCTTCTCTAACACAACTCTAATTCGACGTTCTATATACAGAAAGGGACAAATTGTAAACAATTGTATTCCGATCTGGGCTCAAACGTTCAAGATAACACAATGATGCTGTTTACAGTGGCGATACAAAATGTATTTTACGGGCGAGTCCTCCACATACTGTACTTTGAGCGTAGTCTTCAACGTCATCAGTCTAATTAGCAACCTCACCATATTATTGCATAACATAATCTCGCTCTGAGAATTTTTCAGGACACCCGCGAAGTTTACGTCGTAATTTGAATAATGTAACGTTGATTCGAGAGCTCATCTTACCAAAAATATCACACTTTCCTTTAATATCTACAAATACGCACTATATCGTCTGCAATACTCCACCTTTAAGAATAGAGTCTCTCAGAATCCATTGCACTCATTAGGCACTTTGCCTCACACCTGCTGAGTAACGTTGTTAAGTGGCCTCAAAATTTCTGCTCTCAAGGCAGCAGAACCAAATGCAGTGGTTGTTATTTAAGAGTGCGTCTTCAGGGAAGTAGACAGTATTTAAATATATATTTAGTAGAGAAAATTACAATTATTAGACATTATATGGGTTTTTGGATTATTATTATTATTATTATTATTATTATTATTATTATTATTATTATTATTATTATTATTATTATTATTATTATTATTATTATTTTCACTTCATAATCTTGACTGTTGCGAGGAAGTCATTTACAATAATGACGGTTTGAATTTAAGAACATTTTACTGGTGGAGAATTGTGGTGGTACGCTCGTTCATCAACAGGTGGCTCCCTGTATGCTGGCACAGCGCTCCAAGCGGGAGCTGACGACAACATTAAGCTCCAATATGACATAACACATCAGATATAGCTTGCAATGAAGCAACTCGTGATGACGAAAGTACGAATATGGAAAACACCGAAACGAAATAACAATATAGAAAGGCCAAAGGAAAAAATTACCAACGTAAATACTTAATGGCTGACAACCACGTATTACTTAATTAATAGCCAGTGTCCCTCTTGAAATTGTTAACATTTTTACGTATTTCCACAGCTTCCCGTATAATCCTGGACCTGTAGTGTTTAGTGACGGTAAGAGCTCAAACGTCTTGGAACACAACATCATGACCCAACGATGGGCGTGTTCAGCTATTGCTGGCTTATCTGGCTGGTTGAGACGGATATTTCATGGTGCTCCATAATGCGAGTCCCAATGGACCGGAATGTTTGTCCAATGTACACCTTTCCGCAAGAACAGGGAATTTGTTACACCCCAGGGTGTAATAGCTGGGACGATTATTATTATTATTATTATTATTATTATTATTATTATTATTATTATTATTATTATTATTATTATTATTATTATTATTATTATTATTATTATTATTTTCACTTCATAATATTATTCAAGGGATGTAAAGATACACGGATCCTCATTCTTCACGTAGTTTGAGTTAAATGTTAATTTGGTTATAAGTTGAACCATGCTATTTTATTGAGGGAATGGTATTAATTTTGTTTATTTGGCATTAACAATGCTGTGAACGTAACGCAAATAAATGAGCAACATAGCCACTGTAGTTATCTTCTCCTTCGGTGACCCCAATTAATCGATTGAACGCCCTGTATTTACGATTTACACGAGACCTACATTATGACCTGTGTTTATGAATATCACCTGGTGTTCTCATGTGAAATTCAGACACGGAAGAGGAAAGGGTGGCCGTTGCTTATGTCCTTTAAGATCTATCTCAGCATTGTCTTGTAACGAAAAGTCTCACAACCTACTTCACACATGGTCGTTGATGAGTTTCAAACCAATTAATAAGCAGAGAATAAATAATTCATAATGACAGAGTGACTTGACACACAGAGACCATCTAGTTTATAAAGGTACCACTGATTACGAGTCAGTAAATGTACGGTGATAAAGATCGCGTTGTCTGAACCCATGATAATGATCATGATGAAAGAACAAAAATACTCCTAAACTGTAATACACACGAGAATTGATGTTGCGATTACATAATTCCCTACCTCTGACGCTATCTCCTTTGTTCACTGAGTGGAATTAAATATGACCTATTCATTACACTCTAACTGAACATCCTACCTACTACAGACCTTTAGTATAACGTGCAACCAACTAAATTGTAGCACGTCTATAAAAGTATGCACAACTGCTGGTTCATTCTTCCACAAAGTATATTGTACAGATGTTAGCCAGTTTTTACAGGCAAGGGAAACATTGCGATAACAACTTAGATCCACCACACGATAGGGGCTGTTTGCTAACGCACAGCAATGGTAGTGTACCACGGAAACACAAACAGTTCACATACTGCAGAGGACAGACAACGATCAATAGTACAATATTATGGTTGCTGAGGCCGTTATCATTAATGTATTCGTTCTTTTCTTTCACTTTTCTTTCTTTCACTTTTACATCTCCAAATTTCATTTGCAAATCTCAGCAATATATCTGAGTACCTCCACGTTGCGTTCCCTCATGAAGGTACTGTGTATTATAAGACTTAGTATGAAATATTGAATGTAGTGTCCAACCATCCAAATAGTAGTTCATCACTTTTCTCCTACCAACCACTCATGCTTATTCATCACCAAACTTTATCATCAAGTGATCATAACTTAATAAGTATCTCCTCATTACAAATGATAGTATGTATCTTGCGTAAAGACATAATTCACAGCCTTTTCAGATTAACAACAGCTAAACATTGGCAGAAGAGTATACTTCGTATTTAGGTCTGCCAAAGACAAGCGCCATTGTCTCTCCAGAGCCGGTGTCTACAAAATTGCGTGCAGCTGCGGCGAGGTGTACATATACACTACGAAACGCAGCATCGCCACACGACTGAAGGAGTACAACAGACCCAGCCGGCTAGGGCAAGCAGATAGATCATAAGTCGCTGAACACTCCCTGCTGGCTAGCCATGACATTCAGTTGAGCGACAGCAAAGTACTGTCAAATACCGTGTCTTATCACCCCAGGCTGCAAAGGAAAGCCATTGAAATCCTGAAGCACACCAACAGCTTTAACCTTAAGGAGGACTCTGAACGGGTAAACAAAGCCTTGTTTCAAGTTCTGAAAGCCTTAAATCCTGAGTGACACGATGGCCGAGTCAGAACAGGAAACGCAACGGGGGATCAGATGCCTGTCTCCGCCAAGGCAGTTCAATGCACATCGGGCGCATTAATGCTTCAAGCATTGGCCGAAGAACAGACAATCAGCAATCAACACTCAGCATGGCGGACTAATAGGCGATCAGCACCCCGTAGCTTGCACTATATAATGAGGTGCAATTAAATCACCACTACATATTCGTCGTCCGACTGTTTGCAAAATTGAAAGCAGCCACGGAGGCTTATTGCCTCTTGAAAATTGTGGACTAGCCAGGTGGACGAACGCAAACCAGTGAGGACCCACCTGGGGACGTGCCCATCGGCAGCACTGGACTACAGGAGGATTACTCAGCAGCTTAGTCTAGATCCGTTTCTACCAAATCTTACTTACTTACATCGTTCCAGGGTCTGAAGTAAGTTACAATCATGTACCCCTACACGCCATATGCTCTTGCTAGTACCACAGCTACCACCTGCAGCACCACCACTAGCTTTGGACAATTCGCCGTAGACCCCACCGCCGTAGCCTTCCCCACGGTTCTCATGTCCAGCTACGCTGCTCCGAATTACGAAGCATTATTTCTGCCAGCAAATCCAGCTAAGCATCCGGGCAACCCACGAACGCAGTACCATAGGATGACGCATCTATCGGCCCCCGAGGGAGCACGTGATCCGCATAGCCTGGCAGTGGACTCGGCACCAGCGCCGCAGAAGCTCACAGCAGCCGCAGCATCTTTTCCAGTGGACACCACCATACAACACATTTCCCCATCTACTACCACCACCACTTCCCCTCCTCTCGGCTTGAATATTACTCCACTTCTGGCACTAGACGACCCAACAACCATTTCCAATTTATTCAGCAAACCCACTCCGACACACATGCATTTCTCCTCATTAAGCCTTCCTCAGAATTTCAGACACCTCAGGCAAACTTCTCCACGCCTCTTGGCTACAACATGAGCCGAGAAGACATCGCTGATATCAGGAAGACTTCAAAAGGAATCATCATTCAAATCAACGGGGAAACGGCAACAAACCAACTCGCCACCACAGTCGGAGCAACTCCGTTCGGATCTTCTGTCCCTCTTCAACCTCTCACAACCACCCACTCAACCACACCCTCCACCACCACTTTATAATATACTAAGTTGTATCTTCATTAGTGTGGATACTTTACTGTCAGAAGAGACGATTCCCGCCGAGCTCAATGAGGAGGGTGTGGCAGCTCGGAAGGCCTTTCGCATCCGGAATGTGTTGGGTCCTACATTCACGGTGCGGATTCTCCTGCCAATATCAAACAACGTGATAGACTGCTTCACAGTAGTGTATCGATACATCGCCACCATCACAAAGTCCAACCTTCTCGTCCAACCTTCTCCACAGTCAATCAGATGTGAAAGATGCCTCATCTACAACAATCAGACAACAGCCCAGTTCAAAGCAAATCATCCACTCTGTGGTCATTGCACTCAGCATCATGTCACCACCAGTTGCCCCAATACCCTTCACCCCGCCCACTGTAACACTTGCAGGGGACCCATCCATTCTATTTACGCCGATGTAGAGGACGTCCAACACTTCCCTCAAATCACCCAGAATGAATAGCCGCGATTCGCCCTTTCACATTTTCCTCACCCTACAATTGAGGATTTTGTCAGATTTGTTAAAATCTCTTTGCAAAATATTCATCCATGCAATAGACACCTGGTTCTCACACACCTTCAGGCTGCAGACAATCAGACACTCGATCTCCATTTTCTCACTACTCATTCAGACTGAAACAATAATTTTAATTTCACACCCCGAGAAACTCCTGTATAAACCCTTTTATACTATTCTCGGCATCAAGAAATGGACAATAACACCATTAAACAACGAAACATTGTAATTCACTATGTACGACCAGATTCAGAAACACTTAAGGATGTCATGCAATCACAACCACCTAACTCTTGCATTGCAAACCTCTTTATACTTAGATCTATTTATATTGTAACACGATATTTCGGGTGTATCCATTGGCGTAGTATGAGAAGAGAAAGACAAATAAATAAAAAGAACTAAGAAACACGCAAATATTATTCAAAGATCGACATTTATATAAGAAGAAAATATAACAGAAACCTTCTTACGTTATCGTGTGAATGTATGTACACTATCCTTTAAAATGATCTTATAATAACAAGCACTGTTTATGCTATATTTATTAATTCTTATCTTTAACTTTTGGAAATGCACATTCAATAAAACTTAGTAAAGAGGCCCGTCCCCTACCACCTCCTCTATTTTTCACATCTTCCTACCCACCTCCCTCATCCATCAAACTTCCTCAAGCCTCCCAAATCTCTTGGTCAGAGAAAGGACGTAGCCCTCTAGGTGGCCCGTCTCGACCCTTCAGGTTGGGGAATGGAAACTTTTCAGGCAGTCAGCAATCACCAATTCATTCCACTGAGAGCTTCGCTGCTATGGAAGTCAGTGAGAACACTTGATAATGAAACGTCAGGACCATCACATGCTCCTGGACCAAGGCCTACAAGCCTGGAAATCACTGACATGATTAGTAACGCCGGCCGTGAAAGCCACAATTGCTATACGTACTCAAAGTGTTTAATCTCGCTCTTTGTGGCCAAAGATTACACCTGTACCGAAATTGTTGTAAATACAGTAGGTTGGCAGGTAAGTTTCATGTTATTTGTATCATGCATGCCATTAGGTGATAGCGACGTCCTTACCTCTAAATGAAACAACAAGGTAAGCAAGCAAGCAAGCAAGCAAGCTCGTTGTTTTACATGAGTAATGGTTTCGCGTTAACATGCACAGAAACTCCGATATTATACGGACTGGGATCCAGAGGGACCAGATATTTCAATTACTTTTCATTTCGTTTAATTGGATTTCACCAATCAAACATACATTGACCAGGATGAAGCTGGTGACTGCATTGGCGAGAAGCCAGTGATAAAGTTAGCCACTTATCAGGTCTCCAAGCAACATCAATCGAGCGAATTGGCCATGCGGTTAGGATCACGTAGCTGTGAGGTTGTTTTCAGGAGATAGTAGATTCGAATCCCACCGGTGGCAGGTCTGAGGATGCTTTTACGTGGTTTCCCATTTTCACACCAGGAGCTGGAGCTGCACCTCAATTAAGGCTACGGCCGCTACATTCCCGATCCTATCCCTTTCCCATCCTTTCGTCGCCGAAAGCCTTATATGTATTAGTGCGACGTTAAACCACTAGCATAATAATAATAATAATAATAATAATAATAATAATAATAATAGTAATAACACGCGTCAACAAGTTTGAAACAGCCTTCCGACTCACTCAAAACATATATAGCATAAAATCTATCTCCCGAAATGCAAAAATTAGACATTATCAATCTGTAATTAGACCTGAAGCATTATATACAATAAAATATACAAAACTTCGAACATATAACCTGCTTGAAAACCTGGCAATTAAGGAAAGACGGATTATCCGAAAAATTATTGGTCAAAACTCCTAAGGTGGTGTTTACAGACTTCGGAGCACCCACACCCACACCGAAAATATATTAAGCGTAACCCGGAAAATAAGGATACATTATACGGATACATTATACGCTCATTTTTCAAAATTGCCAGCTGAAAGAATCTGTAAACATCCGTTATCCTACTTCGGAAGTCTCAAAATGATTCTTCCTTGGTTGGTGGAGATCGATAAGGATATTTTAATATATGGAATCACAGAAACAAACATTCAACTCTGAACACCACTCAAACATAAACTTAGGTTCATCAAGAACTCCCAACTCAACTGAAGCATGTTCATTCTGATGCATGGAAGAAAGCACACTCCGAAGGGATGAAACACTGGTGGGTCCGCAAGAAGACAAACAGTTGAGATCTCGCGGTCCTTAGGGGCCCTAACGATGAATAATAATAATAATAATAATAATAATAATAATAATAATAATAATAATAATAATAATAATAATAATAATAATAGAAGAGGAAGAATGAGAAAATAATGTTATTTGCTTTACGTCCCGCTAACGGTTTTGGGAGACGCCGATGTACCGGAATTTACATGCCAGTAAATCTACCGACACGAGACATACGTATTTGAGCACATTCAAGTACCACCGGACTGAGCTAGGATCCAACCTGCCAATTTGGGTTCAGAAGGCCAGCGCCTCAACCGGCTGAGTCACTCAGCCCGACAGAATAAGAAGAGAAAGAAGAAGAATGAGAGCAAGAAGCTACGGGTCTATACCTCTCTGTGGATTACAAAATACTGACATGTAGGCTTTTATTTGGTAATTATCTGGTATATGACAAACGCTCACACAACAGCTTCAAACTACTCACGGTCTAATTGACCTATCACATTCACAGAATATATTTTGCGTGACTAATGTAAAATTCTTATTTATGAAAAATAAACTTCTTTTTCAGGCTTTTATTCCCACTTACCAGGAGTCAGCACTAATGTAGACTAAGCCTAGATTTACGATTAGTTATCGTTCTTGTCTCCAACGCTTAGCGCGGGAATATATTCACTGTATTTCTGTAGTGATTGGTAGTGTGGTGTATTGTATGTAAATAAGGATGTGTATTAAGGCAATCACATTCTCCTAGTCTGCGAGCCAGATGGATAAACTAGACGTGAATGATACCCCCAGCCCGGCCGGGAAAAGAACCGGATCCCTCTTAATTGAAGATCTGACCATTCAGCAAAGGAACCGCACATATATGACAAATAAAAGAAATATTACAGGATAAGGAAATGCATCCCGTCCTGTACGGTAGGAAGAGAATAGAATTTATCTTCGTCTTACTGAAGTGATTTCGTGCTTGTTTAAATACACGTGGCTTATGTGTCCGATAAATTGAATGTTCTCTTCAAGTTTAAGTCAGTTATCATTAGCTATGCATTTAGGGGGCTGTTGCCGTGATGGTATATTCCCAACCAAACGTTTACATGATAATTTTCTAAAAGGTTTCAAAGAAATTTACGAACATTACCCTTGATAAGTTATTCCAAACCCTAATTCCTCTTACTATAAATCAATATTTGCCCCAGTTTTTTCTCTTGTATTCCTGCTTGATCTGACCATTCAGACAAAGAGCACAGGATAAGAATATCCATCCCTTCCTGTACAGAAGAAATAAGAGAATAATATATTTGTTCACTTTACTGATTCCAGAATCTGATTTCGTGTTTTACATAGTAAATACCTGCAGATTCGAATACTCTTCCCTGAAGGTCAGATGAGCTTCTGTCATTCTAGCGTTCATATCATCTCTTCCATTTTTCTTAGATTCTGTCTCCTTATTTCTCATGTATGATAATTATTATCCGTACACGTTACTGTACTAGCGTGCTATAGTTTTCATTGTCTTATGAAGCAATGTGGAGTTCACCCAGGGTGATTTTGTTGTTCATTACATATTACATGAAATGTTCAACATACTAAAACTGGAATGATTTAGATTGTCTGCGACGACACGAAACTGTTATAATATAATGTATAAGCACCGAGATGAAAGTTTGATCACAGAGCGAGTTGGCCATGCGGTTAGGGGCACGCAGCTGTGAGCTTGCATTCGGGAGATTGTGGGTTCAAACCCCACTATTCACAACCCTGAGGATGGTTTACTGAGGTATCTCATTTTCACACTAGGCAAATGCTAGGGATGTAAGGCCACGGCCGAGTCCTTCCCACTCCTAGCCCCTTTGATTTTTGAACACAGGTACATATGACATTAAAAAACTGCCCAAGGGGGCTTGTTTCATATTAAGCTATAAAGTGTTTGAGACGCTAAGTTACAGGAATAAATTTTATCGAAATTTGATACAGAAAATTCTGATATGCAGACTCAAATAGAAATGACATTAAAACTTTTCCAAAGGCTCATATCTTACATTAAGAAATAAAGCCGTGATAAACCATAAGACAGGAAGAACCACTTAGCAAATTTACTAGAAAGTTATTGGATTTCAAGTCCAGCGCCTTAACCACTCCGACACCGCAGCGCTTACTGGAAAGGGAAAAGCGGGTGGGTGAGGGGCCTGAGAGTACAACGCATAGAGATAATAACAGAAATGCTTAAACGTAGGAGAGATTATGAGTTAGAATTGTTTGAGATTCCAGTGACATGCTTTCTCAATTAGTAACTGTCTGGCGTAGTGTTAATTTTGACTGTCCAGAACACTATAATCAACAATCATCTCGATCACTTTCCCAACTTCTGCCATTGCCTCGAAGAAGAGAATAAAGATTAATATAAAAAGATCAATATAACATCAATAATTCTCTCTAGCTCTCACGTGAAGATGTACAAATGAAGTTCCAGGAGCAGTGAACCAGCTCCCTCCACCTTGCCTGTTAGAAGAGGTGGCGTGCGTTTGTATGCCACAATAGTCTTCCATGAAAGTGCGGGAGGCGAAGAAAACAAGTTGGAAAAATTGACGTGATAGTGAGTGAGCGAACTAGATAGAGAGTGAGAGAGCGAAAGAGGGAAAGTGTCAGGTGTCAATTCAATATGGCGACAAACGGCGGAAGTAAGTGACAGTTCATTTTGGTGGGAAAAGCCGGTACATGGCCAGGACAGTTTGAAGTCATACAACACATGTCACAACATACATACTGAAATGAGAAAAGACACGCAATGGAAACATCCTCCTACTTTGTAAAAATTAAGAACTTTAACGACAATCGTTCTCTGGATATTCACCACACAACATCATTGTACACCATGTCGAAAACAATGTAGGTCACGTAGCTATGAACTAGAATCCCATTGCCGACAACCCTGGAGGTGGTTTTGCATGGTTTCCCATTTTGACACCAGGCAAATGCTGGGGATGTACCTTAATTGATGCCATGGTCGCTTCCTTCCTCCCTTTCCAGTCCCATCGTCGCCATAAGACCTATCCATGTTGGTGCGACGGGAAATTGAAAAAATATGGTCCCTGGTCATACACCGAAATGGATACGAGATAATTAAGCGTCTTAATAAGGAGTACTGCCATCCCTCGGCTGGACAACACCGACACAACGCTTTCTCATGCTTCCGACAAGGTGCCGCTCATTCAGTTGCAGCGTCTTCAAGGGCTTTTATTGCTAATAGGGAAGAAGTTCTTGTTTGGAAGCGTTCCCATTCGATCCCAGTCTTGATCGGACTCATGTCGGACTTCTGGATGCTACTTCATTCGTTTGACGTGGTGTTCTTGCAGAAATCAGTGAAAGATGATGGCATCATGGATGAACACTCCGTTTTCCCAGAGTTGCCTCACATGAGGTAACGCGTGTAGCACCAAGATCTGGTCGATGTTCTGTAGGTCTGTTAAGTATCCATTGCGAGTGATCAGGAGATCGGTTTTCATGTCAACACTTACTTCTGCCCACACCATAACAGGTCCATCTTCATACGCAACGGTAGATTGTGCAGCTATCGGATGAAATCGCTCACCACGCCTTCCCCAGATTCTCAAAGCTTAGCGATATAATTCTAAACGTGAACCATCGAGAGCAGCACAGGGCACCAGTGTCTCAGCACCCATTGCGGATCTCTAGCAAACTGCAGTCCCCTGCAGCGACGTCTTCTTTCCAGTGCAGACACTTGAGCAATCCATACAATTCTGACAATGTACCTTTGCGAGTAGCCCTCCCGAAAATTTCGACGATAAATGCTTCCCCCTCTGCCTCTCTCGTTATGCACGATCAGGACTACACTCCAAATACACCATCCTTCAAAAACACACTTGAATTGAGACACTCGTACCTTCCAACTGACACTGACACATCTTTATCATCTAGACGACAGTGGAGTCTTCTATTATGAACGGTGTGTCTAAATTCCCATCACAGACTTTGAACGTTTAAGTTCATAACAGGAACATGTGTCCGGAAACGTACCGTCCTCCCGTCAACCGCAAGAAATAACCACAGCACAGTGTTCTCGTACACAAGATCACAATTCTCTGCTCCTCCAACATCCGCAGCCATAATTCGCGCCGTTAGATTTTCCTAGGTTTCCACAGGGCTCTCCTAAATCAAGGTTTTCATGTGATCCCACATGCAGTAATCTAGCGGTGTCAAGTCGGTTGAACGCCCAGGCCAAGCAATCGGGCCACCACGAACTATCCACTGTTTCCCAAATCTTTGGTACAGGTGATCTCGGACCTCAAGTGAAAAATGAGGTGATGGGCCATCGTGCTGAAACCAAATGTTTGACGCAAATGCAGCGGCACATAGTCTAAGAACTCATTCAGTTCGTCTTCAAGGAATACGAAGTACGCGGCACCCGTGAGATTTCGTGGAAGAGGGTATGGCCCAATCACAAAAGCACTCAGGAACTCTGCCCAATTCTTCACACCGTTTAGTTGCTGAAACCCATGGAGGCGCAGAGCATGCGGGTTTCCAGCAGGCCACACATGACTGTTGAGGGAGTGGAAAACACCTTCCCTGGTGAACTTTGCTTCATCAGTGAAAAGGATCAACCGTGGGAAGTGGGGGTCATCCACATAACGGTGCAAGAACCACCTGCAGAAGTTGGCTACTGACGCAAACTCCTGTGACTGCATTGCTTTTAAACCCTGGGTGTGGTACGAGTGTAGTTGCTGCTCATGCATAACATACCAGATAGTTGTGATATCCACATTAACTATCGTTGCTATGTCTTTGGTACACGTAGAATAGTCCCCTTCTACTGCATGGAGTACAGCCTCTTCGAACTCGGGTGTGCGGCGCCGCCGTGGAGCACCACATTCGTCTCTGTTGGCGGTGAATCTACCCGTCTCCGAGGATCGCTGATGCACCTTAGCAAAGAGGGCGTACGAATTTTTCCGGCGATGTGCAAAACGCTCCTCATACAAATGACAAGCAGCTCTCCCATTGCACCGAGCTTCGCCGTACAATATCAACATGTCGGCGTTTTCAACAAACGTGTACGCCGTGATCAACAGCAACACGATGCCAATGAATTACTGTGAGTACAGTACTGTACGTACAGCTTACTGCTGTGTACGTAGTATAGAATTACTTCTGTATTCTAGTATTAATGAAGATCACAAGTAGAACAGCAAATATAACACGTCCCCGTGCGGATCACACACTCAACTGAATTAGGGCTGCGAACGGAGCAGTTGCTCCTATGATTGCAATCGGTAGTGCGAGTGCAGTGCTACATCCGGTATTCTCCTATAGTAAACTGTTGCTCATGAACCAATCGGTGCTCCGGATGGCGAGCGGAGGACGGAGGAACAGTACTGCTTCAGTGCTCGCTTGCAGTTGCAGCAGTGGTGCGGAGCGAACGTGTACGCGACGTGGTAAATAGTGCTTTATACATATGAGGAAAGTGGATATATGTGATATGAAAATGTGCACATTCTCATTTATCGTTAGTGGTTAATTTGTCGGTATTTAAACAATTTGCTTTGCATTGCGCCGTCTTATGGCGGTTGAATACGGACAGCCTAGGAGTGGGAAGAAAGCGACCGTGGCCTTGATTAAGATAGTGTAGTCCCAGCATATTCCTGGCATGAAAAAGGAAAACCACGATAAACGATCTTGAGGACTGCCGACTGTGGGTTTCGAACCTACAAACTTCCGAACGCAAGCTGGCACCTACGTGACTCAAACCGCGCAGCCACTCGCTCGGTCTGTAGGTTGCTAGAACACTGATGAAAATTCCAAGAATCTGTCTGTTGCCTCGCATATTTTGACGTACGTGAAGAAAACAAATCCTCGAAATGTAAGCTGTGTGGTAGGGTTTATTCCACAGTGGTGAAATATCTATTTTATTATTATTATTGATATATCAGCACTGTCAAAATGGCTTTGATATTTTATAATGATTATAATTCGTGAAATATCTAAACTAATGGACCATGTGAAAATGGCCCAAAACGGGAATATTGATGAAGTGACATCACGATCTTCAAGTCGTAACAACGTCCCTGTTGCAGTGTACGACCGTAACACTGGGAAAAACAAAGATTTAGACAACTCTTTGCCTCTATTCATGACAACTGATAAGCAAACTTTGTGAAATGTGGAGGACGAAGTGTTAAAAACCTGTGTACGTAATTAAACCCTCGATACGAACTTGCATCACATCGCACTTTTTCAAATGTAAACTTTCAAGAGTTCTCGCTCTTCAGTAACAAATGAGCTATAATTTATGTAAGAGTATCGTATATAATACGTGTTTACATGAAATAAAATAAAATAATTACTTAAACTTTGTTGTCGTGTTGGGGCCTGGGAGCGGTACGGAGTGGAGCAGTAGTTGTGACGTCATCAGCCGATTGTACCGACTAAAGGTATTTCACCCGTCTCTGCAATGCCCCTTTCTCACAACATAACTGTTTTGCTTAATACAGCAACATTGTTTTCTGCTAGAGAAACCGACCTGCTCATTTCAGCCTTGCGATACCTCTTGATATGATCCCAAAAATTTGATACGCCACCACCCGTCGCTTAAATGTGCCCGGAAAATTTGCATTTTGCTGATTTTTATCATCAGTAATTTCAAAGAAGTGCCATGCATCAGACGGTTTCAGTGGCATTTGTGATACATTTTTCTGTAAAAATTTAATTAAATTTCTTTACATATTCTAAAACACGTATACCATCCAAAAATGGGATTAAATATCAAACTAATACCACAATTATTATCTAATATACTTCGCATTATCTACAAAGCACAACAAAGGAGGAAATATAGACGCAAAATCGATAAGCACAGGCTAAATAAAGGTACAATACTCTTACAAGGGGAGGCCACGACGTTCCGATTGCGGATTATCTTCAAACGTTGTAGACTTCAGTAGACGATTGGGACTACAAATTGTGCAAGTAGAAAGGCGTAGTACTTAGGCGTTCTCCAGGAAATCGCAAGGGAAGTTTTCGCGTCTAATCACGAGCTGGGGGCGGTGGAGTGGTGAGCTTTCAAGCTTTGTAATCGCTGGATGACTGGATCGAGTCCCGCTCAACGTTCATGATTTAACATTGGTCATATTCCTGCATATATTTTACAATGTCCGGCTCCATGGCTAAATGGTTAGCGTGCTGGCCGTTGGTCACAGTGGTCCCGGGTTCGATTCCCGACAGGATCGGGAATTTTAACCATAATTGGTTAATTTCGCTGGCTTGGGAGCTGGGTTTATGTGTCGTCTTCATCATCATTTCATCCTCATCACGACGCACAGGTTCCCTACGGGAGTCAAATCGAAAGACCTGCATCTGGTGAGCCGAACTTGTCCTCGTACACTCCCGGCACTAAAAGCCATACGCCATTTCATGTTCATATATATTACAATTAAAAGGTAGTGAAAAAATACGTGTATGTGTATTTGCATGTTCTTTTAGTGACTTTCCAATGTTATTTGGCTGTTTAAAATTTTTTCTTCCTCTCTTAAACCGTTTACCTCCAGGTTGGTTTTTCCCTCGGACTCAGCGAGGGATTCCATCTCTACCTCCTCAAGTGCAGTGTCCTGGAACGTGAGACTTTAGGTCGGGGGATACAACTGGGAAGGAGAACCAATACCTCGCCCAGGCGGTCTCGCCCGCTTTGTTATACAGGGGCCTTGGTTTGGGATGGGAAGATTGGAAGGGATAGGCGAGAAAGAGGGAAGGAAGTGGCCGTGGTCTTATGTTAGGTACTATCTCTGCATTTTCCTGGAGGAGAAGTGGGAAAGGACGGAAAATTAGTTCGAGGGTGGCTGAGAAGGGAATCGAACCCCCTCTATTCAATTGATCTCCCGAGGCTGAGTGGACCCTGTTCCTTCCCTCGTACCACATTTCTAATTTCGTGAGAGAGCCGGGAATCGAACGCGGTGGCAGCTAATGACACTGATCACTACGCCACAGAAGCAGACGCTAATTTTTATCATTTCATATTATATCTATCGACAAGTAAACGGTCGGCCGCTGTGGTGTAGTGGTTAGCGTGATTACCTGCCATCCCCGGAGGCCCACGTTCGATTCCCGTCTCTGCCACGAAATTTGAAAAGTGGTACGACGGCTGGAATGGGGTTCACTCAGCCTCGGGAGGTCAACTAAGTAGAGGTGGATTCGATTGCCACCTCAGCCATCCTCGAAGTGTTTTTTTGTGGTTTCCCACTTCTACTCCAGACAAATGCCGGGATGGAACCTAACTCAAGGCCAAGGCTGCTTCCTTCCCACTTCTTTGCCTATCCCTTCCATTCTTCCAAGGCCCCTGTTCAGCATGGCATGTGAGGTGGCCTGGGCGAGATACTGGTCTTTTCCCCAGTTGTATCCCCCAGCCTATAATCTCGTGCTCCAGGACACTGCCCTTGAGGCGGTAGATGTGGGATCGCTCGCTGAGTCCGAGGAAAAAATCGACCCCGGAGGTTAAACAGAAGAAGACGAACAAGAAAAGTAAACGACCAAAAGCAAGAAGTTTTCCTGACAATTTATGCCTGTCGTGATTTTCGAAATCCCTATCAACACCACCACCACCACCACCACCACCACCATCCTTCATACCTGTCGGTGAAATCGGTTATGGTACCCGGAACTGCTTCTCAACTAGACGCTTTGACCTGCAATATGCATGTAACCTAATGTCTGTGAAAGAATATGACAAGTGTTGAAAGAAGAAGCGATGAGCGGGACTCGATCAACCGATTACGGAGCTTGAACGCTAACCTCTCGACCATCGCCATCTCGTACTCGTCATCGCAACGCACCGGTGAATATTGGACGCGAAATCTTCTCTTACGAATTTCTCGAGAATTCTTAAGTAGTACGCCTTACTACTTGCACATTATGTTGTACTAATGTACTACTTAAGTGTAAAAAATTTGAAGATAATCCGTGATCCGAACGTCGTTGTCTCCCCTTGTTAAACATGCGTCGTGTGCTGCACTGTGCTCTGGTCTTCCGCGAGTACTTACAGTTGTAAGCGGAGGGGATCGATGGTGGGCTCTACCGCTACAACCGCTCCGCTCCCAGCTCTAATTTGTTGCTATCACTTACTTGTTTACTTAATCGGTTTACCCTGCAGGGTCGGTTTATTCCCTCGGACTAAGGGAGGGATCCCAACTCCACCGCCTCAAGAGCAGTGTCCTGGAGATTTAGGCTTTGTTTCGTGAGATACAACTGGAGAGAATGACCAGTACCTCGCCCAGGCCGCCTCACCTGCTATGCTGAACAGGGGACTTGTGGAGGGATGGGAATATTGGAAGGGACAAAGAAGAAAGAGGGAAGGAATCGGCTGCAGCCTTAAGTGGGTACCATCCCGGCTATTGCCTGGAGGAGAAGTTGGAAACCACGGAAAACCATTTCCAGGATGGCTGAGGTGGGAATCGAACCGACCTCTACTCAGTTGACCACACGAGGCTGAGTCGACCCCGTTCCAGCCCTCGTACCACTTTTCAAACTTTGTGGCAGAGCCGGGAATCGAACCCAGACCTCCGGGCATGGCAGCTAATCACGCTAACCACTACACCACACTGGCGGACGTTGTTATCACTATTATTATAAATGCATTTACAAGGGTATATTATATAGAAGTACTGAATTTACATTACTTTCCACCTGAATCTATGAAAACTGAATTTCAGCAGATCAAAATCTTTTATTCATCGCGTGACAAGTAATGCGGCAATCTTAATGCAGCTGCAGCATTTGAATGACATACGTAAGAGGACATGTGCGTAGAGCCTCCGTGACTCAGGCGGCAGGGCGCCGACCTCTCACCGCTGGGTTCCGTGGTTCAAATCCCGCCCACTTCATTTGAGATTTGTGCTGGACAAAGCGGAGGCGGGAGCGGTTTTTCTCCGGGTACTCCGATTTTCCCTGTCAGCGTTCATTCCAGCTACATTCTCCGTTCACGAACCTACTACGCTGGCGTAGCAGGGGGAGAGGTAATACTACCACATGGCGCGTCCCAGGTGGCGGATAGGGAGGTCCTAACCGGCTTGACGGCGGACGTGAGGGAATTAAAATACCTCTCACGGACCAAACACCCAACCCCTATGGGTGGGGGACGCAGCCGAAGAATACACCCAAGGTATCCTCTGCCTGTCGTAAGAGGCGACTAAAGGGAGCGACCAAGTGATGATTATATTAGAACCATGAAACTCCTTGTGATTAGTACCACCAGGTGGGGAACACCATGGGTCGCTTTTCCTTGCGCGTTGTACCGCTACGTTAAGTACCAAATAGGTTCGTGGTTAGTAGCAAATGAGAGGGTTTTACAGTAGCCTACCTGTTATTAGTAGCACAATATGAGCGACACCATGGGATGACGGAACCATTGGTTCTGCTTTGCCTATGATTAGTACCAACTATATGAGGAACACTACGTGATAGTACGAGTCCCAGCGGTTAGTTCACCTAGGTGATGAGCACAGTAGGTTTGCGTTGCCTGTCAATGGCGCCGCAATGTGCGAAACACCGTTGGTTTGTAATACATGTGCGAATTTCATTACCTGTGAGTGGTACCATAATGTGTGGAATATAGCGAGTCTACGCTACTCTTGATTAGTATCGCAAAATGACAAATACCATGGTTCTACTTTTCTAGCGATAAGTACCATTATGAGGGGCCGATGACTTGGATTTTGGACTCCTTTCCACTACAAGCATCATCGATTCAGTATCGTGGTATAGAAGCAGTCACTTGGTCAGGAATTCCATTGTCTTACTCCAGCTTCTCTGCATGTGACGCACAGTGGATCGGTTCCACTGATCGTATTAAATTTATTTCCATCCATCCATCCATCCATCCATCCATCCATCCATCCATCCATCCATCCATCCATCCATCCATCCGTCCGTCCGTCCGTCCGTCCATCCATCCATCCGTCCGTCCGTCCGTCCATTCATCCATCCATCCATCCGTCCGTCCGTCCATCCACACTGTCGAGATCTCCCAGCTTGTAGTGTCTGGATCTCCCCGAGTTTCATTGGTAGGCAAGAGGTCTGATCACTTACCAAGCTGAAGGTTTGGCGATTTGAAAATGACATGACCGCTTCTCCGAAACTTGCTTAGTGCGCCTAATCCAAAACATTATCTTAAAAGTATCGCATATCTACTTATTACGTTACACAACCTGCTCATCATATCATAGCATGATACTTTGAAATCACATATCACTTACTTACTCACCTTCAGTTCTTCATATGCCTTGTATTTATAGTGATAACCTTCAGCTAACAGGATGACCATGAGCAAAAAACCATACGGCTCCAGTCTATGTAGTTGCAATTTTGAACTATGCAATACTGTGGTTACCAGAGGGGCTAAGCTTAAAAGTGTCGAGTTCTCCCTCATGTCGGGATCCCCCTAAGTTACCTTATTAATTAGGTATCTAGGTACGTACGTTGTCCCTTATTTTCATAAAAGAGTGAAATAGGATACCTGTGTTGAAAATGTGTAGATCGATTATGGAGTACTGCCTTTACAACAGCTTCCTGCATTCGGAAATAAATGTACCCATTTCAATGAGTACCTTCCGAAGCCAATTCAGACATCGCAAACAAATCACAAGCACTTACCTTACTCAATGGAACTCTAGAGTATCTCGTAGTGAGAGGAGTTCTGCTATTACCTGAAATGAAGAATAGTAGGTTTTTAATGATTACTGTAATGTGAAACATGGTACAATTATACGAATCATAAAACAGTAACAATAATAATATTTTCCAGAGAAATATACAGCAAGTAGACTAGTTTGATGTAGACAAGACACGCTCAAGCAGCGGAACAACTGTAAGTGTTAATTTTATTAATACCAAATCACAGCAAACAAATCTCTATTTAAAGGACCAAGCGAGTTGGCTACGCAAATACTGTCACGTAGCGGTTAGCTTGCATTCTGAATATAGTGGGCTCGAACCTCACTGTCGGCTGCCCTGTAGATAGTTTTCCGTGGTTATTCATTTTCACACGAGGCAAATGCAGGGGCTGTACCTTAATTAAGCCCACGGCCGTTTCCTTAACACTCCTAGCCCCTTCCTGTCCCATCGACCCCATAAGAAGTATCTGTGTCGGTGCGATATTAAGCAACTTGCAACAAAACCAAAAAATTTGGTATACAAAGCAGTATCACAAAAGCTGCTGAATATTG
This sequence comes from Anabrus simplex, assembly GCF_040414725.1. NCBI lineage: Eukaryota > Metazoa > Arthropoda > Insecta > Orthoptera > Tettigoniidae > Anabrus > Anabrus simplex. The sequence goes on from NC_090266.1 coordinate 794,598,870, forward strand.
CACATAATTGAGTTTTAAAAGTGACATCAAGAAGACAAAACTAATGGCATTTAAAAACAGAAATACGTAACAAAAAAAATAAAGGTTGTTGTTAGGAGACGTAGAATGAGCACTAGTCAATAAAATATAACTTTAGCAATTATACTAACTTCTAAAGGTATAAGTGGAATGAACAAATTAGACGAGAAAAATAAAAGGGCTAGCAGCTCCATCTACCATGAGATGTTTGGAGAGGAAGATGCCAAATAGCTTATTAAGTATAAGCTGCATTTTTTTCCAAATTCGCATTGTATGGTGTAGAAATGTGAGAAATTTAAGAAGCCAGTGAAGTATTAGATGAAACAGGTAATGTCCCTTACGGCACTGAGGCCAGGACCTCGAATATTAAAATAATAACGAGCCATAAGGGATACGCCGAATGTCAATCACAAAGCCGCTAGCTGGGACTTGCCCACTTTCACCGGTTAACAAACGAGCTTGCACGCCATACACAGGCGGTGTGTGAGAGAGAACAGGGACACATTTGAAAAATCGAACAAGGACATAAAAAGAACGGAAATCCTCCCTCTTTTTTCCAACCCCAGGTCATAAAATACGGTGGCCTTCGAGCCGTGACACGTCTACCAATTCAGGAGAATGGCTGTAATTTTTAGTATTCACGTCAATGAAGGAACACTGAGACAAACAGAGACAAGTGACGTATAATTATTGTAGGAAGCCTGCACCAGATTTTGTCTGTATTTTGCATTTTGTGGGAAAAAGGAAACCGCCGAGACCGTTTGAGAAATATAAGTCACTGCGAGAACAAGGAGATTAATGTTTATTACTGGAGTCCCATTCTCAGAACTGGTGACCCACCGCTGATGCTATCCTTAATCATTGAATATATCTTGATTCTACGACGCTATTCGAGGCACGTGGATGTCAAAGTGTATGTGTGAACCTGCATTATATGAGCCATGTCATTTTTTTCCTGCCCCTCTTATAAACGAAGCACAGTGTTAGAACGGGTCTCGCATTTAAGTCACGCGGTGTCAAGATATAAATAACCTGCCCTTATCCAGGGGAAGAGATAGTTTTTATGAAGTTTGAGCCATTGAGATGTGTATCGTATCGAGAGTATTCGCGCTTTGTTTAAGCATTATTCTGTACCAGCGAGGGACAGTTATTATACTGATAGAATGGGCACGAACGATCTACGTTAATTCACTATGAGTCCGGATCCATGGCTAAATGGTTCGCCGAGCTGAGTGGCTCAGATGACTGAGGCGCTGGCCTACTGAGCCCAACTTGGCAGGTTCGATCCTGGCTCAGTCCAGTGGTATTTGAAGGTGTTCAAACACGTCAGTCTCGTGTCGGTAGATTTACTGGAACGTAATAGAACTCCTGCGGAACTAAATTGCGGCACCTCGGCCTCTCCGAAAACCGTAAACGTAGTTAACGGGACTTAAAGCAATTAACATCATTATTATTGAATGGTCATCGTGCTGGCCATATGCCCAGGGGATTTCGAATTCGATTCCTGGCCGGCTCGGAGATTTTAACATTAAATGGATAATTCCCTTGGCTCGGGGACTGGGTGTTCTTGCTGTACCCAACATCCCTGCAACACACACTCCACCCATAACACTATCCTCCACCACAAAGAAACACAGTTACCTACACGTAGCAGATGCGCACACCCTCATTGGAGGATCTGCCTTCCGAGGGCTACACTCGGTTAGAAATAGCCACACGAAAATTAATTTATTTTATTCATTCACTATAAACTAAACGACATGGCGCAAGAGCCCCGAAGAACCATGGCCTACTAGGCGACCGCTGCTCAGCTTAAAGGCCTGCAAATTACGAGGTGTCGTCTGGTCCGCCCGTCTCAGATCCTAACTTGGCCGATAATCGAATTCGGGGCCTCCGGGTGAGACGCAGGCATGCTACCCAAACACCGCGGGGCCGGCAATTCACCATGAGGCAGTTACTATATTCCACTGGTGTTCATTAGAAGAACCCTCACAACAGTGTGGCAGTGAAATGAAATGTCGTATGGCTTTTAGTGCCGGTATATTCCAGGACGGGTTCGGCTCGCCAGGTGCAGGTCTTTCTAATTAACTCCTGTAGGCGACCTGCGCGTCGTGATGAGGATGAAATGATGAAGACATCACATACACCCAGCCCCCGTTCCATTGGAATTAACCAATTAAGGTAAAAATCCCCGACCCTGCCGGGAATAGAACCCGGGGCCCTCTGAACCGAAGGCCAGTACGCTGACCGTTCAGCCAACGAGTAAAATGATAATAATAAAAATTAAAAACTGCGATCAGACGAAACTTTACCGCGGACATACCTAGTCTCCCTCAGAGGACAATGACATTTGAGCGCCAGGAATTTAGTTGGTGAAACTTTGCTTGAGATAATACCGGATTCGAGATCCACCCATTGTATTTAAAATGTGTTTGAGTGTGGTCAACGGAAGCCATGATCGCGTGTTCGAATTTTTAACTGGTTGTAATCTTGTTTTGTAGCAGAGACAACGATTCCAGTGTTCAAGAAGACAGAAAGCATCACTCGAACGCTGCACAAACCTAGCTATAAGACCGTGGTGTCTTCTGGGAACATAATGTGCAGTGATCGCTATGTAAATTTCCATGTGAGCCTGATAATGAGTCGCAAGCAGCGGCAGACTGACGTTGGAACTGTTTCAAACATATTTAGTTGTGCAACGACCGTGCCGCAAATAAATGTCGATTTTAACAACTTAGCTAAGGCAATAAAATATTGCATTTTATATCAGAATACAGTAGATTAGATCAGGTGAGACCATGATTTGCATGTGCATTTGATTTTGTTTTATTTTTGGGAATTGTCGCTTTTCAGACATAAGATCATATCTCACAATGCTCTTCCTACGCTTTATATTCCTTATGACAGGTGACACTCCAAGACACACACACACACACACACACACACACACATATATATATATATATATGCAGTTCGTCAGAACAATTTTAGTTCTGTTCATTTTCGCATGCTGACGTGTAAAGGAAAATGAACCCTTAGTACATTATAATGTAGGAGTGCGGAAATAAGTCATGCAAACATACATACCTTGAGTGCGGTAGGGTAAGGTTCATTTGCCTTTACACGTAAGCAGACAAAAATGAACACAACGAATGTTATTCTGATGGAATAAATATCCATATAGGGCTAGGTGGTGTGACCAGTCTTAAGGAAGGTAATGGATACTAAGAGTATTGTGAGATATGAACGTTTGCCCGAACAGCGACGAACTGTTAGTTCAGTAACGTGTAAGCATTGGTATCACGTCCAGTTTAGTGTGTTTTCTGCATGTTACTTTTCCCCAAGCATTTTTGAGTAGCAAGGCTATATAGCTGGTGTGGGTTACTGTAGTCACGTCCTAGTTCGTGAACCATGGGCAACGACTGAGTGGCCTAGTAAGTGGTCCTGAGAGTCGGGATACCAGTTGCTATGGAATGGGAGTGGGCATTTCGGACATATTCTGGGTCATGGCCCTCCTTGTACTCAGGCGGCTAGGACTGTACAATTCAAAGGTGGTCCATAACTCGTTAGAGGAGGGATCCTCACTTGGACTATGTGCAAGTAGGGTAGCATCCTGCTTCATGAATTTACCGAGCTCAGAACATTTTAAGAAAGCCTCGGACCTATGGGAGTAATGGAGTCCCACTCCCATTTGACAGGCTAGGGACTCCTTGGAAACAACTTGGCGAACGAAATGGAATTCGATGGGGAGATATCAAGATTAATGGGGCTTATGGAGGAAAGAAAGTAGAACTGGCTGAGTCAGCAAAGAGGATGCATATGGATGTGCTAGGAGTAAGTGATATTCGGGTAAGGGGAGATAACGAGGAAGAGATAGGAGATTATAAAGTGTACTTGACGGGTGTTAGAAAGGGAAGGGCAAAGTCTGGGGTAGGGCTCTTTATCAGGAATACCATTGCACGCAACATAGTTTCTGTTAGGCACGTAAATGAGCGAATGATGTGGGTAGATTTGTCAGTTGGCGGAATTAGGACTAGAATTGTGTCCGTGTATTCACCATGTGAGGGTGCAGATGAGGATGATGTTGACAAGTTCTATGAAGCATTGAGTGATATCGTGGTCAGTGTCAACATCAAGGATAGAATATTGCTAATGGGCGATTTCAATGCGAGCGTTGGAAATAGAACTGAAGGAAACGAAAGGGTGATTGGTAAGTGTTGGGAAGATATGGAAGCTAATGGGAATGGGAAGTGTTTGCTGGACTTCTGTGCTAGTATGGGTTGAGCAGTTACGAATACATTCTTCACCGCTACACATGGGAAGCTAGGGGTACCAGATCCATAATAGACTATATCTTAACTGACTTCGATTTCAGGAAATCTGTTAGGAATATACGAGTTTTTCGGGGATTTTTCGATGATACAGACCACTATCTGATCTGTAGTAAACCGGGAATCCCTAGACCTAGGGTAGAGAAACTGAAATCTGTCTACATACGAACAAGGGTAGAAAATCTCCAGGACGAGGAAATTAGACAGAAGTACGTGGATATGATTAGTGAGAAGTTTCAAACAGTAGACGGTAAGCAAGTTCAGGATATAGAAACTGAATGGGTGGCATACAGGGATGCTGTAGTAGAAACAGCAAGGAAATGCTAAGAACATCTGTGTGTAAAGATGGGAAAAGGCGAACATCTTGGTGGAATGATGAATTGAGAGCAGCTTGTGAACGTAAAAAAGATGGCTTATCAGAAATGGCTCCAATCAAGGGCCGAGACAGACAGGGATTTGTACGTAGGTGAAAGAAACTGAGCGAAACAAATAGTTGTTGAATCCAAAAAGAAGTCGTGGGAAGATTTTGGTAAAAACCTGGAAAGGTTAGGTGAAGCAGCAGGGAAACTTTTCTGGACAGTAATACAGAATCTTAGGAAAGGAGGGGAAAAAGGAAATGAACAGTGTTTTGAGTAATTCAGGTGAACTCATAATAGATCCAATAGATCCCGAGGAATCACTGGAGAGGTGGAGGGATTATTTTGAACATCTTCTCAATGTAAAAGGAAATCATCCTGGTGGTGTTGCGAAGAGCCAAGCTCATGGGGAGGAGGAAAATGATGTTCTTGGAATTACGCTTGAGGAAGTGGAAAGGATGATAAATACACTCCATTGTCATAAAGCAGCAGGAATAGATGAAATTGGACCTGAAATGGTGAAGTATCGTGAGAAGGCAGGGATGGAATGGCTTCATAGAGTATTAAAATTAGCATGGAGTATTGGTAAGGTAACTTCAAATTGGACAAAAGCAGCAATTGCATCTATCTATAAGCAACGGAACATGAAAGATTGCAACAACTATCAAGGTATCCCATTGATTAGTATACCAGGCAAAGTATTCACAGGCATCTTGGAAGGGAGGGTGCGATCAGTCGTTGAGAGGAACTTGGATGAAAACCAGTGTGGTTTCAGACCACAGAGAGGCTGTCAGGATCAGATTTTCAGTTTGAGCCAGGTAATTGAAAAATGCTACGAGAGGAATAGACAGTTGCGTTTATATTTCGTAGATCTAGAGAAGGCATATGACAGGGTACCAAGGGAAAATATGTTCGCCATACTGGGGGACTATGGAATTATAGGTAGACTAGCAAGATACCCGTGCTTCGCTACGGTAATATACTGAAATTTATAATTGAATGCTTATTGTTTTAGATATATAATCCGCCGAAATTCGCGATCTGACTCGTTCTCTGCGAGAATCAACCAAAATTCCCGATCTATTATTTTACGGCACGTTTCCTCCCATTTTTAAATCTTCCTTTCCAGCAATCGATTTCGTACTTCCCGAGTTAGGCTCAGGTATTCCTCCAGGTCAGTTGGGTCCGTAAATCTTTGCCATCTTTTCCTATGATATTTTTAATACGGATATAATCCTTCAGGAGATCCGGCGTGCTGTCATACTGGGTGCCTTGGCGGCACTGAACCCGCGACCGGACTGCATTCTTAGTCATTACCCGTCCAGGAGCCGTTTCCATCGCGGTCCGCAATTTGACGACGGTCCGGATTATTATTATTATTATTATTATTATTATTATTATTATTATTATTATTATTATTATTATTATTATTATTATTATTATTATTATTATTATGTGTTGCTGGAATGGCTGATGACAGGGAAAACCGGAGTATCCGGAGAAAAACCTGTCCCGCCTCCGTTTTGTCCAGCACGAATGCCACATGGAGTGACCGGGATTTGAACCACGGAACCCAGCTGTGAGAGGCCGGCGCGCTGCAGCCTGAGCAACGGAGGATCCTTATAAGTACATTAATAACAGTAAAATCAATTGGTCTCACCTCCTTCTACACCCCACCGCCGTTAAGTTTATTTACAGCCACCCCACCCCCCCCCCCGAAAAAGAATTAAAAGGATGCTTGTTTCTTTATGTTTAAGGGAGATTCCAAACACCAATGTTCACGTCTATTACCTTCAGTTTTGAGATATAAGTATCCACATAAAAATAATTTACTTTTTTTCACTTCATTTCACAATAATCTCTCCTCCCCCTAAATGAATTTTCCCGCAAAAAAATACTTGTTTCTTTAATAGTAAAGGATCTTCTAAATACCAATTATCACGACTCTAACTTCTTCAGTTTTTGATTTATGTGTCCTCATGAAAGGAATTCAACTCCTTTACACTCCCGCCCTCCAAGATGGTTTCCCCACCAAAACGCCTTTTTCTTTGTTTTTAAAGGAGAACCAAATGCGAATTTTCACGTCTGTAACAACTTTAGTATTAGATGTATGTATTCTCATACAATTACGTCAACTAATGTTTCAATTCTTCCCCCCCCCCCCTCTTCATTGGACTTTCCGAGAATACGTGTTTCTTTACTTTTAAAGCAGATTGCAAATATCAAATTTCACGTCTGTAACATCTTCATTTTTGAGATATCAGTAGCCTAATTAAAAGAATTCATCACCATTTTCAGTCACTTTTACCCCCCCCCCCGCCCTCCACCCAAGTGGTATTTCCGAAAACTAAAAATACACTTTTCTTTATGTTTAATACAGATAAAAAATACCATTTTTCACTTCTGTAACATGTTAAGTTTTTTAGATATCCGTAAAAATTCTCATGTTAAAATTTCACCCCTTTTGGGTTCCCCTTAAGTAGAGTTTCCAAAAACAAATAACCTATATTTCTTTACATTTACAGGAGATTTACACCCACTTTTTACGTCTGTAACATTTTACGATTCCAAGATATTCTGTAGATATAGTCTTTCAAAAAATTCACCCCAATTTGTCACTCCTGTTTAGCCGCCATTAATTGGCTTTTCCAAAAACTAAAAAATACGTGTTTCCTTATTTTTAAAGGAAAACGCATATGCGAATTATCAGTTCTGTAATATCTTTCGTTTCTGAGATATGTGTATCCTCATTAAAGGCATTCAACCCATTTTTCACCCTTTTACACCCCTCCTATTAGGACTTACTGGAAACAAAAAATACGTGTTCCTTTATTTTTAGAGGAGATTCTAACCACCAATTTTTACATCTGTAAATTTTAAAGTTTTAAGATGTAGACACACTCATTTTAAAAAATTTCACCCCCGTTTTCACCCCCCAATATTTGGATTTTCCAAAAACGAAAAAATACCTGTTTCTTTACTTTTAAAGTAGATCCAAAATACCAATTTTCAGGTCTGTAATATCTTCAGGTTCTGAAATATAAGTATCCTCATGAAAGGCATTCAACCCATTATTCACCCTTTTACACCCTTCCTATTGGGATTTTCCGAAAACAAAAGAACACGTGTTTCTTTATTTTTAAAGGAGATTCTAAATACCAATTTTTAGATCTATAAACTTAAAAAGTTTTGAGATATAGATACACTCATTTTAAAAAATCACCCCCTTTTCACCCCACCCCCCCATTAATTGTATTTTCCACAAACAAAAAATACGTGTTTATTTATTTTTAAAGGAGATCCCAAACACCAATTTTCAGGTCTGTAATATCTTCAGGTTCTGAAATATAAGTAGACTCATGAAATGCATTCGACCCCTTTTTCAACCTTTTCCACCCTTCCTATTAGGATTTTCCGAAAACAAAATATACGTGTTTCTTTATTTTTAAAGGAGATTCTAAATACCAATTTTTAGATCTATAAACTTAAAATGTTTTGAGATATAGATACACTCATTTTAAAAAATCACCCCCTTTTCACCCCACACCCCCATTAATTGTATTTTCCACAAACAAAAAATACGTGTTTATTTATTTTTAAAGGAGATCCCAAACACCAATTTTCAGGTCTGTAATATCTTCAGGTTCTGAAATATAAGTAGACTCATGAAATGCATTCGACCCCTTTTTCAACCTTTTCCACCCTTCCTATTAGGATTTTCCGAAAACAAAATATACGTGTTTCTTTATCTTTAATGGAGATTCTAAATACCTATTTTTACACCTATAACCTTTAAAAGTTTTGAGATATAGATACACTCATTTTAAAATATTACCCCTTTTTTATCCCCCTTAATTGGGTTTTCCAGAAACAAAAAATACGTGTTTCTTTATTTTTAAAGGAGTTCCCAAACACCAATTTTCAGGTCTATAATATCTTCAGTTTCTGAGATATAAGTAGCCTCATTAAAGGCATTCAACCCCTTTTTCACCCCTTTTCACACCTCCTATTGCGATTTTCCGAAAACAAAAATATACGTGTTTCTTTATTTTTAATGAAGATTCTAAATACCAATTTTTACATCTGCAAACTTTAAAAGTTTGGAGATATAGATTCAGTAATTTTAAAAATTCACCCCCTTTTCACCCTCCCATTAATTAGATTTTCCAAAAACAAAAAAATACGTGTTTCTTTATTTTTAAAAGAGATCAAAAGTACCAATTTTCAGGTCTGTAATATCTTCAGTTTCTGAGATATACCTACCGGTATCCTGATTAAAGGCATTGAACACATTTTCCCCCATTTTCACCCTTTTTCACCCCTCCTATTGGGATTTTCTGAAAACAAAAAATACGTGTTTCCTTATTTTCAAAGAAGATTCTAAATACCAATTTTTACATTTGTAAACTTTTAAAGTTTTGAGATATAGGTGCACTCATTTTAAAATTTCACCCCCCCTTTTCACCCCCTTAGCAACGGAATATCCAAAAATCCTCTCTTAGCGAGCACCTACATCTTAATATGAATGTATCCCCAAAATTTCATTTCATTATGTCCAGTAGTTTTGGCTCGGCGATGATGAATCAGTCAGTCAGTCAGGACAAGCTATTTTATATATATACTAGCAAGATACCCGTGCTTCGCTACGGTATTACACTGAAATGTATAGTTGAATGCTTATTGTATTAGATATTTAATCCGCCGAAATTCGCGATCTGACTCGTTTGCTGCGAGAATCCACCAAAATTCCCGATCTGACTGGTTTTCTATGATTTTACGGCACGTTTCCCCCCACTTTTAAATCTTCCTTTCCAGCAATCGATTTCGTACTTTCCGGACTAGGCTCAGGTATTCCTGCCGGTGAGTTGGGTCCGTAAATCTTTGCCATCTTTTCCTATAATATTTTTAATATGGATAAAATCCTTCAGGAGATCCGGCGTGGTGTCATATTGGGTGCCTTGGCGGCACTGCACCCGCGGCCAGACTGCATTCTTAGTCATTACCCGTCCAGAAGCCGTTTCCAGCGCGGTCCGCACATTTGACGACGGCCCGGAGTATTATTATTATTATTATTATTATGTGTTGCTGGAATGGCTGATGACAGGGAAAACCGGAGTATCCGGAGAAAAACCTGTCCCGCCTCCGTTTTGTCCAGCATGAATGCCACATGGAGTGACCGGGATTTGAACCACGGAACCCAGCTGTGAGAGGCCAGCGCGCTGCCGCCTGAGCAACGGAGGATCCTTATAAGTACATTAATAACAGTAAAATCAATTGGATACACCTCCTTCTACACCCCACCGCCGTTAAGTTTATTTACCGCCAACCCCCCCCCAAAAAAATATTAAAATAATGCTTGTTTCTTTATTTTTAAGGGAGATTCCAAACACCAATGTTCACGTCTATTACCTTCAGTTTTGAGATATAAGTATCCCCATAAAAATAATTTACTTTTTTCACTTCATTGCACAATACCCCCCCCCCCCCCGCCGAAGTGAATTTTCCCTTCAAAAAATACTTGTGTCTTTAATAGTAAAGGATCTTCTAAATACCAATTATCACGACTCTAACTTCTTCAGAGTTTTTGATTTATGTGTCCTCATGAAAGGAATTCAACTCCTTTACACTCCCGCCCTCCAAGATGGTTTCCCCACCAAATGCATTTTTCTTTGTTTTTAAAGGAGATCCAAATACGAATTTTCACGTCTGTAACAACTTTATATTTATTAGATGTATGTATTCTCATAGAATTAAGTCAATTAATTTTTCTATTCTTTCACCTACCGAGCTCGATAGCTGCAGTCGCTTAAGTGCGGCCAGTATCCAGTAATCGGGAGATCGTGGGTTCGAGCCCCACTGTCGGCAGCCCTGAAGATGGTTTTCCGTGGTTTCCCATTTTCACACCAGGCAAATGCCGGGGCTGTACCTTAATTAAGGCCACGGCCGCTTCCTTCCACTTCCTAGGCCTTTCCTATCCCATCGTCGCCACAAGACGTATCTCTGTCGGCGCGACGTAAAACAAATAGCAAAAAAAAAAAAAATTCTTTCACACCCCCCCCCCCCCCCCCGCTTTCAAGGGATTTTCCGAGAATACGTGTTTCTTTACTTTTAAAGCAGATTGTAAATATCAAATTTCACGTCTGTAACATCTTCATTTTTGAGATATCAGTAGGCTAATTAAAAGAATTCAACACCATTTTCAGTCACTTTAACCCCCCCCCCTTCCACCCGAGTGGTATTTCCGGAAACTAAAAATACACGTTTCTTTATGTTTAATAGAGATAAAAAATACCATTTCTCACTTCTGTAACATGTTAAGTTTTTCAGATATACTGTAAAAATTCCCATTTTAAAATTTCACCCCGTTTGAGTTCCCCTTAAGCGGAGTTTCCAAAAACAAATCACCTATGTTTCTTTACATTTACAGGAGATTCCAAACACCCACTTTTTACGTCTGTAACATTTTACGTTTCCAAGATATTCTGTGGATATAGTCTTTCAAAAAATTCACCCCAGTTTGTCACTCCTGTTTAACCGCCATTAATTGGATTTTCCTAAAACTAAAAAAATACGTGTGTGTCTATTTTTAAAGGAGATCCCAAACACCAATTTTCAGGTCTGTAATATCTTTCGTTTCTTAGATATATGTATCCTCATTAAAGGCATTCAACCCATTTTTCACCCTTTTACACCCTTCCTATTAGGATTTACAGGAAACAAAAAATACATGTTCCTTTATTTTTAGAGGAGATTCGAACTACCAATTTTTACATCTGTAAATTTTAAAGTTTTAAGTTGTAGACACACTCATTTTAAAAAATTCACCCCCCCCCTTTTCACCCTCCAATATTTGGATTTTCCAAAAACGAAAAAAATACGTGTTTCTTCACTTTTAAAGAAGATCCAAAATACCAATTTTCAGGTCTGTAATATCTTCAGGTTCTGAAATATAAGTAGCCTCATTAAAGGCATTCAACCCATTATTAACCCTTTTACACCCTTCCTATTGGGATTTTCCGAAAACAAAAGAATACGTGTTTCTTTATTTTTAAAGGAGATCCTAAATACCAATTTTTACATCTATAAACTTTAAAATATTTGAGATGTAGATACACCCATTTTAAAAAATCACCCCCTTTTCACCCCCCTCCCCCTTTAATTGGATTTTCCACAAACAAAAATATGTGTTTCTTTATTTTTAAAGGAGATCCCAAACACCAATTTTCAGGTCTGTAATATCTTCAGGTTCTGAAATATAAGTAGACTCATGAAATGCATTCGACCCCTTTTTCACCCCTTTTCACTCCTCCTATTGCGATTTTTCGAAAACAAAAAAATACGTGTTTCTTTATTTTTAATGAAGATTCTAAATACCAATTTTTACATCTGCAAACTTTAAAAGTTTGGAGATATAGAATCACTTATTTTAAAAATCCCCCCCATTTTCACCCTCCCATTAATTGGATTTTCCAATAACAAAAAAATACGTGTTTCTTTATTTTTAAAAAGAGATCAAATGTACCAATTTTCAGGTCTGTAATATCTTCATTTTCTGAGATATAAGTACCGGTATCCTGATTAAAGGCATTCAACCCATTTTCCCCCTTTTTCACCCCTCCTATTGGGATTTTCTGAAAACAAAAAAATATGTGTTTCCTTGATTTTAAAGAAGATTCTAAATACCAATTTTTACATCTGTAAACTTTTAAAGTTTTGAGATATGGATACACTCATTTTAAAATTTCACCCCCCTTTTCACCCCCTTAGCGACGGAATATCCAAAAATCCTCTCTTAGCGAGCACCTGCATCTTAATATGAATATATCCCCAAAATTTCATTTCTTTATGTCCAGTAGTTTTGGCTCGGCGATGATGAATCAGTCAGTCAGTCAGGACAAGTTATTTTATATATATACTAGCAAGATACCCGTGCTTCGCTACGGTATTATACTGAAATTTATAATTGAATGCTTATTGTTTTAGATATATAATCCGCTGAAATTCGCGATCTGACTCGTTTTCTGCGAGAATCCTCCAAAATTCCCGATCTGACTCGTTTTCTATTATTTTACAGCACGTTTCCTCCCATTTTTTTCAATATTCCTTTCCAGCAATCGATTTCGTACTTCCCGGGCTTGGCTCAGGTATTCCTCCTGGTCAGTTGGGTCCGTAAATCTTTGCCATCTTTTCCGTTAATCATTTTTAATATGGATAAAATCCTTCAGGAGATCCGGCGTGGTGTCATATTGGGTGATTTGGCGGCACTGAACCCGCGGCCGGACTGCATTCTTAGTCATTACCCGTCCAGGAGCCGTTGCCAGCGCGGTCCGCACATTTGACGACGGTCCGGAACATTATTATTATTATTATTATTATTACTATTATGTGTTGCTGGAATGGCTGATGACAGGGAAAACCGGAGTATCCGGAGAAAAACCTATCCCGCCTCCGTTTTGTCCAGCACGAATGTCACATGGAGTGACCGGGATTTGAACCACGGAACCCAGCTTTGAGAGGCCGGAGCGGTGCCGCCTGAGCAACGGAGGATCCTTATAAGTACATTAATAACAGTAAAATCAATTGGTCTCACCTCCTTCTACACCCCACCGCCGTTAAATTTATTTACCGCCCCCCCCAAAAAAAATTAAAAGAAGGCTTGTTTCTTTATGTTTAAGGGAGATTCCAAACACCAATGTTCACGTCTATTACCTTCAGTTTTGAGATATAAGTATCCCCATAAAAGTAATTTACTTTTTTCACTTCATTTCACACTACTCCCCCTCCCCCAAGTGAACTTTCCCGAAAAAAATACTTGTTTCTTTAATAGTAAAGGATCTTCTAAATACCAATTATCACGACTCTAACTTCTTCAGTTTTTTATTTATGTGTCCTCATGAAAGGAATTCAACTCCTTTACACTCCCGCCCTCCAAGATGGTTTCCCGCCCAAAACGCGTTTTTCTTTGTTTTTAAAGGAGATCCAAATACGAATTTTCACATCTGTAATAACTTTAGTTTTTATTAGATGTATGTATTCTCATACAATTGAGCCAATTAATTTTTCAATTATTTCACACCCCCCCCCCCCCGCTTCATTGGATTTTTAGAGAATACGTGTATTTTTACTTTTAAAGCAGATTGAAAATATCAAATTTCACGTCTGTAAAATCTGCATTTTTGATATATCAGTAGCCTAATTAAAAGAATTCAACACCATTTTCAGTCACTTTTACCCTCCCCTCCACCCAGGTGATATTTCCGAAAACTAAAAATACATTTTTCTTTATGTTTAATAGAGATAAACAATACCATTTTTCACTTCTGTAACATGTTAAGTTTTTTAGATATACTGTAAAAATTCTCATTTCAAAATTTCACCCCTTTTGAGTTCCCCTTAAGTGGAGTTTCCAAAAACAAATAACCTATGTTTCTTTACATTTACAGGAGATTCCAAACACCCACTTTTTACGTCTGTAACATTGTACGATTCCAAGATATTCTGTAGATATAGTCTTTCAAAAAATTCACCCCAATTTGTCACTCCTGTTTAACCGCCATTAATTGGATTTTCCAAAAACTAAAAAATACGTGTTTCTTTATTTTTAAAGGAGATCCCATATACAAATTTTCAGTTCTGTAATATCTTTCGTTTCTGAGATATATGTATCCTCATTAAAGGCATTCAACCCATTTTTCCCCCTTTTACACCCCTCCTATTGGGATTTACAGGAAACAAAAAAATATGTGTTCCTTTATTTTTAGAGGAGATTCTAACTACCAATTTTTACATCTGTACATTTTAATGTTTTAAGATGTAGACACATTCATTTTAAAAAATTCACCCCCCCTTTTCACCCCCAATATCTGGATTTTACAAAAAGGAAAAAATACGTGTTTCCTTACTTTTAAAGTAGATCCCAAATACCAATTTTCAAGTCTGTAATATCTTCAGGTTCTGAAATATAAGTAGACTCATGAAAAGCATTCGACCCCTTCTTCAACCTTTCCTTCCCTTCTTATTAGGATTTTCCGAAAACAAAATATACGTGTTTCTTTATTTTTAAAGGAGATTCTAAATACCAATTTTCACATCTATAACCTTTAAAAGTTTTGAGATATAGATACACTCATTTTAAAATATTACCCCCTTTTCACCCCCTCCCTTAATTGGATTTTCCAGAAACAAAAAATACGTGTTTCTTTATTTTTAAAGGAGATCCCAAACACCGATTTTCAGGTCTGTAATATCTTCAGTTTCTGAGATATAAGTAGCCTCATTAAAGGCATTCAACCCTTTTTCCACCCCTTTCACTCCTCCTATTGCGATTTTCCGAAAACAAAAAATACGTGTTTCTTTATTTTTAATGAAGATTCTAAATACCAATTTTTACATCTGCAAACTTTAAAAGTTTGGAGATATAGATTCACTCATTATAAAAATTCACCCCCTTTTCACCCTCCCATTAATTGGATTTTCCAAAAACAAAAAAATACGTATTTCTTTATTTTTAAAAGAGATCAAAAGTACCAATTTTCAGGTCTGTAATATCTTCAGTTTCTGAGATATAAGTACCGGTATCATGATTGAAGGCATTCAACCCATTTTTCCCCATTTTCACCCTTTTCCACCCCTTCTATTGGGGTTTTCAGAAAACAAAAAAATACGTGTATCCTTATTTTAAAAGAAGATTCTAAATACCAATTTTTACATCTGTAAACTTTTAAAGTTTTGAGATATAGATACACTCTTTTTAAAATTTCACCCCCCTTTTCACCCCCTTAGCGACGGAATATCAAAAAATCCTCTCTTAGCGAGCACCTACATCTTAATATGAATATATCCCCAAAATTTCATTTCTTTATGTCCAGTAGTTTTGGCTCGGCGATGATGAATCAGTCAGTCAGTCAGGACAAGTTACTTTATATATAGATAGATAGATAGATTATTAAAATCAATCAAAGGCATTTATGTTGACAATTGGGCTTCAGTGAGAATTGAAGGTAGAATGAGTTCTTTGGTCAGGGTACTTACAGGGGTTAGACAAGGCTGTACTTTCACCTTTGCTGTTCGTAGTTTATACGGATCATCTGCTGAAAGGTATAAAATGGCGGGGAGGGATTCAGTTAGGTGGAAATGTAGTAAGCAGTCTCGCCTATGCCGACAACGTGGTCTTGCCGAAAGCCTGTAGTCTAATATCTTGGAACTTGAAAATAGGTGCTATGAGTATTGTATGAAAATTAGCCTCTCGAAGACTAAATTGACGTCAGTAGATAAGAAATTAAACAGAATTGAATGTCAAATTGGTGATACAAAGCTAGAACAGGTCGATAGGTTCAAGTATTTAGGTTGTGTATTCTCCCAGGATGGCAATATAGTAAGCGAGATTGAATCAAGATGTCGTAAAGCTAATTCAGTGAGCTCGCAGTCGCGATCAACAGTGTTCTGTAAGAAGGAAGTCATCTCCCAGACGAAACTATCATTACATCGGTCCGTTTTCAGACCAACTTTGCTTTTCCGGAGCGAAAGTTTGGTGGACTCAGGGTATCTTATTCATAAGTTATAAGTAACAGACATGAAAGTAGCAAGAATGATTGCTGGTACAAACAGGTGGGAACAATGACAGGATGGTACTCGGAATGAGGAGATAAAGGCTAATTTAGGAATGAGCTCGATGGATGAAGCTGAATGCATAAACCGGCTTCGGTGGTGAGGTCATGTGAGGCGAATAGAGGTGGATAGGTTACCTAGGAGAATAATGGACTCTGTTATGGGGGGTAAAAGAAGTAGAGGTAGACCAAGACGACGATTGTTAGACCCAGTTTCTAACGATTTGAAGATAAGAGTTATAGTACTAAACGAGGCCACAATACTAGTTGCAAATCGAGGACTGTGGAGACATTTAGTAAATTCATTGGGGCTTGCAGACTGAACGCTGAAAGGCATAACAGTCTATAAAATAAATATATGTATGTATGTATATATGTATGTATGTATGTATGTAGGCTATGTAGGTCCTAGTTCATTGACCTAGTAGTAAAGCAATGTAGGTTCATTCCCAGGTTCAATGTCCTCTCGGTGAAGTTAAGACGCGGAATAACTTCATAACCTTGCGTACCTTGTTCGAGAGCAGCCAAACCTCACCGACTCCATTGGAGGGGCTTAATTGGTCAGGGAATGATATGGGACTCTTTTGCCCCTAGGTGAGGTTATGACGCCACACCCATAAGAGCGAGATCAATGTTAACCTCACTGGCCAAATTGGAGTGTTTTGACTCCTGGGTGAGGTGCTAACCTCATCGGCCCCTTTGGAGGATCCAAATTGAACGGCCCCCTTGGAGGAGCCTAGTCGAAAAGATCACGGACACGTTTGGAGGAGCCGAATCGATCGGGCGCCCTTGGAGGAGCCACAAATCGGTAAAGTGACCTTCAGATGAGGTTATGGTGTCATTATGACGTATTAACCTAACCTTGCACACGAACGCTAACCTAAACTCACACAGGCTGTTTATCGGCTCCGCTTGGAGGAGTCCAATCGGTTAGGTGACTAGTAGTTCAGGTTATGACGCCATGCTGACGTGTCAACCTAACGTCGCTACGAGAAACGCTAAACTAACCTCAGGCAGACTCTTTACGGGCTCCCTTTGGAGGAGCCGAACTGGTGAGGTGAGATGTAGGTGTAGTTAACACGTGTGTGTTAACCTAACCTTGGGCACGAACGGTAACCTAACATCATATACAGGCTCTTTGCCTTCACCCCTTGGGGATGAGATGGATCTGTGACGTAGCAAGCGCGGGAGATTTAAAATACTGCTTATCTTTACATAACAGAACGCGTAGGCCTTCTCCTGACAGAGCGGTGAGGTCACAGCATGGGTGATTTGAAATGCGGACTGCTGGCTAAGGGTGCATGATGAACCCAACTTGTGTCGATTCCTTGCTCCGTTTCTCTACGGTGTCGAGTTCGTGGTGAGATGAATCTGTCAAGATGGATTTCGTCTAACAGGATGCCCTTCCTGTCGTCAACCTCATCAGGGAACATAATCAGATGAAATGAATGACGACATGATATATAATAGTAGGAGGGGAGAGTGTAAAGACCGGTAGTGGCACATAGCCTTCTCCTGACAAATAGCATCGAGAGGTTCAACACCGTTATATGCCCTTATTCCATATGAGCACTGTGGAGAGAATTGGAATTTAATCGAGGCTTTTTGGCACACAATCTAGTAATTAGAAACTGTATACCACCATCTCTATTACCCTGCCTGGCTGAGTGGTTCAGGCGGTTGAGACGCTAGCCTTCCGTCGAAAATTTTGCAGGTTCGATCCTGGCTCAGCTGTGTGTGGATGGGGGGGAGAGACATACCAGTGCATTCTGTAAACAAATATCCCGCTAGAGACATAACAGTGTGCTCTTACAACGACATTCGCGAGTAATTGCAAACAAATTACTATCACATACCGCTAGAGACACATCAATGCGCTCTCGCAGCGACTTCGTTAGTTACTGTTACTGCTAGCGATATAACACGGCGCTCACACGGCGACTTCGTGAGTTATTGTAAACAAATGACTATTAGATACCGCTAGCGACATAACAAGGGAACAGCTAGTGCGCATGTGCGCATGTGCTCATGTACTTCAGCTTGTGGTACACTCAGACGGCGAATATGTAAGTAACTGAGAAACGGATTACTCACGCACTATGTTAGGCATGGGAGAGAGTAGGATTGCAGGGGGCGAAATCTATCTAACGAAATGACACGCAGTTCTCCATACTTCGGATAGGTACCGCATGCATGTATGCATGACGAATGACTTAGGCGCTAATTTTAAACTTTTTGTATGTGTATGTTTAGAAGCAAGGGCATACTGCGCGGTTGACATCGAAAAGAACAAGATGTAACTAAGGGAGTTTGGATAGGGGCGTAGTAAGACGTGAACAACGGTTGTGATGAAAAGAGAACTAGAAGTCCCTCAGCCTCCATTTTCATAAAAATAAAATGGCGACGACTAGGATAACATTTGATAGGTGTTAGGAGGCAAAGAAAATGCATTTAGTAGTACATTTTAAACGTAATGAAATATTTATTGTGTAATTATTTAAAACCTTAAGCAAACTACTATCGGGTTTTTTTGTAAAGTTTTCGTTGTGCAGCCAACAAGTTTTCTGTACAACTTAACATCTTACTGTGAAGAGATAGCATGCTTGCAAAAAATGTAATGGCACTGCAACATTCAATTTAAACTAAATATTTATTGCTCACGAGATGATGCTTTCAAAATATAATATACTATGCATGTTATGCTTCACAAAGGAGTTGATGCAGTTCTTACTTTGATGCCAGCCGTGTGTTTACTACCTTCCTGAATCATTATCAGGTACTGTAAAGAAGGGAAAATGTTCATGCATACACTGTCTACAGTTTATAATCTTCGGATTAGGTCCATCGCAATCGCATTCGATGCGATTTTCACTTCGATTCTTCTAATGTCGTTGACATTAGGGTGTAGAAGCACACACTAATATCATCATGAAGGGCTATTCTTATTAATAGTCTTGTAACAATATCTGATAGTAGATGGTAGTCGACATCACTCATGTGAATAATAAGGAATATTTTCGGATGTTTCAAATTCTAAGCGAACATCGACAGGAGATTCTTTTATAGATTCTATATGATAAGAGCAGTCTATGACTACAACCGGTGCTTTATTTTTCAATTCTTCAGGCGAAAATAGCGGACGATCTTCCTTCTGGTAATACGAGGATTCGAATTTACAAAACATGTCATAGAGCAACCCAAAATTGTTTTTCTCAAAATTAATGTCCATGTTTTCGTAGGGATACATAATTCCAATGAGATATAGTTTAATATTTCTTAATTTGCATTGATCAAACTGTGAGTTATCTTTTTCATGTTTGTATTTAGGATAGGATTTTTTTGCTACGGGCTTTACGTCGCACCGATACAGATAGGTCTTATGGCGACGATGGGATAGGAAAGTCCTAGGAGTTGGAAGGAAGCGGCCGTGGCCTTAATTAAGGTACAGCCCCAGCATTTGCCTGGTGTGAAAATGGGAAACAACGGAAAACCATCTTCAGGGCAGCGGACAGTGGCATTCGAACCCACGATCTCCCGGATGCAAGCTCACAGCCGCGCACCTCTACGCGCACGGCCAACTCTCCCAGTAGGATAGGATTTGATAAGGGGAACGGAACGCATGAATATTCCACCAAGTGGCGGAAGAGAACAAGGTTGCGGCACGCCTGCCAATTTTGAATGCATACAACCAATATTTTGTGTTATCGGTTATCTTACCTCGCTTGTAAACGTCAAATCTACATGTATTGTGTAATGAAGAGAATAAATGTAGATAGTCAGCATACTATCTCTTGTGTTCTGAACAAAAAAGACATATACATGTTTACCATCGACATGTTTACTTTCACTGAATGGACCTGGCCAGTACAATACTTCTAAGAGGAGGCGGTAATTGGGGACACATTGGAAAAAGACAGGTTGTGGTTAGTTTAGCGTTTATAGGCAGGATCAACACACGTGTTATCCTCACCTATAGGTTACCTTACGTGTTCAACTCCTTTAAGATGAGTCAATAAATATCGCATAGGAGGTTATAATGTCATAACAACTTCCTAACCTCAACTACATGTCATCAATCTCATCACGCTCTTCTAGGAGCAGACGGTGAAGAGCCTATGTGTGAGTTTAGGTAAACACACGTAATAACCTTACTTCCAGGTCACCTATCACCCCGTCTAGCAGTAGAATTAGATGAAACCTACAGGAATTTATGCTCGTGGACAAAATATGCACGCAATACTGTTTGCTACTATTTCTCTTAACATTAACAATTCTGTCATACTTACGTCATTACAATCTCTGGTTCATATTCTGTGTAACCAGCATCTTGATGATATACTAGGAGTTGTAAACGTGCAACGAGTAAGTTGAGCTCTTTACAGTATCTTACATCTGCATAGGGTAAGAGAGTCTCGCAGTTAACATTGAGAATACGTGCAGACCGTTGATATATATGAAATGGTAGAACTTATTTTGATGTAATACGTGCTTTTGTAATAGTATCTGTAGAAACTCGGTTTGAAACCAAAGAAGCGCTGAAATGTTCTTCTTCTACATCTTATACCACTTCACCTTGCTTCCCTCCTTGAGGTGTTTGCACAACGAGGAAATAAAATAGAATGAAAAAGCTTCGATTTTAAAGAAACGTTGAATTCTTCTTCTTGCTCTCCTTCCACTTCCTCCCTGTGCATCTCCTCTTCTTGCTTCTCTTTTCTGGAGATTTGTAGTTAATAACAGATCTTACAGTAGGCTGAGACGATGTCGTATAATTTAGATCACGCTTCTTTATATCACGTTGCTTTACTGGTAGATTACTGGAGCAAATGTGTTTAGAATTCACATGACATGTGAGATGATCACCCCCGTTCAATGTAGCAGTACACTGTATGCATGCGAATATTCTGAAGTTATGCTTAACAGCTTTACGAAGCTGAAAATTGTCTCGTCTTAAAAAAATCTCCCAACAAAGAATCACACATAAACGTAATAGGTTTCAATATAAACATGCACAGTTAGGTACTTTTGATGTGTAGTTTTTAGACTGCAACCGATAATAACAACAAGTGACCCTCTGTTATAAGTAGAACTGATTGCCATGTGAATATGAATGTTTACGCCTTTACTTTGAAATCTAGTTTTCATATGCAACGTATAGCATGTTACAAGAAACGTTTGTACTTAGCGCTTTTTTATGCTATTTCTTTCTACTTCCTTATCTTATCTTTCTAAATATCCTCCTCCTCCAAAACAGAGCGATCTGTCCTCATTAAAGAACTAGTAGCCCAGATAGAGGAGGTGACTAATACTAAAGAAGTATTAAAATTTACCTATGACAGCAATGCCATTTACAGTAAGATACAAAAGTTGAAAACTAGAAAAGCAACGGGAATTGTTAAGGTTCCACGGGATAAACTAAACACAATGGTTGGATTATAGTTCCATATCTGAGTACTTATTTGATTATTTTTCGGATGAAGTGGCTATACCAAATGAATGGAGAGTTGCTATAGTAGGCCCTGTGTATAAAGGAAAGGGTGATAGTCATAAAGCGGAAAATTACAGGCCAGTCAGTTTGACATGCACTGCATTTCAGCAATTACTATGGAAAGTGTGTACCCGCCGCTACACACGGGATGGTGGTGATATGTGAGCTAGCTTGGGATACCTTCACAAGGAAGCAGCAACAAAGGGAGCTCTGGAATATCAGGACGTGAGGCTCAAAACCAATAAAGGAAGCACTGATCTACTTGAGTGACCGACCATTGCAAAGGTGGGAAATATAGGAAAATTATCAGGAGAAAATATATTACGGCTGATCCGATTCACGCGAAAAATATTGTAAATTATAATTTGTTGTAAACTTTTATACAGACTTTTTTTATAGGTAATATACAGAATAGAAGAAAAGTGATAGTCATTTATGTTAGCCTTGTCTGCATGCTCCTTCCAGATTCCCAGTTTATTTCGTTTGCAGTCAGGCCCAGTCAACAGAGTACCAGCTTTTCAGCTTATACGAATACTAGCTGACATGAATATGTTATGATCTGCAATGAATTAATACTACCGTTATTAATATTCTTAATTGACTGATCCTATGCAGATCTACAGCGCCCATTTACCTGCACTTTTGGAAAATTATTATTTTATTGCTTGTATATCATTATTTATTTACATATTTGTTTAAAATTTTAATTCATGGGAAGCCGCAAGTTATAACTGAGTTTAGTGGCGCCGTAGGCCTATTATTATTATTATTATTATTATTATTATTAATATTATTATTATTATTATTATTATTATTATTATTATTATTGTCAACCTTCGTGGTGTAGAGGTTAGTGTGATTATATGCCATCCCCGGAGGTCCAGGTTCGATTCCGGGGTATGCCACGAAATTTGAAAAGTGGTACGAGGGCTGGATCAGGGTCAACTCAGCCTCCGACGTCTGCTGAGTAGAGAGGGGATCGATTCCCACCTCAGCCATCCTCGAAGTGGTTTCCTTGGTTTCCCACTTCTCCTTCAGGCAAAACCCGGAATGGTGCCTAACTTAACGCCACGGACGCTTCATTCCCTTTTCCAAATTTTCCATCTCGCCCACAAGGTCCCGGTTCAACATAGCAGGTGAGTCCGCCTGTGCGAGGTACCCGTTCTTCTACTCAGTTGTATCTCCCGACCCAAGGTCTCACGCTCCAGGACACGGCCCGTGAGGTTGTGGATGTGATATCCCTCGCTGAACTCGAAGGAGAAACCAACCTTGGACGGTAAATGGATTAATACAAAAAGGAAGACAAGCTGTCAGTAAATAAACAAATAGGCTAAGTAAATATACTGTATATGTATATAAAATTCCTCCAGTAATATTGAGAAAACGAGAAGGATTCAACAGCTCAAGTTGGTACCAGTTGTACATTGTTATGTCTTCTTTAAAGGAAAAGTACAATGATATTCTCAGGACCACGACTTTTGTACTTGTTAAAGTACAATGCGTTTCTATCAGCGAACTCGTCGCATATTCGCCATGATGAAATAGAAACGACATCATCAGGAGCATGTCGTAATATCCTGTGAATATAATATGCCATTTTCCGCGCCATTACGTGATAAATAGTGTCATAATCAGCATATTTTGCCCAGTAAGGGGCACGAGTGACTTTCTGCTGGCTGGCAGGACTAGGGTCTCATTGCGCGCACGTAGAGAAAGGAGGGCTAATGCCAGCAGGTACTTGAAAAACGCTCTCCTTCTGTGGGACAGAAAAGACAGAAGGCACGCTACATGTGATCGGGGATTCAGGTCAATGGGAGGTAATTATCACGCCGTGTCACCGCATGAAACAGTAATTCTCGGTGATTTTCGCTGCAAATCCATTGATACCAACCTACATTCATCAGTTGTTATTAATAATAATAATAATAATAATAATAATAATAATAATAATAATAATAATAATAATAATAATAATAATAATAATAAAAGAAATTCTGAAGTATGCAACGGATATTTATGAATAAGTACTCATGTGAAACAGGGAATTTTATACTGATTTATGATATCGAAATGTGTCCTACATAATTAATGGATCAATAATTACGCATTATGTATGGGTGCAGCAAACTGAAAAGAGATGTCTGGTGTCTGACCGTGAAACACAAATCAAGGATTTTTCCACTGTATAGCAACCCCAGCAGAAATTTGTTTGATGATGCTTTTGAGATTGTGAATAAACCTACGATGCGATCAGAATGAAATATGATCACTGGAAAGGAGAATATTTGAGCTTTCATTTGATACCTGAACCGACGTTGAGAAGTAAATATTAGCGTTCCGATGTTTGCGAAGTAGGCGTGGTTTACTCCTTCTACCAGCGCCTAGCTTCTTCCTGTATAAAAGAAAGGAGCTTTTCGAGCCTTTACTCAGTCTTTATGCAGTTGTTACTCAGTTTTGTTCCGTCTTTATTCAGTCTTATGGGCAGCCTTTATTCAGTGCAGCACTACATGAGCGACAGGACAGTGTGAACGTGTGGTAAGGCAAGTGCAGTATAACATGATTGGTATTGAGCAATATCGTGCAGCGATCGGTGGCTGGCAGAGCAGGCAGAATAAGACGAAGGGAAATGAGGTGGACAGGGGAGAACTGGGGAAAATTGGCGAAACTATACTGGTAGCAATGGTGATAACTATGCTATTAATTATAGGGGGAGTGGAGATGAATCCAGGTCCTGACATGAGCTGCGAAGACTGTGATAGAATCAGAGAGCTGATAGGAGATGCCGTAAAACATATACTGGAGATGCACTGGTAAAGGAATTGAGAAAGGAACAAGCCAAGGGTTTTGAAGATATGGATCAAGGAGCAGTGGGGAGTTACGGAAAAAAGAATAGAGGAGAACGGGAGAGAAATGGGAGAGCTAAAAGAGCAGGTGAAAAATCTGGAGAAGGAAGTGGCGTCCCTGAAAAATGAGCTCAGACTTGTTCATCAAGAAAAGACGAAGAAGTGTATATAAATCTATGGATTACAGGAAGAGCGAAATTAAGATAAAGTGAAGCTTATATATATATTAGTGGACCTCGTTCAAAATAAGCTGAAAACTAACTTCAGTGAAGTAGATATGGACGATGTAGAAAGGGTAGGAAAAGTGAAAGTCAGGAGACCAGTGAAAGTGAAGCTGTTATCAACCTGAATGGCGGATATAGTGATAAAAACGCTAGGAATTTACAAGGTGAAAAGATCTGGATAAACAGAGACTTAGAAAAAGGAGGAGTTGAGAATAGGAAAATCTTACGAAAGCATTTAGGCCGAGCTAGACATCAAGGCCTTACAGCATTTATTAAGGACTAAAGGCTGGTGGTAATGAACGCTATCTGGTGGCGTGTTCGGTCCGTAGCAAAACTAAAAGTTATGGAAGAAGAGATAAAACTGGAAGAGGAACGAACGAAGCGGACAAAAGATAGACAGGAAGACGCCCAAGAGGAGGGAGGAAAGGTGGTAACGATGGCAGAAGCGACGAGACAAGAGAACAGTGCAGTGCAGGGTAGTGTGAGTGGAAGATCAAATGTGCAGGTTCAGGAAGTGTTATCAGACAGTGTTCCGAAAGGAAAAGAGGTTTCATTGATTGCTGACCTTGGGGTGACAAGAAAGAGAGAGATTTATGACTAAGGGGAGGAGCAGGAGCTTGAAAGACCTATGGTGGATAAGGAATAAAGGATTAGAAGATAAAGAGAGGAAGGACGACGATGAAGTGTCCATGAACGATGGAAGGGAGGTATAAGCTGAGAACGAGAGAGTGACGAGGAGTAAGAATAAAAAGGGTGGCTCGGAGGGTAAGGGAAACAAGCCGTAACTAGGTGGGAAGATAGGTGTATTGAGTAAAATAGGCAATATAAGAGTGAAACATTTAATAGAAAGCTTTGATATTGTAGCGCTTTTGGAAACATGGCTAGAAATAGGCAGGGAGATAACTTGGGGAGGATTAACGGTGAGGTACAATTCAAGGAAGAGATTCAGCAATATGGGCCGTGTGCCAGGAGAAAAACTCGTACTAGTTAAAGAAGAATTGAACGAACGTATAGAGTATATTGAGAGTGGCACTGAAGGTGTGATATGGATAAGATTTAACATGGGGAGAGAGGCAGGGAGAGAGAAATATGCATGTTTGGCTTTTGCCTACTGTCACCCCAAGTAATCTCCATATGCAAATGATAACTTCTTCGAGGAATTGTTATTAGAAATTGACATCATTAGAGGGAGGTATGAGGAGGACGGAATATTGTTATTTGGAGACTGCAATGCCAGAATAGGCGAGCGAAGCCCGAGGTATAGTAAGGAAGAAGAATCGATAGTAGGATCAGTAAGAAGTAGTAACGATAAGGTAATTAATAACTACGGTAGAAAACTTTTAGAGTTGTGCGAAGTCGGGAATTTCTTCATTTTGAACGGTTACTGGGGGGGGGGGCAGAGAAGGAAAAATGACATATATTACTGAATGAGTTCAGAGGACTTGCTAGATAACATCAAAAGCATAGTAGTGGAGGATTGGAACGAGTCGAACCACGTCCCGGTATGGGTGAGTTTGGTAAGGAGAGAGGAAACCAAAGAGGTAGAGAGGAATAGTACGATAGGCGGAGAGAGTCGTTAAATTAAATATATATGGACAGAGAATTCAGAAGGAGAGCTAGATGCATTTATGGATAAGGAGATACAGATAATTAAAATAGGCTGGGTAAGGGCGCTGATAGAAAATATCATAGACAGAGCGCTCGAGCTGTTAGAATACCCTCTAAGGAGAGTGACAAGGGCAGTTGAGCACAGCAGAAGAAAAAAGCAGAAAGGATTGGCTGGTATGATAGAGAATGTGAGGTTTGTAGAAGAGCAGCGCTAGGAGCACTGAAAGAGTACAGAACAAAAGGAAGGAACAAAGATCATGAAGCATTTTGTAGATTGAGGAAAGAGTATAAAAGAAAAATTGCGGAGAAGAAGAAGAAATGGTTGAAGGACCAATCAGAGCTAATAAATAAGGAATGCAGTATGAATTGGACTGAAAATTCTTGGGATAGGATGAATATGATAAATAAAGGAGGGAAGGGTCCGAAAAAAATGAATATCGACTACGTAAAATGGGTGACATATTTTAGCTGTTAGGAGGAAGGGACGATTTGTTGTACAAGGAAAGAAAGCAGGCCGTGTGGTCTAACGAGGAAGTAAGCATCCACGAACTAGATAGGGATATCACGATAGACGAAGTTAAGGAGGTGATTGGGAATCTGAAGATAAAATCAGCGGAGGGAGGAGTGGTATTATTAATGTATGCTGGAAACTGATAAGTAAATACGGTCAGATGGTAGAAGGAATTGTAAATCTCTTCAACAGGATTTTCAACGGAGCAAAGGTACCGAAGGAATGGCAATATGGGATAATATGCCCAATATATAAAAAGAAAGGAAGTAGAAATTTACCTAATAACTACCGAGGTATAACCCTGTTAGACTCATTGAGCAAAGTTTACACAGGTGTCTTAGCCAATTGACTAAGAGACTGGGCTGAAAACAACGGCATAATCACTAAATACCAGGGAGGTTTCAGGAGGGGGAGGCAAACGATAGATAATATCACGATCGTTAAAATGCTAACGGAGAAATACAACGTGCGGGAAAAAAAGAAGCTTATTTCTAGCAGCAGTAGATTTCGAGAAAGCGTTCGACACGGTGAGCAGAAAGGCGTTAATAGAAAAACTAGGGAGGCTGGGAGTCTCTAGGAAAATGATACGAGCGGTAGAGGCGCTGTATCGAAGAGTATATAGTAGCATCAAACTAGAGAACAATTTAATAAGCAAACCGATAGAGTACAAGCAGGGCCTCAAACAAGGGTGTAAATTATCGCCCATATTATTTATACTATTTATAAATGATATATTGGATGAGCATGGAGAGGCTAGGTGGGCTGTACCGGCAGTGGGTAATATAGAGATCCCAGCACTGATCTTCGCTGATGATATTCTGTTAACGACGCTGACCAGGGGTGGACTGAAGAAAAGTCTGGATAAATTAGTAGACTATGCAAATAAGTGGTCGCTGAAAATTAACTATAATAAAACAAAAGTGATGATTGTATGTAGGAGAAGGAGGGTTAAAAAGATAAGGGAATGGTGGATACAAGGGGCAAGAATAGAGGAAGTAGAGAGATTAGAATATTCAGGAATGATACTGAATAGAAAAGAAGGTTGGGATGACCACATAAAGAGATGCATGATGAGGGGGTTTGCAGCTCTTGCAGCAATAAATATTCTAGGTGCCAAATACCCAGGAGCATGCTATAAAACACTGAGGTTATTACTAAAATCCCAGGTCCTAACGGAACTCTGTATGAGGTTGAATTGTGGAGATTAGAGAAAAAAGAGGGATAGCCTGAATCAAATAATATATAAGTTCAGCAAGGCTGTTATGAGGCTACCGCAATGTACAGCTAATGTGGGGGCGCTAATCTTATGTGGACAGTTTATTAAGTTGGACTGTATCAAATGGGTTTTAAATAATTGGACTAGACTAAGACGAGGAAGCGAGGCACGCTACTGCAGGAAATATATAGATATGAACTGGAAGGAATGTATGATGAGGGTTGGCTAGCAAAAATTAAAAGGTATGTTGAGGCACTGGGTATGGGATATATTTGGCGAGAGGGATTGAAGCGGAGCAATAGCAGAATGCAGCGGGCCCTAACAATGAGAATTAAAGACATACAGATCCAGAAATGTTTGGAAGAATGTAGGGAAAGGCCTTCGCTTAGCCTATTCTACAAGGTATACCAGTTCTCCTAATTAAGTATAAGATGTGGGGACGGAAGATTAAAGGGTGGGTTGCCATGGTGGCTGATGGGGCTGCATAGAAATGAAGGGTGGAATAGGAGCTGGAAGAGCTCTCAGTGTATGCTATCTGAGGCTGAACATGATGACTTACATTTTCTTTATGATTGTATAGGTACAGAGAAATAAAGGTCAAAATTTTTAAATGCTAAGCAGCAAAAAATGTGTAGACAAAGAGAGGAACAAAAATTACTGTATGGATAGCAAATCAGTGGAGGAATGACAGTGGCTTGTATAAGTTTTTATGCGCAGTGAGAAAACAATGTCTCAGAGAAATACGAGGTAGTATATGATCTAATGGCATGGAATGTAAATAGTGAAGTAGCCAGCATAAATAGGTCAGAAAGAGATTGGCACTCAGTACCTTAGAGGCTAAGACGTCAGCATGTAGTAATAATTCCATTAGACGTGATGACAGGGTATGAGGTAGAAGTAGGTTCACATGGTTGCGACATCTTGCTCTTTATTATCATATGCCTTAAATTTACGTTAACTATTTTATTCCATCATGCCATTTTAATTTGCCAATTAACAGTGTTAGCTCATATGCTGTTTGCCGAAATGCCATGGCTACTGGACCCCCGAGAAGGAGTTGTTCAAGGCCCATATAGATATAGAATTTAATTTATTTTATTTATTTTATTTTAATTAATTTTAATTTACAACCCGATGTGAATAAGAACATGTATTTGGCGGAAGCATGTTATGTTCAGCAATAAATAATAATGCAGTCTTAATGCAGTGTATTCATGATATTGTGCAGTGTGCAGATACTTTGTACTCAGTCTATATGGTCTGGCAGCGTTCGAGTCCCGTTTAAGGATAGTAACTTTACCATCAAAAAATCGGCCGGCAGGAGAGGGGAGGTCGTTTCACAGAATTTCTAATCACTAGAATGCGTGTCAAAAGCCTGGATTAAGTTCCAAATCTCTCCGAAGTGCTCACATTGACCGTATTACCGAACTGCCATGTACGTAGAGTTTCGCTCTGTGGAGCGCAGTTGACTATAAATCTTTCTCCATGGTTTTCTCCTGGAATCTGGTGTTTACTGTTTGGAAAGTTGAGAGAACCAAAGCTCCGATCTCTGTTCCATAACAGCTATCTCCGAGCAGGTGGAGATACAAAAAATGAATGTTGTTGATGCCGCTTATTGTACTAATTCGAGTTAAATGTTGGACACCTAGAGTTGAAATTAGAACGACGTAATTGTGATATTAAATGTAATTTTCCTGACTCATTAAATCCAGTTAAAATGAGACGTGAAAATCCACGCGTGTCATCCCAGTTGCGTTGAAGGTCATGGACGCCACACGTTTGGGGAATGTTACTCAAAATCCTGCTGGGAATATACATAATCCTACCGAAACGCAAGGAATTTCATCCGGACCCATGAAGGGAAATTCAAGAATTAAATATCATTGGATGGTCTGAATTTTTGGGACCTGTTTATTTAATCAGCAAGGTAAAATTACTGCTAGATTGGAAAAGGGACCCTACCGTCAAGGAATTACGCGGGTAACTTCGCGCTAAAAGCCCGAGTTTACTTAATATTGCTAGAACAGGAAATGGCAATACTAACGCCGTTGTTCTACAGGCAATATCCGTGACGCTCTGGAACGCGATCCGGCTCCATTAAGTTGGGAGCACTATTCCAATGTTCGAGTTTTGTTAACTAGGAGTGACTGATAATCAGCCAGACAGTATATGTAATAATATGGATCTCACAATGTGAGAAAATGAATTATAGGTCACGTCAGTTGAAGAGTATTAATATCAACTGCTCACCAGCGTAGAACATAGTCAGGAAATGAAGATACAATGTTCACGAAGATTGACAGTCGGAGAACGGGCTGGTGATGAAATCTCGCTTATAGTTCCAATAACTCAGGCAAGAATGTTGCTTAGCCGACAGCAGGACGGAACTGTGACATCTACACCTGGCCGTGGGTGAATACGTAAATTAATGTATATATGTATATTGTGCAGTATCAGAGCCCGGAATTAGTGATCCAGGCACATATACTGAAAATTTTATTAAACACGTTCTGTATTTGGCACGCGCGGATCTGATAGGGGGGACCCTTGACCACTGAACCCATGAAAAGTTCCATCCAAGAAGCGTGTGTGACAGAGATAACTGTGCGATAGACACAGAAGAGGGAAGGTCTCGATCGCGTACCACGTGATAATACCGTGGGGGCCAAAATTGCGGTGGGGAGCCATCCTAGCGGGACGAAATGTTGGGGTGAGATTAAATTTGCACCTCGATATACACTATGATTAGGAGAAAAAATGACACCACGTGCCTCTTCGGAATTATGAAGAAAGATTGACCGCAAGGGGTATGATATATATCCCGAGGAATTTAAATTACGCAGTTGTGACTCTATCACATAATGTAAGAGAAGATATCAATCTATTCCATTAATATTACGAATATCAGTGAAGCAGTGCGCTCGGGAGGTAGCTAAAATTATTCAATGAATGCTGATTGTATGCGGAACGGATCCAATCTTAAACTTTCTTGTAATTATCCGGAGCAAGCTATAAAATACTTAGGTTATTACTAAAATACCAGGTCGTAACGGAACTCTGTATGAGGTTGAACTGTGGAGCTTAGAAAAAAAAGAGGGACAGCCTGAATCAAATAATATATAGGTTCAGCAAGGCTGTTATGAGGCTACCGCAATGTACAGCTAATGTGGGGGCGCTAATCTTATATGGAGAGTTTATTGAGTTGGACTGTATCAAAAGGGTTTTAAATAATTGGACTAGACTAAGACGAGGAAGCGGGGCATGCTACTGCAGGAAATATATAGATATGAACTGGAAGGAATGTATGATGAGGGTTGGCTAGCAAAAATTAAAAGTTATGTTGAGTAACTGGGTATGGGATATATTTGGCGAGAGGGATTGAAGCGGAGCAATAGCAGAATGCAGCGGGCCCTAACAATGAGAATTAAGGACATACAGATCCGGAAATGTTGAATATTTTCTGTAACATTTAAAACGGTTTGTGATCATTACTTAATAGGTAATATTGCATAACTTCTGTTCGTGACGGTAGCTGTGAGACTACCATAGAGTGGGGTTGTAACATTAAGTCAACGAGTGGCTAATATTCTGTCTTGGTGCAACAGTGTCTTCAGTAGAGAACGAGATATCAACCATGTTCCAGGAAACAGCTACCCAGCACTTGACCCCTGATATATCAATGATGATCGTTGCTGGTATGGTGGTCTAACGTCTTCCCAGCACGGACCTGCCCGAGGCACGAACGGAAATCACCACGGAAGTATTCAGATATGTGCATAATCCAATCATTAGTAATTATGAATGCGTACCTTGTAAACGGTTCAATATTAGATCAGGGTGTACTTTGACCGTAATTAAGGGGAGATTAAAAGCCCTATGCTTATAATGTTAAATTTACCATATTGACGACGTATTTTCTAATAAAATATTTCAGGTAGAGACTTGACATTTTTACTGAAGGTTAGTGAGTACTTATAATGTACACTGATCTACACTCACTACGATAGCTTACTTGGGAAATGTGTTTCAATTTTTAACAAATTACCTGTTTATTTCAAAATTTTGGAACGTTCATTAACATAACTGCCAAGATATAAAAGCAATTTACATGAGTGTATATCCATTGTACTAACAGATGTTACTTAGCTATATCTGAAGATTTCAAGTGTCTATCCGTTATAGTTTCTGATATAGTGGGTCATTTATACAAGAAAAGCATGTTTTTCAGAAATGAGGATTTAAAACTTACACACATGATTATTGTAATAAATGTTCATACAATAACTAGAAGCACCCTGCTCCATAGACTGGATCCTGTTACTTATCTTCCACACCAAGTTTCTTGTTTCTTCTTTCTCTCCTAGCTCTTTTGGTCATGTTCTGAGCTGCAATTTCTGCCGTTTGTATCTGTAATCGATCCAGGTCTTCGAAACATCTGTCAGTATTTTTACCTATTCTGACACCAAGTTCCTGTAGGACCCTCAGCCTTCCAACATTGCCATCATTGATGGACAGTCCTTTTGTCACCATTTTTGTAGAATGTACGAATATAAGTAACTTATGAATATTTCACACCACAACCAAGTAATATTGAAAGTAAAAATACTGGGAAGATGCACACTCTTTACAACAAATATAAAGAAATGTCCTCCATTACAGTTTTGGCAATCCTGCCAACCTAAAATAAATGAATATACCATGTCACGGGTTTTGGCAATCCTGCTAACCTAAAATAGGGGCTGCCTGGCCGAGGCGGTAAAGGCGTGCTCGCTTCGCCTGGAAGGACGTGGGTTGGAATCCCCGTCAGGAAGTCGTAAAATTTAAGATATGAGATTTCCACTCCCTGAGGTGCACATGGTCCTGAGGTTCACTCAGCCTACACCAAATATTAGTACCAGGTTAATTCCTGGGGACGAAGTCGGCCGAGCGTAGAGCTAACCACTCTACCCCATCAAGTGCCGAGGTTACGGATAGTGGAAGGCTTTACCTTCCAGCCCTCCAAAGGCCTTCATGGCCTGTACGGGGATGACTTTGCTTTGCTTTTTGCTAACCTAAAATAAATAAATGTACCATGTCACCACCTTCTACATAAAATACTTTCTGACACAAGCTTTAGAAGAAAGTTTTGCAGTATGGTGTGCCTCACAGATAAAAATGAAACAATGTAAGCCATATTTCAATGTTACTTTAAACATACATAAAACCATCACAGTTTAACAAATGATACACCAAAATAAGCAGAAAATACCCTGCTACTACTTGAGGCAAAAAAGAAACAGTTATATTTTCACCAAAATGGCTTTTAATCTTCCCTTAAGGGTTTAGTGTAGGAAGCTGTTTGAGTGAGTTAATGTAGTTAATTTGCAGGACATCATGAGGGGATCGTTGTAATTAATCAACTTTAATCATTGGTTCACAGTGATCGTATAATTCATTTTGGGGGCGGATCGGATGTACAGTTTCAGAATAGAAATCTTTAAATTTACTTTATGAGTGCATTAGGTTAAAGATTAAGGTGATGGAATATAATAGTAGGCCTATAATCATTGTAAGTAAATAGAGCATAATTAATGCATGTTTTTGAAGTACGAATGCACTCGACACATTTTCTTTTAAAAGTCATATTAGTAGTAGTTTTGTAGCGTAAGGTCCATGACTGCAGATTTTCTGTATGGTGTATTATGAACGACGCTGGGATTCGAATCCACGACCTCCATTTTTTTTTTTTTTTTTTTTTTTTTTTGCTAGGGGCTTTACGTCGCTCCGACACAGATAGGTCTTATGGCGACGATGGGACAGGAAAGGCCTAGGAGTTGGAAGGAAGCGGCCGTGGCCTTAATTAAGGTACAGCCCCAGCATTTGCCTGGTGTGAAAATGGGAAACCACGGAAAACCATTTTCAGGGCTGCCGATAGTGGGATTCGAACCTACTATCTCCCGGATGCAAGCTCACAGCCGCGCGCCTCAACGCGCACGGCCAACTCGCCCGGTCGACCTCCATTTAGATAGAGTTTTTCGTAAGGAAGCATTTTATATTAATTCCTCTACTCCCCTGCATTTTAAAGAAGTATATATTTTTGTCTATATTACATGACTGGTCATTGAGTTCAATAGTGTTGTTTCTTTGTTATTCTACGGCATGCTCAGGTCACGAAGCCCGGTATGGATTTCTTGAGTCTGTGTCATTATGAATTGTATATCTAGAAGATCCCTTTTTAACGATCTAGATATTTAAATTTGTGATTTGCTGTCTTACGAAAGGGTATTGCTACGATAATTTATATGAGAAGTTTTAAAGCATATGTGATTTGTTTTTAATAGAATGAGAAGTTTAGAGTATTGCGTGAGGTCATGCAGAGTTGAGTTTTTAAGAAGCGACTCGTGAACGAAAGAAGACTGGTGGGCGTGGCTTCCCATCTGTTCTGGCTGTCTCTTTGAAATGTATGGCTGGTTGGGGTGGGGGGAGAACACTCGTACGGTAAAAGACAGACTCTTGACCAAGATCGTATTTTACTGTCACAGAGGAGGTGTAAGAGTGTTATGCTTGTTTCATATACCAGGAAATTGTCCGGCCGTAGGGCCAGGTAATTAATTAATGAATGATAGGAACCCTTTTCGGAAATAAAATAGATACGGTTTTTCTTTCAGCAACCCACTACGATAGCAAAAGATCCATGATTCGAATCCTGGCACAACCAACGTGAATTCGCCCGAGTTTTCTTTGACCTGGACAGATATACGTACAGCCGGTGATTGATTTTGTATTTTTAATTATTTTCTTGACTGCTTATGCAAGTTATTTGATTGTTTGTTCGGAGTAAATTCTGACTTTACTCACGTAATGATTTTGGATTCGTGTTTCTCTATCCCAAGGAGTATTATGTGTGTAATTTCATTTCATTGTTTTTGTGTATTAATGGTAAAGGGTGGGACAATGACCACTCAACCAGCTTCAAGTGTTTTTCTTGTTTAGTTTTAACTTGGTTCCCAGTGTCGAAGGGAATGTTATTTAGGATTCGCTGACGCATTCGTAATTACAGTAATGTATTAGAATTATATTAAGGGGACGTATTTTTCTGAATAAATATGTCTAGATATCGTCTCTTCATATAATTTTTTGGGTTAATTTTATGTATTTCGGAGTTTCACGCACTCCGCAGTATAGTCTCAAAGACTTACCTAAACACGTATATTATTTTATTTTAGAGTTTTTATTTTTATTTCTGCCAAGGACATTAAAGGTTACTTTGTTCAAATTTTAATAATTTCATTTGCCGTATTATAGAGCATCCTGAGTTTTACTCCATACCCTAAAGTCTGTAAGCTAGACATAAATTTCTAGATTCGGACAAACCACCCCAGGAGATCCATTAGTCAAGTTCAAGGGTGCGGAGGTGTGTGCGTTCGAATCCTGCATAGGCCTTGGGCGTTGCTACATCTTTGGTCAAGGATACTTGAACATTGCTTTCGTTGTGGCCTCGTATCCCAGACCAGAAAGGGTTCGATATATATATTGTAAGTTTTAATGTTTCCTTATGTTAATGTTATTTGCTGCTAAGTGTGGCCAAATAAGTATTCTTTGTGTTAAAGTAGACCTTGTTCCCTGAGGCCACCAGTTAGCATGTGGACATATGAGATATTGTTCTTGCGAAGTAGGTTTTCGCAGTCCGGCGCAGCGCGTCCGCCTGCCACCCGGTGGATACGGGTTCTATTCCCGGCCGGGTCAGGGGGTTTTTAATTGTGAATGTTTAATATCCTTGGCCTGGGGACGGGGTATTTGTGTCGTCCTTAACGTTCCTTTCCTCACATTCAACACTTTATACTTCCGACATTTATATAATACAAGCAAGTTCCTCACATATGGTGCAAATGGTGGCAAAAGATCTTCACAGGTCGACGCCACGAACAAATAGCATAAAACACGGTTGTCGCAATAATATTGTATAGCATCCAACTACTTGTTTATGTGTGTCTCCAAGACAACAACCAGCGGAATTGAAACTGGACCTTTTTTGAGGGAAATAATGGTTATAATAATAATAATAATAACGGTAAAAATGTGCTATAAGTTTTGAGATATCATTTTGTGCAACGTCTGGTTATTGAAATTCTTTGTAGATTTTTCTGACTGTGAAATGCCGTTGTTTACAAGCCATTCTTGTGAAAATCGTAATAGTAATTGAAGCTAGAATTTAAGCACTGGGTTTCTATTTTATAAGAAGTGTCTACAGATTTGTTCGTGTGTGGAGCCGTTGAATTTAGACTTGAGAGTGTATTTTTGTTCCAGTGTGTGGAACGCATCCAGTCCGTGGTTTAACCACCTGTAGATTTTTATATGTGTACTGTACGCGATGCTGAGACAGGGTGTAGTAATATTAATCCCTCCTGTCACTGTTTGAGATTGTGTGTGTACACGAGTTTTGCGTCCGTATTTTAGCACGTTGAGAGTGCGAAGTGATTTTTGTGATTTATGTGGTCTGGTTCGGATTCCACGTAAAACAGCACATTTTGAAATTATTGCTTATTTGATGTCGAAGTGATGGGGTGTTGAAGTGAATTGTTTTGTACCGTCAATGATTCGATTTTAAGGGTTGTTGGGAAGATTAAGTTGCACCTCTCATATTTCACTTCTGATGATAGAGAATGTTCATGTGTAGTTAATTATTTTCGTCTGAGAATTTGTAAAGTAACCATAGTTTGCAGACAACGAATTTTATTAATTTCTGTAAAGGCTTAAAACACGTTTTTCGTACTAGTAGAACAGTGAAGTCATGTCAATGATCAACATTCTCATTAGAGTTGTGGGATTAGAATATACGATTTTTCATTAGTAACCACCGACATTGAACGTGAGTCTGATCCTCATTAATAACCATCAGCTTGACACGTGGAATTATTCCTAGAGTATGACATTCTGTGGCGGAGGTTGATTTGGATTTTGAGAGGGGATCTTTAACGATAGTGTACTTCATTTGAGAATGGAATTTAGGATGCAGCTAGCTAGATGCTGTACCTGATAAGACTGGAGGTAGCAGATGGTGGTGGTGATTACCTTATTGAAGGTTTTGCTTCCTTTTACTCGGTATGGGATTATAGTTTAATTTCTTTTCAAGGATTTTCTTATGTTATTGTATTGGCATTGTTGCTAGACGCCGGGGTTCGATCTAGGACGACGTCTCATGCGATAGAAAGGCCATGGGTCGAGTCTTAACTCAGTCAAACGTGTTTAATTTTAGAGTTTGCATTGCATGGCCCAGTTCGACATATTTAGTTCTCGCAATATGTAGTCCCATGGATTGTGATTGACTCTGACTACTGGTATACGGGTTCCAGATTTTTATTTTTATTTTATACGCTTTCTTTCGCGATGAATGTAAATTGGGGATAGTAGAGATGACTCCAAGGGTAATGCAGTTTTAAGGATGTATATATTTATTTTCTTAGGTCGTCTTACGCGTGTTTATTTGTTTGTTGTTTTCTTGGGTGCGGTTGAACTCATTTAGTTAATTGGATACGTGCGTTAATTGTTCACATGTGATAATTGATTTATTTTAAGGTAAGTAATTTATTTCCTTTGCGCAAAGGTACATTATAACTTAGAAAATTTATGTAGGCCTAAATATACATTTTCCGGTCATCAACAAGTCATCCGTGATTACGTGATGGAATATTTAGTCGCACAATTCTCATTTAATTTTAAAAAAAATGCTTGAATCTATCATACTGGACAGTTTAACGTTCGGTTAATTATTACGGACCTGATTATTAATTTGATAATTTCATAAATCGATTTACGTAATTTCCTTTTAAATACCGGTAAGTTTAATTTTTTCAAGTCACTTTTGATTTTCAGTTGGGACATAGTTTTCGGTTATGATGATTTTTAAACATCGTTTCATTTGTTTATTGACGTTGGTCACAGGTGTTAACTTTGTTGCGAGTGAAGCAATTTATTATGTTGTGATACAGTCTTAATTTATATGACGCAATAATGGCCGCCAGATATTAATGCATGGATTTGAGAGGTCTTGGGCTAAAATTAGAAGTAGATTTGACATCATCAGACGTTAATTAAAAATACTAACTATGGTTCAAGTTAGGTTGGAGGTTAAGTCGTAACTGTTAAGCATTCATTCGGTGTTTATATGGTAACCTGTTGGCGATATTAATAATTGAACATCCTTACTAAAAGTGAAGTTTCGCAATTGAGTGTTAGGAAACTGATCCTTCTCACGCAGGCAACTTAATCTACGGTTAATTTAGCACCTTATTTAGTTTTCACATTCGTGTTCCCTTGCTTTTAAGAATTTCACCAATTTAAATTAAATGAATGTTAGCGTCATGAAAGCAGTAACTAAGCCAAAGCAATGCGTTAGTAATACAGGATCTCGTGAGATTTTATCTGTTAGGTTTATCGTCATTACTTCTTGGTCGACAGGACATATTGACATATAATTCTTTAATTTAAGTTTTTATTTACAATTTTTGCCCCTGCGGTTTGGGAAAAATGTCACTTTCATAAATCTTTCTTTCATTTCGCATAGTTGATATATTTCTCTATACCTTGCAAATCAGAAGACGATGTGACTACAACGAACAGCAACCACCCCTGAGACAAGATGACTTCATCAGTACAGACCCATGACACTGGAGACCTGGTACCGTCTTGGCAAGCGTACAACATCAGGGGAGGACATGTGACGCTCCTGATGGCGATACGTTTTGATTAACTGTATGTACTGTAGCTTTCCCATGAGTACGCAGATCCATAGACGTCAAAATTCAACTCCGAGCTAAAACTGTATTCAGTATGGTTAGTAAGGTAAATACTACATTACCTGGTTTGATTCCATTCGAATACCGTATAAAACCTGGAGAGTCTAACTTTTATTCATAAGTTACGTTAATAGTCCATTTAGAATTTCCAAGGAATATACAGATACTAATTATCACTGCCGATGACAGGCTTTTGTACCAGTAAATAAATAAAGAATTACGAATAGCTAAGTGAGGGTGTGGTGGTTAATAGTTATATAAGAATAGGGGCTAAGAGAGAAACATGACGAAATATATTTTTTCTGTGGAGAATCAATTGAAGTGCTCATCTGCCGAGATTATGTAGGGAGAATGATTCTATTAGGTTCACATATCTGGGTAGTGAATATAAAGCAAAAATAGAAAGAGAGAAATAATTTCATACAACTATAAATTGATTAAATAAACAGTGGATTTCACAGGGAAGAACGACATTCTTTTCTATTCTATGAAAATAAGAGAAAACAAAACAAGAACTAACTTAACGAAAGCAGGGTAGGATACATGTGTTCTCTAGAATATATAACATCTGGAAACAAGAACTAACTTAACGAAAGCAGGGTAGGATACATGCGTTCTCTAGAATATATAACATCTAGAAAGAAGAACTAGCTTAACGAAAGCAGGGTACGATACATGTGTTCCCTAGAATATATAACATCTAGAAACAAGAACTAACTTAACGAAAGCAGGGTACGATATATGTGTTCCCCAGAATATATAGCATCTAGAAACAAGAACTAACTTAACGAAAGCAGGGTAGGATATATGCGTTCTGTAGAATATGTAACATCTAGACACAAGAACTAACTTAACGAAAGCAGGGTACGATACATGTGTTCCCTAGAATATATAACATCTAGAAACAAGAACTAACTAACCGAAAGCCGGGTACTATATATGCGTTCCTTAGAATATATGCGAATGTCCCAGATGTTCTGTGATCACATACCCACTCCATACCTTGGCCTACCAAGCGACCGCTGCTCAGCCAGAAGGACTGCAGATTGCGAGGTGTCGTGTGGTCAACAAGATGATTCATCTCGGCCGTTATTCTTGGCTTTCGAGACCGGCTACCCACTCCATAGTCTTATCAAATAATTCTGAATCAGCGTCAGCGCAACCCTGCCCCGGTCTGTATATTCCAAACACATCGAGTTGTCTATTATCTTTAGAGATGTGCCTTAGACCTAGAATTTCATGTTTGTCTTCTGTAACATTATCGTAGCTTCTTTAATCCGAATGAATACTCCACCTCTTACCATTCCTACCCTACCACTCACTCCAGTTTCGTGAGAATATTTCTGCATACACTATACGATTTCTAAGCCATTATTCAACTCCGATTACAATATCAAGTATATATCTATTAAATTACTTAATTCTATTTCTATCTTTACAGTACTTCTACAGTTGCACACTAACATTTTTTGTCATCCGCGCTTGACTTCTAGATCACTGTACCCTTGTCACCGCTCCCTAGACCAGCATGATTGCCTGAATGTACCTCCCTGTAACCCTTATAAACAAATTCCCTAAGTTATACGTACCGTTGCAGTTTAGGTGAAGATCATCTGAGCGCAGATCCATGTCTCCTACCAACCCATTATGATCTAGAAAACTTACTTACAATTTCTCACGTACCCACTCCATAGTCTCATTTAAATCTCCCGTCACCTTCCAGCAGTATCCCACCTACACAGTGTTCCACTGATAGCAATATACGCTTCCTTTAACATCAGCCGTGCTGCATTTGTCAGATCCCACACATCCCCAAATATGTACGTACTTATAATTGCTTGCCTTACGATGTTGGTATCTTCGTGAAACACTACCACCTTCTCCTTTCCCTCCTCCTTCTCTTCTACTTTCCTCAACGTCTGCCTTAACCTAATTCTTGGATCACACTCTACCCTGGTTCCCTTTCATCCACACACTTTCGCCACATGTATAACAATGGAATTCCCATGACCAGAGCCTGAACCCTATCCCCCTCATTTGATCACCTCCCCTGCTTGTCAGCCTTATCTTTCCTGACGGCTGCAGAAGCTACTTCCACTTCGCTTTTCTCCCTCATATTCTCTTCCCTACATTTCTCTTTCCTACCTTTTACTTTCCTCCTACTTCCACACTTCTCAGCTGCAGTTCCCTGTTCCTCATCTTCTCTCTGTTGTTCTACCGGCAGTGGCTCGTACCGATTTCTCACAGACACCTGTCCTGAATTCTGATCCTGAATAGGGCCCTTAGCCTGCAATGTCCCTCTCCTTAAGCATTAGACCATCTCTCTTGTACAATTCCCCCTTCTCTTCCTATCCCTCTTTTACGCCTACTGCATCCTGTACATCTTCTGAGAGAATCCTGATTATCTCCCTCAAACTTTACAACTCCTGCCTCATACTCCTTCATGCCTCGCCACACACACAGTTGCTACACTTGCACTCCTTACCCATTCTTTACGGAATATTGAAAATGAATGGAAAAAGAAAGCAACTTACTCTGTGCACAAAAATAAATGAAAGGAAATAAATATAATAGGTTAGTACACAAAGATCACACGACAATAAGGTAATTAATATACTAGTTGGTCGTACTATACTTTTATCCTGAAGCACCCTAACACGATGTAAACTGCCGTTAATTACTGAGTACAGAAAGGAATACACAAGAATTAAAAAATTATAAACTGCAGTTAAGCATATCCTAATTATAACAACACAATTATAGTACGAGAGTTTGTACAAATACTTCCATCACACGAATATTTCGCAATGATAGAATAAGCATGCTAATTTCTAATATAATAGAGCAAAATAATTTTCAAACTACTCTCATACGTATTCTAATTTCAATAGGTTATTACCAAGCACAAACAGGAACGAAAATTGCAATTAAATTTCGAAATTCACAAGAACTACTCAAGGATTAACAGCAAAGCTAAATGCGTATACCGATTATTATTAGTACTATTTTATCCTACTATGCTCTAATAGAAATGAAAACTGCCGTTTTGTTAAATGTTGAAGTATCGAAAGGGTTACTGTACACAAAGCTACACACGAATATAGCGGGCAAGGTACAATCTAATTTACCTTATCTACATTACGATTCCCAACTAAAATGTGGTTATGTGATTTTTACAGCTGATGGACTACGATTATTTTCCCTTCTTCGCAGAACGGAGAATAAAAGTGTCATTAAATGCTGAGAAATAAGAGGTGTCTACAATAATTTCTCCAAAAAAACTGTCAACTTGGAGACAGGGGTCCAGCGTTTCTACCGTCTGAACCACTGGATCCTTCTCAAAAGCACTAAATTGGCAGAAACACATTACTTCGTTACTGATGTAAATAACACGTGTTTCGTTCTTGTAGCGTTCACACTGAGTGTACAGCAAGATGGTTCAAAGACGATATATGAACCCACTGCTGCAGAGCAGAATTCTTGCGTGGCTGGCGGCAGAGCGTCATTTCTAAGCTTCGGTATTGATTGCAATAGGCAGAATACGTTCGCCAGGCACCAGTAACTAATCAACCAAGATTCATACATTAGCAAGACAAGTACTGATGAAAACTGCTAGAAGGAAGTCGGTAGCGTGAATCGAGCAACTGTTTCCACAGCTTCTAGTTGCCTCTGTGACTTGGACTTACAGACAAACCATGCGCTGGATACATAAAACGGTCGGTTATTGCTCCACATGTTCTGAAGCGTACATTCCGTTCATCCCCGAACATTGAGTGGCATAATTCCAAGATGGTCTTATTTGTTATAATGTTATTGGCGTTACGTCCCACTAGCTACATTTTCGGTTTTAGGAGACGGCGAGGTGCCGGAATTTTGTCCCGCAGGAATTCTTTTACGTGCCAGTAAATCTACCGACAGGAGGTTGACGAATCTGATCACATTCAAATACCACTGGACTGAGTCAGTATCAAACCTGCCAAGTTGGGGTCAGAAGACCAGCGCCTCAACCGTCTGAGCCACTCAGCTCGGCGATCTGTTTCATTGTCACTAGCCTATGTGAAACAATTTACTCTCGTGACATAATCCATGGATCCCAATACAGCTTGCATCCCGTCACTTTGGAGAGGACGAGAAATTAGCTGTAATCACTCGAACATCAAGCAAGACGATGACTTTCAAAGTGGTGTTATGTGTAGTGTACGAATTGCAGAGACGTTAGGAACAGTACAAAGTATCAGTCCTCGAGCCGAGGAAATTAATCGTTTAAGATTGAAATCCCCGACCCGGCAGGGAATCAAGCCCGGGGCGGTCTAAATCAAAGCCCACTACGTTGACTATTCAGCCAAGTAGCCGGACATCACATGAGACAGGTCAGTGAGATTTGCAAGCGTGTAATAAATTCAATACCTTTGTGATGAAGTGGCGAAACGCGATCCATCAGTCTCTTCCAAGGGGCTTAAGACCTAGCATTCCAAATTGATTCTAGATTATGTCGTTGTTAATACTGATTTTACACCATATCACTTATGCTATTTCACTGAACTCCTGTCATACCCCGATCACCAAATTCAGAAAATTCTTATTTCTCTATTTCCGTATGTGGGATATATGGCAACATACACCTGTCGCGTGATGTTCCAGCGACAAACTTATATTTATACTGACATGTTTTATTGATCTTCTGGACATCACTGTACTAGTGTATTAAACAAATCCATGGCATAACAACCCATTACAGGCCTTGTTGGCCTGTCACGAAGGCTG
The DNA here is from genome assembly GCF_040414725.1 of Anabrus simplex. Classification (NCBI taxonomy): domain Eukaryota; kingdom Metazoa; phylum Arthropoda; class Insecta; order Orthoptera; family Tettigoniidae; genus Anabrus; species Anabrus simplex. The sequence goes on from NC_090266.1 coordinate 794,642,607, forward strand.
CCGCCCAGCCAAATTATCTTCAGAATTTGGAGTGCCACGTTACAACCTTAACGACATATTTAGCCGTAATCCTTGACTTTCGTGACCGGCTCACCTCTTCTCATAACAAACTACTCATCATCTGCTTTCACGTGACGGAGTGAACGCCGTTCCAGCCCTTAGTCTTGAAATAACATTCCGTTACCGGTTGGGAATGAAACCTGGCTGTTCTTGGTAAGCAGCAGGCGGGCTTCCCGAACACTACTGGGGTGTCATAGTTGTGTATAATGTGCACATAACATGATTAATCCACCGGTCCACAAATTTTCCGTAATCCTAATACTCCAAAAGTGCCTATTTAGGTATAATTTGCTGAGCATTAATTCCGCTGATAATCCTTGTCTACAGGAGCATAAAAATAGGATTCACAAACAATAAATGGAAATCTCTCGTCGCTATAAATATAGTCTTCTCTATATCACAAGTCGGATAATGAGTGTCGCTTTTGTTCGTGGCTGATTTATGTATTTATTTTTACAATTTGATTTACGTCGCACCGACACAGATAGGTCTTACGGCAACGATGGAATAGGAAAGGGCTAGGAGTGGTAAGGAAGAGGGCGTGTCTTTATTTAAGGTACAGCCACAGTATTTGCCTGGTGTGAAAGTGGGAAACCGCGGAAAACCATCTTCAGGGTTTGAAACCACTATCTCCGGAATGCAATTTCACAGCTGCGCGCCACTAACTTCATGGCCAACTCACTCGATGTGTTTTATGTATAATACTTAACATGAAGCCTGTAATTTGTGAATGTAAGTTATGTGAGTTACTGAAGTTGAACTGCGCTATTTAATCAGTAGGCCTAATAATCAAATTAATTCTTATTTAAGACTTCATCAATCAAGCACTAATTATCTCATCCTTGAATATGTGTCCTTGTGGCGAATAGTCTTTGGAGATGATGTCCTCAATCCACCTAACTTTTACTCGCGTCAACATCATAGAACTCTGATATCGAATGTTCAGCGTGTGCTGTTTCCAACGACCATTCATTCGAATCACAGCAGTTATCTCTCGGGTGAAACTGCTCACCAACTGCCATCACGAGTTCACGCACTCGCTTAGATGCTACCATGCAATGAAAGGCTATGTTCGCCAGTCTTTACAACAGACCAAACGACAGGGCGGCGAATGAGGAACTACTCATCCAGGGCTCAAGACTCTCAACGGAATTAAGAGAGAAAATACACTTAAAATGTAATGACGTAAGTGAACTGCTCGTGTACGTAGCAGATAATGGAGAGCAGAAATTTTCGAGATTCTTAAAAAAATCCAATTCCGAGTCATTAGGAACTGACGGGCAGATATTATTCTGCTATCTGAATATATTGACAACCGTTTAACTATGGATAGTACAATATCGCATAGAGAATATTTTGGTGAATTTACTCCAGGCAGGATCATTTGGTGGTTGGAGGGAAGTCACATTATGGTAAAGGAGGTTCAAGCGTCCTGTATCATGGCGTCATATTGCGAATTTGAACATCGTTAGAACGACAACATTACACGCTCGATGAACCGGAGTCTACAGTTCATGAGATCAGGAATTTATAGCCGAGCTAGGAAAGGGAGATGCTATTCAACTGTAACGTACGACTGAGGATCGATGTCATGTGTATGCGGAGTTAGAGTACGTTTATGCTGCAGCTTCGCTGCTGGCACATCGCCAAGCCTAGCTGCTCAATGTTAGGCTAAGATGAAACAAACCAATGTATCTCAATCGGTGTTTTTACCTTGGAGCTCAGCATATTGCTACGCTGCTCGCTGCTTTCCTCGCCATTTCGATGGTCAAATATATGTTTAATTTTCGAGCGTGACAAATCACTGGTTATTTTGTAACGTGGACTGTGATTGTCAAGGTCACGCGCTCTCTTACTCTTCCCCTCTTCGCACTCTACAGGGATGTTCCGTGATCGTTTGCTATCTGAAATTGTCTTGAACGAAATGCGATTTAGAAACAGCAGCATGCGGATCATTACATGAGGTTCAAATGGGATAAATGGAGTGACAAGATGACGAGTGGCCAGTAGACCACGTTCTCCGTTTTATGATGGAAAATGGCCTGTTGTATAGTGTTTAATCGTGAAGTTTCTATATGTTTTCTTTTTTTTATTGTTAAGTACTCTTTTATTCTATTGACTATGTGTTTATCTACCTTTTTGTATTTTTAATTTGAAATAAATACATGATTTTGACTTCTATGTCTGCGTCTAATTCAATTTTATTACATTTTTCTCTCTTTAATTTTAGAGGAAATTAAGGCACTTCGAATTAGACCCACTGATTCCTTTAAATTCATAATAATTTACCTCATCATTATCATTTTTCTAATCCTAGTCAGTGTGTTTATTATAACTTTTCATTTCGCCTCATCTTGTACCATCAGGGGCCGAAGACCTACATATTAGCCCGCTTTGAACAACAAGCCTCGTCATCACAATCATCAAACTATAGAGTGAAATGGCAAAAGAATGCGGGACGATTATGTAAACATTTAAAAAAATCGCTATTTAGGGGTTAGGATACCTCTATCAATACAAGCAGGTGTTTTTATGAAGTACCCCGTTTTTCATGGAAGGTGTGACAGTTATTCTTTTAAACTCAAAATACCGGTACATTTTATTTAGCAGACCTAGCTAAGGACAAAATGAGGCGCTCCATAACCGATGAAATGAAATTTCGTATGGCTCTTACAGTAGTGCCGGGATATCCCAGGACGGGTTCGGCTCGCCAGGTGCAGGTCTTTCAATTTGACTCCCGTAGGCGACCTGCGCGTCATGATGAGGATGAAATGACGATCAAGACAACACATACATCCAGCCCCCGTGCCATTGGAATTAACCAATTAAGGTTAAAATTCCCGACCCGGCGGGGAATCGAACCCGGGCAGCCTCTGAACCGAAGGCCAGTACGCTGACCGTTCAGCCAACGAGTCGGACTCCACAACCGATTATATTACAATATTCAAAATTACAGTAAACTGCACTAAATTACGAAATGAAGCATTTGCAACTTCATTCTTCAATCTACTACTAAAGTAGAGCAGAACTGAAAAATCCAGGCGAGGCATTTTAAACTTTTTATTACACATTCAATGCACCAAATCATTGTAAGATACAATCGCCAACAAAACTGTGACTCACTCGTTAAACATATTTCTGAATTTATTCATCAATTCAAAAGCTTCAGCTGGAGTAGAGTTGTTCCTTCTTGACGGGGTAGCTCTTGGAAGTACGTCTTCGTAGTCTAAGTGTTCAACTCCTCTATATTTATAATCACATTTTGCAAAATTCTAACAGCCTTAATTATTAGTTCCGCTGTTTTGAATTTTTACTACAGGTTGAGAGCTGCCAGCAGCGGGTGCGGGGGACTGCTGCAGGGTAAAAGCTCCATTACGAGCAGCGTGGCAAGAGCTAGCAGCGAGAAGCTAGGGCGAGCATCCATATGACAGCAGCGAAGCTTTTCGTCAAGCTGGAATAGAATATAACCGTGATTATGGCTGAAGAAGTCGCAACACTGCTTGTAAATGGAGATACAAACAACACAATTCTGATCCTATGATTAAAGCAATCAATAAGCTGCGAAGAGCAGGAGATTATCAAGGGACGAAGAAGGTTTCTCAGGATGAAGAAACTGGAGAAATAATGCGTGGGCAATAAAAGTTGAAAGAGAAAAGGAATACGAGGAATTTGTGTAACACGAAATAATTCCCCTTCATGTCAGAGAAAATGATTATGAATAACGGAGGTTCGAAAATATTAAGAGGTGAAGTGAATAGATAGGAAAAATGTGTTGAGACAACTGAGGTAACAATAGCATAAAGAGGACGAGATACGACGAAAAAGTAATACATTCATGACAGGTCTAATATAGTGACCCTGTCACATTGACTGCGTGAATTATAGTGCAGGGAGAGAAGCCACGAGAACATCATTTTCTCCGCCGCGCGAGGGAAATATCTACCGCCGGTCGTCTTTGAATAACCTTGACCAAGGCAAGTCGCCTGTTGTGGTATCCTGTTTGTTTTGCTGCATCTCTTTTATTCAACCTAGAGATTGGAAGTCGTGCAACCTATAACAAGTTGAGCATTGAAGATCATAGCGAGTGAGCGCGTGTGCCGATCCATAATAATCCAACCTTGCTATACGAACCAATGGGCTTCAGTTAATTACTTATGATAGCCGTTAGGACATTTATGTTGTGTCACGCCTCCAGGCAGGATAAATGCATATAGGCGAGTGACGAGAGAATTCTTTCTCCTTTATTGATTGATTGAAGTGTGGAACTTCCTGACAACTGAAAGTGGACTCTGCAGTGCTAGCTGAACGCCCTATGTTACATCTGCAACAGGATTTAAATAATGTGAAGAGGATTACAACTTGTGACGTATTCGCCAGCATGTTCAGCTAAAATGATAGCGCAGACTGATTGTAGGAGTGGAGTCCCGGAGTAACGAAGCCAACACGATGTCGAACGTTATCATCAGATATGAGGACAATTTTAATTGCAAAGGTGAAAAGAGCCTTAAGTTCATTATAATTTTTTTTCACAAACAATGAAAACGTGTCGTTTTTTATGTGCACGAGGTAGGATCACAATTCTTTTAGCATAAAATTAGAAAAAGTAACGTTTGATTTTAAATTCATGTACGAGAAACATGAAATTTCTATGATTCTCTAGATATTTAAATGTTTAGTTTAGGCAAAAGGCATTTTGCTGCATTACATTGTACATAAGAGTATTTGCAACAGTAAGCAGCTTAGTGTAAGTAATGGCATATGCTACAGTACTGGAAACATAAAGGTGGACTGGAGCAAGGAAGAAAAACAAAAAATCTTTTAATAAATATGTATTATTTACATATGTTTTACTCTGTTTATATTTCCTTTATTTTGTGACAGGAAAACAGAAAAATATTTCACAAAATATTAACTTAAAACTAGGTCAGAAGGGCAGCAGTTTCTTTGCATTAATGTAAACTGTCAAGGTTCAGCTGATATAGTTGTAATTCTTCAGGCTGTGTAAAATTATGGCTCAAAGATTGTCTTAAATAAAGAACATCAGAAGATGAAAAAGTATCAATTGAGTCACTTCTATAGCCAAAGAAAACTTATACAGTAAAAGTACCACAGTAATAATCCAGTCGCTTTAAATGGCTATTACTTCATCTCCTTCAGGAATGTTCTTCTAGATGTGGAACTGTGTTATTATCACCAAACCGTTCATCCTTTGTATTCAGTGTATCCTTACGTTTCAAGTCTTATAAATTTTTCCAGTTTTCTGCGAAGGGTGTTTCAAGCAGGCATTTCAGATCATCCACTATTTATTTTTTAACTTAATTCCCTCAAGGACAGTCTGACGTTGAGCTATGTCCCAGGTTTTTCCTCTTTTCAAAATCGAACCTAGCTACAGAACAATCTGTATTGTAAAGAACTTATCCACGCACAATGTTTCCCGTCCGTGATCTTGCAATTACTATCCGTTTGCTAGACTTTAGTTGAAAATGCCACATTGCAGCTGACAATCAGTGTAGCGAAGCTAAGAGTATTACCAAATTTGGTTGTATTATTATTCTTCATTTAAGTATGCAGTATCTGTTATTATTTAGTTTTCAATTTTTAGTTGCTTTCAATTGATTCGGTCATTAATTTCAAGAATGGGAGCAAAAATAACTTTCGTGGACATAATGGTGTTTGCTGCATTTTCGCTAGTGTATAGAGGCTCATGGATGTGGACATAATGGTACTTGCATCTCTCTTTAGTGACTGGACATAAGAGTCCATGCAGCTAGCTTGGCAGTGGATATACGGGTCTCTGCAGCAGTCCATGAGTTTCAACCTTCAAAATAAGCAACATAGAAGGAATTTTGAAGCTCTACGCTAGTGTTAATCAATGCTAAATGACATGAATAAGGAAATGTTGGTCTTACCTCTATATTCATTTCTTGAGGACTTAAGGCCATTTGCATCTTGGCAACTCATTTAATGATGTAAATTTTCTTTGAAACCTTTCTAAAAATATGACACGATCTTTTAGTTTTCTGTAGGGTAAATTACGGTCAGCTAGAGTTCTTGTTGTCATAAACTTTCCATTCTTACTCCTTACATTGGTAGTGGTAGACTTGTAATTTGATTGTGGGATTAGAATTTTTGTAATATATTTGAGAGTTATTTCTTCAGGTGTCAATATTTTCTCAGGTCAACGCTGATAATAATCATAAAATAAGAATAATGGTCCCAGACATTAAACAAGTGATATTGAAGCCTATTTTCAGTATTAATGTTGATGAAATTAATTTTAAGAGGAGTTAAATGGATTCTCCTCTAAGTATTATTATATGTAGAGAATTTGTGATCAAGTCATTACATTTTGTCTTGAATAATCTTGCCATGTTTAGGTGACAGGATTAATATTATAAAGTTAAATTGTGTATAAGTGGGATGATTAATCCACTAAAATGATGATGAGTTGTGGGATTACATTCCTTTAAATTTATTTAAATGGAAATGCGAAGTTGAGTGCTCATTTTATTGTGAACTAGCGAATGTACCCGTGCTTCGCTACGGTATTCTACATTGTATTCGAATATCGAAGTAAATAGTGTGCATGCAGTCAATAAGATTGTTTTGAAATTGCATGTCTCTTAGCGTTATCCGAGGAAGAGCATGGGGAGGTCCCCGTACGTTGTTTCCAATGTAAAGTGTTTGTTATGGATTTGTGATATAACGGCAGGCTAACTGGCCTACTGCCATTCACAATCGAGTTGGGAAGTTTACATTATAATTTCAGGCCCCATTGCCTACTATGCGGACAGAATCGATTTGGAGAGTTTTCGTTAAAATGGCAGCCCCCCTTTCCTACTTCCAGACAGATTACAGTTTTTATTATAATGGCAGGCAATTATCCTACTATCACTCGAAATTGAGTTGTGCAGTTATCATTATAATGCCAGGCCCATTTTCCTACTTTCAGCCAGCTTACTGCCAGTCACACCAAGTTGTTGAGTTTCCATCAAAATAGCAGTCCACTATGCCTAATGCCAGTCACATTTTAGATGAGGACATTTCTTTATAATGGCGGGCACCCTTGCCTACTGCCAAACACAATCGGGTAGGGGAGTTTTAAACAAAACTGCATGCTCACTTGCCTTCTGCAAGTCAAATCGAGAAGTGAACTATTCATTACAAATGTAGACCTTCCTTACTAATGACAGTTACACAGGAGTTGGAGAAGGAACCCTTTCATACTGCCAGTCAAAGTCGGTGTGGGGACCCACCCTTTCTCGATCGCTAAAAATCGACATCAGTGAATATATATACACTGACTGACAGAGCAAATGCAACACCAAGAAGGAGTGGTCAGAACTTTATGCCAATTGCAGGGTAGACTGACGTCACTGAGGTATGCTCATGGTGTGAAATGCGCCGCTGTGCTGCGCACGTAGCGAACGATAAATGGGACACGGCGTTGGCGAATGGCCCACTTCGTACCGTGATTTCTCATCCGACAGTCATTGTAGAACGTGTTGTCGTGTGCCACAGGACACGTGTATAGCTAAGAATGCCAGGCCGCCGTCAACGGAGGCATTTCCAGCAGACAGACGACATTACGAGGGGTATGGTGATCGGGCTGAGAAGGGCAGGTTGGTCGCTTCGTCAAATCGCAGCCGATACCCATAGGGATGTGTCCACGGTGCAGCGCCTGTGGCGAAGATGGTTGGCGCAGGGACATGTGGCACGTGCGAGGGGTCCAGGCGCAGCCCGAGTGACGTCAGCACGCGAGGATCGGCGCATCCACCGCCAAGCGGTGGCAGCCCCGCACGCCACGTCAACCGCCATTCTTCAGCATGTGCAAGACACCCTGGCTGTTCCAATATCGACCAGAACAATTTCCCGTCGATTGGTTGAAGGAGGCCTGCACTCCCGGCGTCCGCTCTTCTCAGAAGACTACCATTGACTCCACAGCATAGACGTGCACGCCTGGCGTGGTGCCGGGCTAGAGCGACTTGGATGAGGGAATGGCGGAACGTCGTGTTCTCCGATGAGTCACGCTTCTGTTCTGTCAGTGATAGTCACCGCAGACGAGTGTGGCGTCGGCGTGGAGAAAGGTCAAATCCGGCAGTAAATGTGGAGCGCCCTACCGCTAGACAACGCGGCATCGTGGTTTGGGGCGCTATTGCGTATGATTCCACGTCACCTCTAGTGCGTATTCAAGGCACGTTAAATGCCCACCGCTACGTGCAGCATGTGCTGCGGCCGGTGGCACTCCCGTACCTTCAGGGGCTGCCCAATGCTCTGTTTCAGCAGGATAATGCCCGCCCACACACTGCTCGCATCTCCCAACAGGCTCTACGAGGTGTACAGATGTTTCCGTGGCCAGCGTACTCTCCGGATCTCTCACCAATCGAACACGTGTGGGATCTCATTGGACGCCGTTTGCAAACTCTGTCCCAGCCTCGTATGGACGACCAACTGTGGCAAATGGTTGACAGAGAATGGAGAACCATCCCTCAGGACACCATCCGCACTCTTATTGACTCTGTACCTCGACGTGTTTCTGTGTGCATCGCCGCTCGCGGTGGTCCTACATCCTACTGAGTCGATGCCGTGCGCATTGTGTAACCTGCATATCGGTTTGAAATAAACATCAATTATTCTTCCGTGCCGACTCTGTTTTTCCCCAAATTTCGTCCCTTTCGAACCACTCCTCCTTGGTGTTGCATTTGCTCTGTCAGTCAGTGTAGATCGACATACGAAAGTATATGCGTGTTTACAATATTGAAGACCTTCATTTACAGATTAACTGCTACTAAACGTACGTCATATCGACAAAGGATTATATCATAAGACACGCCGGATTTAGTGGCCTAAATGGCTGGTCCTATGATATGTAATCTATTCTTGGGTCAGATTGAGTTAGAAACGTGGAACAGGGTAACGTTCTTGTAAGATTATCTCACATTACATTAATTTTCGAATAATTATGTGACGGCTACATACATAGCATTTGGCTCATATATCGCTACTGGGTGGGCCAATTTTCGTGAAGAGTTTGATGATTCTGTATTTCATAGAAGTAATCGAAGGTATGAATTATGCATGTGAAAATTCCAAATTGACTTAACATCCATTAATAGAGAAAAATCAAACGTAAAAGTGATACAGATACGGCAAAAAGTCATAAGACAAAGGTTGTAGATCATTCCAAATTGAACGGAGATTGTGCAATCTGTTATGTGATAGGAATTTCCGAAGGTCTGCACCATCATAAAAATTGCCTGCATATTTCGATATTCTTCGGGGATAAAAAGTGAAAAATGTAATGATCTTGGATGTTTTCCGTTCGTTACAGGCTAAAACGTATAATTTTGTCAAATTTCAATTATCTTCTTTTTCTTCTGGCAGATTATGCCGCAATCTGGATTTTGGGCGAGGCGGGTAAAAATTAGGACTTTCAGGAAACTAAACCAAAAATTATGCAGATGGTCATTATTACCCCTTAAACGGAAAGCTGTACGAAAATTCCGCCAAAATAGTCAGTGTAGAGGCACACAGTCGTTACGATTTGATTTATGTAGATAAGGAATCTGCTCCATGTAAAACACCTTTTTGGCTATGTCCGCTGGACTTAACCTGCAAAACTGACCATTCATGATATCTCCCTTATTAATCCTCCTGACGAAAAAATGCACATGAAAAAAAGGTTTAGAGGTGGAATTCCATCACGTTTGGTCGATTTCCAGTCAGGTTGGTCTTGTCCTCTATATATTGTGGAAGAGTAAAATCACCATTTCGGTTCCCTATAAACCGCCAGTCCATTCCTGAACATGAAATGTTATTTACGTTTAAAACCTACCTTTGGACAGGTGGATGCTAAATATGAATTTTGGTTCGAATATCTTCAGTAGTTTTCAAGTTGTAAGGAATAAGCTTTACACGCACCCGCTCGTGAGTTAATTCCGATGGGACTTGTACAAAAAAAACGGTCCGTTAATGATATCTCCCTTATTAATCCTCGTATCGAAATGATGCACATGAGAAAAAATGTTTAGAAATTAATTTCTACCGAGGCAGGTAGATTTAAATTAACGTTGGTTGTGTATATTTTGTGGAAGTGCAAAATCACCGTTTCGGTTTCGTATAAACCCCCAGTCAGTTCAGGGATTTAGAAACAATATTTGCCCTAAAACCTATCAAGGACAGGTGTATTCTAAATATGAGTATTGGTGGAAATACATCCAGTAGTTTGTAGCACTCGCGTACATACGGTGTAATTAAGGAAGAAATAATACAGTTAAGAAAGTTGAAAGTAATAGAAAATGGATTATAATTGAGGGCAGCCGGAAAACGACAAATATGTAAATGCCAAGTTAATGTATTGGAAAATCAAATGCCCCTCAATAAATTACGCTAGTGTGAGTTATGGATATAATAAAGCGGTAACAGAGGAGAAATTTAGGTCCATTGATTCCTAGGTAAACAAATAATAAGAAGATGACTAATGGTGTTATTACTTAATCTATTCGAAGGCGGTTATAACATCCAACGCTATTCCGCCAATATCCCGCAGATAGGCCGATTGACGCCTCCCTTGCCTTCTACCTAAGGAACAACCACGAATTTAAAAGCATGATGAGGAAAATGGCAATACGTTACTTCCCTGCTGACATGCAGTCAGAGACGTTGCCATGGTAACCTGTAGGTTCGTTGTCGGTCTGTCGGTCACTCAATGCAGAGCATGGTACCAGCAGAAAATTGTAAATTTCTCCGTCATGTAAAGAGTAAGGTAAATTATGAACATAACGAAAGTTGTTTATAATTAAGAGACGTTTCACGTACGGTAAACGAAGTTTACAGAAAATCAATAGTATAAGAGAAAATGGAGGAAAACCATTCTGGTTTTCTTATAAACCCCCGTCTATTCAAAGATTTTAAAATGATATGCATATTGAAACCTTCCCCGGGATGAGTATACTCTAAATATGAAGTTTAGTTGAGATCTATCGAGCCGCTTCGACGTGATGGTGGAAAAACCATTCTTGTCTTCCTATAAACCCCCGTCTATTCAAAGATTCTAAAATGATATGCATATCGAAACCGTCCCCGGGATGAGTGCACTCTAAACATGAAATTTGGTTGAGATCTATCCAGCCGTTTCGACGTGATGGTGGAAAAACCATTCTGGTTTTCCTATAAACCCCCCGTGTATTCAAAGTTTCTAAAATGATATGCATATCGAAACCTTCCCCGGGAGGAGCATACTCTAAATATGAAGTTTGGTTGTGATCTATCCAGCCGTTTCGACGTGATGGTGGAAAAACCATTCTGGTTTTCCTATAAACCCCCCATGTATTCAAAGATTTTAAAATGATGTGCTTATCGAAACCTTCCCCGGGAGGAGTATACTCTAAATATGAAGTTTAGTTGAGATCTATCGAGTCGTTTCGACGTGATGGTGGAAAAAACCATTCTGGTTTTCCTATAAACCCCGTCTATTCGAAGATTTTAAAATGATATGCATATCGAATCCTTCCCCGAAATGAGTATATTCTAAATATGAAATCTGGTTGAGATCTATCCAGCCGTTTCGACGTGATGGTAGAAAAACAATTCCGGTTTTCCTATAAACCCCCCGTGTATTGAAAGATTTTAAAATGATATGCATATCGGAACCTTCCCCGGGAGGAGTATAAGTAGTATAAGAAGCGGGTTCTGCGGCACCTCCGCCGCCGCACGCCTCCTCCTCCGCCGCCTCCTCCGCCGCCGCCGCCGCCGCCCGCGGGAAATTTGAATTTTGGCGGGAAATTTGAATTTTGGCGGGAGATTTGAATTTGTAAACAAAGCCACGTGCTTTTTGACAGCTGTCATCGACAACAACGCATCGCTAACCTCACTGCTGCCATCTTGACGGGCCTAAACCTCACTAGTACCAACTTAACCTAACTAGCGTGAGGTAAACAAAGCCACGTGTTTTTTGACAGCCACGTGCTTTTTGACAGACAACAACGCATCGCTAACCTCAGTACTGCCATCGTGACGGGCCTAAACCTCAGTAGTGCCAACTTAACCTAACTAGCGCGAGGTAAACAAAGTCACGTGCTTTTTGACAGCCACGTGCTTTTTGACAGATTTGTAAACAAAGCCACGTGCTTTTGACAGACAACAACGCATCGCTAACCTCAGTACTGCCATCTTGACGGGCCTAAACCTCAGTAGTGCCAACTTAACCTAACTAGCGCGAGGTAAACAAAGCCACGTGCTTTTTGACAGCTACGTGCTTTTTGACAGATTTGTAAACAAAGCCACGTGCGTTTTGACAGACAACAACGCATCGCTAACCTCAGTACTGCCATCTTGACGGACCTAAACCTTAGTGGTACCAACTTAACCTAACTAGCGCGAGGTAAACAAAGCCACGTGCTTTTTGACAGCCACGTGCTTTTTTGACAGATGTCATCCGCCATCTTTAAGCTACAGAGCACCGTGCTGCCCTCTTTCGTCACCTGTCATCGGCAGTGCTGCCATCTTGACGGGCCTAAACCTTAGTGCTACCAACTTAACCTCACTAGCTCGAGATAAACAAATCCACGTGCTTTTTGACAGCCACGTGATTTTTTGATAGCTGTCATCCGCCATCTTTAATCTATAGAGCACAGTGCTGCCCTCTTTAGCTACTTACCTTTGAAATGTGGTGGCGGATAATTTGAAAAATGCTTTTCGACAAGCAGCCATCTTTAATCCAGGGAGAACAGTGCTGCGGTGGTGGTGGCAAATTGAAAAATTCTACGTGCTCTTGTTTGAAAACAAACTCACGTGCTTTTTTGACAGCTGTCATCTGCTATCTTTAATCTATAGAGCACAGTGCTGCCCTCTTTAGTTTGAAATGTGGTGGTGGTAAATTCCACGTGCTCTTGTTTGGGAACAAAGCCATGTGCAGCTGTCATCCGCCATCTTTAATCAACAGAGCACCGTGCTGCGGGCAGTTTCATCACCTGTCATCCGCCATCTTTAATCTACAGAACACCGTGCTGCCCTCTTTATGGCTACTACCTTAAGCACGTAGTAGCGGGCAATTTGAAAAGTTCTGTTAGCTATCATCCACCATCTTTAATCAAGAGAGCACCGTGCTGCCATCTTTAGCCAGATACCTTTGAAATGTGGTGGCGGCAAATTGAAAAATTCTACGTGCTCTTGTTTGGAAACAAACTCACGTGCTTTTTTCTGACAGCTGTCATCCGCCATCTTGCATCACAAACCTCAGTGCTGCGCTCTTTAGCTAGATACCTTTGAAATGTGGTGGCGGCAATTTGCTCTTGTTTAGTAAACAAAGCCACGTGCTTTTTTTTGACAGCTGTCATCTACCATCTTTAATCAATAGAGCACTGTGCTGCTATCATGCGGGCAATTTCATCACCTGTCATCCGCTATCTTTAATCTACAGAGCACCGTGCTGCTCTCTGTAGTAGCGGGCAATTTGAAAAGTTCTGTTAGCTGTCATCCGCCATCTTTAATCAAGAGAGCACCGTGCTGCCATCTATGTGGTGGCGGCAAATTCCACGTGCTGTTATTTAGTAAACAAACTCACGTGCTTTTTTTGTCAGCTGTCATCCACCATCTTACATCGCAAACCTCAGTGCTACACTCTTTAGTTGAAATATGGTGGCGGATAATTTAAAAAGAAAAATTCTACATCAGTCCTCTCTTGACGCTAATTGCACAAGATGGTGGCTATACATGACTCCTTAAAGGTGCTTATGCAAGATGGCCGCTATACATAGACTCCCTTGGGATGCTTGCGCAAGATGGCGGTTATACATGGCTCCTTATGAGATGCCCTAGGGATGCTTGCGCAAGATGGCGGTTGCTCTTATGAGGCGGCTTAAGGGTCCTTGCACAAGATGACTAGAGACGCCCTAAGGATGCTTGCACAAAATGGCGGACGCAAGATGGCGGCTATACACGACTCCTTATGAGACGCCTTAAGGGTTCTTGCAAAAGATGGCTGCTGCTCTTAGCTTAGAGGCTAACGTGTCATGCTAGTTCGATTCATTAAATTTGGGGCTTAAATGCAAAATGTTAAATATCTCGAAAACGGTGCATCGTAGAGCAAAACGGACAAAATTTTTCCGCCCAATACCTCGGTTAGCAGTACGAGGAACATGATAGCATAAGTCTAATGATGAGATCGACGGTTCGGTTCCTACTTAGGTCCTATGGCATTCACTCTGTTTTAGCTTGTATTGAAGCAAGTCTTCGTAACATGATCAGGTCTAGCTATGGTAGAGAGTATAACGTGCCGTGCAGGTTCGATTCATTAAATTTAGGGCTTAAATGCAAAATGTTAAATATCTCGAAAACGGATAAAATTTTTCTACCTGATACCTAGGTTTGCAGTATCAGGGGCATAAGAAAAACATAGTCTAATGATGAGATCGACGGTTCGATCCCTACTTAGGCCCTTTGGCATTGGCAGCTATCTAATTCTACAAGATGGCGGCTATACATAGCTTCTTATGAAACAGCTTAAGAGCGCTTGCATAAGATGGCTGCTGCTCTTATGAGACGCCCTAGGGGTGCTTGCGCAAGGTAGCAGTGACAAGACGGTGACTATACACAGCTGCTTATGATACGGCCTAGAGGTGCTCACACAAGATGGTGGCTGCTCTGATGAAGAAAGTTAGCTTTGCATCGTGCAGGTATCTTTACAGCACTAAACCTCATACCTTTGAAATGTGGTGGCAGGTAATTTGAAAAATTCGACGTGCTTTTTCATAAGCTGTTAAGGCCTCCTCTTATGTCAAGGCATAGCTCTATCGAACGAGTTTAAACCTGCATCGGGATAGCTAGAGTAAGCGCGTGCTGCAGTGATGACGTCATTATGCATGTTTAGACTTGCAAATCACAGAAGAAACGTAACAAGGCTGGAATCGAAAACTGCACTCTATGCTGTTAACTTTATCATGTGATCGAAACATTGATTGAAGTATTTAGAACACGCAATAAGTAGAACCAAACACTGTACTCGATACAACATGTGTTTAGAACATGTCAGGGGATATCTTTGTTCTAAGAAGATTAGTTTACCGCACATTCCTTGGCTAAAGGGCTAATGGGCTAAAGGGCTAATGGGCTAAAGGGCTAAAGGGCTAAAGGTGCAACAACCTCATCGATCGCTATCAGCAAGAACGCTTGTACTTTGTTAAGTGTAGAAAATTAATCTTTATTGGTAAATGGTTTTATGTTCAGAACAAGGAATGGAACCTAGGGGTTACGTCTTACCTAATAAAATCCCCGAGGTGCGATGAGTTACGTTTTTCGAACTAGTGTTTGGAACACTGAACTTTTCAAGATGGCAAGAGTGAGGTTAGCAATGTTCTGTTGTTGGATTTTAAATTCCGCGCTACAACATGCATAAGGTGGCAGCCCTTGAGGTTTACCGCCGTAAAGATGGCAAGAGTGAGGTTAGCAATGTTCCGTTGTTGGATTTTAAATTCCGCGCTACAACATGCATAAGGTGGCAGCCCTTGAGGTTTACCGCCGTAAAGATAGCAAGAGTGAGGTTAGCAATGTTCCGTTGTTGGATTTTAAATTCCGCGCTATAACATGCATAAGGTGGCAGCCTTGAGGTTTACCGCCGTCAAGATGGCAGCAGTGAGGTTAGCGACGCTCTATTGTCCTTCAAAGTGAGGTTAGGGTTCGTCAAGAAGACAGCTGTCAAAAAAGCACGTGGCTATGTTTACCAAACAAGAGCACGTGGCTGTGACGTCACGGTCACGTAATCAATCCTTAGCTCGACGTCGTTAAGAGCAGTATTAGGATTAGCTATTCTTAAAAGTCTTGGGAACAGAGCAGCAGTATGAATTGCTATGTTTCAAAGCGTGTACAAATCACCTATCGAATTTGCATGCATCGACTCTCGTACTAAACTTCTTCCGCTAGATTGTGCTGCTATCTTAGCATGACCTTAAAGTACAAAGAATAGCCATGTTTCAAAGCGTGTACACATTACCTATCGAATTTGCATGCAACAAATATCGTACTAAACTTCTTCCGCTAGGTTGTGCTGCTATCTTAGCATAACTAAGACGCATGAACTTAAAGTACAAAGAATAGCTATGTCTCAAAGCGTGTACACATTATTATTGATTTTGCATTCATCGAATCTAATACTAAATTTATTCCGCTAGATTGTGCTGCTATCTTAGCATAACCTATACGCATGACCTTAAGGTACAAAGAATAGCCATGTTTCAAAGCGTGTACACATTACCTATCGATTTTGCATGCATTGACTCTCGTACTAAACTCCTTCTGCTAGATCGTGCTGCTATCTTAGTATAACCAATACGCATGACCTTAAAGTACAAAGAATAGCCATGTTTCAAAGTGTGTACACATCACCTATCGATTTTGCATGCAACAAATATTGTACTAAACTTCTTCCGCTAGGTCGTGCTGCTATCTTAGCATAACTTATACACAT
This sequence comes from Anabrus simplex, assembly GCF_040414725.1. Taxonomy (NCBI): domain Eukaryota; kingdom Metazoa; phylum Arthropoda; class Insecta; order Orthoptera; family Tettigoniidae; genus Anabrus; species Anabrus simplex. The sequence continues at coordinate 794,659,129 of NC_090266.1, forward strand.
GAACTTAAAGTACAAAGAATAGCCATGTTTCAAAGCGTGTACACATTACTTATTGATTTTGCATGCATCAAATCTCGTACTAAATTTATTCCGCTAGATTGTGCTGCTATCTTAGCATAACCTATACCAATGAACTTAAAGTACAATGATTAGTCATGTTTCAAAGCGTGTACACATCAACTATCGAATTTGCATGTATCGACTCTCGTACTAAACTTCTGCAGGTAGATTGTGCTGCTATCTTAGCATAACTAAGACGCATGAACTTAAAGTACAAAGAATAGCAATGTCTCAAAGCATGTACACACTACCTATCGATTTTGCAAGCATCGACTCTCGTACTAAACTTCTTCCACTAGATTGTGCTGGTATCTTAGCATAACCTATACGCATGGCCTTAAGGTACAAAGAATAGCCATGTTTCAAAGCGTGTACACATTACCTATCGATTTTGCATGCATTGACTCTCGTACTAAACTTCTTCCGCTAGATTGTGCTGGCATCTTAGCATAACTGATATACATGAACTTAAAAGTACAAAGAATAGCCATGTTTCAAAGCATGTACACATTACCTATGGATTTTGCATGCATTGACTCTCGTACTAATCTCCTCCCGCTAGATTGTGCTGCTATCTTAGCATAAACTATACGCATGACTTTAAGGTACAAAGAATAGCCATGTTTCAAAGTGTGCACACATCACCTATCGATTTGCATGCAACAAATATAATACAAAACTTCTTCCGCTAGGTTGTGCTGCTATCTTAGCATAACTCATACACATAAACTTAAAGTACAAAGAATAGCTATGTTTCAAAGTGTGTACACATCACCTATCGATTTTGCATGCATCGAATCTCGTACTAAACTTCTTCCGCTAGATTGTGCTGGTATCTTAGCATAACTTATACCCATGAACTTAAAGTACAAAGAATAGCCATGCTTCAAAGCGTGTACACGTCACCTATCGATTTTGCATGCATCAAATATCGTACTAAACTTCTTGCGCTAGATTGTGCTGCTATCTTAGCATAACCTGTACGCATGAACTTAAAGTACGAAGAATAGCCTCGTTTCAAAGCGTTTACACATTACCTAATGATTTTGCACGAAACGACTATCATGCTAACCTTTTTCCACTAGATTGTGCTAAAATCATGTAAGTGTGCTGCTATCTTAGCATAACCTATCGATTTTACATGCATTGACTATCGTACTAGACTTCTTCCGCTAGAGCATGTAGCAATCGCTTTTGTGTATCCCTAACCCATGTGCACGAACTTAAAGCATAAAGATGAGCTATGTTCTAAAGCGTGTACACATCACCTATCGATAATGTATGTATCGAATATCGTACTAAACTTCTCCTGCTAGAGCGTACGAGTATCGCTTGTGCGCGCACGAACTTAAAGCATAAAGAATAGCAATGTATAAAAATCTTGTAAACAAAGCAGCAGCATTACGTATAGTCAAGATTAAATGCGTGCACACATCATGTATCCATGATGCACACAGTACTAAACTTATTCCATTAGAATGTACAAAGTTCGCATGTGTTTGTACTGCTATCTTAGCATAGCCTATGTGCATGAACTTAAAGCATAAAGAATAGTTATGTGTAAAAAATCTTGTGAACATAGCAGAGTGTTAACTACGTAGGTGTAGAAATTGAACTTTACATGCTGAGGCAGCATTCTACGTGAGCATGACGTCACGACCACGTGCTCTTGTTTGGTAAACATAGCCACGTGCTTTTTTGACAGCTGTCTTCTTGACGAACCCTAACCTCACTTTGCAGGACAATAGAGCGTCGCTAACCTCACTGCTGCCATCTTGACGGCGGTAAACCTCAAGGCTGCCACCTTATGCATGTTATAGCGCGGAATTTAAAATCCAACAACGGAACATTGCTAACCTCACTCTTGCCATCTTTACGGCGGTAAACCTCAAGGGCTGCCACCTTATGCATGTTGTAGCGCGGAATTTAAAATCCAACAACGGAACATTGCTAACCTCACTCTTGCCATCTTTACGGCGGTAAACCTCAAGGGCTGCCACCTTATGCATGTTGTAGCGCGGAATTTAAAATCCAACAACAGAACATTGCTAACCTCACTCTTGCCATCTTGAAAAGTTCAGTGTTCCAAACACTAGTTCGAAAAACGTAACTCATCGCACCTCGGGGATTTTATTAGGTAAGACGTAACCCCTAGGTTCCATTCCTTGTTCTGAACATAAAACCATTTACCAATAAAGATTAATTTTCTACACTTAACAAAGTACAAGCGTTCTTGCTGATAGCGATCGATGAGGTTGTTGCACCTTTAGCCCTTTAGCCCTTTAGCCCATTAGCCCTTTAGCCCATTAGCCCTTTAGCCAAGGAATGTGCGGTAAACTAATCTTCTTAGAACAAAGATATCCCCTGACATGTTCTAAACACATGTTGTATCGAGTACAGTGTTTGGTTCTACTTATTGCGTGTTCTAAATACTTCAATCAATGTTTCGATCACATGATAAAGTTAACAGCATAGAGTGCAGTTTTCGATTCCAGCCTTGTTACGTTTCTTCTGTGATTTGCAAGTCTAAACATGCATAATGACGTCATCACTGCAGCACGCGCTTACTCTAGCTATCCCGATGCAGGTTTAAACTCGTTCGATAGAGCTATGCCTTGACATAAGAGGAGGCCTTAACAGCTTATGAAAAAGCACGTCGAATTTTTCAAATTACCTGCCACCACATTTCAAAGGTATGAGGTTTAGTGCTGTAAAGATACCTGCACGATGCAAAGCTAACTTTCTTCATCAGAGCAGCCACCATCTTGTATGAGCACCTCTAGGCCGTATCATAAGCAGCTGTGTATAGTCACCGTCTTGTCACTGCTACCTTGCGCAAGCACCCCTAGGGCGTCTCATAAGAGCAGCAGCCATCTTATGCAAGCGCTCTTAAGCTGTCTCATCAGAAGCTATGTATAGCCGCCATCTTGTAGAATTAGATAGCTGCCAATGCCAAAGGGCCTAAGTAGGGATCGAACCGTCGATCTCATCATTAGACTATGTTTTTCTTATGCCCCTGATACTGCAAACCTAGGTATCAGGTAGAAAAATTTTATCCGTTTTCGAGATATTTAACATTTTGCATTTAAGCCCTAAATTTAATGAATCGAACCTGCACGGCACGTTATACTCTCTACCATAGCTAGACCTGATCATGTTACGAAGACTTGCTTCAATACAAGCTAAAACAGAGTGAATGCCATAGGACCTAAGTAGGAACCGAACCGTCGATCTCATCATTAGACTTATGCTATCATGTTCCTCGTACTGCTAACCGAGGTATTGGGCGGAAAAATTTTGTCCGTTTTGCTCTACGATGCACCGTTTTCGAGATATTTAACATTTTGCATTTAAGCCCCAAATGTAATGAATCGAACTAGCATGACACGTTAGCCTCTAAGCTAAGAGCAGCAGCCATCTTGCGCAAGCACCCTTAAGGCGTCTCATAAGGAGTCGTGTATAGCCGCCATCTTGCGTCCGCCATTTTGTGCAAGCATCCTTAGGGCGTCTCTAGTCATCTTGTGCAAGGACCCTTAAGCCGCCTCATAAGAGCAACCGCCATCTTGCGCAAGCATCCCTAGGGCATCTCATAAGGAGCCATGTATAACCGTCATCTTGCGCAAGCATCCCAAGGGAGTCTATGTATAGCGGCCATCTTGCATAAGCACCTTTAAGGAGTCATGTATAGCCACCATCTTGTGCAATTAGCGTCGAGAGAGGACTGATGTAGAAATTTTCTTTTTTAAATTATCCGCCACCATATTTCAACTAAAGAGTGTAGCACTGAGGTTTGCGATGTAAGATGGTGGATGACAGCTGACAAAAAAAGCACGTGAGTTTGTTTACTAAATAAGAGCACGTGGAATTTGCCGCCACCACATAGATGGCAGCACGGTGCTCTCTTGATTAAAGATGGCGGATGACAGCTAACAGAACTTTTCAGATTGTCCGCTACTACAGAGAGCAGCACGGTGCTCTGTAGATTAAAGATGGCGGATGACAGGTGATGAAATTGCCCGCATGATAGCAGCACAGTGCTCTATTGATTAAAGATGGTAGATGACAGCTGTCAAAAAAAAGCACGTGGCTTTGTTTACTAAACAAGAGCAAATTGCCGCCACCACATTTCAAAGGTATCTAGCTAAAGAGCGCAGCACTGAGGTTTGTGATGCAAGATGGCGGATGACAGCTGTCAGAAAAAAGCACGTGAGTTTGTTTCCAAACAAGAGCACGTAGAATTTTTCAATTTGCCGCCACCACATTTCAAAGGTATCTAGCTAAAGATGGCAGCACGGTGCTCTCTTGATTAAAGATGGTGGATGATAGCTAACAGAACTTTTCAAATTGCCCGCTACTACGTGCTTAAGGTAGTAGCCATAAAGAGGGCAGCACGGTGTTCTGTAGATTAAAGATGGCGGATGACAGGTGATGAAATTGCCCGCAGCACGGTGCTCTGTTGATTAAAGATGGCGGATGACAGCTACACATGGCTTTGTTTCCAAACAAGAGCACGTGGAATTTACCACCACCACATTTCAAACTAAAGAGGGCAGCACTGTGCTCTATAGATTAAAGATGGCAGATGACAGCTGTCAAAAAAGCACGTGAGTTTGTTTTCAAACAAGAGCACGTAGAATTTTTCAATTTGCCACCACCACCGCAGCACTGTTCTCTCTGGATTAAAGATGGCTGCTTGTCGAAAAGCATTTTTCAAATTATCCGCCACCACATTTCAAAGGTAAGTAGCTAAAGAGGGCAGCACTGTGCTCTATAGATTAAAGATGGCGGATGACAGGTATCAAAAAAGCACGTGGCTGTCAAATAGCACGTGGATTTGTTTATCTCGAGCTAGTGAGGTTAAGTTGGTAGCACTAAGGTTTAAAGCCGTCAAGATGGCAGCACTGCCGATGACAGGTGACGAAAGAGGGCAGCACGGTGCTCTGTAGTTTAAAGATGGCGGATGACATCTGTCAAAAAAGCACGTGGCTGTCAAAAAGCACGTGGCTTTGTTTACCTCGCGCTAGTTAGGTTAAGTTGGTACCACTAAGGTTTAGGTCCGTCAAGATGGCAGTACTGAGGTTAGCGATGCGTTGTTGTCTGTCAAAAAGCACGTGGCTGTCAAAAAACACGTGGCTTTGTTTACCTCACGCTAGTTAGGTTAAGTTGGTACTAGTGAGGTTTAGGCCCGTCAAGATGGCAGCAGTGAGGTTAGCGATGCGTTGTTGTCGATGACAGCTGTCAAAAAGCACGTGGCTTTGTTTACAAATTCAAATCTCCCGCCAAAATTCAAATTTCCCGCCAAAATTCAAATTTCCCGCGGGCGGCGGCGGCGGCGGAGGAGGCGGCGGAGGAGGAGGCGTGCGGCGGCGGAGGTGCCGCAGAACCCGCTTATTATACTACTAGTATACTCTAAATATGATGTTTGGTTGAGATCTATCCAGCCGTTTCGACGTGATGGTCGAAAAACCATTCTGGTTTCCCTATAACCCCGTGTATTCAAAGATTTTAAAATGATGTTCATATCAAAACCTTCCCCGGGAGGAGTATACTCTAAATACGAAGTTTAGTTGAGATCTATCGAGCTGTTTCGAAGTGATGGTGGAAAAACCATTCTTGTCTTCCTATAAACCCCCGTCTATTCAAGGATTTTAAAATGATATGCATATCGAAACCTTCCACGGGACGAGTATACTATAAATATGAAATTTGGTTGAGATCTATCCAGCCGTTTCGACGTGATGGTGGAAAAACCATTCTGGTTTTCCTATAAACCCCCCTTGTATTCAAACATTTTAAAATGATATGCATATCGAAACCTTCCCCGGGATGAGTATACTCTAAATATGAAATTTGGTTGAGATCTATCCAGCCGTTTCGACGTGATGGTGGAAAAACCATTCTGGTTTTCCTATAAACCCCCGTGTATTCAAAGATTTTAAAATGATATGCATATCGAAACCTTCCCCGGGAGGAGTGTACTCTAAATATGAAGTTTGGTTGAGATCTATCCAGCCGTTTCGACGTGATACTGGAAAAACCATTCTGGTTTTCCTATAAACCCCGGTGTATTCAAAGATTCCAGAATGATATGCATATCGAAACCTTCCCCGGGAGGAGTATACTCTAAATATGAAGTTTGGTTGAGATCTATCCAGCCGTTTCGACGTGATGGTGGAAGAACCATTCTGGTTTTCCTATAAACCCCCCGTGTATTCAAAGATTTTAAAATGATATGCATATCGAAAGCTTCCTCGGGAGGAGTATACTATAAATATATAGTTTGGTTGAGATCTATCCAGCCGTTTCGACGTGATGGTGGAAAAAACATTCTGGTTTTCCTACAAACCGCCCGTGTATTCAAAGATTTTAAAATGATATGCATATCGAAACCTTCCCCGGGGTGAGTATACTCTAAATATGAAGATTGGTTGAGATCTATCCAGCCGTTTCGACGTGATGGTGGAAAAACTATTCTGGTTTTTCTAGAAACCCCCCGTGTATTCAAAGATTTTAAAATGATATGCATATCGAAACCTTCCCCGGGAGGAGTATACTCTAAATATGATGTTTGGTTGAGATCTATCCAGCCGTTTCGACGTGATGGTGGAAAAACCATTCTGGTTTCCCTATAACCCCCGTGTATTCAAAGATTTTAAAATGATATTCATATCAAAACCTTCCCCGGGAGGAGTATACTCTAAATACGAAGTTTAGTTGAGATCTATCGAGCTGTTTCGAAGTGATGGTGGAAAAACCATTCTTGTCTTCCTATAAACCCCCGTCTATTCGAGGATTTTAAAATGATATGCATATCGAAACCTTCCACGGGACGAGTATACTCTAAATATGAAATTTGGTTGAGATCTATCCAGCCGTTTCGACGTGATGGTGGAAAAACCATTCTGGTTTTCCTATAAACCCCCCTTGTATTCAAACATTTTAAAATGATATGCATATCGAAACCTTCCCCGGGATGAGTATACTCTAAATATGAAATTTGGTTGAGATCTATCCGGCCGTTTCGACGTGATGGTGGAAAAACCATTCTGGTTTTCCTATAAACCCCCGTGTATTCAAAGATTTTAAAATGATATGCATATCGAAACCTTCCCCGGGAGGAGTATACTCTAAATATGAAGTTTGGTTGAGATCTATCCAGCCGTTTCGACGTGATGCTGGAAAAAACCATTCTGGTTTTCCTATAAACCCCGGTGTATTCAAAGATTGCAGAATGATATGCATATCGAAACCTTCCCCGGGAGGAGTATACTCTAAATATGAAGTTTGGTTGAGATCTATCAAGCCGTTTCGACGTGATGGTGGAAGAACCATTCTGGTTTTCCTACAAACCCCCCGTGTATTCAAAGATTTTAAAATGATATGCATATCGAAAGCTTCCTCGGGAGGAGTATACTATAAATATATAGTTTGGTTGAGATCTATCCAGCCGTTTCGACGTGATGGTGTAAAAAACCATTCTGGTTTTCCTACAAACCGCCCGTGTATTCAAAGATTTTAAAATGATATGCATATCGAAACCTTCCCCGGGGTGAGTATACTCTAAATATGAAGATTGGTTGAGATCTATCCAGCCGTTTCGACGTGATGGTGGAAAAACCATTCTGGTTTTCCTAGAAACCCCCCGTGTATTCAAGGATGTTAAAATGATATGCATATCGAAACCTTCCCCGGGAGGAGTATACTCTAAATATGAAGTTTGGTTGAGATCTATCCAGCCGTTTCGACGTGATGGTGGAAGAACCATTCCGGTTTCCCTATAACCCCCCGTGTATTCAAAGATTTTAAAATGATAACCATATCAAAACCTTCCACGGGAGGAGTATACTCTAAATTCGAAGTTTAGTTGAGATCTATCGAGCCGTTTCGACGTGATGGTGGCAAAACCATTCTTGTCTTCCTATAAACCCCCGTCTATTCAAAGATTTTAAAATGATATGCATATCGAAACCTTCCCCGGGACGAGTATACTCTAAATATGAAATTTGGTTGAGATCTATCCAGCCGTTTCGACGTGATGGTGGAAGAACCATTCTGGTTTTCCTATAAACCCCCCTTGTATTCAAACATTTTAAAATGATATGCATATCGAAACCTTCCCCGGGATGAGTATACTCTAAATATGAAATTTGGTTGAGATCTATCCAGCCGTTTCGACGTGATGGTGGAAAAACCATTCTGGTTTTCCTATAAACCCCCGTGTATTCAAAGATTTTAAAATGATATTGAACCCATGACCTTTGTGCCCTAAGAACATTATGCATAATGTAACAATTAAATTAAAAGTTGGATTCTTGATAGCATGGATTTGACACGTGACGAGGGGGTGATTACCTTCGGTCCCACGCTCTGGGGTACGTGACGTCAACCACACGTGTCGACGGCGGAAGAATCTCAAGTCATTTTTATGAACTATTTCAAAGCGCGTGTACATGGCGTGACCACGCCAAGTCAAAAAAATATAGTGCCTATCAAAGGAGGTCAATCATCTCACAAATCGAACCCGTAAAAATTTTAAATGTCCATGAACACTACCGCCAGAAATGTAGCAAGCATGTAGTCACTTTCAAAACTCTTGAAATTACAGTTTAGGTAAGTCAGAAAATTTATAAAAATTTTCTTGGCGGCAAAGGGAGAGATCCGAAGAGAGGGGGTAACTGCTATAAATATGAAGGGACGCCATGACGAAGCTTCCTTCTCCGGCATTTGTGATACAAAGCGGACGAAAAATTGTTGAGCTGCTCTGCGAAATCAAACCAACGAAAGTAGACTGAGTTCAACTGCAGATTTTAGCCATTGCGGCTAAGTCTTGACTCCATGAGGAGATAGTTTCTTGAGTGAAATAACTGTACCAGATAGGACGGTCAAAGTACTGAATAAATTCTAATGTGATTAAGTAATACGTGTGCGGAAATAATTATAGTCCATCGTGTGCGTTCAAGCAATCATGTGAAGGGTATTTTCTTTTTTTTATGCTTTATTCCAGGAAACCTGAAGAAACATAATGAGATGTACAGCCATGAATGTAAAGATGGCTAAATAAAATGCCAGGGTCACAGGTGAGCCCTAAGACGAATACTGGCGTGACGACATGAGGTAGGTGGCTTTCCATCTTACTACCTCTTATATCTCGTCTCGTGATTTCTAAAAGTGTATTTGAATGGGGATATACGACGCAGTGGTCGCCCTACTAAGTTTTGTAAATGTGAGAGTACGACTAAAAGAGTCATTTGTTTTATTTTCCACTTGGATAAAATTTTGAAGTCTTGCGAGGGCCGTATAATGTTGTAAAAAGTTATTGAACAGGATTCCGAAGTGATATCACGTCCAATGTAGATCGTCATCCGTGTGAGTGTACTGCCTATATTTTGTGATGTCAAATTAAGATGTTCATTCGACGTAAAATTCTTCTGTCTGCAATTTGACGTTAATAATAATAATCCATGGTCACTCATTTTCAATCGAGTGGAAGCGCGCTGTTGGATGAGAACCTAGGGTGATGAATTTGGTCACGGAGAGAAACGTTTTATTTAATGCCCATTTTAAACTGTGTCTGACTGACAATAAAAGATCTAGTAGAATGTTTCAGTCATTTCTCGTAAAAATCAAGTTATGAAATACGATATCATTTATGCGAAGTTATTCATGATTAATGCATTGTGCGATATTAGACGTCGGGATTTCTAGTGGGGATTTTATTCCAGTTCTTTGTCGAGGATAATTGTGGAGCTGGGAAACAGAGGTTAGTTTTGTGAATCAGGTTGGACCTGTCATTGAAGCCGGGACACGGAAGCCCGAGGAGTGTTTTATATGAGTTGACATGAGATGTGCGAATCAGGTTAGAGTCCTGTCATTGAAGCCGGGATATGATAGCCCGAGGAATATTTTATAATGTTGAGAATGGAAAGGGATTCATAGAAATCCATAGCGGTATAATTGGCGACGCGTATAATTAGTGTGGGCATCTTGAAGCATATCTGTGCATTTTGTTGGTTAGAATATCGTATTTGTTTAATCATGTCGGCAGAGTTTCAAGGGAGCATTTTGAGAAGTCAGTCAGGTAGAACGAACCGGGTGGTTTATGTAACTGCCAAGCGAGCATGGGGTGAGAGACCTCAGCTATGATAACGCGAAAAAGAGTGGAGTTGAGATTGTACTGTAATTCTCGGCCAGGGGAAACGTAAAAATGCTGGATTTCGTTGAAAATTCATAGCCGGTAATGATCTAAGTATTGTGAAATACTGTAAATGGGGACGTAATGAACATTTGAAATCACGAACTTTGAGTATAAGGAACAGAGTAACCCAATTTCAGGGTTGTCCAAAATATAGAGCGATGGTCGTGACGACCGGTTTGTCAGCGAGGGGTGTGCAAAATTCATAATGGTAATGACGAGATATGACATCGTAATGATATGGCGAGTTGTTTGGTTTGTGCGTAGATTATTAGGATATCCAAGTGTTAATAACGGTTAGGACTAGATTAGATTTTTAAGCATGATATCACGAGATGGGATATATACAGCTGGACATGAATTATGTAAAATTCTTTTCCAGCCAGATAAACATCGCAATATTGAAGTCACATCACAGCTGCGTAGGAATTTGTGAAGAAACCAGAGTCCGCGGAGATAAAATTTACTGATCTTTAACATTTCGTTAAATCATTTAAATTTATTTAATTATTAAATTCAGTGAAACCGCATTTTGAAATAACTTTAATCAAGCGAATAACTTGGAGATGCATTCTGGAAATTTTAGTTTGTTTTCTGGGGAATATTAACATGTAAAGTAACGATTAAGGGGACGTATCCGAAGGAAATGGATTTTACTGCCACAAAGTTTGTGAGCATTGCTATTGTTGTAATTATTGAACTTTGATTGATTGAGCAGTGATGTGCTGGGGATAGTAAAGTGGAACTTTGGTCATAAACCGATGTAACTTAATTGTGTTTAGCCTTCAGCCTAGAAACTTGGATGGTCAGGGGGTCATCAACCTCAGTGACTTAGATTAGGGCCATATGCCATTGTAGCATCATTTCCTTGCGGTCATGATCCACAATGACTTTAAAGTAACTTAGAAGATTAGATGTCGGTCCATGACATAGACGCAGTTCACATCGATTCAATTAAGGGTCCATGCCGTAGAACCACTGTGTGGCACACAACAATTGGACTGCCTTAATTATACTCAGAGTCCAGAGTTCGTGTTACGAGGGCTGGATCATAACGAATCACTATGATGGTACATGTGGTCTCACATGGAAGCCGAATGTAAGGATTTCCAGACGTTCCTTTCTTAATGATTAATAATTGAGACAATGGTTTCTAGTAAGAATGCCCATCAGGCAATTACGTTAAAGTCTCACACCAGTGTTCTGACATTTATGTAAAATGATTGTGGTGTCCAGTGGACACAATTGACTTCTATGATACAATTGACATGCTTCAGAATTTCCTGAATAAATAGGAATCTTTTAAACAGACCTTTCATTCCGGTAGATAGATTAGAATTAATGAACCCTATCTTTACCTCAGCAAGTGACGAAGAACCCGAAACGACCCAAGAGACAGATCTCATGAACTTTGCTGATAGGTAAGGAAGGTAGGTATCCCTCAATATGGACCTAAAGGGTTCAATATGCATATCGAAACCTTCCCCGGGAGGAGTATACTCTAAATATGAAGTTTGGTTGAGATCTATCCAGCCGTTTCGACGTGATGCTGGAAAAACCATTCTGGTTTTCCTACAAACCCCGGTGTATTCAAAGATTCCAGAATGATATGCATATCGAAACCTTCCCCGGGAGGAGTATACTCTAAATATGAAGTTTGGTTGAGATCTATCCAGCCGTTTCGACGTGATGGTGGAAGAACCATTCTGGTTTTCCTATAAACCCCCCGTGTATTCAAAGATTTTAAAATGATATGCATATCGAAAGCTTCCTCGGGAGGAGTATACTCTAAATATATAGTTTGGTTGAGATCTATCCAGCCGTTTCGACGTGATGGTGGAAAAAAACATTCTGGTTTTCCTACAAACCGCCCGTGTATTCAAAGATTTTAAAATGATATGCATATCGAAACCTTCCCCGGGGTGAGTATACTCTAAATATGAAGATTGGTTGAGATCTATCCAGCCGTTTCGACGTGATGGTGGAAAAACCATTCTGGTTTTCCTAGAAACCCCCCGTGTATTCAAGGATTTTAAAATGATATGCATATCGAAACCTTCCCCGGGACGAGTATACTCTAAATATGAAATTTGGTTGAGATCTATCCAGCCGTTTCGACGTGATGGTGGAAAAACCATTCTGGTTTTCCTATAAACCCCCCTGGTATTCAAACATTTTAAAATGATATGCATATCGAAACCTTCCCCTGGATGAGTATACTCTAAATATGAAATTTGGTTGAGATCTATCCAGCCGTTTCGACGTGATGGTGGAAAAACCATTCTGGTTTTCCTATAAACCCCCCGTGTATTCAAAGATTTTAAAATGATATGCATATCGAAACCTTCCCCGGGAGGAGTATACTCTAAATATGAAGTTTGGTTGAGATCTATCCAGCCGTTTCGACGTGATGCTGGAAAAACCATTCTGGTTTTCCTATAAACCCCGGTGTATTCAAGGATTCCAGAATGATATGCATATCGAAACCTTCCCCGGGAGGAGTATACTCTAAATATGAAGTTTGGTTGAGATCTATCCAGCCGTTTCGACGTGATGGTGGAAGAACCATTCTGGTTTTCCTATAAACCCCCCGTGTATTCAAGGATTTTAAAATGATATGCATATCGAAAGCTTCCTCGGGAGGAGTATACTCTAAATATATAGTTTGGTTGAGATCTATCCAGCCGTTTCGACGTGATGGTGGAAAAAACCATTCTGGTTTTCCTACAAACCGCCCGTGTATTCAAAGATTTTAAAATGATATGCATATCGAAACCTTCCCCGGGGTGAGTATATTCTAAATATGAAGATTGGTTGAGATCTATCCAGCCGTTTCGACGTGATGGTGGAAAAACCATTCTGGTTTTCCTAGAAACCCCCCTTGTATTCAAAGATTTTAAAATGATATTTATATCTAAACCTTCCCCGGGAGGTGTATACTCTAAATATGAAGTTTGGTTGAGATCTATTCAGCCGTTTCGACGTGATGGTGGAAAAACCATTCTGGTTTTCCTATAAACCCCCTGTGTATTCAAATATTTTAAAATGATATGCATATCGAAACCTTCCCCGGGAGGAGTATACTCTAAATATGAAGTTTGGTTGAGATCTATCCCGCCGTTTCGACGTGATGGTGGGAAAACCATTCTGGTTTTCTTATAAACCCCCGTGTATTCAAAGATTTTAAAATGATATGCGTATCTAAACCTTCCCCAGGATGAGTATACTCTAAATATGAAGTTTGGTTGAGATCTGTCCAGCCGTTTCGACGTGATGGTGGAACAGACAAACAGACAAACAGACAAACAGATACAATTTTATTTATATAGATTTGCCTATGGAATGAAAGTCCCTTACACATGCGCATAGGAAAATGAACTTAACGCAACTTATTCTGATGGACTGTATATTAATATGTGGCTGAGAGACGTGACCAGTCATAAGGGAAATAATGGACGAAAAGAGCATTGTCACATTCGTGGTATTGCATAGGAGCGACGATATAGCTACAGGAACGGTCCAACCCGTGAGATCCTCTTGTCTGCCTCTGAGATGTAACTGGAGCAAGAGATTGTATAGCAGCGCCTCTTAAACGCCCAAAATCTCACGCATACGAACCGATGAGCAGAGGCTCCGTGCACTGTGCATCGGTCCGACTCGGCTCAATTCGGCTTGACTTGATTGGTGTAGTGTGCTGAGAACGACGAAGCGTTCAGTGATAGACGGCTTGTTAATCAGTGAAATAGATAAGCGCAAGACAACAACATAATAATGGAGCAACCTGTTGCACCCATAAGGCGAATATGCATGGATGAATTAATGCATTCATTATTTTTATATGTGAAACTGCACACAATGAATTCTGCAAGAAAGATATTTCCCACAGGGATGGTACATCTCCAAGACTTGGTTCTAGTCACGTCCCGGAAAACGCAAGAATCATAAACGCCTCTAATAAAATCCAACGAGCCTGCGCGGGGCATCCCAGTTAAAATTTCCCATGTGAAAGCGGATGTTGGAACAAAAGCGGCCACACCTTAAACAGATACGAGGAAAGCATGATTTCAGCCAGAGGCAGAAACACACCCTACACCCCTTGGGAAGATGGTTGAGTCCTTGTCATACGACGTCAGAAGAGCGGTATTCTACCAATCACAGAATTGGAAATGGTAACTGCCCTACGCAACTGATAACGTCAGTTAGTTCGTTTCGCTACTGATGAGTGAATTAAGAACGAAATATAGTGCTCTCCTCTTAAAATAATAAAAATATTGTTTTATGATTTTGAGATAAACTGTACCACGAGTGAGTAATTATTTGGAACTACGTTGGAGATGTGTGTAAAATGGACTCTTCCTTTAGAAGATACCGAATAGTATGGAAGAAATAACACCAGCGACGCTTATTAGTTTATTTGAATGTGAACGCACGATTTTTATAATCTTCTGGAGATACTTTGTCCATAGTTAGCTGATTAATTAAGCTGCAGAGACTAGCAAAATCAACGTGAATTAACCGTATCATTCCGCCATCCCCTCTTCAAAATTATGTTCTGGGGCGTGGTTATGAGAATCTTACAAAATAAGCCGAGCAAGCTTTGAAACGAGGAGTGTGGATTTTAAAGTGGACAGTGAAGTTGTGAACCAGCAGTGAGTATTGAATCGCCAGAGTATTGTTTTCTTACCGGGCCCCTGTGCTTTTGAACAGTACGTGTTAATCAGTCGGACTTGCAGTCTGGTTGCAGTTTTAAGCCTTGCAGTCGGCAGACAGTATGATACCTTCATTATTTCGGCTTACTGTCATTTAAGAGAATGCATACACTTTTATCAGACTTGTTTCTGTGGGAAAGTAACAATTAATTTTATGAACTCAAGTGCAGATCTTTGAAGGGAAGTTAATATCAGAGATGCAGACTCCATAACTCATCGACTGATACAAATTAAAATAAAACTGGAGCAGTGGAAATACAGCAGGTGCACGCTCATTTAACGCCACAGTATTGTACGAGGGTAGCTGACAGACAAGCATCTCAGATAACTGGAAACGGACGATGGTCAAGGCCGGTTTCCAGAGAGGATAGTTCAGAGAAAACGAGGTGGTTGATCCAAAATCCTGTTTAAAAACAATCGACAAGAAGCGAATGTGACGACAATTAGCAGGAGTTTGAACAGCTGATCGGAAATGATCAGAATGGGTTAGGAATCAATTTATTCCAGACACAAACTACAATCATAATTTAATTGTCAAATGTTAGTAAGTAAATCTGTACCATTAAGATAAGCAGCAAGAAAAGAGAAAGAAGTTAAGCGTGTGATTTGTGTATCAAGAACGTATGCAATCCGTGTGTGTTACGTGAATCAGAACATGAGTACGATGTCCACCATGGACTAACTTCGCTACGAAAGCGGGACCCGACAGGATGCAGCAGCAGCCGACAGCACAGCTATAAGGTAAATAAAATGTTGAATTTACAATCTTTGTAATTAAAATGACGGTGAGCAGAGCGTTGTCCGTGTAGGTTATAATGATATAGATTATTTATAACGTAAATTTTGAATTCAGGCACCAAATAATAATAATAATAACAATAATAATAATAATAATAATAATAATAATAATAATAATAATAATAATAATAATAATAATAATAATAATAATAATAATAATAATAATACAATTTATTTCATGACTACAGTCCACGGGAGAAATCAGAGCAGTCAAGTTTTAGATCGAGATTTGAATGTTGTAAGCTCGTGTTGTGGATAAGATAAATCTTGTATGTGTGTAATAATAATAATAATAATAATAATAATAATAATAATAATAATAATAATAATAATAATAATAATAGTAAGTTATGAAGTATATGTCAGTGCAAGTTTGTAAAATACACGATATTTGGTAAGTAGAGCGTACTTTGTGATATATTTCAGTCACGGTGATAATCCATGTCCCTGAAAAATTATAGATATCCAACTCGCGGTAAAGATGATTAAATAATGAAGTGATAATAATTACAACACTAGCAAATTGTGAATGTATAATGAATTCAGCTGAGATAGCGTATAATAATTGAGTAATAAAGTATGATACTGTATCTTTTTGTGATGATAATCATAATAATAATCCCACATCAGAATTTAAATAGATTCGTCATTATCTGAGAATTTCTATTGTAGAACCAAAAATCTATCTTGTAAGCATCATGTTTTTGAGGACAAAGGGAGTAATACCGTATTGGTGATAATTGGAGTAATTACTAGCTTGCAGTAGATAATATTATTTGAGATGCATACGATTATGTGGCCCAAATGATAGATAGAAGCATACGATCATGAGTATAAAGTGATATTCCTGAATATAATAACTACATGAAATAAGAAGATAGAGATTAGAATGGCCACGTCGTGAAAATTAAATTAAATTTCTCCCTCAAGGCATAGAAGACGACACGTGATTATGAGGTAATTAGCCAGATTGAATCGGATTTCTAGTCTACATTGATGAATAATGAGTTTATAATAATGAAAAAGGTGTTGAACACGCCAGTAAATAGCAGGGATGACAAGAGACTGGATGGAAGAACATGCTCGGAGTTATTACAGTGAATAGATAACTGGCCCAAGGAAGACACCAAACAAATAGCAAGATAGCAATTAGGTGATGCTGATTAAATGGTTAATTTATAAGATGAAACTAATAAGATAATGCAGGGGGTGACTGCCGACAATAGAGCCTCAGCGTCTATAAAAATTTAAGAATAAAAATTTGTAACTGGGTGCGAGACTATTTTATAAAATTTGACTTAATTTGTGTTGGATTTGTATGGTAACCGATGCTATTTATCATTTGATCATAAAGTAGAAGATTTAATTAAATGACCCTGGTTAACACACTCGGGTAAGAAGGTACGTGAATGTCAAATAGTGTTTATGATAATTCATGGTAGTCATTATAATTCAATTTATTGTGTTTTTATTATTCTATTGTGTTTATTTGAACGCTCTGTTGACAGCGTTGTGTAGATCTTGTACATACAATTTTCAAAGGCAATTTGATCCCTCAAATTTACTTAATCTTAATGAAGGACAACCCTGTGATCATCGTCAATAAATTTCAACATTTCTCTTTATCGTAATAAAAGACATCACAAACATCAAAATCATTTAAGTCACAATCCTAACTGTAACAATAATGAATCAGACCATGTCAGTGAATCGACCTTAATAAGTAAATCAATGTAATTGAATGCCGGAAAGTATAGGTTCAGAGTGACGGAACCTTCCGACACTATACTCGTACGTGTCGCAATATGAGGTACATTAATTAGGAGAGGTAATGTGACCAGCGGCATATATTTATATATGTATAAGAAGGCGAGTTCACTTGACCAATGGAAGAACAAATATATTTATATTGTAATAATGGTCCGACAACTATCACAGTGAATAGTTTGATATTTCATGGCTGATAAATTATTGTGTTGTTTTATATTTATAATAATATTCAAAGACAGAAATGATAGAGATAATCAGCCACTTGCAAATGGCGTGTGTTCGTTATGACAACAAAGTAAATAATGTTTCATTATACATTTGAGAGTGTGTTCATGGATGTAATAGTTTAACACGTTTTACAGTGTGTTATGACATTTTATTTGATCATTGTTGGATTTAGGAATTGAGTGTGTCAATTCCCCTAACTGTTAACTTTATTTTCAGCAAGTTTTTTGTGATTATTAATTAATTAATTGATTGATTTCGTAGATGTTATATTTCTTTAATTCAGACAGGTGACATGTTTTTATATGTGAATTGACCGAGATTTCAAGATTTAATTATTTTATTGTATTTGCGCTCTTTTGAGCCATATTTAAGTTATTGTAATAATTTGTTTCACATCAGTTAATTTCTTTAATATTTGCTTAATTTTCATTTTTCTGTCAATAAATTTTATTCAGTCAGTTTTAAATCAGTCTGGGCTACGTTGCTTTTGTAGTTAGCTTGACTCGTAGTATTGTTAGCATCCTCCGTCGACCCTTGTACGAGGAAACATATGGACGGTCCAGACCTGAGTTAAGAATTAACGTGTGCGGTAAGTATTATTCTTTCAGCAGCTGAGGCAGTATTTACAAGAGGATCGTCGCCACACATGCAACCCAAAGGGTACAGTGTTTCTAGGAAAGTAAAGACTTCCGAAAACCATTTCAATCGAACTGGGAACTTTCGTACTTTTTCTCAATATTAACGATAAAGCCAAATGCTTCAATAATTATGAGATCATCAAAAAGATCTATTTTTCAGTACGAAGGCTTTGCTCAAATTCTACGATAATTTGTCGAAGGAAGATTTTTGTGAGCTGAATCGAGAAGCAGCTAAGTTTATTTCTATGTTTGGTTCCACATACATATGTGAAAGTTTTCTTTTCCTGTTTTGACTTGTACGAAAACTACATCGCGTGTGAGTAGGCCTATATTTGACTGTAATTTAAGGAAGTCTCAGAATTGCTGTCAGCCGATCCCTTCTTCCAGACATAACTGGTATAATTGCACAGATAAAGCAGAAGAAGAGCTAGAGAAGGTAAATTGTCTGCTCAAACCAAATTGAAAGAAGAGTGTTTTAACACCGTCCCATACAACAGTATCTCCGCTCACCGCACATAAATATTTCGCAGTGAGCGGAGAATCAGCGGGAAGGTATAGAACGTGGAGACAGGGTGAACGGGTGAGGCAGACGTAGGGAAAGTGGAGTGGAGGCTTGCATTCTGGTCAACCTACTGAAGTTGTCTCCTGCACCTTGCGCCGTACAGTGCATGGGCGCATGCACTCTGAGATGCCCTGTTGTATAGGAATAAAAGAGTACGAGAATTCATTTAAGGGAAATACACATTGTGATAAATGACTAGAAATTGAAAATTGTGAGGAAGAAGATGTAGATGATAGATTCAGGTTAATAGAGCTGTTTAAGATGATGCGTAGACTCGTTCTAACCCATTTATAAGAAAAGGGTTTCACTTAATACTTCGAAGTGTAGACTCGCACAAAACTTCCTGCTTGAGAACATTGGTCAATAAGTGTTTTTAATAAACAAACTCGAAAAGACTGTCAACTTTACGGAGCAAAAGGGTCTATCGAATTGTCCATGCTGTCTGATCCTAATCAGTGGAAACCAGTATGGATAGATTCAAAAGCTCCGAAACTCAGAACCTAAAATGCATAATAAATTGGTACAATGTGGTCGCATGCATTGATCCTCTACACATCGTTATCGTATTACTTTCTTCGCTCCATCACTGCATGTAGCAATGCTAATACACATACGTGAAGAAGGAACAACGCATCAATTCGAAGTTTCATCACTCACTGAATGGACTGCCATACCGATCCTGATATCGCGTTTTAAGTTTAGGTCGTCGCTCGTAGCTTACTGTTCAAATACTTACAAATTTGACAGAGCAGCAGTGAGTTAAGTTCAATTATTTCCAGACTCGTTTATTTACGAGCCTTTCTCTATTCTCTATAGCAGCAGACTCGTCCTCTCATTATCTAGCGGAGTAGTAGATGTGGAAAGGTATAATCAGACCCACTCACTGGACAGCTCTAAACTTTGGGATAGGGCAAAGTGCAAGGTAGGTTTAGTACTGACTCTGGGTGGGAATGAGAATTTTGTCAATTCTTCGAATTTAAAAGGTGAATTGACTTGGGTGAAATGGGATTTGGATAAATATATTATCGTAAAACACATGATCCTACCATTCATATTCTATTCAGACAAAGCTGGGAACACAGTGCTTCATTTGTATAACAGAAGAAAGCACCTTATAGTTACGACGGGGATTGGTGTGGATCTTCAGGTTCAGCACATTTGGAAGAAATTAATAATTAGCGTTGGGTATGAACTCGGTAGAAATATACAATATCGAAGTTCGAATATGAGGAGGTGTCTGAGATGAAAATGCTAAGACAGGGTTAACGGACAGGGAGGTGCTACACATGACAGGACACGGGAAAGGGGATAGTCACTTAGTTCAGAACTTGGATGCAGTGGATATTCCAGTTTGGGTCGCATGCTGAGATCAGTAGACCTGCAGAGGACTCGAGAGTACAACTTATGCTGACAGGTAAAATTCTAAGTACTGCAATGTATATAAAAAATGGAGGAAAATTGATCGAAATTTATGAGAAGTCGACACACGTGAAAATTGAACTGTATAACTATTGGTGGTTAAATGTATACAGGAATAACACTTTAATTGAAACGGTATTTGTCCCGAAGGTATTGCGGTCAAAAAACTTGGTATCTCACGCCGTTGTTGGATAGGTACGTTTAAAAGGAAGTCGTTGTTTAAAAGAGAATGGGCATGACTTGCGGATAGCTTTTTCAATTTTGGAAGCGCGTATGCTCTAATTTTTACGACAGCGAATTTGTGCTAATAAAGTTAATGATAAGCTAACTTGAAGATTTATCAGTTCGTCTGACGTACGGACATTAATGAATCTCAGGCTGTACCTTTATCATACAACGCAAATCTTTATTCTGTACAGAGATTAATGAATAGTATTTACAAAATGTCAGCTTCAGTGCTAAGCAAACATATTTCGTACACATATTTTGCTCTTACTTATCAACTCACAGTATGTCATACGACCGGTTAACATCGTTGTGAAGCGGATACGTGTTTGTGCTTAAGAGCTTCCCCATCTTCCACATCTGCTACTTATTTCCTCACTCAATCCACAATCCTGCTTAAAATATTTAGCATCAATATCGTTTTAGTTGTTGTGCCCATGTAAGTGACAAAATATTTGTGTTTTAATAGCCATTATAGTCTACAGGGCTGTCGACTTGCGGCGTGGTATCTATCTATATCACGACATGAAACCATGATATTAAATTGCGTATTCCTTTAGTGGAATTAACTCGAACAAACTGAAAAATGTAGAAGTCAGTGTGGTAACAAATCTCTTCTCCCTCATCCAGTACGTATTTTGTCATGATATTCACGTACAAGATAAAGAGTGACAATATGACCAATTCGCATAGCAATGAAACGTTGATTTCAAATTGTACATGACATTTTCCGGTTTCGTTCAGAACTGAATAAGAGACGGAATCAAATACTAAACAACGGTACGAATAATGCAAGTGGTAACTTCTAGAAGGATGTCCTCTCTTCAAAAACCAGGAGATCAAGTTGGACCATGGTTGACTAGTCAATCGACGAGACTCTTACTTTGGAGCCTTATTGGGTGCCTCTTTTTCAGCATGAAAAATGCTAACGCCATGAAGGCTCTCAATGTCTTGAGACTGAAATCTGTGCCATTTGGATTAAGTATAGGCTCAGAAATCATAAGGTGTATGAATGAATTTCTTTGCAGTCATCCTTACATAGTTAGGTGGAACTCGAAACTAGACCAGTTCGGACTGGAGTTAGACTCTACTCACAAGACTGGAACTCCTTTCTCGTACACCCACTACAGAATCGCATTGCGAGCAAGCCTTGTTTTCACACCACGCTTTATAATAACGTGATTTAAATTAAGAAAGTAATACTTTTTTCACCCTGAGAGCACATTCTAAATTGGGGTTGGTGTTATTTCTGTTTGCCTTGCTTAGAGAAATTCAAAGTACCTAGTGGTAAAATACCTTTATTCTATGCTACTATGAATCATCGCTGGAATGATATTTGGTGATTGCTTGTTGCTCCATTGATCCACCTATATTTGTAACAATGCCTCCCTGTGTAGTCATTTGTTTTCGCAGTTCATCTTTTGTTACTTTTTATATCGTCAAAACAATTCTACACAGCATTTTAGTTTATTTTTAGATCCTTACCAGCTACAGCAGCAGCTATAGCCGGGTCTTTTATTCAGGTTGTGATGCCGTGTGAAACATGTTAAAGAGAGTTTAACTGTGCTGAATTGCTCAGCGATAGCAGAACTGTCTGGGTTCTAACATTTCTTACCTAAGGCCAAATGAAGTAAAACACTCACCTGAAAGTATAATTATTCGAAGACATAATTGGATGTCATTAACAGCGCATAAAGGCAAACTTCTAACTTAATTAACTCTAACAGTAGTATAAAGGATGGCACTGCAGTTGAGATTAGGTGCAAATTGTCATCAGAGTATTATAATATGACGTAAGTTACACTCTTTTATTTACAGCAGAATACGTAATATTCCTTACTGCGAGAATATTCTGAGACTTATTTCATAGTATTGTGAGTGGTGTATGAGTAAAATGTCGCCCCCGAGGTGCAGGAGTAGAGTGCCTGTCTATTACCCGGAGGTCCCGGGTTCGATTCTCGAGCAGGTCAGGAAATTTTACGTGGATCTGTGGGCTGATACGAAGTCCGCCCAGAGTACACAATGACAACAGAGGAGATATTTGACTGGGAGATAGCGGAAGCCAAGAATAACGCCCAAGAGGATTCGTCATGCCGACCCCACTAACGCCATTAATATGCAATACTTTGGGCTGAGCAGAGATCGCGACCTCGGTCTTCGGAGCTGTAGTGCCGTGGGGTTTGGTTTGGTTTGGTATGGTACGGTTTGAGTAAAATTAATAATAATTAATTAATAATAATTAACAAAATTCCCCCTATTCAACATCGGTCGAAGTTGAATGCATAGTTTACAAATGTAGTGACCTATTACTACGTGTACTATGTTCTCATAGGCTACTTAAAGCGGAGGCATCCCTTTGTTGTAGGAGTATCTTGCCTACCTCTTAGCCGAAGGCGTCGGGTTCGGTTTATGACCGCCCCTTATCCTTAATTCTGGAATGAAAGGACTGAAATAGGCCAACTGAGGATCTGTCTGATATAAGTGGCAGCGGACCCACTCGCGGAAGTAAAGATATGAGGCTGAGGATGTTTCAACGCTGACCATGTGACTCCACAATTCATCTCGACAAGCCAAGGTCTCTAATGAGCTGAATGTTTCATGGGTTCAAGTGGATACTGCAAGGCTCGGTGTGTTCGATTGTCAACTCCACTGCATGTCCGTCGGCTGATTCAGTCAATCTTTAATCTCGCTCTCTCTCCCTCTCTAATCATTGAATAGTTAATTAAATAAACACACAACGAATCAATTAATCAATCAGTCAGCGTGTGGCGGAAGTTATTTACGAGTTTTAAATACACCTAAACATAAATTATTCGAGGGCTGGGTGGATTGGCTGCCAGATGATAAAATATTTCTGGGACTTCAGAATTTAAACTTGCAGAAGGTACTATTGTTACCGTCCTCGCTTTTCTAAAAGGGTAAGGAATTGACTGTAGTACATTTATAAAGGAATGTTCAAGTTCCTGGAGTAATGTATTGTAATAACATTTATGAAATGTTGATTTGCGTTGACATTTAAAAAATACAATCTTTTTTCTCAAAAATTACGGACAAAATCAGAAAATCCTACACACATGGCACTGAGTACAGAAGAGTAAACAGAATCTTGTTGATACAGAAGCAGTGGTTTATATTGGTAGTGGAATGTTAGAATGCTAAAATGCTCCTACCCCACCCAGTACCAATCCCTTACCTGATTCTCGCAATTCCGTTGTGCTGAATGGCAACCAATCCCATACTCTCTGTCGCGTTCGGCAGGTACAAGTTTCATAGTTTAACACAGTCAATATGGCTGAAAGATCACGTTGTATCAATTTGATAAGCTAGAAAACTTAACCAATATCAACAATTAACCATAAAACCGAGTGTAAATATATACTCAGTGGTTTCCCACAAAATGGGATGCAAAAAGTACTTCAGCCACCCCCTCCCCAATACATTCAGTGTGAAATTTATTTAGAAATTTATTTAGTATCAGATGCAGGTACGAAGTACTCCGTTTTACACTGGCTGTATAACAATATCAAGTATGAACAGTAAGACAAATAAATAATACAATTGATTAAAGAGGGGACTTAATATTTACAAGTTCTTTAGAAATTAAGTAACAAGGAATAAACAAGTAAGAAAAACAGATATAATCATCTCCGTGTCATTAGTAACGTTATAGACAGGTTGTCGACGGTGAAACTAGAGATTACTCCTTTAGTGTACATTTTATTTGGTTTTGAAGAGATATTAGGGAATTGTGACGTGCCGGGTCCTACCTTGACCTTCCGATCGGCGCGACTTGAGCAATTTACACGGACGAGTGCGCGCCGCATGGAGTGCGTCTCCTACAAAATATCACTTAATTGCACATATTTGGCAAAATGTGAGGCCACATTCATGAAGATACGTTGGCAACTCATAACTGAATTATTAGTTGTCGGTGGTAACTTTTCGGTTCGAATACTGTATCGAAACAGTCACACTGTTTACAATTTCAAATTATTTATTTGACGTCACAAAAGGAACTGGTTTCTGAATTCCGCAATACAGCTCAAAATTATATATTTAATATGATTACCGTCACATGGGACGCATATTTTGTGCAATATTTGGCCCGTTTGTTTGGCATATACTGCACGAAACCCCAGCGTCCCCTTGCGAGCATTTCGTCTACTGTGACGAACTCACCACGAGAGCAATTCAATTACCAATTATTCAGGAAGCTTGTATGCTATTTTATAGGAGGTGATATGACATTGTTCTCGTTCTTGATGAGTGTGCACATTATCAAATCGAAGTGCTCGCATCGAAAAACGAAACGGCTTGAGACAGAATAAAGCTCAGGATAGGCATACCCCTGCCGTCTACTTTCCATAGTACTTCAGCGTAAGTGTGTCTTTCGTATTTTATTCCGATCAAGAATAAAACACAAAAAAGGGCCCGTATTTCTGTTCTCGTTTTATCAATGCACTCTCTCTCACACACACTCAACGTCGGTGGTGGAGCGCAATTCGTCAATAAAAATATTAATTCTGGAAATGATATTGCCAATGATATTAAAATCAAAGAATCTTAGGAACGCATCAAGTTGAGTTCTTGTATCCCTTGCAACTCGTTTTAGACCGGGAGAAGTTCTTATTCCATTTTTGACCTAGTTTTGCCTGGTTCAATAACCGGTTTCCTACACCACATTGTGTCTAAGACTTTACCTAAATAAAATCTGAAATCATCTCCGTCATAGCCAGTTTCGCCTGCTCCCGAATCCACTGACTTATTGGCATTACAATCCTCCCCTTCTTCTCCTTCTACTACAACTACATGTCCGTGATAGCCGTCCGCGTCTCCGTCCTCGTACACCAAGAAATCATGTTGAAGGTTTGGATCATCACCGGAAAGATCTAAAAGGGAATGTGCTCCCAGTTTGCCAATATTTCAACCCTTTCAAAGGAAATAGATAAGTAAACTTTTGAACGTTTCATTGGAATAAGAAATAATTGGCGAACAAAACAAACGAAATCTCCTAAAGTTACTGAAATGAAATCGACCTGAAACATATTTTCCGATGAGAAAAATAATATTGGAACGTTTACAGCGAGAAGAGTTATACGAATAATACTTATGTCACAACGGACGAGTTGCATGAACAATAAAACAAGTACACACGGAGCGAACACGTCCTTCATCAAGAGCGAAAGGAATTGTTACGGGAGTGGGCTCACGCTTCACTCAGTGCGGTGTCACGGTACCTGTCAAATTCAACAGCCCGAAGACGACTGACATAAGGCAGATAGGCGTTCAACTGATTTTAAGCCTAGTGGTCAAATAATGAACATAGAATACCTTGGGACGGGAAATAACTACGGCCATCAGCAAAGTGAAAACAAAAGAATTTTCCGTACTGAGTGCGGTCGCGCCCGCCCACAGGAGGGTTTATTTTAATGTAA
Organism: Anabrus simplex; assembly: GCF_040414725.1. Classification (NCBI taxonomy): domain Eukaryota; kingdom Metazoa; phylum Arthropoda; class Insecta; order Orthoptera; family Tettigoniidae; genus Anabrus; species Anabrus simplex. The sequence continues at coordinate 794,685,165 of NC_090266.1, forward strand.
ATATATACTCGCATATTTCCCTCCCAAAAACAATATCCCTTGCACGCCAGCCTTCAAACTTATGGCTTGAAGACAGTAGTTGATAATTAATAGTAGTAAGTAATGAGAGTCTAAATACTCCCAGAGGTGGGGTGACAAGACACTAAACATTAAATACACATTAAATAGGACACTCCGGATCATTAATAAGAATTTATGAAAGTAGAAATTAAAATAACGATTTATTAGGATCATAAACGTGACGGCGAATTTACGAAAACTGAACTAACGGATACAAAATAAGAATTGAATGAAATAAAATCCAATAAACTGAACTGTTACGCTGAGACTTGCACTAATTTAAGCGATTAGCTAACCATTTGTAGATTCTTATATCTGGACAGGTTCGATGTACAAGCTGTCGTTTGATGGTCCTTCCGTACAGCCGTTGTCATCTCTCGTAGTAAGTACCAGTCCTATTTCCGATTCGTGCATTGCCCACTAATTGGACAACTACTTCCCTGACCTCAACACTTCCTATAATACTCATTACATAATGTGGTTATGAGCTCAAATTTCACTATCAAAACCACCTTGGGTTACGTTCATGGAGAGAATACACGTGTATTCTTCCGTATTACAGAAATGTAACGCAACTAAAGATATAACAAGGATATCTCCTGTTTAAGACAAGCCAAAACCGGCCTCTCACTAACTTTACGTCTCTTCATTGAGATAGCCAGTTCTCAGTGAGAGTAACTTTGAGCAGTGTTCTACTCAGATGTGATGGGAACTTGTAAACTAAACGGAGAAGTTCTTCTTGATATCCGTCCTGACTTCTCTCATATAATATGAACGACGAGAAAGACCATCTTTCTCTATCATCATGATCATCAAATGCTAATACTTTCAGGCGCTAAGATGTTCAGATTTTCTCGCATTAAGACATTCCGCTATTAAGCAATTAAGCTATTAAGATGCTTTCGAGTTCTTGTCGTTGAAGTATATAGGCCCTCAATTCTCCATCCATCTCACACATCACATGGTTCAGTAAGATCTGACATTCTATCCGTTCTTCCTTCCATGGCTGTATATCCACCATCTTGTTTCGTAACTTTCAATCACATAAGTTGAAAATTCGCGGGCTTGCAAGCGTCAGGTTGCCAGCTTCAAAAAGTGGGAGTTGACAAATTCTAACTGCCTCTTCAGAATATATAGGACTAAGTAATTATGCAAACTTGATGATGTCCTTTTCCTGGTAAAGGCCTAAAATTAGCATAGTGTGTCTGTTCACCTGACCTCGGGCTACTGGAAATTTACTGCAAGCTATAAATACGGATGATGTTGTAATACCTTACTCAAGACTTAACTCGTTCAGATTTCGTTATTGCTGTGATACAAACAAATGAGATTATAATGGAAATAGATGACTGAATCCCTATATATACATAAAATAATCAAAAATGACCTACACAAGTTAAATATAAACATCTTACAAATTAACTGTACAGTTTAATAATTTTGTATACATTCTGTCATGTTAGAAACATTACATTCGCCCCCTCCCCTGAGCCCTAGAAAGTGGCACTTCAGTTGAGGGCTCACACCCACACTCTGCCACTTATATTTTAACTTACACCTACACTTGTGTGTACAGCAAATCTAAATTCCCTCATTGTACAATACAAGACATATGAAACAATATGTTACAAAATTACTTCTTCGTCCCTTCTACTACTGAGTGCTTGTCATCTTGCTGATCCCACATACAACTTCATTACAGCAGTTAATATAACACTTCAATATTTCCTAAAAAACATATACAATATTTTACTTAGCGAGCTTTCGATATCTCGCTCTTCCAAGTGTTCATCATATCTTGCTGATTTCATGAATCCAGTGACAATACACATGACAATTCAATTTAAACCTGTGAAAGAATAAACATACATGATATATTACTTATTCATCCTGCGCTTTCAGTCTTTCAAGTGTTTGTCAGTCTTTGCTGTATAAGTACTACATCACACGCTAACATATTCACGTGGATTTCAGCCTATGGTAAAATTAATGCAAGTTTTAGGATGACTTCATGTAGTCTACGGGGTATCTACAAATCTTAATTTCCATTATTAGTAATCCTTGTTAAAATAGATCAAATTCTAGGTAACGCCAGATATGACATTGCATAAGGAAAACAGACGTAACCTTGGTTAATGAACTCGTGTATATCGAATACCTCACACAACCACATCGCCTTGACAAAACTAATCTCGGAAAATCCACCTCCCAGAGAGCGGCCACTCCCTCCACGACATGTACGTTATGTAAGAGATAAGAGTAGCCTAGCCTACTGACCCACATCACATGTCTATGGAAAATCCACCTGAACAGTAATATACTCACGCAGACTTCTTATATTGTACGAAAAAAGAAGAATGCTATATTTAATGCTCAAATCAAAGCTGCTGAACTCGTCCTAGTCCTGTAGAGAACACGGTGAAAATGATGCAAGCTATACTTATTACTAAATGCTGTAACAGGCCTTTCTTCTACTCTCAAAGTGATCTGCCGTAAGCTTCTTCATAAATCAACAGATGCACATTGTTTTACCCTGAAAACCCTGAATTAACTCTTCGATTGTCTGCGATTTTAACTGGTCAGCGTTATCACCCTAAATCACCTCTCTTGCATCGACATACAGTCGCACACTTCCATCAGACTTAGGGACAACAATTAATGGATTTAGTTAAGGGCAATTTGACACTTCAATCACCCCATCGGCTAACATCGCTTGTATCCGACCACAACTGCCTTGGGATATTTTCGTGGTATAGCATACAGTGGCCCGCTGAAAGTACTGTCATCCAGCATTGATTTTTTCTTTGCAAGTTGCTTTACGTCGCACCGACACAGATAGTTTTTATGGCGACAACGGGGCAGGAAAGGGCTAGGAATGGGAAGGAAGCGGCCATGGCGTTAATTAAGGTACAGTCCCAGCATTTATCTGGTGTGAAAATGGGAAACCACGAAAAACCATTTTCTGGGTTGCCGAGAGTGGGGTTCGAAACCACTATCTCCCGAATACTGGATACTGGCCGCACTTAAGCGACTGCAGCTATCGATCTCAGTTCCAGGATTGAAAAAGAATGTTCATACACATGTGTTTTATCGGGTTTCACAGAAAAAAATCTCAGCGTGTTCACGTAACACTGAAAACAATTCCTTCCTCTCTGCTATTTATATCGCCAATTCTAAGAGCTCAGATTAAGAACTAGAAAAGCTTGAGAGACACATTAATTATTATTTTATTAATATTACACTGTAAATAGAATATGGTATATCTTATGACTTAATTTATTTTAAGTAGCTAACAAATGCAACAGGATATATGAATATTCTAAAGGGCATTATTATCCTGTTTTAAAATTGCATTGCCAAAATGTAAACCATGCCTTTCAGTGTCATATAAGTTTTATTTTATTTTTTGTTCTAGTGTTTTATAACTTTGTATCATGTGTACGACAGGCTGAAAACTTAAAAGTTATGAAATTAAATTTATTTGGCTCAAAATTAAGTCCAAGTTTTACATAGCGTATATAATAGCCATCGACAATTTTCTCATTCATTTGAACAGGGCAGACTCACAACGGATAAATTGAGTATATTCAAATGTGTGTCATTCTCTTGAAAAGTACATGCCGAAATTCGAAAATAACTGAGCACTTGAATTCGTAGTATGAGCAAAACTTTAAAGCTACATACCAAAAATAGCGTAGTTCCCTTAACAACTCTGTCAGTACCCTTTCTCTAACAAACTTCATCACCCGGGAAATATTTACGTAAATAAACTTCTGAAACCGCTGCTACCAATACTGAAGGTTAATTCATATCTTTGCCTTGGACGTTGTTTGAAGTGAACAATTTCACTAACCAGCTAGGCCTATGTATGCCGTGCACCCCTTACTACCGATGTGTTCAGCCACTTGTTAGACACTTAATCTTTATTAATTGGGTTTCAGAAATGTTAAGGCCAACAGAGGAATTCCATGTCTAGACTTTATTGACATTTCTGATCACAGTGATTATTTTATGCTTAAAATGTACACTGACTGAGCAAATGTCACGGGATAGCGGAGCACCACACGCCCCTGTGCCAGCGTCAGTTGTATAGGATACCTTACAAGCAGTGGCTGTGCATGTGACAGGTGTAACATGGAACGTCGTCGTGAGCTGACACAGTTCGAACGGGGTATGGTGGTCGGTGCCCGACCGACGGGAAGTGCAATTTCGTGAGTGGTGCTGGAATTCGGCTTCAGACGTTCAACCGTGTCCAGGGTGTATCTCGAATGGTTGAATTTGGGTGTCACCGTCCAGAACAGACGAACGACCGGCCGTCCAGCCACCCTCGATGACCGTGTCCAGCGACATCTGAGACGGATTTGTCAATAGTGACAGACGGGCAACCGTGCAACAAATCACGGCTCAATTCAAAACAGGCCGTGCTAGACACGTCTCCCAGTGGACAATCTGTAGGAACATGGGTTCTATGGGGTATGGGAGCCAGCGCCGCACATGGGTGCCACTGCTAACCCAACGTCATCGGGCACAACGACGCGCATTTGTCGTCAGTCACCAGGGTTGGACACTGAAACAATATCGTAACGTGATATGGTCGGACGAATCACGATTTCAACTGCACCGTGCCGATGGGAGGAACCGTGTATGGCGCAGACCACATGAAGCGAAGGATCCCGCATGCCTCAAAGGTGTGGTCCAGGGCGCTGGTGTCTCTGTTATGGTCTGGGGTGCATTTTCCTGGTATGGAATGGGCCTCCTAGTTCTTCTGGAAGAGACTTTGAATGGTACGCAGTATGTTGAGCTGCTCGGAAACCATCTCCACCCACTTTTGGCCTTCCGGCGCCCAGACGGTTCTGCGGTGTTTCAAGATGATAACGCGCCGCCACATCGCTCCCACTTCGCCCGGGAATGGTTCCAGGAACATGCAGCGGAGGTCCAACGACTGCCATGGCCACCAGAGAGCCCCGATATGAACCCTATCGAGCACGTCTTGGATGTCCTGGAACGCAGGCTCCTTGCCATGGATCCTGCACCCATGAACAGACCAGCATTAGCGGCCGCTCTGCAGACGATTTGGTGTCAGCTGCGTCCAGAGGACTACCAGGGACTTGTCGACTCATTTCCACGGCGTCTCACTGCAGTTCGCAGGCCCAGAGGAGGCCCCACACGCTATTAGGTGACTAACCAATGACATTTGCTAAGTCAATATACATTGACCCATTATCTCCTAATACTTGTACTCGCAAATACGTTGTCACATTTTAACACCCTCAACTTCACCGACCTGGAACCAGAGAGACAACAACTAGCCACACCAATGAGGATGGCCTCCTTGCTGAATTGTCGATTAGATCTACTTCAATCTGTGCTTACATTAATTCATGCCCGATATTTAGGCATTTTCTCGTATTTTGGATCATCTTATTTCTTTAGAATATGATTGGGCTCCATAAGTTATTGCAGAGTTAATTTTGGAAACGCACATTTTACAACGTAGGCAGGCAAATGCCAAAATGACTGCACATTTCAGTATTGAAAAAACATAATAAATATTTACGTGAATTAGTGAGGAATCGAATTGCTATTAGTGTTGCTTTACGTAAGGTCCCTGTTCTCAGTGGGTCTATGTGCTATATGTGCCGAAGCGATGACTTTACTGGTGTATTAGGCCTGTACACAGGAGGCACTGAATCGAGACGTAGAAACCGTATAATATATCTTTTTCCTACACTTCCTAAATACACGTGTATTACGATGCAATAACAATGTGTGCACTACACAAAACGAGATATAACGTATCTTCATTTATTTCGGTGATAGTGGAAATAAGCCACTTTAAAACCGATGCGTTTATTTCCTCGTAAAATCGACATAGCATGATATCCTTCAATCATATTGCTAACAATCACACAATAAGTTTCTAATGTTTCATAATAGGAGATCATTTGCGAGAGCGATCTGTTCTCGTTGACTGAATTGAAGCAACCATTTTCTACACTCGCATGCAAACACGTGCGTTAATCAGCTTCCCACTGCGTTGATCATGACACTAAACTGCACGTGCAACAACAGCAAGATGCCGGAGGTACAAGTGGATATCATCTTGGAAGATTGCGACAGCTTGAGCATTTAACTAGAGACATTTGCCGCTCTTAATATAAATGTGGAGATCTCGATCTGGAATATACCGTAGAATGAAGTTGATGTTTTCAATGTAGTATTTAGCCTAATTTTTAGAGAAGGTACTTAGGCAGTTTGATCCATCTTCCTTCATATATTTATCGTCCGGCTCCATGGCTAAATGGTTAGCGTGCTGGCCTTTGGCCTAAGGGATAAAGAATTCGATTCCCGACGGGGGAGGAGATTTTAACTTTCATTGTAAATTCCTCTGGCTCGGGGGCTGGGTGTTTGTGCCGTCATCGACATTAGACTTCATCTCAGGCAGGGCCTGATCTTCACAGACCCGTGCCAGGCTGAGTGGCTCAAACGGTTGAGGTGCTAGCCTTCTGACTCCAACTTGGCAGGTTCGATCCTGGCTCAGTCCGGTAATATTTGAAGGTGCACAAATACTTAAGTCTCGTGTCGGTAGATTTACTCGCACGTAAAAGAACTCGTGCGGGACTAAATTCCGGCACCTCGCTGTCTCAAAAACCGTGAATGTAGTTAGTTTGATGTAAAGCCATTAGTATTATTATTATTGTTAGTAGTAGTAGTAGTACAGACGCGCAGGTTGCCTATACGGCGTCATCTGGAAAGATCTGTGCCAGGACTCTCCATAGGCCTCACACTATTACTATTATTATTATTATTATTATTATTATTATTATTATTATTATTATTATTATAGCAAGGTTTTTATACCTTGGATGTAGCCCTGTGTTACTTCCAGTGTTATCTTGACTACATAGAGACTAAGCAGTCCAGAATGAATAGGTTGGCTCGTGTAACTAATTTCACTCACATGTCAGTTACAAGCAGTCAATGATTTAGTAATATAAATCAGAAAGTCAGCTTTCCACCAATTAAATTAACAATTGAATATATTTCGTAATTCTGAGAAAGTAAATATATTTTCGCTGTGGTCGGCCCGGAGAATGTAACATTTCGGCGTGGAACATGACTGGAATGTTGCCACTACTCGTACTGGCCGTGCGAATAACAGGTGAGCACAGAATGGGCAAGGCACGAGATCCTGGCCCGTTTGATCCCGGCCAGATAGTCGGTGCCATATGTATGTGTTATTCCATTTCCGAAGTCCTACGGACGTTGGGCCGTCTATGAGCCACGTACCCGGATTGTACCATGAGTACGTAGATTCGGACAAAAAAAACCATTGCCAGGGTTAACTGCCGTGTTGTTGTCAGGGGTCACAATCGCCTGACTTGGATAATAAGAATGGATAGACAGGTCGCAGTGCAACAGACTATTTGGGAATTCGGTGGTGGATAACGACGAAGTGTGTGTCCAGGATCACCTCCTCGCAATCAGGTATAGAAGCCACCGCCCCACCTGGGGACCACTGCTCACCGCAGCTTACAAGGCACAAAGAATGACAATGGCACAGAAACCATTGAACTCTCAAAGCATAGAGAAATATGGGCTGAGTAATTGAGTCGTGGTACCACGTTGAACATTCCGATTGTAGAGTTCGCGTGAGTTACCAAGCACTCGGAACAATGGATTCTCTTATCACTAGTGTACAGTTCAGGCCGAAGGTGTACCTTTCGGATGAAATGCATTCCCTGCTTTATATGACAACGTCCCTCACCAACGAACAATGCAGAAACCTACTCTCAGATCATGTCTACCCATTGGCACATCTCCAGCGCACTACAGGAAACCGGTACCGGTACCTGCAGTCGCTTCCGAATTTTGGTTCATTGATTCGATGTTCACTCCATGAATATTCCACTGGACACATCTAGGATACTGTTGAGAGAGATATGTGTGCCTTAACCCTGCTCCGAACAATCTCTCTGTATTACTGGGGGGGGTGTGTCGGCTTTGCAGTGCAGTGTTCATGGAACAGTATGACTTTCCACAATTACAGTATCATCTTATGGAGTTCCATTCTCTTTCTTCGTCTTATTTTTTATTTATGTTTTGCTAGTGGTTAAATGTCGCACTAACACATTGAAGGTTTTCGGCGACTCAAGTATGGGACGGTGAGAGGAGTGGAATGCTAGCGGCCACTGCATTTGCCTGGTGTGAAAATTAGAAATCACGGTGAACCATCCTCAGGGCTGCCTATAGTGGTGTAGGAACTCACCATCTCCCGAATACAAGCTAATAGCTACGCCACCCAAATCGCACGGCCAACTCGCTCGGTTGTGTGGAGTCCCTCTCACGCCGCATTGCCATAGTCTTCAGGGTGAAACGGGGTACTACACGCAGCTAGCCTGGTATCAGTTCAATTGCTCCTCATAGTGTAATTCCCCCGTATTATTTAGCTACGGGAATACAAACGCAATAATAATAATAATAATAATAATAATAATAATAATAATAATAATAATAATAATAATAATAATAATAAATTAATAGACAGGCATTTTCTGATGCTGGTAATAATGAAATTTACCTTGAAGGCTATATGTATGTGAATTTATATTGGTGCCTAGCATCATGTTGAATACATTGCCCTTGTGCTCAGTTATTTGGGGATAAATCTACTGTATGGGATGTGACGGGGTTGTGGTTGCTGTTGTTGTTTTGATTTAACATATTAAGTATATAATATGAGCATATCGATGGCCAAATTAGAAAACCACGTATCTCCCAATGTTCTTCCTATCAGTCATTTCCCTTAACACTGGTCACGCCTTCCTGTCACATACGGATACGTAGTCCGTAAGAACAATTTTCATTGTGGTAATTTTCCTATTCTGATGTGTAAATTAAAACTATCCTAAGTATATTATACTGTAGGAGTGCGTAAATACGTCACACAAACATACATTCGTATAGTATGGTACGGCAAGGTTAATTTTCCTTTACGTCGGCACAGGAAAATTAACGAAACGAAAATTATTCTGATAGACTAAATATTTATATGTGGCTGGGAGGCCTGACTGGTCTTAAGGGAAATAATGGATAAGAATAGCATTGGAAGATGCGGAGTTTTCTAACTAGGCCATCGATATTGTGATGTTTTGATAATAAACCTTGAGCGCCTTACTTAAGGTAGTTAATTTTGACATGCACACGGCCAGTTATCTGCTGTACTGTATGTTGATAAGTATGGTCCCAGTCTATAGCAATTAGAAATGCATTGAGGAATCTTCAATAAAGAGCTACTTCATACTCAGTTCTACCTTTATTATTCATGGATTTATGCGACATGCTATATATATTTTTTTCGCAATAGTTACAGTTTGTTAGTGTCAACATGCTGTCCATGTGGATCAGCTAATTTCGAAACAGACAGGTGGCCCTGACTTTACAGCACCGCTCAGTAACACTATTATTACAATAAGTTCGATGATATGAAAGACTTCGTGATTCTCGAATATTTTACATATTACGTTATTTTTTAGGATTTTAGGTCAATAACAATGAAATGAAAATTCTGTTGCATATACTGTTTAATTTACGCGACCCCCTTGTGGTGGTTCTTGGAACTGCATTTCATATTCATGTATTTTTGTGTCATATTTTTTCTTATTTCATATGATGTTTTACGGATATTTGTGGATTTATTTTGTGCTCTGCTGACATATTTTTTCATTATTGAGTGGGGTCATGCAATGTCACTTGATTTTTTTTCTTTTACCATCGTTGATTCTTGTGCTTTGCTCCTCCCGAATTTTTGTAGCTAGGCATATTTCCATTATATGACTTTTGACTATAACTAAGGTTGAGCGTTATTTAATTTATTCATTCTTTTCTCAGCAAGGTACCCACGCATAAAATTAATTCAGTTAATCATGCTCAGTTTATATACCCTAAGTTAAAGAAATACAACTTGCGGCGTTGTTCTCGTTTTCTTATATAAGTATTTTTTATATGTTTGGTATTTTGAAGCAGATTTCAGGAAACAACCTTCAGATGGTCGTTTCTTTTCATGACATTTGGAACGATATCTTATTGTTCACTGTTGAAAATTATAGGTAAACTACTTGTTAGCAAAATTTAAGGACTTGACTGTATCCACACTTCTTGCTTGAGAAAACTACTTTGTTAAACGTATTAGATAATTCTTCACAAATTTAGGCTTCCTTCGTCATCAAATTTTGATTTTGACTGATATTTTTGTTTCGCGTTTCATTTCTTAAATTTTATTTTTACAATTGGCGTTACGTCGCACCGACACAGGTAGATCTTATGGTGACGATGGGATAGGGAAAAGCTGGGAGTGGGAAGAAGTGGCCGTGACCTTAATTAAGGTGCATCTCCATCATTTCCCTCGTGGGAAAGTGGGAAAGCACGGACAACCATCTTCAAGGCTGCCGACGGTGGGGTTCAAAACTACTATTTTCCCTTTTTTGTATCAAAGTTTATTTACTGAGCTAAACAGCCCAAATTGGTTGTATACCCATTGGAACTGTCAGCCTCGGACATCCGATCGCTCATCATCGGAGATTGAGATGGTGGCTTTAATACGGTTGAGTCCAATGTTATATGTTTTTCGAAGGTGCTCAAATACGCCAGTCTCCTTTCGGTAGATTTACTGGCAAGTAAGAGAAGGCCGGCGGTAAAAATTCGGGAACCTCGGCGTCTGTGAAAACTGTAAAAGCAATTGGGTGGATTTAAAACCATTTGTATTATTATTATTATTATTATTAGTAGTAGTAGTAGTAGTAGTAGTAGTATTAGAATATGTCAACAAGAAGCAAATAAAATATTCCAGAAGACAAGCCTTGGTAAACAGCTTTGGAATAGATGAATAATGAATGAAGTTACCATTAGAAAAAACGGTATTAATACGTTTCACCCTTTGTCAGAAAACCTCCAGGAATGCTTTTGTAAGTACAGTCGAAACCGGTTAAAAGGACTCCGAAGGCACCACAAATTAACGATCGTTAGAGGCGATAGTCATACAAGCAGTGATTTTGTTCTTGCTTAAAATATCATATCTGCAAGCTTTTTAGCTGCACACATACACGGTTAATTGACAGAATAAAGTTAAAACTTCAAAAAATGTAAGTGAAATAAGTACTGTATTTGCAATTCAGTATTTGTGGAGTGAGACTGATAAGAACTTTTCTTTTAATGTTGACATAGTACGTAAAGCATTAATATGGCAGAAAAATACAAAATAAAACGTGAGGAAAGAAGTAGCAACAATGTAAATTGATCAGTAATGTCGCACGGTTGCGTGCCAGATGCGACCCGGCCATTATCGTGCCAATAGCGACCGAGCGGATAAGCATCGTGCCGCATGCGACCCATCAATCACTTACAATTGATCTGCTTTAAGGGCTGTCACCAAGTGGCAGATTGCTTATAAGTAGCTAACTTGGTCTTTTCTAAAATAAAGGTCTGACACCATTGTTAGCAGGTTCGAGTGCCGATGGTCGAAGGAAAAATATAATAATGTTGTTGGCTTTACGTCCCAGTAACCACTTTTATGGTTTAAGGAGACGCCGAGGTGCCGGAACTTAGTCCCGCAGGAGTTATTTTACGTGCCAGTAAATCCACCGACACAAAGCTGACGTATTTCAGCACGTTCAAATACCACCGGACTGAGCCAGGATCGAACCTGCCAAGTTGGAGTCGGAAGACCAGCATCTCAACCGTCTGAGCCACTTAGCCTGAATGAAAAAAATATCACCATCAGAATGTTGGCCGGCAGGGTAGGAAGGTTGGTGGTAGACAGTTCCTAATCACTAGAATGCATGCCAAAAGCCGGGATTAAAATCCAAACCTTTTCGCAGTGTTCAAATGGAGTGAGGGGATATGATGCTGTTGATGGTGATTCGGCCGTCGGATGGCGACGTAAAGCATTGAGCAGACCCCTTGGTATTATTCGAGAGGAGTAGGCTACGTGCCGAAACCGGGTTTCATCTCTCCCTACTTCATTATCATAATCCCACATCCAGTCGCGCAGGCCGCCCAAGGGTGTCAGGTAGAAAGACCTGCACCAGGCAAGGAATGGGAATGGGAAGGAAGCGGCCCTGGTCTAATTAAAGTACATCCGCAGCATTTGCCTGGTGTGAAAGTGGGAAACCACGGAAAACCATCTTCAGGGCTGCCGACAGTGGGATTCTAACCCACTATCTCCCGGATGCAAGCTCAGGGCCGCGCGCCTCTAACCGCATGGCCAACTCGCCCGGTGGGAAAAGACGTGAACGCATCACCATGTTTCGTGTTGTAAAACGAGTTTCCCCCAGAAGTGTTATGTAAAGTAGGGGCAGTAGCTGCTTATAGGACTTATTGAAATGGCATTGCACTTCGTTTAGCTTACCTTATCTTGGGTGATGACACAACTTACCAAATGACACTTTGCTTGTCAATGCCGGTCGTATCCGGCACGGTTACAGATTATGCGGTCGCTAGTGGCACGGGTCGCATGCGGCACGGTCGGATCTGGCACGCCACCATGTCGCACACAGTCTGTCCTTACAAATTGTAGAAATCGTTCAGTGTGATACAGCCAATTCCTTCGCGATGCGTTATTTTGTTTCCCAATTTTTTAATCATTGCCTTATGTGTGGATGTTTGTTCGATAGTTAACACTTTCCCTTTCTTTCGCGACATTTTCTCATTTATGCTTGCCTTGACTATTTAACAGACAGACTGATCTGAACTCTACAATCTACTGAAAACAAGAGTTCGAAAACAAGCTTTACATAGTTGTCAGCAATCCCCAAACGCGTAACAAACAAAAATCAACATTGTACTTTATGGTCGATACATTTCGCCGAAAATATGATCAAAATACACCATTTTTACGATATGTTGTAATTAGCGATGTTGTACTAAGCGATTTTTTAAACAAAGTGTTGATTGTAGATTTAGACGAGACCGTTAGATTTCACCGTTGTATCCAATAAGTCGTTAAAACAGATATTGCAATAAACGGTTTCGACTGTAATGAAGTATTCAGCCTAAAGGCTAATGGTTCATGTCCCCTTCAAAGCAGTTCCACCACAGCCGATATGTTGTTCTCCATTTTCAAGGTATATTGAAATCAGGCTCTAAGGTCTGCTTCCAGTACGCTTTAGATATTGTCCATTGCAGCCTTCTGGATACTTGTAAGCCGCGTACCTCTCAGAATGTATCTCTGCTGGCTCAGTGGTCTAGGCAATAGGCTCCTAACTCGAGAGCCTCAGACTCGACCCCCAGAGACTTCGGGTGGAATGACCAAAGAGTGATAATGGGAATATCATCTGGATTTGAAGCACTCACCGTGAACGAAACTGAGTACGGTGCTTCGCCGACGCCATGTATACATGAGAATGTGATAGTTAACATAAATACTATTATTGTTAATGGTATCTTATTGAAGAATACTGACTATGAGCTACTTATGATAAACTATATGTAGATGAAATAAATTGACAAGCGTGTCCACCTTTTCAATGCAATATATCAAGTAAATAATATTACATACTTCTCGGGACTAGTTTCAGGCACTTAGTGGCCATCTTCAGCCAAATAAAAATTAAATAGTTCATGTGATAACTACACATATGTATACAAAACAAGGACAGAGTTGCAGGAATAATTGTAACATTAAAACGCATATAATAACAAACAACATTGTTGTGATATCGTGATAATATGATACACTGAGTTAGGGCCTCAGTCTAAGAAGAAAATCTCGATAGTAAGTAGCAAAGCAAAAAGAGAATTCATTCCCGTAAAGGCCATGAAGAACCTTGGAGGGTTGGAAGGTGAAGGCTTCCACTATTCGTAACCTCGGCACGTGATGGGGTAGAGAGGTTAGCTCTACGCCCGGCCGCCTTTGCCGCCAGAAATTCATCTGGTACTCATTTTTGGTGTAGGCTAAGTGAACCTCTGTGCCATATGCACCTCCGGAAGTGCAAATTTCTTTTCTTAATTTTTACGACTTCTTGACGGGGATTCGAACACATGTAATTGCGGGCGAACCGAGCACGCATTTACAGCCTCCGACAGACAGTCCCTCTCTATAGTGAAATGTACAGTATACCTAATGTGCTTGTTCTCTATCCACTCCTTTGTTTACATGGCCTGCCTGTTTCCTCCGGCATGTCAGTGTTGGTTCTACATCTGACATTAGATACACTGTACATTTCACTATAGGTATTTAGTTCATTGCCTGAGGTCCTAACTCATCTTGAAGACATAATATTGTGGTAAGAAGATCACAACCAAAATTGTTGTTATTATAGGCATTTTATTGTTATAATTATTCCTGCAATGTTGTCTTTGTATTGTATACATATGTTTTAGTTCTCACATGATCTGTTTAGCTTTTATTTGGCTGAAGATGGCCACTAAGTGGCTAAAACTATTCCCAAGATAGATATAATATTATTTACATGATATACTGTATTGAAAAGGCTTATTTATTTGTCGTATGATGAAAGGAGGAATATCAGCTATTTACGAAACATGGCCAATGGCCGTAGCCGTGTTGAAACACCGGATCCCGTGAGATCTCCAAAGTTAAGCAACATTGGGCGTGGTCAGGAGTTGGATGGGTTGCCACGCGCTGTTGGATGGGGGTAAGGGAATGGAGGAGCGGAAAGGAATGGGACTCCCTACCGCACGTAAACTCCGGCTCAGGAACACCTCTGCGGAGGTTCGGACCTGCCTTCGGGCAGAATAACCCTTACTTACAAAATTTGTACAAAAATATACACATATACATACACACTCAAGTTCATAATAATTTTGACAATAGTATGTCCAGTTGGTTAATCCACTCAAGGGCTTCTTGTGTTAGGTTGTGGAGATCTTTCGTTGAGCCTCTAAACGCTCTGAGGGACATTCAAGCACTATATGATCCTTGGTTTGCTGTTCTTCACCGCAGTCGCACTGAGGAGAGGACTTCCATCCTCACTTGTTCAGTATTGCCCCGCATCTTCCCTGGCCAGTTCTTATCCTATTCAGTACACACCACTGTCGTCGAGGTGAATGAAAACTTGCGGGCTGCTGCCAAGGAGTTTTAATTAAGTAATGATGTGTCAGGGTGTTTTGGCTCTGCCACTGATTGTTCCATCCATCTGGTATTTTTAAGTGATTGTATTGCAGATTGATTGCTGTTCGCCACGATGTTTTTCTGGACTTTAATCGCTGCGGTAATAATACTGGACAATCTGAATGTATTGGTAAGAGTGAGTTGTTTACAATTTTCTTCCATGTGCTCAGCAATGACTGAGATCTTCTTAGGCGAGGGGGTGGAATGTTACTTAGAACCGATAGCCTGTGCGTGTTAGTAGATCGCATACACCCTGTGATGAGGCACTTTGCTTGATTGAGGTGCGTGTCAATTATTTTAGTGTGAGCACTGTTTAACCATGTAGAACAGCAGTATTCTGCAACTGAGTACGAAATTGAAAATATGAACCCTCTTGTCAATTGATTTCTTATAATTGCACTTCAACACGAAAAAAATAAAATTTATTGCTTACGAGCTATATTTAAGTTTAGAAATATAAATAGGTGAACGGACTACATAAGCCACCCAGAAACTTATAGGCGGCTTTCTTAGTGGATGCTGCGTTTTGAAACGTACGGTAATGAGAAGGATTGCGGCTTAGTTGATGTCCGTGTATTAAATAGGATATTTACTGCCAGTGCTTAAAATAATAGAATCATGGGAGTTTATATGATACTTGTTATATATTCGTCTCTTTATGATGTTTTCAACTAATACCATAATTACAACTCTCTTAAATATAACAGAACCACCTTTAGTTTCAGTGTTTTAGCCATCAGAACTGACAAGGTTAACATCCTCATCTATTCCAAATATATATGAACACGGAAATGAAATATTTATTTTACATATATACGGATGATCAAGACATAGTGACGTGGAAAATTACACTTGACTATATAGAAGTATGGAAAGTAAAATACGAATTGGTGCTTGGATAATGCAAGGAACTGCCTCCAAATTTTCTAGAGATGATGGAGTATGGGTAGGCAACGAAGTTTCAGGTAGAAGGTTTGCGAAGATTTACTGCGAGTAGCAGCAAGCTGAAGGGATTCGAAACCTATTTATGAAGAAAGTAGTGTTTACAGAGAAAGATGAATTATATAGATGGCTTCGTCTCTTTATCAGGGCCTCGCTGCAGTAATAATACAGGGTGGACTACAAATCACCGTTCCCTCATACATTGTTTGAATAATAATAATAAGAAGAAGAAGAATTTTTGGACCAGTCTGTACAGGGAGATAATAAGGAAATCTCATGACCTGTACCAAAACTCAGAGCCAGACACATTTAAGAAAAGACGTTTGAAATTTTTTGGACATATTCTCAGAATGAGTAATCAGAGATTGATCAAAAGAATTTTCAACCTAGCCCTATCAATTAAAGTAAAAAACAATTGGCTGCTTGAAGTCGGAAAAGATCTTCAGGAAATAGGCATCACAGATGACAATGTGTTAGACGGATGTATGTTCAGAAAATTTGTCCACAGTCACCGCTTTAAACATCATCCAAGCACTACCACCAACAAAACCTGGTCAGAAGATCGCAAGACAAGCCTAAGCGAGAAGATGAAGAGATTTTGAGAGACGGAAAAGGCAACGACAACAGCTAAATTAGTTCAATCGTGCTCCTTAGTTGGGCATAACGAAGAAATAATAATAATAATAATATTAATAATAATAATAATAATAATAATAATAATAATAATAATAATAATAATAATAATAATAATAATAATAATAATAATAATAATAATAATAATAATAATAATATGCATTTGCTGGTGAGACCTGGAATTTACAATGCACTAATCCTTGGCTTTGATAATATGAAAGTGACTGAAGTGTGAGCGGTGTTAGAGATGCCATTCCTTACGCAGCCAGTCCCTCCTATGAATGGTGTGGAAATGTTACTCGTAGGGTCGATTGGTGCATGCATTACATTGTACTTGGCAGACTGATATGTAAAAGCAACTTCTGGCTCGGTGAGGAAAGCAACGGTATACTACCCCACACATCATTTCCGTAGTACGCATCTTCAGTGATTCCTAGGCCATCTATGAGAGATAATTGTGGATATGTTGAGATCCAACCAGCCTTCCGGCTGACGACTGAACATCATGTTAATAATAATAATAATAATAATAATAATAATAATAATAATAATAATAATAATAATAATATCGTCGAATAATATAAAGCGCTACTGCATGAATTTTGTCTGTCTTTATCAATAATAAGAACGACAAAAGTAGTTAGTGCTGTAGCTGTGAATCGTGAGATGTTTCTTTCCTAGTGATTTCACGTCATACTAACACATCGAAGATTTTCAGCGACGCAAGGGTGAAATGAAATGGAAAGACAGCGATCCTAGCAGCCCCAGCATGCAAGAAAACATGGAAAACCACCTTGAGGACTACCGACAGTGGGATTTGAATACAAAATCTCTCCAATGCAAAATCACAGCTACGTGACCCGATCCGTGCAGCCAGCTTGCTCTGGGAGTAGTGAGATAAACGTGTTGATAATGTAAAGAGGCTTCCATTGCAGGGGATCTTCAAATCCGGCGTTTTTTACGAAATCAGATGTGAATAGTTTTCGATGCAATTACAGGCCAGTCAGCCTGCCATGTGTGCACGTAAGATATGGGAAAGAATTCTTCCTGATGAAGTTAGGCATTACTCACTGGTTTGATAGAAGGTAGTTAGGGTTTAAGAAAGGTTATTCCAGTGAGGTTCAAATTGCAGAATCCAGCAAGATATAGCAGATATTTTTATGTCAGGAGGTCAAATAGACTTTATAGCTATTGAACTATTCAAGGCTCTGATAGGGTAGACCCTGGTAGACTACAGTCTAAAATCATGGTTATTAAACTATACAAAAGAGTGATTGAATGAACTAAATTTCTAGAAAATAGAACTCAGTAAGTGAAGCAATATATGATGCTGTACTGATTAAAATCGGGCACCGAAATGCAGTAATATTAGACATCTTCATTTTCTTATATATAGTTGTTGCGCGTGGAAAAACAGCTATGCGATAATGTTATGGCAGAAATACCGATCCGCAGCACGTACGAGCGAGAATTCTCTAATTACAGTAGCATAATATTGAACCTTAAATGACAGAATCTTACCGGCCGCAGTTCTAAGCTGAAATATTCCACATAGCGGATTTTGCAGGCGCAACGACAATATATGCCTCCCAAAGGTATCACCACCTTGACGAAGGCAAAATATATTTTGCCGGGTGTTTGGTGACTTGCGAGTTCAAATGATCCTTAGGGCTATGCCGACAGGAGTACATGCTCCTGGTAGGGCCACCCAAGCCGGACAGGTCTAAGGTGATGATCCAGACTAAGAGTGATACCCTGGTCCTCCACGTATGTGGGTTGGGCGAAGGGTTAACTCCCCTACCTTGTACGGATACGGATGTTACGGATTCCTTAAGACACACTACAGGAAAAGCGGATAACTTGATGAAGACCCGGCGAGATAAACGGCTTAAGAGAAGGAACAATCATATAGTAGCAACGTGGAATATAAGGATATTAAAGAGACCTGGCAAGTTGAAGGAATTAAGGCATGAACTGGATAAGTATGGAGTGAATACAGAGCTTCAAGGATTGTTTGGCCAGCCAGATATTGTTGTTAAAATTAAGTACGGAAGAATTCAGTGGGCTGGTCATGTTCAGAGAATGGCAGAAACCAGCACTTTCAAAAAAGGATTTATAGGAAAACCGGAAGGAAGAAGGAGGAGAGGAGGGCCAAGGAAGAGATGGATTGATGATGTTGAGGAGGACCTTAGAAGATGGGAGTTAAATGCTGGAAAAGGAAAGCCGAGGACCGGGACGAATGGAGACAGGTGATTAAGGAGGCCAAGGACCTACATGGGCTGTAGCGCTGACCAGTAAGTAAGTAAGTAACGACAATATATGAATTAACTATCAAGATACCCGTGCTTCGCTACGGTATTATAATGAAATTTATAATTGAATGCGTAACATTTTATACGTAATCCGCCAAATTTCGCGATCTTACGGCAAAGTTCCTCCCATTTTTCAATCATTGTTTCCAGCAATCGATTTCGTACTTCCCAGGCTAGCTCCAGGTATTCCTCCCGGTCAGTTGAGTCCCTCAATCTTTGCCATCTTTTCCTATAAGCATTCTTTTATGGAACAAATCCTTGAAGAGATCCGACGTGGTGTCGTCTTGCGTGCCTTCGCGGCACTAAATCCGCGATCGGACTTCATTCGTAGTCATTACCTGGCCAGGACTCGTTTCCAGCGGGGTCCGCAAATTTTTACGACGGTCCAGATTATTATTATTATTATTATTATTATTATTATTATTATTATTATTATTATTATTATTATTATTATTATTATTATTAATATTATTATTATCATTATTATTGTTATGGACCTCGCAGCAAGATGCGAGACCGCTACTTGGCGGTAAATTACATCTGCTGCCATTATCATTGCTGACAATGTAACCAGCACCATTGTCGGCCGTAGGCAATTGCGCGGGATTTCTGGCGATAAGAATAATATACTTCCGTTCATTATTGACCTTATTACAGAGGTGAAAAATTGCACGATCAATATCATTCCTCTCGTTTATTTCAAAGGTGTTTAAATTTTTATTTATATGCCAGGGGAATCTACTATAATCTAACTTTAAGTTCTCCAAACTAAAAGATGGCTCCCGAAAACGAACCCAGGAAAGATTTAAAATGATCGGTTTGTGATCAGAACATAGTACAAATCAAATTGGCCTCAACTCCTTTTACGTTTACGTTACGTTTCCCCCCCCCCACTCCAAAAAAGAAGGCGTGTTTCTTTATGTTTAAAGGAGATTCCAAATACCTGTGTTCACGCCTGATACCTTCAGTTTTGAGATGTAATTATCCCCATAAAAACAATTCACATTTTCACTTCATTTCACCCCCCCCCCCCCCCCCGTTAAGTAAATTTCCGGGAAAAAATACTTGTTCCTTTATAAGTAAAGGATCTAAATACCAATTATCACGACTGTATCATATTCAGTTTTTGAGATACGTGTCCTCATAAAGGGAATTGAACTCCTTTTCACCCCCGCACCTCAAGATGATTTTTCCCCATAAATGCTTTTTTCTTTGTTTTTAAAGGAGATCCAAATAACAGTTGTCACGTCTGTACCTACTTTAATTTTTATTAGATGTAAGTATGCTCATACTATTAACTGAATTACATTTTTCAGTTCTTTCACCCCTCTGCCCCGTTCATTAGATTTTTCGAAATCAAAGGAATACGTGTTTCTTTACTTTTAAAGAAGATTTCAAATGCCAATTTTCCTTTCTGCAACATCTTTCGTTTTTGAGATAATAGTATCTTCATAGAAATAATTCAACAAAATTTTTAATTCCCCCCTCTTAAAATGTATTTCCGAAAACAAATATTACGTATTTCTTTTTTAAAGAAGATTCCAAATATCAAATATCACGTTTGTAATATCTTCAGTTTTTGAGATATCAGTATAATAATAAAAATAATTCAAACCCATTTTCAGTCATTTTCCCCCACCAAAGTATTTTTTTCGAAAACAAAAATATGCATGTTTCTTTATTTTTAATAGAGATAAAAATGCATTTTTCACTTCTGCAACATGTATAGTTTTTTAGATATACTGTGGGCATGTTCATTTTAAAGTTCAACCCCCTTTTTAGTTCCCCTCAAGTGGAGTTTCCCAAAACAAATTACCTATGTTTCTTTACTTTTACAGGAGATTCCAAATTCCAAGTTTTACGTCTGTAACATTTTACGTTTCTGAGATATACTGTAGACATAGTCTTTCTAAAAATTCACCCCATTTATCACTCCTGTTTAATCCCCATTATTTGGATTTCACAAAAAACAAAAAAAAATGTGTTTGTTTATTTTTTAAGGATATTCCAAATACCAATTTTAAGCTCTGTAATATCTTCACTTTCGGAGATACAAGTACCCTCATTAAAGGTATTCAACCCATTTTTCACCCTTTTTCACACCTCCTAGTGGGATTTTCCGAAAACAAATAAAGCCTTTCTCCTTATTTTTAAAGGAGATTATGAATGTCAAGTTTTCCATCTGTAAACTTTTAAAGTTTTTAGATATAGAAGCACTCATTTTAAAATTTCACCCCCCTTTTCACCCTCTTAGCGACGGTATATCGCAAAATCCTCCCATAGCGAGAACCTACATTGTAATAAAAATGTATCCTCAAATTTTCATTTCTTTATGTCCAGTAGTTTGGCTCGGCGATGATGAATCACTTAGTCAGTCAGTAAGTCAGTACATGTTCTTTTATATATATAGACAGTATAAGAACGAAATTGAATCGCAGATAAGTCATTTTGCAGTTGATGTTATACTGTATAGAGTAATAAATATTACGGGATTCTGAGTGACTGCAAAAAGACCTCGACAAATTTGTGAGATGGAGAGGAGGCGATCGCAAACGGATGAAAAGTCAGGTGGTAACTTTCAGCAACAGGAACAGTCTTCTAAGTTTTAATTTCTGTTTTGATGCAGTGAAAGAACCTCATGGGAATCAGTATAAGTACCTCCAACCTTACATTAAAGAAATCTTGTGTGGGGTAATCATATGAACGAGGTTACAAAGGAATGTTACATATCTCTTTATATGGCTATAAGAGTATTGAGGCCAGCTCTAGAAAGCCAAGAATAACGGCCGAGGGGATTTTTCGTGCTGACCATATGACACCTCGTGATCTGCAGTCCTGCGGGCTGAGTGGCGGTCGCTTGGTAGGCCAAGGCCCTTCAAGGGCTGTAGTGCCATGGGGTTACGTTAAGATAGGCTAAGAGTATTGAGGGGCTGTAAAAAGAGGTGTAGTTGAGGGCGTAAATACAGGCAAGACACCAGTTAGAAGATGATGCCAGTGCATGGGGTCCTCACCAGGATTATTTGATTCGAGAATTGTAAGCGATCCAAAGGAAAGCATATTTCTACTCCTCCTCCTTCTCCTTATTCTAATAAAGCAAGCAAGAAAAGACGATTGTGGGTTTACATGAAAATAAATTTTGCCATCACAGATATGGGACGTCGACTTTTACGTAGAATCCGAATCACAGAACGTAAATTTCCATTTTAAAACTCCCAAATACTTTGGTCGGAAGTCGAAATATGGCCTTTGGAAGGATCAAACGATGTAGTGGCTAAGCCCCTTTGTCATTCCATCTGTAAACTAAATCACCCAAAACTCTGCCCGTTAGGGGAACAAAACTGGCCAAACTTCCTATAACGTACTAACTCATGACGCTTTAATATCGGCACTTTATCTTTCTTTATCCAGTGCTAACAACAGAAGCACGTGAACACTTTTAAAGTTCAAAAATATAATTATATACTGTATTTTTAATCCTAAATATTACGACAGTGGGAGAAATTTATTATAAAATACGTTCATTTGAGTGTGTTGTAACTGTGAAAGGTTACTTTTATCATGTAAACAGAACTCAAATATATGGGCGGACATCCATCAAAACCCTGACATCCACTCAATCATACATCTGTTGTCATCCAGGACAGTGGGGCAGTAGATAAAATTTGCTGGTCATTACTGCCAACAACTAAACAAGTAGAGAGAACCAGCTGAAGCCTATCTATATTGATAAACTGATACCTATAAAAATTAGTGAAATTAATGAATTGATCGATCACTTTAATTCTACATTTCGTAATTCAGTATAATTTCTATATTATGTGCTTAACGGAAATCCTGACAAACTGAACTAGCATTCATACCCATTAATATGAGTATTTGTAAAGAGAAGTGAAAATAATAAAATCTCTATATGCATTCAATGACGCTTTGTGCCATTAACTCCGAATCTGTAATTAAAAGTTCCATTTTCATCAACTATAGCACAAGCATTAATTAATAAAGGCCATTAATTAACACAAAACATTCCATCATTCTGCTGTAATATGACGAATGTTGCCACCTGATATTTAAAACTATCACATGTGGTTTTCACGAGGGAGACCCCCAATTTCTATTTCGGTATTTGTTCGAGATTAAATTTCCAAATCACAACTAAAACATGCATTCATACGGCAGTTAATTTTAGAATTTCATTAGGGTTGCATTACAGTGAATGGTAATCGTAAGTGTTTGTTTTACATTGGGGTTCAAAAGTATTCCTTAGTGAGGTTTAACTCATAAGTCTGTCTGTAAAGTATTTCAGTGCGGAAGCTGTTTGGATCCTCAAAACGCGCCACCAATGATTGCGGATCGATGGCGGTTCATAAAGAGAAGTACTGTACAAGGTATGATAGAAAGTGATTTAGTTTGCCGTTGACTTCGTCACTGGGCCGGAACGTGTTACTGTAGTACGACTGGCCAGATAATTAGCTCCTCTCTTGACGTCAAAGTGCACTAAATCGTGTTCTGAATGCCATTACCCAGCACTACCCATACCACAACAGCTTCCAGCCGCGCATGAGGCTGAGATTTTGGTAGAAGCTATAATTTGTTCTGATCTTTGCAGAGACAGCCGAAATAATACTGCATTGGTCACAAAGTTGTGACATGCTATAAATCATATGTAACTGGCTAGGTAGTAGTAAAATACGATCTACTGAGGGAAGAGGAGAGAAGATGAAGTTGGGATTCGTTGACATCCAAAAGAAATGCACATCCGACTCCGAGCTCTAGCCCGTTCAAGACATAAGTAAGTGTTCCTAAGCCAAAATGTGGAATATTTTTGAACCATTACTGAAACAGATTGAGCTGAGTTATATTCTTCCTTTTCAATTGTATCGATATATTTTGTTGTTGATGTTGTTTAGGTCAATAGTCCATATAATGGTTTGATGCAACTTTCCATTGCACCACATTCTGTGCTAACGTTTTCATTTCTACGTATCTACTATATCCTACATCGACTCTAATCTTTCATATTCATACCTTGGTCTATCCCTGCCGTTTTTACCGCCTACACTTCCCTCACAATCTAACTGAACCATTTCAGGGTGTCTTATGGTGTCCTATCATCCTATCTCTTCTTCAGGTCAAATTTCTCCAAATTGTTCTCCTCTCACCAATCGATTCAGGATCTCTTCATTCATGATTTGATCTACCCATCATATCTTCAGCATTCTTCTGTAACACCATACTACTAAAGCTTCTATTCTATTTCTTTTTGAGTTAGAGTCCATATTTCCGTTCCATACAATGTAACGCTCCAGACGAAAGTCTTCAAAAACATTTTTCTAATTCCTATCTCAAGGTTCGAAGTGAGAAAATTTCTTTTCTTAAGAAAAGCCTTCCTTGTTTGTGCTTGTCTTCATTATGTGTCATCCTTATTTCTTCCACCATTAGCTTTTCTACTACACAAGTAACGATATTCATCTACTTCCATTCAGGTTTCATTTCTTAATATAACATTCGCTACATCACCTGACTTCCATCGATAGTGCTCAGTTACATTTGTTTGGACCTTGTCCTCCTTACCCAACATTCTGTCCATACAATTCAGCAATATCTCCAGGTCTTCTGCAGACACAGATAAAAATAACAATATCATAGGCAAATCTCAGAGTATTGGGCGAGTTGGCCGTGCGGTTAGGAGCGCGCGGCTGTGAGTATGCATCGGGGAGATAGTGGGTTCGAATCCCACTGTCGGCAGCCCTAAAGATAGTTCTCCGTGGTTTCCCATTTTCACACCAGGCAAATGCTGGGGCTGTACCTTAATTAAGACCACGGCCTCTTCCTTCCAACCCCTAGGCCTTATCTATCCCATTGCCGCCATAAGACCTATCTGTGTCGGTGCGACGTAAAGTCACTACCGAACAAATCTCAGAGTTTCGATTTCCTTTCCCAGGATTGTTATTATTTTTCTGAATTCCTCTTCGATTTCCTTTACCGCCTGTTCTAAATAAGCACTGAAAGGGGTAGGGGAAGATTGCAGGCTTAAATCAATCCTTTCAGGATTTCTGCTTATTTCTCCTAGCTTTCAATACTTTCCACTAAAGACTGATGTTGTACAAATCGTAGATACTTTATTTCTCTCGGTATCTGATCCTTATAACCTTCCGAATCAATAAACTGATCCAGTCAATATTATCGAGTTCCTTTTCTAGATCTACGAATGGCATGAACATGGGCTTGTCTTTCCTAATTCGATCCTCTAAGATGAGGCGTAAAGTCAGTATTGCTTCACGTGTTCCTACGTTTCTTCTGAATCCAAACTGATCATCTTCCAGGTCAGTTTCAATTTGTATTTCAATTATTCTGTAAATAATATATTTTGCAATCGTGAGATGCTAAACTAATGGTGGGATAGTTTTCACACTTTTCATTGCCACACCCCTTACATACTAAAAACATACTACCTCACCATGCCGATTTTTCCTAAGGAAATCTGTAAGCTTGATGGTATTGCACCCATCAGATGAGTCTGATTGGCGAATTAGATTAATTATACAAAAATAATGGATAATAATTTCCATATGCGCTATCATAATAAATTATATTATTGGGACATTCAAGAGGCTGAGTGCGTGAGAACAAAGCTTCAGTAGAAACCCACGCTTCTGTTCTTTCCAGAACAAATCGTTATCTTGGAAACACCTGGTGTTGCATCAGCTATGTAACTACGCAGTAACAGTGGAAAAATACCGTGAAAGAGTGAGACAGAAAATGACAAGTGGAACTACCAGATTTCCGTTGGTTTGAAATGGACTCGTCCATACAATTGAACATCGTATGTATGCTCCAATCAGGTCACAGTATTTGAATATTTTTTAAATGTAGCGGGACGAAATTGTGTGTAATTTATCTGCAATCCAGACCATTAATTAAAGAAGATTTTGTCACAGCAATATGTCGGTATTTACGGAAGAAATTTTGGAGCAAGCTAATAGCTCATTGAAAATAAAACTGACATAATTACGTATTCAATTGCTGGGTAGCGACGCGACTGTGAAGCCCCTGCCATCATGGATTGTGTTAGGCAGCGTACAACGAGATGTACTCCAGCTGACGCCACCGATCTTACTAGAGAAATTACGAACAATTTCACGAGCACACTACTTTAATGTGTTGGCGAGCAGTTATTGAAATTTTGTGTGCAAGCCATTTCATTTATTAAGCAATTTTATTTGGGAGCTGTTCCAGTGCCGCCAGTGGGGATTTTTAGGTGTCGAAGTTTGTATCATTCCGCCAAGTAGTGCGCCAACTTCCCTGAAGCTGCAGCTCTGAACCCTCAGTCATCATCGGGAGTGTCGTTGTGTTAAGACGTGTTGGGGACATAGTTCCCCAGTTTAAGTAGTGTTCTAACGAACAAAGAGCTTTCACCAATATATTCAGGCAAAGTTAAGTTTATAAATGCTAGTAGCCTATGAAAGTGTTTTATAAAAGCATCATCGAACTAAATAACAGTTTAAGGTACTTTATAATGTCAGATTTACGTATTACTGAAGTAAGACTTGGAACAACGCAATAGTTGAGTCCTTTGTACGCGATTTTACTAGTCCGTACGAGAAGTTCAACGTTAAAACAGTCAGGGAGACTACAGTAGATTTGGAACATTTTGTTTGCTACTGGCAATAGTCAGCTGTTAGAACGGTTCTCCAAGGGGGAATATACTTTCTCTCCCTACCAGTATTGAGGTCAGGGCCGGAGGCGAAACCCCACACACAGCCGTTTCTTTGTGAAGATACAAGGGGGTGTTGAATCTACAGAGTACTTTCACTGCGCGTAAGACAAACGTGGAAGAATGTCTAAGATGATGAATTACATTTCCAATTTTATGCATTCGAGCACTGTATAGGCTGTATATATATCAGAAGTATTTCGTGTTATAATAATTTTTGTATCAGTGTTATTATAGAAAAAGAAAACCGTGTGTAAATGTGTAAGTGACAGTGAGAGTTAGTAAGTAAGCGAATTGCAGGAAAGAAGATGGAGATAAGATATTCTGTCATGAGTCTGTAAACTACCATGGCCGCTCCCTTTGACGGTGGCAGCAGGTTGCTGATAATGTGAGTACTGTCCTCATGTTATTTACAGAATCTAAAACTTTCCTTTAATATAATCTAGATGTAAGAATGCGCGAGTAGTTAGTGTAGGATTCCCGGGAACACAGCCAAATAATTTAGGGTATTTTATCACCTTGATGTGCTTAGATGGTACCTTTATTAATATTATTATTATTATTATTATTATTATTATTATTATTATTATTATTATTATTATTATTATTATTATTATTATTATTACAGTTTGTAATGTATGTACGAAGTACAATTTTAACCACTTACCTTGTCACAAACATATTTACTTCGAGTTATTTCAAGGGATCGTCGTTTATAAAATAATAATAATTATTATTATTATTGGTAATTAGATATATATTTTTTGTATGCAGATTAGCATATTGTGGTGCAATGATGATAATATGGTTAATATTGAAAATCAAATTTGTGCGGTCACTATCAAAAATTCAGGATTGTTGATGGTGATAGCTATTTCTTTCATAAAAAATTAAATATTTTTTATAAAATTAAATTTTATTTTTGTGCGCGCAGCAAGTACCGTAATAAATAATTGGGTGAGCAATATTAAATAATTTCTGTTTGTGTAATTAAAGTGTTGTCGAGTAAATATGCACGATGTTGGGTGATGATAAAATGTAAGCGATTTTTGTAAGGTCCGCATACAGGAGACATGACGTTATTTGTAGAGGAAAAATGAGAGATATTACTGAAATGATAGCGGTCAGCGTGACAGCTGAGAGATATTACTGAAATGAAAGAGGTCAGCGTGACAGCTGAGAGATATTACCGGCAGAATGGAGCCGAAGGGATTTAATATGAGACAGTCAAGGATTATTATGTATGTGTAGGGACCTAATAATGTGCATACGAGTAAATTGGAACACAATTTTCTAGGTACATTTGACTATTATTGAAATGTTATGTTATTGCATAGAGAACACCCAATTAATTTAAACTGTATGCTTGCTATAGCTCACTTTTTGGTACTACTTTTCTAGGACACCACGTAATTATTATTATTATTAATAAGTTATTACTATTATTTTTTTCTGTTTACTACGATCCTTATTAACATAATGGGATGCATTTCAGATTGTCAGGATATTTTGTTATGTGTGAACCACAAGAACAATTGATCTGGGCTGTGGTCAATGGTTATTTCAGCGAATTAATATTTATTTGGACGTGAAATAAACCAACAATTATTGAGACACGTCGTATAAATGTGTGACAATATGGTATTCGTTTGGAAGAATTTATGGAAGATGTTGAGTCTTCATTGTATATTTTGTATATAATTAGCGTTAATTTACACGATAGGCTATTACTTTTGGCTGTGTTTTCCTGCTTGGTGTAAATATTAGGATAAGTTAGGAGCTACTTTTATTCGCATGGGAGAGTACATTTCTCTGACATTATATAATTAAGATAGGGAAAATGCTCGCGTATAGTGTAAAGCAAAGTTTTAGATTCTAAAGCAACAACAACAAATATACAAGGAAATTATGAGGTTACTGTACTCGAATATTTAGTTTAACATTTTCGCATTTGTAAAAGAACATGTAATGTAACAGGAATTGCATATGGGAAGTACAGTAACGATTTGATAAATTAATTTATTATTATTATTATTATTAATTTTGGGATACATGTTTCAGGCAGCTAATGTTACTGTATTTGCACAGTGAACAAAATTTATTTTCTACTAATTGTAACAATGTCATGGTAAAAAAATTGTTGTAAGCAAAGAAATTTAATCAGTTCTGTAAATGAAACTAAACGTATTAACCAGTGGAATGAATTGTTGAAATGTGAATGTTCTGAGTCAAAAAACTACACATACACAGTGGTATTGAGTTAGGGTGGACACTAGTGGCTACTTTTCTTTATTTATAAAAGATTATTATTATTATTTTTGTTATTATTATTATTATTATTTTATTATTCCAGTACGTTACCCGTATATTTTACAGTTTGATTTGGAGGCCTAGATAATAATGATATCAAGTATTGATAATGGTCAGTTATGTATTAAATGGTTTAATTAAATGGTAATTAAATTAATTAAAAATTAATATTTATATTTTTATCGTACTTTCAAAATGTTTGGTAATCAATTTTGTTGGATTCAGAGAAACATTATTAGCATTTCTGAGTATTGATTTATGGATCGCCGTTACAATTTCATTTATTATTATTATTATTATTATTATTATTATTATTATTATTATTATTATTTTGTTTGACGTTCAATGAGGCTTTCCAATAATAGTATATAAATTTGAGATAGTATGGAGGCATATTATCAATCTCTCAAGGTAATTAAGTATATATTTTATTAATATAAATATTTTTATTAATTAATCATTATTATGACACATTTGTTTATTTACATATTTTCTAAAATATTTTATTGAAGTCTACATTCTATATTATAGATGACTACTGATGTTTCTACGGTTGATTTGATTTAGCCACTAAAAAATATTCGGATAATATTTATTATTATTATTATTATTATTATTATTATTATTATTATTATTATTATTATTATTATTATTATTATTATTATTATTATTGGGGTCCACCAATTATTTTATAGGAACACTGTTACCCTGTGAGTATGTACAAATACACTGGTATTTATGAATTTCATGAGCTAATCTGGTAATAAATATTCCATCAAAATTTTATAATTAATTAATTATTTATTTATTTTGAAATTAATTAACGATATGGTCAGGTATTTTATTTTGGTAATTATAATTTGGAACAATGTAATAATGCGACGACATGATATTAATTTATATGTAACTTCATATTAATGGATATTTAGGGAGTTTATCTTCATTTTCTTTGGGTTTGGTCAATAAATTTTCTTTTTTTACACAAAATGAAAAATCAGTCTGTGTCATAATTTATAAAGTATGTAGACTATACTTTATATGGTATCCCTATGCATCCTTATTTGACGATGGGGACTGATCGCGCCTGAGCTGGAGACCTCACATCTTCGGTGAGTATATTTTTTTCTAGGGGCAGCAGTGGCAACGTGGGATATCAGGTAAACACCGAAGAAGCTCTGCAAGGGTGCAGTATGTCATCAATTCCTCCTTCCTTGTTCCTATTTTGGTCTCTCAAAGCTATCTGTAGGGGCCGATGACCTTCGATGTTAGGCCCCTTTAAACAACAAGTATCATCATCATCATCAAAGCTATCTCGAATTGTGGCCTCAAACTTTTGTCTCCTATTTCTTCTCCATTAGCAGGGTCATACGCGGGGAGTAATAATTATGCAATTATGCAAAAGCGAAACGGGAATATCGCGTGATGACCACTCAGCTAAACTGTAGCGGTTCCCAATTCTCGTGACTAAAGCGCCCAGTCGCCCCATTTGGGGCGTCAACCAAGGACCTGTTTATCGCAGAAGCCTACTGCTGTGATATGATAATGGTTGCCTGAGCACAAAAGATCCCATCGATTCACTGATCACTGCTCAATCACTTCATCGCCACCGGCGAAAGCAACAATAAGGTCAAACTACCTCATCCTTTTAACCGCAAATTATCTACATATTTATTGTCACGGATCCTAATTGGAAAGGTGGCTCTAATACGGAATAACAAGGCTTTAAAATACCTATGAAAACATTCGTTTCTAACATTGAGAAAATGAAACCTTTACCCAGTAGAGAATGCACAGTCAGTCATCTCTGTATCTGAATATATGGCCTGCGCCGGCTGGCTATCTCTCGCTCGACCCTCTTCGTTATACCTTCTAATTGGCCACTCCAAATAAAAGCCGAAGAAGGCACGTTACTGACATAATTCTAGCACACAATAATCTCATTCTCTGACGAAATGTGAAATGTACATAATAAAACGTAATCTACACTTCATTTAACAACTATACACCTACATCAAAAAAAAAAAGCAATATGACTTTACAGACTACTGTCAGCATTACAGAACCACGGAAACCTTTTTATTATCTTAATTTTCTTCATAAATTGCTGATTCTTCAGGACTAAACCTGGCATACAGTTATGTCCCCTACATAGACGTTGTGACAACGACACTATTCAATTGACGAGGTGAAGCCACAGAAACAACAGTCCCATCTATATTCCCATAAATATCAAGTCTACACATCACCAACCTGGAATACCATATCTACATTCAGGACATCAACTAAAACACAATCCCTTATTTCAGGACTACTGTCTCAAACTACGTGGACATTTTACCCCTCTCGTCACCATTATAAATATTACACCAACGTGACGACTCACAACGAAAATACGCGTGAACTCCTATGCGACCGGTCTCGCTATGCTCAAGTAATTAATCTTAATGTTTAGCATTATTAACCTCTTTGGCACGAATCGCGTTAAGTCTTTATGTCGTTACGCGCCTGCAGAGCTCTTGGTGAAACGCAGCGTTTGAATCCTTCGATCGCTTGGTACAAACTGTTTCTACCACTTTATCCTAGTCGAATATTTAAAAGAACCATCTCTCCCTGGATATTCTCTAGCCTCACTACACTGAATGAAAATGACTTTCAAAGTTATTTCTTCACCAGTGATAACTAATGTTAACTGGATAGATTTTTCACTACTAATTCGAAATTGTTTTAATATTATCTGATCCTATTCTACTCTACTTGTAATACGAGGTCAGAGCTAACTCCTTATTTTTCCGGACTAGCCGGTCTGGATACCAAGTCCAAATATTGTATGGGAACTGCTGTTCCGGAGGGATACAGACACGTCTGCTCCATTCCGTATCTATCAGACATGTCTGATAACTCTTGCTTCGGCGCTAATGAGCTGAAAATTCCAGTCCTGCCAAAACTATGACCCATAAACCCATACAAAAGCATAAAAGTTTCTAAATTCTCCGTATCTGACTTGTACAGCATATCAAAAGGTTCATAAAGACGATGCTGTTTCAGATACTGCTTTCACTTATGCGCTCCTCCTCAACTACAATATTGAGTTTTACCTTCCTCTTCGGCCGCCTCTGTGGTGTAGTGGTTAACGTGATTAGCTGCCACCCCCGGAGGTCCGGGTTCGATTCCCGGCTCTGCCACGAAATTTGAAAAGTGGTACGAGGGCTGGAACGGGGTCCACTCAGCCTCGGGAGGTCAACTGAGTAGAGGTCGGTTCGATTCCCACCTCAGTAATCCTCGAAGTGGTTTTCCGTGGTTTCCCACTTCTCCTCCAGGCGAATGCCGGGATGGTACCTAACTTAAGGCCACGGCCGCTTCCTCCCCTCATCCTTGCCTATCCCTTCCAATCTCCCCATCCCCCAGCAAGGCCCCTGTTCACCACAGCAGGTGAGGCCGCCTGGGCGAGGTACTGGTCATACTCCCCAGTTGTATCCCCCGACCAAGAGTCTGAAGCTCCAGGACACTGCCCTTGAGGCGGTAGAGGTGGGATCCCTCGCTGAGTCCGAGGGAAACGCCGAACCTGGAGGGTAAACAGATGATGATGATGATGATGACCTTTCTCTTCCACTACTTGTATTTTACCTCAAACTATCCACGCGCCGCTACTTTTCTCCACAGGTGTACATTTATATCTCCAGAATTCGGCTTTATCTTAATAAACAAAATTATACATAACGCTGCAAAAATTCTATTCCTCCAAGTATGAGTTATAAACATGCCGCTAGGGCCTAATTACAACTTAGTGAATTTTAGGGTCGTTTGGCGCTCAGCTATGGCGGTGATTGCGCGTGCCAAGACCATACGTGTCAGCAGTAAATTAACGAGTTGCTTTCCCACGCGGCAGTTAATTTCAGAGTGGCACGTCGTTCAAACAAACAACATGATCGTCTCAGCATAGAGGGTGAAGCGAAATTCGCCCACTCGGGCGTCACAGCGCGAATCCTCACATGCCAGCAATAAAAAATGTCTCTCTCAAAATTTCGTCCTGCGAGTATATCCGGCAGAAAAAGTATGTTGAGGAGTGGCAGTCTGGCAACACTGTAACCACATGTACTGTACCTATCTCTGTCAGCACATTCTAGTCGTGCTGTACGGTTGGTGCAGTGGATAGAGTTTTGGGTTAGCATGCAGGAGATCAAGGGGTCGATCCTCAGTTGAGGCGCATGTTTTTTATTTCGTAAATGTAGTCCAGGTCCGCCTCTGTGGTGTAGTGGTTAGCGTGATTAGCTGCCACCCCCGGAGGTCCGGGTTCGATTCCCGGCTCTGCAACGAAATTTGAACAGTAGTACGAGGGCTGGAACGAGGTCCACTCAGCCTCGGGAGGTCAACTGATTAGAGGTGGGTTCGATTCCCACCTCAGCCATCCCGGAAGTGGTTTTCCGTGGTTTACCACTTTTCCTCCAGGCCAATTCGGGGATGGTACCTAACTTAAGGCCACGGCCACTTCCTTCCCTCTTCCCTGCCTGTCCCATCCAATCTTCCCATCCCTCGACAAGACCCCTGTTCAGCATAACAGGCGAGGCCGCCTGGGCGAGGTACTGGTCATTCTCCCCAGTTGTATCCCTGACCAAAAGTCTGAATCACCAGGACACTGCCCTTAAGGCAGTAAAGGTGGAATCCCTCGCTGAGTCCGAGGGAAAAACCGACGCTGGAGGGTAAACAGATTACGAACGAACGAACGAAATGTAGTCCAGGTGGTATGGTATCTGTTATCTTAACCGTCAAGAGCGATTGTTGTGGGTCCTCTAGAATCCATTTGAAGTTACATGCTACGATCCTAGAAATGGACGAACAATCGTTTTCATTGGTCAGCTTAGAAAGGCGAACTTTCCACGTCGTGGGCGTGAATCTATACGCTGTTGACGATTAAGACGCCAGACGCCTCCTGGACTACATTTACGGAATAAAAATATACGCCTCAACCCAGGATCGACCCCTCGGCCTCCTGTATGCCAACCCAAAACTCTATCCACTGCACCAAGAGTACAACACGGCTAATGTGTGCTGACAGAGGTAGTTACTCTACATGTGGTTACAGTGTTGCCAGATTGCCACACTTCAACGTCCTTTTTCTGCCGAACATACTTGCTAGCGGCTTTACGTCGCACCGACACAGATAGGTCTTATGGCGACGATGGGATAGGAAAGGCCTAGGAGTTGGAAGGAAGCGGCCGTGGCCTTAATTAAGGTACAGCCCCAGCATTTGCCTGGTGTGAAAATGGGAAACCACGGAAAACCATCTTCAGGGCTGCCGATAGTGGGATTCGAACCTACTATCTCCCGGATGCAAGCTCACAGCCGCGCGCCTCTACGCGCACGGCCAACTCGCCCGGTGAACATACTTGCAGGACGAACTTTTGTGACAGGCATTTCTTTATTGGTGGCATGTGAGGAGTCGCGCTGTGACGCCCCAGTGCGCGAATTTCACTTCACTCTGTATATGTACGTAGGTATGTATTTTCAAATGCATTTTTTTTCTTGAATTTTCAATCTAATACAAGAAGCAACAAATAAAAGGAATGCAATTCTTCAAAGAATTTAATATACACGACTCCACTTACAATATCTTAATACTTGATACGGTCTTATACGAAATGATTTCCAGTTAAATCAACGCTAAAATGAAATATAAACTGACGGAAAATGAAATTCTAACAAGAATGGGTTGTGCTAGATAAGCGAAATTCGGGAGGCATGTTTTCAAATGTGAAAGATGAGGCCTATTCTAATTTGCGCGCTAGTCGACGAAGAGTGGTGCTAGTAGCACCACTGTGACCCTGCAAAAGAGTCTGCTCTTTTTAAGGAGATGAAGAAGTCAGTATCAGCAGCTTACTAAGTTTTAAGGAAGGTCATTTAATAGGGCTACGAGAAGGTGTATGTTCTTTCCGAAATGTTAAAATTATTGCAGAACGTCTTTGCAGAGATTTTTCCATAGTGCGTCCGTGTAGGGAACAATGGTCCCGGGAAGACACTGGCTATAGAAGATATTTGTCTGACCGCCGTATTCCCCACATAATTTTGGTGGATAGTACTGCATCGGCAACAGCCGTTAGAGCTTCATTTGGCACCAGAGTGACCAAACGAACTGTAACAAATTAATTACTACATGGAGAACTCCGATCCATACGTCCTCTAGCGTTCATGGCACTAACTCCGAATCAGTGTCATCTTCGACTTCAGTTGTGTCAAGCTAGAGCTCATCAGAGGGCGGAAAAGATATCTGTCGTGTTCTTGGATGAGACCCATTTCTGTCTTAGTGCCAGTGGTGGCCGTACGTTTGTAAGAAAGGGGCCAGGTGAGCGCTTGGCACCAAGCTGTCTGCGGCGTTCAAAAATTGGACGTACACGAGGAGTAATGGTTCTGGAGATTGACTACTTTGACAGCAGGTGCACTCTCGCGATATCCCAGGAATCTTGGCAACGTATTTGTACGCCAGACTATTGAATGAACAGGTCATGCTGCCATTCATTTGTAGTATCCAAGGGGTGTTTCAAAAGAGCATAAATCTTATTTTCATATCGCTGCTGTAACCTAACTTGCTTCAGACAGGGTCGACCAGAAGCCTTGGCCTGGGAGAACATCCCACCCAGTTAGCACGTATTTGATGTTAGGGGACGCCAATCGAGCGTCATTCAATACCAGCATTAACCGTTAATTATTAAACTGACAAAGTGCAACAGGCATTAAATTTCATCAACAAAGTGGCACACGGCACCTCTATGACACAAAACATGCACGTTTGCATGCTTGCATTCACAATCGTGGTGACAAGAATGGTTAATAATTATCACTATCTCACATGTCTTCTCGCATATACTAGAAGCTGTGACCTGGAAACTTTAATCGAATAAATATATTAGATAGACATTTGCTTACACTAAATTGCATTCCACTAAACTAACGTCTTCTTGTTTTTGGGGTTTCCTTCTCCGCCAATGTATAGGAATAGTATGTTATTTGATGCAACAGTGTACATAATGGTGAAGGACCAACTGAAGAAACGAGTATTTATGACAGTTGGTTATTATTATTATTATTACTATTATTATTGTTATTATTATTATCATTATAAAATGAAAAAATCTACAACCTGTTTTCCAGTCATTGACCGGGTCAGGAATGGAATGAATGAAACAGATATAGGCTATTAGTACGAAGGGGTCGCCACTCCCAAAGTGACTTAGTAATGACTGATAGATGCCATGAAATGAGAATGGAGAGTGTTGCTGGAATGAAAGATGACAGGGAAAACCGGAGTACCCGGAGAAAAGCCTGTCCCGCCTCCGCTTTGTCCAGCACAAATCTCACATGGAGTGACCGAGATTTGAACCACGGTATCCAGCGGTGAGAGTCCGACGCGCTGCCGTCTGAGCCACGGAGGCTCCTATTATTACTATTAATAATATTATTATTACTGTAATATTATTATAATTACCGTGTTTTGTGGACCAGAGAGGTGTAAGAACGTGCAGGCATGAATGGATGGACGGAGAAAATATAAAATCTTAATTTAAAATTCTAATATTTGAAATTTCATTACTTTCCTATTTTTCTTTTCAGATTTTAAAGTTTGTTAAACAATAGCAAGTAACAGTTTGGATAGACAAAAAGGGAACTCTTCAGCTCATATAACAATAGTTATTTGAAACATAAAAATGATCAGGTGCAATAGACATAATTATTTTTAAAGAGATGAGTTGGGTAGCTCAAACGTCACTCTATAATAAAGAGCACTACTGCTCCAATTAATTACAAGTAACTAGACAGGGCTTAAAAATACCACAATCGAGAGAGCGTCTTTGCTACACACAATTAATTAGGAGAATACTCTCCAAAATTTTCAAGACTCAAGCCTCTCCAAGGTACAATCTATATTTTACATCATTAGGTCAAATACAAATCTTTTCCAATGTCTTATTCGCTCGACAGTCTAAGTAACATTTAAATGAGAATAGTTAACAGATGCAATAAGTGCCCATTCTACCTGGGGTTCACAACCTATTTTCCCTAAGTTAGAATAAGTTATTTAAACTTGTTTCAAAATTTACATGGAGAGATTGATATTTACATTAGGAAATAATTTTGAATCCTTCAACACAAGTCAGCTTTCCGACACTATCACATGATTAAAAGATGTCTGCCATTACCTTGAGCTGGTTGGCCTTCCGACGATGAGCGAGGCTTGCCCCTTGCTTCCGACATACTCTAAACCTATTGACATCAGCGATGAAGAAGATAACATGGCTCAAAATCTCCCAGCTTTTAGAGCAGAGAGGAAGGTTCCAGAACTCTCTGGGCCGAAGCCCTGTACACACCCACAACTTCCACTGGTTAGTTTAGTCAAATTCTTAAATTCCTGCTTGGTCGACATTTTTAAGAAGGAAGAGATGGCAGCGCTAGTAACCTAAGAACGCAAAAAAGAATCTACAAATATTACAGTTTTGGAAACTTAGAAACTACAAATTTTTCGGAAGTTAATTGTTCATCTCCCCAATTGAGGAGGCATATATGTCGACAGTAGAGACATCTCGAGACCAGAAGTTCCAAACTTCTTCTGAAATAAGTTTCACGATTCATATAACAGATGGCCTTCTAAAAGGCGCTCACTTAAATGATCGGACTGGGTGTACCTCCGGTACCGACCCCCTCCACACCCAAAAGTCCTTCTACGGGTGACATAATTTTGAAATTCAGCATCTGAGATAATGTGAAATATAGAGATCAAAATCAGAAAATTTCATTCAGCCCATATTTGAAGAAAATAATTCGTGATGTAATTCAGAATTTGAAGTTCGGTCAGTTATGCCCGAGGTTAACGGCAGTAGCGGTCGCCACTGCCGATGCCAGGGTATGAAGGAGACTGGGTTGGAAATGTGTGGGCCGTAACCCCGCGCCGGCACCTCTCTCGAGATGTTGTGGCACGACCTCAGATGACATTAGGGCACTACAACAATAATTTTCTGGGCAACAGTGACTGTTTTTATGGAGAGATTTTGTTTTGGGTTGTTGGTTTGTTAGTGCTCTTGATAATGGTGACACTTATTGTTGAAAGCGGCCTAACAAGATGGTGCAGTTAAAGTGGGCGGCATAGAGGACGAGTGCGTGGAATCCAGGCTCGGGCTTGTTGGCATGGCCTAGGTAATGGCAGACGGAAAAGGAAAGAGAGAAAAAATTACTCAAGGGACGGTTTGTACAAACATAAAAGTAAAAAATATACAATAGACTTTACAAAGTTAACAGGGCAGAAGGCCTCCTCCATCAACTTTAAGATTCTAAAACTGCTAACGAAATAAACATAATTACAGTAGATTCACACGGCCATCGGCGGGTGGATTATACTGAACATAGATCTATACTGATTTTGCTTGGGACAGATGGACCCTAAACATCTTTTCAGTGCCCGGATTGCTCATCAAGAGGGTGATCGGCGTTAAGAAATCCAGAATAATGAACGGTCTATGAAGTCTGGGGGCAAGCTTGCCAGCAGGTACGAAATTTTCACCATTACATGGTTTTCAACATTTAAATTGGAGGGTATCCGTCTGTCCTCACTTTCTCATAGGAAGTTTTAAGGATACTTTTGGCCTTTCTCCACAGACCCCTGATATAATCGGGGTCTATTGTCTCCGGAAAAATCCCATTGATTGAGTATAAATTAGACAACGGCGTGTTAGGAACGAACTTAAACATGAGAGGTACAGGAGAAAATTTGTGACTTGTGAACAGCAGAGTTGAATGCAAAAGATAAATAATGTAGTGAAATATTCCCCTTGAATTGTTTTCATGATGAAAAGCGATCAGACAGATCGCTGATTACGGTTAACACGTCAGCAAGTGGTGATTGTGGATAATAGGCAGAAGTCGTTACATGTGAGGTGGGTAGGTCAAAACAGAATTTGCGGAACAAATTAAGAGGTGAATGCCTAGGCATTTTCAGGGACTATGTATTGTCAAGGATCAAAAGGAGAAAAAATAGTATGAAGGCAAGAAATGGTAGACTGAGCGCTTGGTGTGAAATAGCCGTGAAAACCTTGTGAAACCATCTACACACAGGAGAATGCACTTTTTCCCGTTCGCCTTAGATTGAGGAAAGGGTCCGAGATAATCTATGGATAATCGCTCCATGGGGCGAGATGCTTGAGTAGATGACAATAGCCCTAGCTTAGTGGACAACGTGAGCTTACTAACTAAGCAAGATTTACAGGATTTAACTATTCCCCAATTTCACCGTCCATATGCTTCCAGATAAACATTTCTGAAATTTTCTCCCCAGTTTTGAAGATACCTAAATGTCCCACAAATGGGATCTCATGCTAATACTTGAAGATCTTTGGCACTAGTACAGTTGGGATTACAACTTTCACCTTTTGATGATGCCTCGAGGGGCAACACAGAACGCCATTCCTCAGAACGCAAGGGACAAGTTCCCCAGAAAAATGGTTTCCATAATAGCAGCCAGCATTGAATCTTCCCGTTGATATTTATCAGTCACGGAATAACATAGGGGCATCAGTCAAAATGGCACTAACGTAAGAAGGTATGGAACTAGAAGGGGAAGAAATTTCCTCTGACTCAACGGAATCAACCTCACCTGAAAACATGCGGCTGAATCCATCTGCGGCCACATTCTCAATCCCTGAATGTGTCGTACATCAAACCGAACTGCAGAGATGCGGAGAGCCCAGCGGGCACTACGTCCTGTACGAAGAAGCCGAGCAAAATCCAACTGAAATCCTAATTATCGGTTTTCAATTCGAACTTGACATGTTCAAGATACAGACGGAAAGTTTCCAAGGCGAACAGAACAACCAGTCCTTGTAAATCATAAATAGAGTACTTGGCTTCCTGAGCCGATAAGGTCCTATACGCATAGGCAACTGGCCACCTTCCAAGTTCAGCTTCTTGGAGAATGACAGCCACGACTGCGGATGATGAGGCGTCTGTTTGAACGATGAACTTCTTAGAGAAATCAGGCGTAGCTAAGACATGGGCGTTACAGAGAGATAACTTCAAGTTTTCGAACGCGGCCTGCTGCGATGGCCCCATTCGAACTTGACACCTGTTCTACGAAGTAGGTTTGGGGGCGCTGCCCCATTACCAAATTTGGGAATACATTTCCTGGAGAACTTCACCTCACCAATGAATCTAGCGATTCCTTTAACATCTTTCGGAGGCTTAAAGTCGCGAATTGCCTGCGTTCTAGAATGGTGTATAGAAACTCCATCGGGTGACACAATATGCCCTAAGATGGACATAGAAGACTTAGCAAAATGTACCTTAAATAACTTAACTGTTAATTAGGCCTTATGAATGCGATTAAAGACTTCTTTAATATGATCTAAGTGTTCTTCACAGTTTTCAGAAAAGATCACGAGATCATCAAGGTATTGGTACAGATATTCGAATTTGATGTAGGAGAAGACCCTATCTAGCAGTCTAGCAAAAACAACCGCGCCAGTGGGGATCACGAATGGCACGCCGTTGTATTAGTACAAGTTCCAATCTGTAGCGAAAGCCGTCGAATGATTCGAATCTTCCGCCAGAAAAATCTGGTTATACGCTTGGTTAAGATCTATTATGCTGAAGAACTCAGCCTTACGAAACGAAGAGAAACATTAATGTAGATCAGGAAGGGACACTGATTGCAATACGTTCTTACGGTTTAACGCCCTGTAATCAATGACAGGCCTGAAACCACCTTGGGGTTTCCGTAAAAGGAAAATGGGTGATGAATACGCTGAATTGGAAGGCTGCATAATGCCATCATTAAACATTTGATGAATGATCTCCTTAAGAGCCTTCATTTTAGGTGGAGATAGCCTATATTGAATAAACCTTACAGGGATTGAATCGGTTACCTCAGTCTTAAATTTAAGTAGGTCAGTTACGCCAAGCTAGTAACTTCCTATCGCCTAAGTTAGTGCAGGAAGCATCAGATGTAGAACAGGACGTGTACTGTTAGGTGAAGTACAGTTTTTGGCAATATGTGAAAACGATGCACACTTGAAACATCCATGGGATGGCCCTGCTCCATTCCCAGTTCCACCAGTTTTCATAAAGGTACATATATTTCGAAGCTGTTCTGCCGATCGGCACGCTTAACACATGCGTGGAGAGAAGGCTTGTTGAGGTGGTGGCCGAGAACTACTAGATGACAGTGGAGGCTTCCTAGCGACAAGTAAGGTGTCAGCATACCTAACTTGGTGAAATAATCGGAGTCAGCATAGGAGGTTGAGGGGCTTCAAAAGCTGCATTACAGATGATGAATGTTGGAAGTGGTGGTGGATGATTAACTTGGTCAGATGAGGGAGAAGTTTGTTGTGGATCAACAGATTCCCTACTCTTAGTAGATTTATTAGGGTCCCTTTCAGATTGGACATTTACTTGTGAAAGATAGTCACCCTTAGCACTAGCGGCTCAAGACAACGATTGGTTGACCTTATTTGACAACTCAGAATTTTGTTCAACTAGAGTATTAGCCACACTGCATGACCTTCCTTAAGTTTCAGAGACAATTGGTCCCAAGCCCTATTATAGAAATGGAATAATCTACCTTGAACACGCTTTAGTTGATTTCCAGAATGTTCACACACTTCATAAAAAGCTTACAACAGAGGCAAGATCGGTGATATAAGCGGTGATGTTGGACAGAGCCGCATCAATTTCCTTTTCCTTATACACCGGAACACAGATTGGAAAATCTTAAGATTCTTTATGTCTAGCAACGTCTGTTGCAAACGTACCACCAGACTGGACCTTTCTGATTAATGTCCATAAGTAAGTTCTTCTTGCGCAGAAACGACGGTGCAAGGACTTCTCTAGAACCAGACATAGGGAAGGAAAATTGACACAATTTGGAAAATTCCGGAAACAGAACAATTTTTAGAGTTCGGATGCAAATTCTATGAACAGCCGTCAAAATGGGCTTTAACCTGACCCATTGAACCACGCCCTGCTACCAAATTTTATCGCGTTTTTGTGGACCACACAGGTGTACGAAGGTGAAGGCATGAATGGGTGAACGGAGAAAAGATCAAATCTTAGTTTTAAATTCTAACATTTGAAATTATATTCTTTATCTTTTTCCTTTCCCAATTTTAAAGTTTGTTAAACAATAACAAATAACAGTTGGATAGACAGAGTGGGAGCTTTTTCAGCTCATATCACAATAGTTATTTGAAACCTAAAAATAATCAGGTACAATAGACATAGTGATGTTTAAAGGGAAGAGTTGGGTAGCTCAACCGTTACACTATTACAGAAGGGGCTTAAATCTTACCACATTCGAAAGAGCGTCTTTGCTCCACACAATTAACTAAGAGACTACTCTCCAAAATTTATAAGATTCAAGCCTTTCCAACGCGCCGTCTAACCTTTACGATAGGTCAAATACAAACAGTTTTCACTCTCTTACTCGCTTGACTGTATATGTTACATTTAAATAAGAATAGTTAAATATTAACAGAGACAATAAGTGGCCATTGTACCTGGCCGTAGTGAAAAAAGTTACAACACTTAATATGTCGGACGTAAACTAAATTGTTAGGAGGCAAACCTTGCACTTCTTTGAAGATCAGTTGAAAATTATTAAAACTCTATGTGAGCTTATGGCCCGAAGTTACAGAGGCTAAGCTTATACTACAGAGGTGGCTAGATGGACAGAAAATTGTACATAACAAAAGGAAGGGATACATTTTAAAATTTACGAAATCATAGTCACCCCAATACAAAGTTGAATGGGAATTAAAAGAAGGTACACACTCTTTTTAATTAAGTTAGAGTGCGGTCTTTAGACTTGTTCGAAAATTTAAATTGAAAGATTGAAATCTAAATTACGAAATAATTTTGAAGCCTTCCCCTCAAGTCAGCTTTCTGAGACTATCACATGATTAAAAGATGTCTGCCATTACCTTGAACTGGTGGGTCTTTCCACAGTGGGGGAAGCTTGCTCCATGCCTTCGACACACTTTAAAATTATTGACTGGAGCGATGTAAAACATAATTTTCTGCTAGTTGCTTTACGTCGCACCGACACAGATAGGTCTTATGGCGACGATGGGACAGGGAAGGGCTAGGAGTAGGAAGGAAGCGGCCGTGGTCTTAATTAAGGTACAGCCCCAGCATTTGCCTGGTGTGAAAATGGGAAACCACCGAAAACGATTTTCAGGGCTGCCCTCAGTGGGGTTCGAACCTACTATCTCCAGAATACTGGATACTGGTCGCACTTAAGCGACTGCAACTATCGAGCTCGGTGTAAATGATAACATGGCCCAAATTTTCCCAGCATTATGTACAATGGAGAGGAAGTTTCCAGAACTCTATGGCCCGAAGCCCTGTACACACACACACTCACACACACACACACACACACACACACACACACACACAATTTCTATTGGTTAATTTAATAAAAGTCCTAAACTCCTGATTGGTCGAGAATTTTGAAGAAGAGAAGAGACGGCAGTGCTAGTAACCTAAGAACACAGAATATAATCTACAAATATTGCAGTTTTGCAGACTTAGAAACTTAAAATTTTTCGAAAGTTAATTGTTGAACTTCCCACCAGAGGGGTTCACAAAAGTCGACAGTACTGTAGATACATATGAAGGCAACGATCGAATGATCTTCTGAAATAAGTTTCACTGTTCATACAACAGATGGCCGTCTAAAAGGTGATCACTTTAAATGAACGGAGTGGGTGTACCTGCGGTACAATTATTATTTTTATTAGTGGTAACAATTTCACTTCTCCTTAATTAGCCGATATTGACTGATATGATATTGTAATGAGTATGGGTAAATTATCTTGTATAACCTACTGGTCAGTCTCCTTGCCTGAATGGGCAGTGTA
Source organism: Anabrus simplex (assembly GCF_040414725.1). Lineage (NCBI taxonomy): Eukaryota > Metazoa > Arthropoda > Insecta > Orthoptera > Tettigoniidae > Anabrus > Anabrus simplex. Next base: position 794,729,160 of record NC_090266.1, read on the forward strand.
CTGGTATTCGTTATTCAGATTTCCGGGTTCGACTCCCATCCAGGCCGTGGATTTTAACTGCATAGAGTCAACTCATCTGACTCTGAGACTGGGTTTCTGGGATCACCTCATTGAAAATCCTCATCTACATTAAATGCACCACACCACACCAGACCCCACTGCCAACATTCACAAAACACGCGTAATTATGGAACGATCCACCCTTACAATGTTGGTATCAGGAAGGCCGTACGGGCATAAAACGTGCGCAAGTCCACACCGAATGCTGACACCAATAATTTTGGAAAAAGCCCAAGAGGAAGTAAAAGTCCCTTGCTTGAATGACAGCATTCGTATAGTGAACATTTCTTGAAATAAATGGAGATTATTTATTACTGGGGTACTCGAGAGTAAGAACAGGTGTTCCTGTTTGAAAATACAAACGTTACATGTTTATGAAGCACAGTATCTGACTAGGAAACCTATTTACGGAATATCGAATAGAACACCATACGTATTACTACATCGACAGTATACAAAATGGTATATCTAAAAACAATGAGGAATTAAAAGGAGATCAACAAATTTGAATAAATTTACTCATCCAGAACACAGATATACGTATTGGAAAAATGCTTTGAATACGTGTGGAATGTGGCACTGTATGTAATTGAAGCATGTGCGGACTCTGCTTATGGCAGCATGGGAGATTTTTAAGGTAGTGGAGGTTCTTATCAGTGGAATATCGTATAGGAGGGATACTAGATGAAGGGTGATCGACAGTATAAATTAAACTATGGAGTGAATACTTAAGAAACAAGGAGTGCGATTTGTTGATACTAAAGGTTGTGTAGGAAACAAGGATCCCCGCTCATTTGCCCTTCAAGGGAAGCAAAGTTGTGCATACATTTTAAGGGTTTTGTTTAAAAGGGTTATAGGGAGGAACATTAAGAGAAATGGGGTGGACAAGGGAGATATGATGAGAATATAGCGAGCTGGACATCAAGTAAGGGTGACATGAAATACTTAGTGTTATAATGTATAAGTATTCAAAGGATAGAAATATCATTAAGTAATTTAATACATATGTTTACCAGATACTGTAACACGAGTTAAATCATAGCTGATATGTGGTATAATGGATGCATAAATTCTCTCTCAATTCTGGAGTATAGAGAAGGGATGGTATAATGAGCATGATGCTGTTTTAGTCGCAGTTAAAAATAAGTGCGATAAAACGGTTATAAAAGTGAGACTGGGTAGAATTTGGTCCATAAAGGAATCACGGAGGCGTTTTTATAAAGTAATAATGATCGGCGTAAATCGGTAAATAAATATATAAAGCAATCTATAGAATGGGTTTAAAACAATAATTAAGGAGTGTAAAAATTGGCACTGCTACGTACATTTACAGGTGGTAAGGAATGGCAAACATCCTCCCCCCACCATACATTTTCATTTCTGCTGCAGCCAAACGCAGGCATAAATCATTCGTAACAGGTCACTGATCGCTCTAATTAACTACAAATACATACTCGTGTAGGGAAAATGAAGTAATTATTTTTGTTAACCATCATCATAGGAAGGGTTCTACTCTCGGTTCTTCTGAGATAAATTATGGTATGGTTTGGGGGTCTTGGTACATCGAACCTGCGGTAAAAAGAATTAAAGGCAAGTTGGTTGAAATCCCACCGTCGAGCGGAATATAAACGTCTACATGCCCGGCCTACCTCATTTTGGCTAATTTCACTATTCCCATAATAATTGGATCGTTATAAACGGTGTAAAATTCATGATTGTACCTTCTCCTCCATGTTCCTCTTTCACAGATTGGGCCGATGATTCTTCGAATTAGGTATCTTTCCTCCGAAACGATACAGCATTCCGGTATCTTTTGCAGTTTATCGCTAATTTCCCAAGGCATGTGCGAGCACACGTATTGTAAGTGTTTTATAAATGGTTAATTTGGTGGTACGAGGAAAAAATTCTTGCTAGAGAAATATAGGCTCTGTTGGCTGCTATTAATCTCTGTTTAATTTCATGGGAGGTATCATTTGAGAAGGTGACTGTCGATCCCAGACATTTAACGTGCTCAACTCTCTCAATGGTTTAAATGCCAACAGTTTCTGAGGCTGGCATGTTGTCCTTACATTCTTTCCAAGCAGCTACATGTTTAGTTTTCTGCTGGTTGATATTCAGTCCATTTCAGTACTGGCCTGCTCAAGGGCGAAGAATGCCCCTTCCATTGTCTTCCGAGTTCCTGCCACTACATATCATCAGCATAAGCAAGTATCTGCACTGGTCTATTGTTACTTTTCCCCTATTCACGAGTTTTTCATCTCGCAGCACCTTCTGCACGGTAACATTAAAAAAGAGACATGCCAGCCTTTCTACTTGCCGTACACCATTGTGAATATCCAGTGTCTCTGATATCATTCATCCCTTTATTACACTGCTTCGTGTCCCACCCATTGACATCCTCAAGAGCCGCAAAAATTTTCAAGGGATTCTGAGTTCAATCATAGCAGGATACAATTACTCTCTGTGTATACTATCATATTCTGCTTTGTAATCAATGAAGAGGTGATGCGCGCCAAACCGAAATTCGATTGTCTTCTCTAAACTTTGTCTTAATCTGAGGGTCTGATCTATATTTGACCTTCCTGGGATAAATCTACACCGATAAGATCCACTGTCTGTGAACAATTGGGAAAAGACGGTCAAATAACAATTTGGAGAATAATTCGTGTCCCAAGTTAAGTGATGTAATTCCTCTATAGTTATCACACCCAAGCTGATCTAGTTATGTGTACGACGTATATTTTTTTCCTCCCATAGCGTGGGTATTATCTTCTCATCCCTTACAGAAGTAACAATTTTTAGGAAAATCCGTTCCAATTCACTGCCACCTTGCTTCAGCAGTTCCGCTGGAATATAAAGGGTACCTGTTGCCTTGTTTTTCCTCAATTTCTTCATGGCAGTTCTCACTTCTCCCAGAGTTAGTGGGCCTATGTATTTATCAGGGTTATTTTCTTGTTTTTTGTTGTTAAAGGAGGCCTAATCTCAAAGGGCATCGGCCAGGTCATTTTCTCCGTGCACATCTATTGAGTATCTGGGTATCATTCAGAAATTTAGGAGTTTACCAAATGTCACTGCAATCCTTCACAACTCTTTCCCCTCTCAAACGATTTTCACTGTTTCACCCTCTATCAGGCTAGTTTCACCACAGCAGTGTTTCCGTTAAGCATTTACCTCTCTATAGTACTTCCCCACATTATTATGATTGCTCAGAAGCTCTATTTATTCGATATTTGACTTTATCCACTCTCTCTTACGTCTTTGATGGACTTTCTTTTCAACCTTCCATTTCTCTTTATGGACATCATCGTTGTTCTTGTACAATTTGATTGTGACGTCCTTATGCACACCTAGTTCGTCTTTTCTGTGGTTATTACACACTGAATATCGAACCACGTAGACCTTGTACATCTTCCTTCAGTTCCAACCGTTTCATCTGCGCACATCTCCACTACATTTTTAATCATTTCCCACTGCCATTCGAAGTCGTTGAACTTTCCAGCATTAACAGGAATTTGTGTTAACCTCTCCTGATTGTGATTTTTAATTTCAGATGATTCTAGAGCTGTTATATTGTATTTAGGTATGTTGGGTTGGGTTCCTTTTAATGCATTGGAAATCCTAGCCCTCACTCGTGCTCGTAGCAAGAAGTGGTCCGAGTCTATATTTGGGCATCTGAGGCTCCCCTTATCTAAGAGATCTGACTTGTGACTTGGATCTGTCAGCACATGATCAATCTGGTTAACTATGTTTCCATCTGTCGATGTCCATGTGCATTTATGTATGTCATTGTGTGGGAACAATGATGAGCTCACAACCATACTTCTAGAGTCTGCCAATACACGCATGTTCATAAAAAGCAAGACACCTTGAAAGACTAGGAAGTTCATATTCACAGGACATGTTTATTAGTATGTTCTATAGAAACGATTAGCATTTCAGTCATCTAGGTTCAGCATGTGTCCTGTTTCCTAGAAGGCACTGCGTCCTCGATGGACACTGATAACTTGTTCCATGCGTAATGGCATCAACGCGTATAAGGCGCAAATTGCGTCCTAGGGTATAGCCACCTATGCTGCATTCTCCTGGTCCCACAGTTTATCTTTGGTTGTTGGCATTGGGCCAGAGCACCGCACCCGCCGTTTCACCATATCCCACATGTTTTCGATTGGCGACAAGTCTGGTGATCGGGCGGGCCAGAGCAATAATCAGACATCCGGTGACAACAAGAAGGCACGTCCACGTGCAGCAACATATAGTCGGGTATTGTCTTGCTGAAATATGGCATCTGGGTTGTCGTGCAGAAAGGTTATGGCTACGGGTCGCAAGATGTCATTCATGTATGTCAAACTGGTCACAGAGCCCTGGACATGCCCCAACTGTGATTTGTGGTTGAACCTAATAGCACCCCACACAATAAGTCCTTGAGTTGGCGCTGTATGTCTTGTGCGAGTGCAGTCAGTATGATGCATCTCCCCCTCTCTGCGTTGAACCAAAATGCGGCCATCATTTTCAATCAAACAGAACCTGGATTCGTCCAAATAAACTATATGCTGCCATTCCTGTCACCAGTGACATCGTTCCATACACCATTGCAGTCTAGCATGTTTATGCATATTACTTAAAGGTTTACGGAAAATTGGACGACGCGCCGGTGATGGACTCTGTCACTCCTGCAGTGTACGATGTGTGTCACAGCCGAGGAGGACGCAGATCTGCCCTGCTGTGCCATTCGGATTAGATGTCGATCTTCTCGGAGGGTGGCCTGGGTGGTGCTACCAGACCCATCTCATCGTGTTCTATAGCCTTCTGTGAAATATTCTGTATACACCAGTTGCACTGCCGATACACTTCGTCTCTCACGAGCAACAATTTCCCGGATGGATGTATCACGTTCTCTCATGCAAATAATGCGCCCTGTTTCAAACTCACTCGTTTGACGGTACGGTTCTCGCAAGCGTCTGCGAGGCATCCTGCATGTCTGCTCAATTCACACTGATCCATCACCTTCAGTTTATAGCGACAACGAAAGCCGCAGGCACATGTTACCATTCGATGGTGGTGCGCTGAAATATAGCCTTGGACCTTGAACCTGAGAGCCGACATGGTTCAGATGCTAATCATTTCTTCAGAACATACTAATGCACATGTTCTCTGAATATGAACTTCCTATATCTAGAATTTCAAGGTGTTCTGCTTCTCATGAACATGAGTGTAATGTGGGTCTTGTTCTATTGTCACTGCTTGCGGTATGTTTGCTGTGAAGTCCAATTGCTTGTTTATATACCTGTTCCCTTCCCACTTGAACATTTAAGTAAACAGCAACTATTTCAATGTCATGGCCTGGGTAGCCATCATATCCCTTTCAGACCTGAAAGAAAACTGGCGGTGTGAATTTTTGTTTGTACGTCAAAAACTGACTAAAATGCTCTTAAATACATATATTTTTAGTTTATTCTGCAAAATAAAAATTAACGTCTGAAAAAAGCGCCCACACAATTGTGCGTGTCAGGACTTCGTTCACTACTTGCAAAAAAGATAAATTACCTCAGTGCATATGAATATACATATGTACATGATCAAATGTTCTATTTTACAGTGAGGAATAATTTAAAACAATTAAATCTTTGTTCAAACACAAGTAAACGTTACATTTTCTACATTGAGGAAGAGTTTTGCTATTACTGCCCTTTTGGCAGCAGCAGCTTGTCGTAAGACCTGAAAGAAATCTGGAGGTGCCAAAACGTCAAAATCTTACTAAAATGCTCTCAAATACATGTTTTTACAGTTTATTTTACAAAATAAGAACTCTTGGCTGAAAAACAGAACCCACACAATTGTGCCTGTCAGGACTTCATTCACTACTTGCAGAAAATAAAAAATTAAAAAAATTCAACTCAGTACATGTGAATATGCATATGTACATGATCAAATGTTCTTTTTTACAGTGTGGAACGATTTTAAACAATTAAAATCTTATACATTACATTTGTCATGTAGAGTACGCGTTTTGCTTTCCCAGTCCTTTTTGTGACAGCACCCAGCACTCCTGCATGCATTGCCTGTAAGGAATCCTAGCCCGCACATATGTGCGTATCAACATTCAAAAGCTCATGGTATTAGGTACGATGTTGTAAGTTCATAATTTATGTTTGCTACACAATTTACACACTTCATTGATTATATTCTGATATTCAGTAAAGCTTCTAGATGAATATGAATGCAATAAACAAATACTTACTTTAGACATTACTGTTTCCCGCCATCTTGCTAATGAACTGCATTTTTAAACTCTTCTTCCTGCCCCCTGGTGGTCAAGTACTAAATAAAAACAGCTGAAGTACATACTACGTGTCTTGCACAAGCACTGCAGTTCGGTCTAGCACCAAGAAAACATCAAATAAGCTCAGACATAAATAAAATACGAACCTGCACAATTGTGCGTACACGGTCTGAAAGGGATATGCTCATTCAGTAAGTTCATAGAACTATTCTCTCTCTTCTTCCTCAGATTCCTCTTTTGGTGCATGGGCATTGATTTTATAGTAATTCACGGTGTTTGTACATGGTCTTGAATATTGCATGAGTGGAAATGTGCCATTTAACCCCGTGACTTGATGAATGGCGAAATAGTTCGTGAATAGTGCTAGGAGGAGCATTTCTGTGTTACACGGTAAGTCCGTTTCTGTACTTAATAAATAAGAAAGAATGATAAGAATTGGACATGAATTATGGGGGTACCTAGCCGATGCGGCAAATTGTTCACACGGAAGGTAGAGGGATCGATTCCCTATAATCAAATCACGAATATTAGAAACAAGACTTACCCGTTAGAAGCGGCATACGACCCTGGGATTCATAGCCTGCGACAAAAATGACTAAGCGGTACATTTGTAGCGGACGGAGACATAGCTAACAACTGTGTTAGAGTTAGTGGTGATTGTCGTTTCAAGAGGCAAAAGCTTGATAACTGCAGTCGCTTAAGTGCGGCCAGTATCCAGTAATCGAGTAATCGGGAGATAGTGGATTCGAGCCCCACTGTCGGCAGTCCTGAAGATAGTTTGCCGTGGTTTCCCATTTTCACACCAGGCAAATGCTGGGACTGTACCATAATTAAGGCCACGGCCGCTTCCTTCCACTTTCTAGGCCTTTCTGTCTCATCGTCGCCATAAGTCATATCTGTGTTGGTGCGACGTAAAGCAAATAGCGGAAAGTGCAAGCCATTGCATTCCTCTCCTCCAGAGGCATATAACCGAGATAAATATCATGCCATTTCCTTCTATTTATTAATGGTCTGCCATCACAAATCCATTCGAGCAACTACCTGCTCTATGCTGATGACCTTAAAATCTACAGGGTAATTGAAAAGATGAGTGATTGCGAATTGTTACAGTCTGATATAAATAATATTAGTGATTGGTGCAAAAACTGGCATTTAACCCGAAATATTTCAAAGTGCAGTGCGATATCCTTCACGAGAAAAATGCAAGTTAATTTATTCAATTATAATGTAGGGAATCAAGAAGTGAAGCGTGTTAAGAAAATTAACTATCTTGGTATTATTTTTAGTAATCAAAATGGACTGTCTTTCAATGAGCATGTGTTAAATATCGTTAACAAGGCATTTAAAACGTTAGGCTTCCTCAAAAGAAATTGCAAGAGTTTTAAATCTGTTGTCCCATTGAAAACCCTGTATTTTTCGCTTATACGATCTAGTCTAGAGTACTGCTCTGAAGTGTGGATCCCCTCACAGCAATACTTAGTTAATGCCTTAGAGCGAGTACAGATCAGATTCTCAAAATGGATTAGTAAAAAGTGTTTGGGTATCAAGCTGTCATCGACAGAGTATGATTTGTTTTGTACAAATATGTGTATTGAGTCGCTTAGGACTAGGCGCAGGTATGTCAACGCACGTCTCATACACAAATGTATCGGTAATTTCCTTGACTGTCCCAATTTACTCCAGTTGCTACCAATTCATGTTCCTTCCCGCAATACCCGACAGGCTGTCACCTTTCACTTACCCAGGTGCAGAACGGAATCACACAGGAACTCTTGGTTTATGCAGGCCCTAAGATCCCTGAACGAAATTAGCGGGATAGTGGATATACTGTATTTCACTCGTCAGCTAGTGAAATTCGCAGACATCTTATGGACACTTCATAGACAGAGTGTTCCTTGTATCTTGTTCTGCCCATTTAGTAACTGAAAGTTATACTTCCTTCCTTCGGTCATTTCAAAACATGTCTTTTTTCCTTCGTAATGTGTTTTGTAAATATGTATATATTACATATTGCTTATTTATAATTAGTGGTAGTAGTAAGTTCTGTTAATATTGTTATTATTTGAATGTATTATATCATCTGTAATTGGAGAATCAATAACTCTGTTGATGATAAATAAACAAATCAAATCAAATCAAATTTTATAACAGAACAGTTCATCAAGGATTCGTATGTCCGTTTTAGAAGTACCCTGAATGCAATAGGCTTATCGTTTCGTAGTCACGCTCCATGGCTAATTAGTTAGCGTGCTGGCCTTTGGTCCATGGGGTCCTGGATTAGTTTCCCGGCCTAGTCGGTGAGTTTAACCTTCATTAGTTAATTTCGATGGCTGATGTGGTGGGGGGGGGGGATGTTTGCCGTGTTCATTATTAGAATTCATCATAGTTAGTGCCCCATCCTCATAGACGCGCAGGTCACCTATACCAGCGGTAACTCGAAAGATCTGTACCAGGTTTCCTCGGAGGCCGCAATCCATTGTCATTTCTTCGTTACTATGTTCTAAGGTGATGGATAATTATTTAAATTTAATTTAAAATTATTGGAATAGTGACGTAACTGTATTTTGTCTGCTGACCTGTGATAAAGATAAGAAACAAGGAAGAGCACTGACTTTCTGTCCCCAAGATGGTGTCTTCCGGCTCACATCAGTGGTATTTGAAAGTACTCAAATACTTCGTCCTTGTGACAGTGTATTTAATGGCACGTAATAGAACTGCCAATTGATAACGTTTTTGGTACAATGATGTCGCCGAAATCTGTAAAAGGCGTTAGTTGTACGTAAAACTACTAAAATGTGTATTGTTATTTGTATTATTATTATTACTATTACTATAATTATTATCCGTTTAAGGCCAGTAAATATCACGTTAAATAACTGTTACACGTGTTTGGAAGTCATCTAGTTCAACCCAGAATCCCTTAATTCTTTCCCTGGCAGCATGCCTGCAGTCTTTCAATCGTACAGCCAGTGTTCTGGTTTTGTTCTTCATGGAAGCCCCCTAAGGTGTCGATTTCAGATGTTCTCTAGCCTTAGTCCGGCCTTGTTGAAGTACTTCCTCACCTTCTGGAACCATTTGTCAGATACTTTAGGTCTGCTATCTAGTATCCTCAAGATTTGTTTTATTAATCGCTTTCCACCCATTCGGAAGAGGTGGCCACAGAATTTGTCTTCTTTTTCTAACAGGCTCCATCGCCCGTTCATTTGCCCAATACAATTCTTCATATCCCCTTAGTTTATACCGTCCATTTAAAAATTTTGGACCATTGTCTTGCGAAGAATTTTTCTCTAATCTTCTCCGAGTCTCTTAAAAAAGCCTTTCCAGTCATTCCAAGGCACTCACTGGCTTGTAGACATTCAGTTTTAATCACAGTGTTGTAGTGTCTGACCTTCTCCTGTAATGAGATTGTCTTCTTATGTGAACTATACGAAAATCAGTGACTATCTTTTCGTGCCTGCTGTTGTTGGCTTCCTTTTCACATATTTTCATTTGGACAATCTCGCCCAGGTATCTGAAACTCTCAACTCTCTCATCCCTACCATACCTTGTCTCTAGGTGATGGGGTTCTATTCTAATGTTTGTCATGCACTTTGTTTTCTCAGAGGAAATTTGGATCCCTGCTTTTCCAGCTTGTTACTTGATTATATTTAAATATTCTATATCTGTGTGTATGATTCTAGACAAGATTGCCCCGAGCTCGATAGCTGCAGTCGCTTAAGTACGGCCAGTATCCAGTATTCGGGAGATAGTAGGTTCAAACCCCACTGTTGGCAGCCCTGAAAATGGTTTTCCGTGGTTTCCCATTTTCACAAATGCTGGGGCTGTACCTTAATTAATGCCACGGCCGCTTCCTTCCCACTCCTAACCCTTCCCTGTCCCATCGTCGCCAAAAGACCTATCTGTGTCGGTGCGACTTAAAGCAACTAGCAAAAGAAAGACAAGGTTGCTAGGTCATCAGCAAATTCAAGTCAGCTGATCTTGTTACCGCTCTTCGATCCTCCAATGTGTACTTGGCATAATACATTTTCTTCGATCGTTGTTCTTTCGATTCGCGGATAACTTTCTCCAACACATAGTTGAAGAGAACCGGTGATAACCCATATCCCTGTCTGACTCCTGTTTTATTTTCAAACAACATATAAAATTCTTCCATGAATTTTTCTTTTGAGGGAGTGTGAGTTAAATTGTCCCTGATGATGTCTGTTGTTTTCAAGTCTTCTCCGAATTCTGCTAAGTTGTCAAGTAGTACTCTTCGGTCAACTGAATCATAAGATTTATTTTGAAATCTACAAAGACTACTTCTAGATCCTTTGAGATGTAATTCTCCAATACACGTTTCAGACTCCTCATCCGTTCAACACATTATTTTGTTCTCATAAATCCCCCTTGGTATTAACCAAGCTGGTGATTTATCTGCTCGACTAGCCTGTTCTGAAGTGCTTTGGAGAATACTTTATATGTTTGTGGTAAATGGAAATAACGGAAATATTACTTTAATTGTTTATTATTATTGTTCCGGTGTATCTTTGGAACGCAGAGGTGATGAAAGAAGGTGCGGGCTTGAATGGGTGTAACTACAATATCAAAATTAATTTAAAACTTAAACGGAAGGTTATATTTTCAGAAATTCAAACTTAACAATTTTTCGTCATAATAATTAAACATCAGGTACAGTGATAATCATAAAACAAGTCTAGGAAAAGACAAGATTAGTGGTCTTAACAAATCCTTGGCTTCAAGCCCCTAGCTTTACATTTCCGGAGCTCTTAGCTCAAATTTACAAAAGAGCACAAATTCTTCAAGGGCAGAAGTCCCCTATTTCAAGACCACTTGCTCTCCAAAATACAAAAAACTAGCTTTCCAGAGGCACTCTTTACTATTACAACTATCGAAAAAGAGCTAAGAGGCTCTCGAGCATACTCGAGGCAACATTACATCAATCTCGGGTCTCTCAAACCACCATTTACAAATAGAACTTATTTCTACAGGGGTATTAATTAGCCAACCTACTGGGCCTTCGTGGAATAAGAATCACAGGTTAAATTAATGGCCCGACCACAAAATAAATGAAGGCGTATACTTGCATTCCTAGATATGAACAATAAAAAAACCTAAGGGGCTCTAGGCCGATGAAACAGGGGCTATTCCCATACTACTGAGGTGACTCGTACAGAAATTACTTTAACACATTACAGTAGGAAAAGGAGTTAGAGAAAACCGTAGTCACCCGAAACGAAGATGAAGGGGAGCTCGAGAGGGTAATTCACTCTCCATGCCTGATTTACAGTTAATGATTTGTGAAATTTTTACATTAAGCGAAGAAGATTTACATTTTAGAAACGTTTGTTACATAACAAAAGAGTCGGACCTTTCCCTCGGGTTAAACTGTGGAGGTAGCAAGAAAGAAAGAAGTCATGTGGCCATTACCTTGTAGATGTTCTGTTGACCGATGAAAGAGGCCGCCCGCCTCCTGCTTTGACATATACACTCAGTAATATGACGATCAATTGGCCAAGAAACGTGAAAAGCCGCAGTTTATATACCTCAGGTAAGGTTCGAGATCATTCAAGACTAAACTAGCCACACCCTCTCAATTTTATTGGTAGATTTTAAAGTTACACTCAGAATCGAACAAGAAGCTTGTCATAGGTTGAAAATTAAATACAGAAATCAGGGATTGGTTAGATTCAAAAACTGGCGGAAAGAAAAAGGAAATATTGCCGACCCAAAAATAAATCAGCAACAATCATTTACAAAAACCTATAAATACAAAACTTCCTTAAATTATAACTTCTTACACTTTGCACCAGGGTGAGTGATCATAGATTTTTTTGTAGTGTCATCTGTGGAAGAAAGTCCTAAATTCTTGATGAATGGCAAACAAAACCAGGAGAATCTTCACAATAACATAATTACATAATATTTCGGTAGTGACATGTTCTGAGTAAAGTTCTAAGTTACTGTGTAGTTTCAGTTTCACTGTTTTACAAATAGAGGAGTTCATTAAGGCGCTGAATTTGAATGCGCGGCTTTGGGGTGTACCTCCCGGTACAATTGTTGTTATTATTATTATTATTATTATTATTATTATTATTATTATTATTATTATTATTATTATTATTCATCGCTATTGGCTTCTCAATAACGATCGCAATATCAACAGACACACAGAACTACAATATCCCTTGCTTATACGTATACTTACATTCATAAATGCAAACATATTTATTATAAGCTGTTATTCCTTTCAGCGTTCAGTCCGCAAAACCCTGTACGTGAACTGTGCGCCTCCACAATCCCCTATTTACAACTGGCATTGTACGCTGATCTGGTCTGAGCTGATTCACTCATTTTTGTATGTGCGCGCACTACAATGCGCTACCCGTTGTACGCGAGGGGCTATGTATGGTTCTACATATCTTACCTAGAAAATACTAAAAACTGAGTCCAGCCTTCGTGTTCTAGATCTCTCCCTGTGAATTTTACCCTCCATAGCAAAGTCCATTATTCTTCGCCTCACATTCATTACCACCGAAACCTGTTCATATCGCGCAGCTTTATTTACAGAGTTCATTCCTACCTTACAAAGAGACCTTGCCAAACATGTCCCGAAATAATGTGCTCCATTTGCTGCATTTTCAACGTACATAAAGGCCATGACAAGAACTTTAACCAGTCCAAATGCAAGACGCAATTCCCTTCCACTTCCTAGAAAATGGAATTAGAATATTTCAAATCTTCACAGGACCAGCACGGGACACGTTCAGACATCGAACGTTGAGTGCAAACGAGGAAGCTCTCCTTTTCACAAGCTCGTGATCCACGGATCGTATGTCATCTTCGTAGTGTTTCCATGAGTGTTTTAATGTTCAGTTTTTCATGACATGTATATTAAATGTATGTGAAGTAATACGTATTCAACAGTATTGGTTGACTAATGTGTATATGAATATATTTCTGGCCATTCTCTTAACCGAAACAGAACCGTACGATATGTAAATATGTACATCTCTCACTCTCCCTAGTTTGGGAACCATTTTATACCAACACAATTAATAAACTGTAACGATATAACTATGTTTAGTGTACACGAGTACATGTGGCTATATCATTTGTTATGTGCTACACCAGATAGTGAGAATAGAATTCTGACATTGCATCAGTAGTATTCGCCTGCAGTGAGCGAGAAGTGTTGAAAATCACTATAGCTCGAGGTCGAATTATTCCACTTTTAGCTTCATGGTTCATAGTAGTTTACGAGATAACACTCAGAAGCTTGACGTTAATTTCCAGCTGATCCTCGACATTCGTGTCAATTCAGTGTTATGTGTGAAGTGACAGGGGATTTCAGAGTTATTAACCAAAGTATTTTGTGTAATTAATAACATCCATTATCATCAGAAGTACTTTAAATTTAATTTGGATCTCTAGAGGATACCACGGCTTCAGTTGAATAAGATAATATCGTAATTTTCTAAAGTATGTTAGTGCCATGGACACGCTCCACGTTGTGACTGAGGTGCTATAATTTTCGCAGATAAATTTTCCAAAATTCGAAATATTATTTATTGTCTAGAAAATTATTTTCTCTCCTAATACTCTCTGTTTAAAAATTCTGAGATAATCCCTGACATCCTGAACCATCAAATCTAATTTTTGCCCTAAATAATTACGGGTACACGAATTTCAAGGTTGTACCGGGCGAGTTGGCCATGCGGTTAGGAGCGCGAAGCTGTAAGGTCGCATCCGGGAGATAGTGGATTCGGATCCCACAGTGGGCAGCCTTGAAGAGGGTTTTCCGTGGTTTCACATTTTCACACAAGGCAAATGCTGGGGCTGTACCTTAATTAAGGCCACGGTCGCTTCCTTCCCATTCCTAGGTATTTCCTGTCCCATCCTCGCCATAAGACCTTTCTGTGTCGGCGCGACGTAAACCAAAATAGCAAAAAAAATCAAGTTTGTAAAGAAACACAAGTTATCAGTGCCAGTAAATGAAGTAGTATAGCATTGATACGCAGAACCATCCAATTACCGACAAATTTAAGGTAATGATGATGAGGATGGTGATAATGATAATAATAATAATAATAATAATAATAATAATAATAATAATAAACCACTGAGAGCTCTGACCATGCGGCACGGTTCGTGTAGCTGTGAGATTGTAAGGTACCTGAAACATTTAAGTGTATTGTATAACCTCTGACAATAAAGTTCCGTAAACGAAATCAGAACGGTCGATCCGGCAACACTGGCGACACGGAACGCTGCACCTGTGTAGGAGCAGATTTTGACCTCCTGTTCCCAGCGTTGTTCAGTTGAGCATCGTGTGTGTGCCGTGTAAGACCTGTTTGACCCAGTGCGTGTTTAGTGCGAACAGGAAAATGAACGACCAAAAATCAATGTACGGTTTTGTTTTAAGCTTTGCATGACACCGAAAGAAAAGCATTCGATGCTGGTACGTGTTTATGAAGATCAAGTACTGTCCTTGAAGTGTGTGTAAGTGTGGTTCACCCGTCTTCGAGGAGGCCGGGAAAGTGTTTCTGACAACCCCCTAGCGGAACACCAGCGACCGGCGTCGGTGACGAAAACATTGATAAGGTGAGGACATTAATCACGAACGATCGCCGATTAACTGTGCACATGATAGCGGATGAACCGCAGATTAACCGTGAATTCGTGCGACAAATCGTTACCCAGAAGTTATAGAAGAGGAAAACGTGTTCTCGTCTTGTGCCACATCAATTGTCTGACGATCATAAGCAGGCACGTTTAGAGGCTTAACAGGATTTTGTCGAAACGGCGGATGCGACACCAAGTTTCTTGAACTGTATCTTCATTGAGAATGAAACCTGGGGTCTCAGGTACGACCCTGAAACGAAACGGCAAAGCATGGAATGGCATTCTCCGGGATCCCCTCATCGGAAAATGGTCCGAGCCGAAAAGTCATGCTTCATAACTATGCTCATCACCGTTTTCGATAGTCAAGGCATTATCTACAAGGAATTTCTACCTGAGGGTTCGACGTTGAATGCTGCACGGTACATTGAAACGTATGACCCGTTTTATGAAACGTCTACGCAGGGTACGAGCCCAGTACGCACAACAAGGTGCATGGTTTTTTGTCTATGACAACGCTCGCCCACACACAGCCAATATCGTCAAAGTGTTCATGACAAAAAAGGGGGTGGTGCAACTTGAACATCCCCCATACTCGCCAGATCTCAATCCTCCGGACTTCTTCCTATTCCCACGACTCACACTCGCTTTGAAAGGAAAGAGATTTGACGATATTCCTGACATCCAACGAAGCGTGATGAGGCTTTTGGACTTCATCCCAAAGGAAGCATTCTTGCAAATTTTCCAGGACATGTATCGCCGATCTCAGCAGTGCATAGTTATGGGAGGGGACTATTTCGGAGGATAGTAAGGTCACTGTCGTGCATTGTTCACCTATGTTGATAGTACAGGACTATTCACCGAAATTTATTGTCATAGAGTGTATTTTTAGGGGTATTTTAGACTCCTCGTCCAGTAAATTAATTGGGTGAATAATGACTGAGTTTTTAGTCTGGTATTGTCAATTGTGTTTTAGATTTTGCTGGAACTAAATTATGAAACTGGTTAGAGTATGGGGAAGCTGTCAAATATTAATCCCACGTGGGCTGGTCCCCTTCTGAACTATTTTAGTCTATGCGTCAACGTAACATTTAATTACGTTTATATTTAATCTATTATATACTTGTTTGTGTCTTTTAATTTAAAATAAAATTTAATCAAGCGGATGTCCTACGGGTATCTAGTGTCTTTACCCTCAGAGTGGATTCCTAAACCCTTTCGTAGTCCAGATCCTATGGGGCCGCACCTTCTTATGGTCTTGGCGGTGATCATTTCAGTACAGTACCTACGTGTTCTTGCTGACGTTGAATGTCTAATATTCCTCAAATTTTGTCTCAAATTACTAATCACTTTCCACAAGCTTAATACATGTAATAGGCCTAAATAATACAGGAGTTTTTATCTCAATTTTATCACAGTTCTGTGCTGCTATTTATGTACACTAAATGCTATGTCTTAGATTTTAAATAAGACGTGACCTTCAAACAATAGACCCCAAAGGGGTTTTGCCTGGGGGGATGAGGAATGATGACAGAAATATTCACTTCTACGAAACCGTTTGAATTAAGATGTTAACATTTCTAATCGTGTCCAAGGTGTTAAAAAGCAGAAAGTTTGAAACACTTTTAACACTTTAGAGAGTGCCTTACTCCTAAACCGTTTAACGTACGAAGACAAGATTCCAAACAGTGGTATATACTTCAAATCCTAGATGTGAAATAGGAAATATTTTTAAACATTCCACCCTTTAGGTGTTAAATGGGGTTATCTCCGCAGAGTTATTCATCTTTCCAAAACCATTTGACGTACAAACTCGCAATTTTACGAGAAGGTTCTTAATTTATGTCCTAGGTGTAAAATATCATACACTTCAAAATATCTCCCCTGTAAAGGGTTTAGATAGTGATTTACTCTGAAAAACGCATTATCCATTCTTCCGAAACTGTTTGAGGCACGATCTCAAAATTTTACATGATGGGTGGTCTTCTATGTCATAGATGTCAAGGAATATTTTTAAAACATTGACTGCCTGAAAAATATTCCTTCCTCCCTTACTGTTCAACGTGCAAAATCTAAATTTCACAGGTTGATCGCTTTTATATCCTAGGTTTTTAAAACATTCCATTATTTTGTACGGGGTTGAAATGCGTGTTAGATAAGAAAATTAATAATCATTCCCCCTCAAACATTTGGCATATGAACTGGGGGTGTATTTTACAGGCTCAGCCGACAGTAGACTCTCCAAAATGTAAAACTATGAAGGATAGCATTCAATAAAAAACCGTAGCGAAATCCGGGTATCATGCTAGTCTACATATATAAAATAACATGTCCTGACTGACTGACTAATTCATCATCGCGGAGCCAAAACTACTGCACATAAAGATATTACATTTTGGCGGTACATTTACATTGCAGAGTATGTGATTACTAACGAAGGATTCTTGGACACTCCGTCGGTAAATGGATGAAAATCGGCGTGAATTTTTAAAATGAGTATGTCTATAACTCAAAAACTAAGAATCCAAAGACGTGAAAATTGGTATATGGATTCTGCTTTCTTTGATTTCTGAAAATCCAATGAAGGGGATAAAAATAAGTGAAAATGTTGTTCAAACCTCTTTATAAGGTTAGTCATATCTCAAAAACTAAACCTGTTACAGACTTGAAAATTCGTACATTAAATCTCCTTTGACAATAAATAAAAATGTATTTTTTGTTTTCGGATAATCCACTTAAGGGGGGTGAAAAGGAGTGAAATGGGGGTGAATTTTTAAAATGAGTGTATTTCAAAATCTTAACATGTTACAGATTTAAAAAGTGGCATTTAGAATCTCTCCTAAAAGTAAAGAAACATGATTATTTCTTTTCGAAAAATCCACCTAAGGTGGTGGTGAAAAGGACTGAAACCGGGGTTAAAACCTTTTTCTGCGGATATTTATATCTCAAACACTGAATATATTACAGGTTTGAAAAGTGGTACTTGGAATTTTCTTTAAACGTAAAGCAACATGTACTTTTATGTTTGCCGTAAATCCACTTAAGAGGAATTGAAACGAGGTGAAGAAGGAGTTGAGTTCTTTTTCTGAGGATATATCTCAAAAACCGAATATGTTACAGAAGTGAAAATTGGCATTTTGAATCTCCTTTTAAAATAAATAAGCCGGTATTTCTGTGTTTCCAGAAAATCCTCTTAAAGGGGATATGAAAAATGTGAAAAAGTGGATTAATTTTTAAAGTGTGAATATACCAAAAGTTTAACACGTTCCTGCAGTAAAAGAAATGTGTTTGGAATCCATTTTAGAAATAAAGAAGCACATACTTCTTTGTTTCCCGAAAATCCATTAGAGTTGTGAAAAGGACCGAAGAACGGGTTGAATTCCTTCTATGAATATACTTAGGGCCTATATCTCAAAACTGAAGATATTACAGACGTGAATGTTGGAATTTTGAATCGCCCTTAAAAATGAGGATGCAGGTTCTATTTTTTTAGGAAATACCACCTAATTGGGTGAAAGGGATTGAGAAAGTGGATATCTTTTTTAAATGAGTATATCTCTAAAACATAACATATTACAGACGTGAAAAATTGTATTTGGTATCTCCTTTAGGAATAAACACGTGTTTTTTTAGAAAATCAATTTGGGGGGAGAAATTAAGAAGTAAAATACTTTTAAGGAGGATACTCATATCTCAAAAAACAGAAGATGTTATAGATGTGAAAATTGATATCCGGAATCTCGTTTAAACCTGGAAGCAGGTATTTGGAATCTCCTTTCAAACTGAAGAAACATTTTTTTCGGAAAGGCCACTTAACGGGAATAAAAAATGGAGAAGGAGTTGATTTCTTTTCATGAGGATAGATTTATCTAAAAACTGCAGAAGTTACAGACATGGAAATTGGTGTTTGGAATCTCCTTTAAAAATAAAGAAACACGTACTTTTTTGGTTTGCGGAAACTCCACTTGTTTTGCGGGGAACGGACCAATAATAAACTGAATTATTTTAATGGGGATATTCATATCTCAAAACCTGAACATGTTACAGCCGTGGAAATTGGTATTTGGAATCTCCTTCATAAATAAAGGAACACTTTTTCCGACTTGACATGTACAGTTCTATGTCGCACGTTTCAGAGTTAGCTCTGCCATTAGTCCGGTCATCGTCACCCCGAAACGCAGTAATACAAACGTGGTTTACAAAGGGGTACTGGGGTAAATGAAACTTAATTATTCGGCGAGTTTTTATACTTTAAGGGTTTTCAGATTATACCTTATCGCAATGCTGGGGAACGCTTACTTTTATCAAATTACAAAATCTGCGCGAGAGAAGCCACGGGTAACAGCTAGTCTCTTATATATAATTTGTTGTTTACAAGATACAGAAACGGATGAGTGATGGGGAAACCAGATTTGAACCCACCCCCTTGAGCGTTTAAACAATTTTGTGATATTAAACTGTACCTTATTTGCCTTTGCCTACCGAGCAAGCACTGCTGAGCCCTAAAGTCTGCAGATTATGGGATGACGCATCCTCCTTTTTATTAGGCCTATATAAAATGAAAATAAAAATTGGCATACATATATTTGAGTACCTTTTTAAACATTCATAATCGTTTCCTCTCCTCAAATTTCTCACTTTTAGAGTGATAATATCTATCGACATAGATACAGCCCATCATCACCTTCTTCAAGAATATAATCCCTGAGCATGCAGCTGCGGCACGTACAGTGCATCGTACATCACTCAACGTGGAGCGCAAGTAGCTGTCATTCAGCATTCTACAAATACGACAGTTATCTCACTGGCGCGATGGGTCTCAACGCACACACCCGTCCACTTCTACTGGAAGAGAGAATGGAGCATCGAAGTCGTGCTGCATATTAAGAAGGTACGATAATAATACCGAACTTCTAATAAAACAAGGCCGATACCATATAAACTTACAGTACTTGATGTGGAACGTATCGCTTTGAAAGTTCTGCAGTGTAGATGTGAAATATCGAACATTATCGAGCGGTATTCACACATTAGTCCCAGTTCAGATTTCATTGTGGAACATTCGTTTTACGTAATGCTAGATAACATTCTGATGCGTTTTTGCTACAGATAAACTCGATTTTAATCCACGAACGATGGTCACTTTTGGAAAACATGGTTTAGAAGGGTGAAATCGACGCTCTTCACTTCACAGTAACACCACTCCCAACTGGTTGCCCGTTAGATGCAAACTACACATCGACAACAGCGCCATCCGACCGCTCCCATATCTTAAGTGAGTGTACCCGATGTCCTGCGAGCGTCTGGACTACGTTGCCACTAATTTATTTACAGCCCTTGTAATTGGGAGTCCTTGTGTTAAGTGAATGGTATATTGCTACCCTAAACAATGTTAGGCCTAACAAAATTCACGCGTTAGTGGGACGAATTTCGTGGCTGTGTGAGACAGCATCACAAACTCTAATACAGTTTGCAATACAAACACAGTGCTCATGTGGCCCCTCTCGTGTATAGCTCAAAAATTGTGGCACATCGCACCAACTTAGCAGTGCTGTCACGTAGGGTAGAACCTGCCCCTAGCAATAGCAACTCCAGTAAACAACAACGCTTCTGCAGGTCTCCACAGGCTATGATTCATGAAGAGAGTAGTACTTATTACGGTTGCCTACTGTTTTGAATTCACCTAATGTAATGAAAAGAATCAACTAAAACTGAGTTTATGAATTTCAATCTACTCAACAAACATGTTACATCATATGCACAAGAGGTTCTTTCTTTTACAACACATGGTTGATAACCTCTGACGTGTTTCCTGATGAAAAAATAAGTAATTGGTTTTACGTCCCTCTCCGTATATTATTGTGGTTTTCAGAAATGCCACTGTGCCTCAATTTTGTCCCAAAGTGTTCTTTTATATTTTAGTAAATATACTGACAGGAAGCTGACGTAATTTAGCACCTTAAAATGCCACCTAACTAAGCCAGGACCTGGCGAGACGCTATGCCAATGACTACGCCCAAAGGGCCAAGGTCGGCCATCAAGTTCGGCTACAAAACCACCCCCCAAGGAACAGAAAGAAGAAAAAGTTTTGTCCTTTCCAGATGGAAAACTCAAGGAGGAAGGACGAGACTGAATTGTCATCTGCTCTGATAGCACAAATGAAGCCCCTGTCAAACGGATGTCTGCCAGGCTTCTTTGAGTCACCAAGGCTGGAAAGTGTTGCTATGGTACTGATGTGTGCAAATCCAGAAACGAAAATTGACTGTAACAGAAAGCATCAAACTGTAACCCATGGAAAGGGGAGACCCTAGAGGTGGCGGATGCAAGAAAGGTGTTGAATACGACCAAGGTCATCACCATGTTCCCACCTCCTTTTGACAAGGTGGAAGTGGAGGATGTTCTTGTCAAAATCAATCAGCACGATAACAAACTTCTAACGCAAGAGTGGAGAGTGCTGAAATCCACTTCAATCGACAAGACAGGAAGGACAGTCGTTTTAGCCCTTGGTGAAAGAGACTTTGAAGAACTCAAAAAGAGAAGTCTTAAGGCTAAGCTCGGACTTGGGCAGATCAAGTTTCAGGTCATTAGAGGAAAAACGAAACCCAATGTTGATAAAGATGGTGCTGAAGGTTATTCAGGCCAATACTCGGCATAAAAAAACAGCTGTGGCCAATTCCACCAGGAAGTTCAAGTTCGGGGCTATTGACGTGGCCCTTATTCAAGAGCCTTTGGTAGTGAGACGCAGAGTAGTAGGACTGGCAGAATCTGGAGGTAAGTTTATGGACGATACAACATCGGAAATACCCAGAATATGTCTTCTTGCGACCAGGAAACTAAAATATCTTATAATGCAGGGACATTGTTCACCGGACTTAACAATGGCCAAGATTAAACTTGGAAATTGGGAGGGACCCAGACAAATAACCATAGGCTCTGCATATCTCCCATATGACTCAACTAATCTGCCCCCATCTGAAGATGTTGAGAGCCTAATTCGCAATGCAAAGATGATAGGCGAACACCTAGTCCTTGGAGCAGATGCAAATTCACACCACACGGCATGGGGCAGCACGAACTGCAATGTAAGAGGTGAATCTTTACTAGAGTTTATTACTGGAACTGATTTGACGATATTAAACCTAGAAAACAAGCCTACCTTTATAAATAAAGCTCGTAGCGTGGTAATAGGTATTACACTAAGCACTACGCATATTACAAACTTTATTAAAGATTGGAAGTTGGTGGAGGAACCATCATTGGCAGACCACCAGCACATCCAATTTGCAATAGATGCGAGACTATTTGAGATTGAGATGTACACAGACCCAAAAAGAAATAACTGCGATAGATATTGAGGAGTTTCAGGGAAGGCTGTACAAAAAATTCCAACTAACGTGAGAGGACAGAAAGAAGTGGATGAAACAGTGGAACTATTAGAAGATGCCATTATAGACTCATTCCATGACAACTGTCCTCTCAAAAAGAAAAGAAAAACACCAAGAAAGTAAGGTGGTGGAACAACAAACTAGCCAAAATGAAAAATGGAGTTAGGATGTTTTATAGAATATCATCTAGAAATGCCATGTGGGACGTATATCACAGGAAACTCACTGAGTATAACCTAGAGATAGGGTAATTCCGGGAGAGTTGCCGCACTTTTTATGTCTTTTGTTATATCTCGGTATATTTACTTTAAAAATTGTTGCAAATTCATCGAGGATAATTTGAAAACATGTACATTTGATCAGGGATGAACAAAATATTGGCAATTGAAAGTAAATGGGAGAAAGGAGGGAACAAATGAATTGTTGCATCTGCGGCGTCTCTCCCTGGATCCTGGTACAGATGCCGACTTTGCTCGGGAGAGATGCCGCAAGTAAAATAATTAATGACAAAATCAAATTTAAGCCAATTTCTTCAACTTTAATATAACCGAACACTAGAACGTACGACAATACAATTATATCCACATAATATACTCATTCAATGGAAAAAAATCTATCTGATAATTTACAACATTAAATTAATCATATTATAATTTCGATTTACTATAAATATGCATGTGCAATAGATTCTTCACTGTGTTATATAAAACCCCACGGCACTTAACACCCTTGAAAGGGCTCTGGCCTGCACAGCGACCGCTGCTCAGCCCGAAGGCCTGCAGATTACGAGGAGCCGTGTGGTCAGCACGACGCATCCTCCCGGCCGTTATTCTGGGCTTCCGAGAGCGGGGCCTCCATGTCACCGTCAGATAGATTCTCAATTCCAATCAAGTAGGCTGAGTGGACCTCGAACCAGCCCTCAGGTCGAGAGAAAAAACCCTGTCCTGGCCGGGAATCGAACCCGGAGCCTCCGGGCGAGAGGCAGGCACGCTATCCCTACACGACGGGACCCTCGTGTTATATAAAGGAAACATCAAAATCATAATGAATATAATTCAGTCCTGACACAGTAATTTGGAAACGTGTCTAAGGCAGGATTCTTGAATCAAAAACTGATGTTTATCCTCTTACAAGTTTTTACAGATTGTTTCTTAAATCTTTGTTCTCTAACAATTTTGCTGCAACAGTCGTTATATGTAGAGCAAGATTCATGCAGTCACTGTTTGTAACTCAAACACTGGATATAGTCATCCTTTTTTTAATATCATTTTGACTTCGGTGATTATTGAAGTAGCTATACCTGCTGGACCCAGGGAGCCCTTTTCCAGATTTCGTGACTGCATTGTAAGTTTCAGTGTTCGTTCCTGAATTCTGTAGTATGATTCTGCCTCCCTGATCAGTATTTCCTTGGCTTTCAGTCTTTTAACAGCCTCTCTTAAATTTTCCTGTGTCCATTGAGGTCTTTTAACACTGCCCTTACTTTTATACTGAGCAGGCATGTCGCAAATTTTTGTTGCTGAAAATAATATAATTTTATATAATAAAATGTTACCGATGAAATTAATAAAAATAGATTATGTATATCAAGAATCGTGAGACGATAAAATATTCGAATAAAATACCGGTACACTCTGAATAGTATTGAATGTTTCCAGATCGCTTGTAGAATCTGATAGCAATGAGGCATCTCACCCGGATTGTTGTGCGGCAACTCTCCCAACTATCAGGGAGCGACGCCGCACCCTCCTGTTGTCATACTTCAAGGCTATCATGGCCCAAAATTAGCTTACTCTCAACTACAGTTATGTTTCTGACGTCTACTGTACTAAAAACGTCTGATTTAAGCATTTGAAGCCAACTTAATATACAATAAATTAACACACGCAAAAACTTTGTCAGGAGGAAACATGTACTCGCCTCATGATATCGGCTATAATTGGCGTAATATACGAGCAAATTTCGTCACACTTGCAGACAGTAGTTCTTCCTTAGAAACTGAAAAACCACACATATTGCCATCTAGCTGTAACGATGGGAACCTTTAGCTACAGTGTATGCGGCATGTCTACCGGGGCGGCATCTGTCCCGGATTTACCTTACGGAAAGCAAAAAGAAAATTTTGGAGACTGTTCTGTGAGAAAGTGGAATCACACACTGAAATAGCAAGGCTCCAGAAGGTTTTGAAAGCAACCCATATAAATCAAGTGGGGGCACTGGAGAAACCAGATGAGTCATTTACTCGGGCGGGGAGGGACACACTGGAGATACTAATGGCGTGTCACTTTCCTGAGTCTGGGGAGATGACAGAAGAAGAAATGGTTGGAACAGAGACCGGAGCTCGAAGAGCAGACTGGAACTGTGCCAACAGAATAATAAAACATAACCATGTAAAATGGGCAACTGACACGTTTCATCCTATAAAGGCTCCGGGGCAGATGGGATATTTCCGATACTCCTACAGGAAGGAATGGAGATACTCCTCAATGCCCTGACGGACCTTTTCGGAACTAGTCTAGCTTTAGGGAACGTGCCGAAATCATGGTCTGAAGCTAAAGCAGTATTCATACCTAAGCCTGGAAGGGCAAATTATGCCCAAGCCAAAGCATACAGACCATTATGTTTAACTTCCTTCACGCTGAAAGCAATCGAGAAATTTCTGGATAAATATATAAGAAGAACGGTGCAACTGAACTGAACGTTACATGAAAATCAGCTCGCATATAGACTTGGCAGATCCACTGAAGTAGCACTCCATCAGTTGGTTTGTAAACTAGAGGAGAGCCTAGAATATAAAGAAATTGCACTGGCGGCATTTCCAGATATAGAAGTAGCCTTCAGCAATACAACCTGTGACTCTATGATCAAAGCATTGGAAAAGAGCAAGGTGAGTAAAACCATCGTCAAATGGATTAAATTCATGTTAGACGGAAGGAAGATAAAAGCAACCCTGTTTGAAGAAACGCTGACGATTAGGGCCACCGACGTTGTACTTAGGGAGATGTTCTTTCTCTTCTGCTGCAGAACCTCGTGGTGAACAAAATCACAGCTATGCTCAACGAACAGGGTTTTTGTGTACAAGGTTACGCAGATGATCTAGTGGTTTTAGTACGAGGTAAGGTGATGAGTGTTATCCAGGACCTCATATAAACATCACTTAAACCTTGTGGAGAACTAGTATCTGGAAGAACAACTACCAGTTAACCTGAACAGGATAACTCTGATCCCTTTTACAAGAAGGAGATAATATTGGAGGGAAAGAGATCACTAAAGCTATTTGGACAATGTATATATATATATGGAAGAACTGGCATTGCACCTAGGTGTAGTGTTAGATAAAAGTCTAACCTGGAATCCATGTATAGAAAGGAACATAACCCGGGCCAATAACTTGCGGTATGCATGTAAAAGAGCGGTTGGGAAGACATGGGGCCTAAGACCATCAGTGGCAAAATGGAAATACACAATGATCATTAGACCGTTGATGGCCTATGCTGCAACCATCTGGTGGCAGACAGTAAGTCAAGGAAAAGTCAAAAGTAGATTGGATAGCCTAGAGAGAATGGCATGCATAGCCACAACTAGGGATAAGAGAACTACGCCGACAGAAGCCTTTAATACTTTACTACACCTCCCATCAGTACGAAATTTCATAAAAGGACAGGCTGGAATGAGTCATATAAACTGGCGCAATCAAAGTGCTGGAATGCACAAAGACCCAATCTAGGACACTGTAAAATTAACAGAGTAATAACATATGAATTTCTATACATGCCTTCTGATCATATGATACAAAAGTACAACTTTTCAAAACCATTTGAGACCCAGATAATAAAAAATAAGACTGGGATGTCAACAAATGGAATACTGAAAAGGAAGCTATAGTGTGGTGGACTGATGGCTCAATGGCTGTGGATGGCACAGGAGGATGGATCAACGGGGGACGACCTGAGAGATCTATACAGATGAACCTGGGCAAACACACTGGGTACAGTCTTTCAAGCTGAAGTAATAGATATCACAACATGTCTTGAAAAAATCTAAAACTGAACTATAGGAATAAGAACATTTTTATTTTTACGGACAGCCAAGTGGCCATTAAGGCACTAAAAGCAGTCCGGCAGGAAAGGCCATAAACCCCCTTTTTAGGCCCAGAACCTCTATGCGGGATTGTCTATGGACAAGCCCGACACTGCATAGGAGAATGGGTACATAGAAAACAAACGGAGAACTGGAAAAATACTCCAGGATGCAGGCTTGCAAAGGAACTGATAAAAGGGCCAAACAAGAAACATTTTAAAGGACTGTTGAAACTCAGCAGAGAAAACATAAGATGGGTAGTAGGACTGTTGACAGGATACTGCCGTCTGGAAAAACACCTACATAGAATTGGAGTAATAAGAGACAATATATGTAGAAAATGCAATGAAGCAGATGAATCAGCTGAACACATACTTTTCGACTGTGAGGCACTGCGTAAAATCTGACTCTCCACTATAGGACTACCAGGTGATGAGAGAGAAAAAGTCCAAGAAGACCAAATAAGAACAACCTGCAGCTTTGTGAAGGGAGCAGGTATATCTAGGTGGGAATGAAGGAAAAACGTGGTAGCAAAAGATTTTACGAGGTCGACACTAAAGAGGACCCATGAAAAAATAAAGAGAAGAAGAAGCCAGGACCTAACCTGCCAATAATCTTGGGTGATCACCTCATTCGACCACATTCTGTGACGTCCATCTGACGGGAAGCATGCTATCTTTACTTTCTCCAACATGAACTCTCACAGTTCTTGGAACATATGCCACTGCTTGACCGATAGAGAATGCGGTTTTTAAGATCCACTCGGCAGTAGTCATCCGGAACGATCTCCATGCAACGTATACTTGAAAATGGATAGGAAGTGTAAGACCTGTCTCCTGGTCCACCAAGTCATCAGAACTTATGCCACTTGGCCTTCTCTTGAGGGGCAATTTAAAACAAACACAGAACCCGGGAAAAGCTGGTCACCATCGACAGCTCATCACTGACGCATGAAGATCCGTTCCACCGAGGGTGTTTGCAACGCGACAAACTGTTCTTACAACGTAGTGTTCAGCTCTCTATCAACTAATGAGGTCGTTTAAGCAAACAGATACTTAGGTATCCTGTTTCGTAGTCATAGGCTATCACACCGTAGTCTAACACAGTTAAATTAAGTTCGATATCAATGGCAAATTTGAAGGCCGCATTTCAAGTCGCTTTTTGATAAACTGATATGTATGGGACCTTGCCACAGCAAACGTAATAGGCGGTAACTTAAAGTGTTAAAGAGATACGGATCAGGATTCAAACGTAACATTTTCCATCGTATCTTGGCTTCTCAGTGATTATTGATTGTCCTCTTTCCAACCGTGTTGTTGGCACACAAACGGAAGTTCACAGCCTATTCGGTGTCTGTCCATTGTTTTCTCGTAAACTTCTTAAGTTTTATTCGCATCTCTTATACTTAAGAGTCATTTGAGTTTGAAATACTGAATTAGCATTGGTGCTAACGATTTCTGCAGAAGACAGCGATGGGACGTACTCTGCCTTATCTTTGTACTACGAAGTTGTGAACATTTACACAAATATTTACGTACGTCTGCATTCGAGCATGGCTATCCACCTCGCTATAAATATATATTTATATCTCTGAACCATTGTTTCCGTCGTTCATGTAACATTCCACCATAGCGGATCACTTGGCATAACCTATCGACTTCATCGAATTACAAGCGGACCCATTACGACGGAATGCCATTACTGTCTAGTGGTGCTCAATGGCTGAATGGTCGCGTGCTGGACTTTGGTCCATGGGGCCCAAGGTCCGATTCCTGGCCAGGTCATACATTTTAATCTTCATTGGCTAATTCCAATGGCTCCGTGGATGGGAGTTTGTGTCCTCTTCATCATTAGAATTCATCATAGGTAGCGCTCCATCTTCACAGGCGCGCAATCAATCAAACTCAGATCATGAATTTGACTGTGCAGCAAGGCTACATGGAGAAAATATATTAAGATATTCAACAAAAGTTTAAAGAGCTAGCAAACTGAACAGGTGATGCATTTCACAAACGCATCACCTGTCGTAGTACACACAATTAATTTTCACTTTCCAGATAACCAGATTTATCAAATGACATGACAGAAGCAAACTGACAGAAAAAAAGCGTTTCACCTTCACACAAGCAGCCTGACCTAATCAAATGTCACGGTGCCATGATACCTTACCTAGGGCGATTCATTCAGTTCGTGACCAAAGCAGAGCCAAAAATAAAATATTAGCACAGGTAAAACTTTCGAAATTATTCCAATATTTGAAGTCATGCGTACACATGCCACCCTGAGCGCACGAATGAAATGTCGACCAATGCCATCTAATAACTTAATTGAAGTGGATTGTGACATAACTTTTAAATAATAGAAGTGCCTGTGAATCAAGTTGCTGCAGCCGGAAAGATTTGCCTTTTATTATAAAGGGCTGTGAAATGTTACATTGATTGTTAAATGATATCCTTGTTGCATCACGCAAGTGACAATGAGTATCCAAGTCATTACTTCGTTTATTACATGTAATTCATACCTTGTTTGATAACATAAAGAGTGCATGCACTGATATGCTTGTTTTTAATTAATTGTGGCTAGTTTTGAGAGGTAAGATTTCGATTTCTACATATTAGGCTCTTTACCGCAATTGATATTGAAATAAACTGACAATGGAAGGAGGTTACATTATAAGTTGGACGAAATTAGAACTTTGATTAACTTTACTCAGTACTCTTTCAGTCTACATTGGCCCTTATAGGTTGGAAATTTATAACGTAATATTCTGTGAATCCATTCAGTAAAGGGGCCATTTCCATATTTTCTTCATCTGTAGGTGGGATGTGTGCAGTTGGACTTTCATTGAGTTTTTTAGCGTAAAAAGGATTTGCAGGAATTATGTCTATAAGATGATATGCCGAAAGAAAGTAGCACTTATTTTCTCACAATAATCCCAAATCGATCAAGAAGGATATTTTTGATGTCAACTCCATCCACATTTATGTTGGCTTTTGTCTTCCTATTGTATCTACGACTGTTTTACATTGGCTCCGAACTTATATATGAGTTGGAATTAGACCAACGCACTTGCTATCGTTTCATTTCATGGAGTTAGCATCTACTCCATAAGTACAAGCCGCATATTCACAAGAGGTACCTCGAGGTTCTTTCTTCAGCTCTTCATCTGTTGCCAGTTTGGCACACGGCTTTTTCCTACTGATACGATGCCGTATTTGGCCAAATGCAGTTATAAATTTAGAGATGTGTAATAATTGTAAAATTACTGTACAATTTTGTGGCAAATTATCGCATAAGTGAAATACATTCCCACTGGGTCCTAAGTCTACCTCAGTAGGTAATATGTCACAATTAACACCACCGTAAATCTAAAAATTGTATGCAAATTCTGAAATTCCACAGATGATATACAATTTGTACCCCACTTGCGTGGTTTCATCTGGATATATTACTTCATGTTATGGTGAACTATGGTGGCAGAGATTTGTTCATATACCAATAGGCATTCTTCAGCTGGAAACTTGTTATAGTTTTGATGATACAGAATGAAATGAATCCTGTGGAGATTGTCGCACACATTAACTTTAGGATCTTGTCGCTCCGCGAACAATAATGCATGTATGACAATGCTTCTTTCCGTACATACTTTAACTAACACTGGTGACGCTTTTCAGCCACATATAGATATGCAGTCAATCAGAACAGTTATCGTTGTGTTCATTTTCCTACCCTTACGTGTACTGTAAAATAAACTATACCGTACCGCACTGCAATAATATATGTTTGCATGACGAATTTACACACTCCTAGAGTATAATATATTTGAGCTTCATTTTCCTTAAAACAGGAGCATAGGAAAATTAACACAACGAAAATTGTTCTAATGGACTGCATATCCAAATATGATTGGGACGCGTGATCAGTCGTAAATAACAGGAATATCTAAAATGATGTGGACATACTCTGCAATATCAAACATGCGCAATGAAACTTGCCTACATTTTGCATACGTTACCATGTCATTGATGGTTATCGGAGTAAGGAAGAGAAATTAAAATAATCACACTGTGGAACAGTACGACAAAATTCCTTCCAGAAAGATTATTTCTCTTCCCTGTTACGGCGGAAATGTTTCCCACTTAATCCCTGAAATTCTATGTGAAAAATGTTAGAAGCTGCTAATGATAGGACGTGTACCACGGAAGTGCACCGACCCGAGTAACATTCTTTGCTGGAGACATTCACGCTCCACGAAGAGATTCCAAGAAGATGCATTTGAGGAATAAAGCAAGAGTTAAATCCTTGAATACGTTCCTGTAATTCGTTTTAAATGTCTTCCTTTGAGCTGTGCTCATACCACTGTCAGAAATTACGACGCCGACGGAACAGCGAGCAGAAACGAATACTAAGCAGTGCTGAATGATACACAGACGGGCTTTAGCTAAGAATTTCATAGGAAATACCGCTACATGTACAAGGAAGAAACCTTTCAAGGCTTGTTTGTGGGAACATATTTTATACTGTCGAACAAATACAAGCTTCTCTTGGAACTATGTAACTAATATGCCAAGACATTTAATGGTGAGCATTGCAAAGATATCATCATCAGAACATCGATATCGCACCGACATAGACAGGCCCTACGGTGAATTTGTCCGTTGCATCGTAAACAGTTGAACGACGTCTATTAACAATCTTGATAATCGCAATCAATGATTTTAATTGATTATGTAGCCTTATAATCAATTTTCTTTCATCCTGTACTGTCTCCTTATCTTTGCGACTCATTCTGTCTTTCATTGTTTCTACTGCCTACCTGCTGGACGATATCACACTACGACTCCTCAGACTCGATACTGTTCTGAAACATATTAGTTACGACACAATACTCATTTATTTCTCTCTTTCATTACGTGTCCGAATACTTTTGGAGCATAGAACAGACCAGCTTCTCCAATTGGAGTTTATTATAAGGGATGAAGCGGAGTGTTAAACACGTTCCGCTTGTTTTCGGAAATAAGGTTACTGGTAATACATTTGACATGCCGAATTTCAATCCCCAGCCCACACGAATAGAAATATCACTTTTTACATCGAAAATGCTGAAATGTCCTAATACTTTTGATTCTCACTGTCTGTTTCTGGTCTGTTTCTAATAGTCAAAGAACGCAATCTTTTCAACCAGTATAAATGACAAGATCGGTAAAACTTTCAGCTTACCCTATTTTTTTGCTTGTTGTCACCCCGCTAACCAGATCCAAATGGAAACCTACATTTACAGATACGATTTTAACACATGAAAATCTCATACTGCACATCGGCAGGAAATACACCTTGACAAGGCCTACAACACATTTTGCTTGATAACTGCCGCCAAATGTATCGAAGGAAATAACGCTACTTCAGTATCACTTGACCTCAATCTGGTCGCCAGATGTGAAACAACGGAGGCAAACAGTGCATGAATCCCACCAATACGAATTCCTGAGGACCCTGGCCTAGAATACAATAAATAACCTTCTTTAGGACAACATCAGCTATAATTATAACCCTCAGAAATCACATCATTAATACAAATTCCTCACAACATCAAACCATCGTTACGACAAGACGAAGCACACTATTCCTGACTCTCTGCCTTGACGACTCCTTACACTTCACTCCCGTGATCTGCTTCATGAGCGGTCCGGCTACTCTCGTATAGTCGATCTCGGCTTTTAGCACTATTATTAATATTATTATGATTATTATAAAAACCTTAAATTTTCTTTACCACACACAACATACACACAACGACAAAATAATTGCCATTCCCAATTAATATTTCATGGAAGAAAGTTTTCCCAACTGATATCCAAAGAAGGAAAGAATTTCTCACTTCGCAGGTTTGTGCTTGCAGCCATTACGGTTACAATAACAATTAGAAAAGTATTTACCTTCTCTCCATTCCTGACATAGCCCCTCGCACCAAAGATAGCATCGGAAATACAGTGACATAACCCACAGAAATATAATAATCAAAGCAAAATAAAACTTAACCACGCGCCTTCACAAACTGTGTAACTATCTACACCATTCGTCTACTTTACATTGTAAAAGAGAAACAAGTTCTCTGATCGCCTCAGAAACAGTTAGAATGATAAACAACACATTTCTACATTAAAAAACCTTACATTTACAGACATTCATATCGAAAACCTGGTTATGACCCATCTACCCGGCTAGTACATGTCTAGTCGGTCATTATGATTTTGATAGACAATTTTACATCATGCAATATCCTTCCATAATTTAAGAAATCACATTTAGGTAGCATCTGGAAAGGTAACCGCACGGACGCAGTTTCTTCACCTTACAATGCGCACACGACCGCGATATATTCGTGAAAAGAACTCGACCGCAATTAGTAAGACATTCTTGGTAAATAAAACTTTTCGAATACCAACAATCGAATGGTACTGCAACAAGTCGAATATTTACGAGAACTAACACTCACCGTATATTCAGTATGTCCACTGTGTTTTAAGGTTGCTATTCACCAACTTCTGTGAGTTACCTTTAAGGAAGGGATACTCCTTCACAACTACGCAAAAAAATTTAAACTGTTTCTGCCATGAAAGCAAGCTAGTATTTAATACTGTTTTTCTCCTAATTACCATCAGAGCTCAAATTTATCGCTATTGCGTTATCATCTTCTCTGCTAAGTCCCAACACTGTTGGAAAACGACTATGTCCCGAAGTTTTTGTGCCATGGCCACTCCTTACCGCTGCTAGCAAATGTGTGTATGAGGGATACGTTCATGCTTGGTGAATTGAGATTCGATTTCCTGCTGATATATTGCCGCGAAAGTCCTCAAACAATGCAGTATATTCCAAAAGAGTTCATCCTATAACTCTACAAGGTATCAAATCATTGATAACATTGCGGCGATTCCAGAAAAAAGAATAGAAAATTTGAAAATCGGACAACATTGATCCAAACGATAACTGAGAATTAACCTAAACGATCCGTGTAAAATCTGACCTTAAACAAGTAGAATTTCAGATTTACATTTAATTAATGTTATCCACCTGTCGACTATCCTATCGGGTATCGGAACATCCCCCGAATGAATCCTTAACCGAGCCAAATCGACTGACAGTTGCGAAGTATTGCTAGAAATCATGGTGTTCATTACAAGTTAACATCAATTGTCACAATTAGAAATAAAATTCCACCATGTATTGCCATCTCGTGACACACTTAAGTTACAGAGGAATCCCGATGCTGAAATATGCATCACCCCAAACAGATGTTCAGAATGAACCAGTCACACTTGATCCGTTGGGATCTTACGTTACATCATTCTGAAGGAACTAAACTACGAAATGCAGGAGAACATTAATCCATTATGCATTAGAAGAAATGCCAAACACTGAAGTTCAAAAAAGAGTGATAAGTCACTTGAAAACGTTCTTACTAAATCAACTTTCAGGTCACGAAACAGTTACGTCGTTAAATTCATAAAAATACAAGTCCACAACATAAAACAACAGTACGATAATTTTTCCCATTCTCTATTAGTACGACTAAAATTACAAACCTGTCTACCTTCACTTGTCTCATTAAAACAAACTACAAGTGTTCGGTAGATCAACGTCTTACATAAATAATGTGAATAACGAAAACTGAAAAAAAAAATACCAACAGCTGACGAATCGCAACCGCATTCGTAGTGTAAATCCCACAAAATATATCTAGGTGTCAACACACGGCACTATCATAATATACCGGTCACCCGAAATATAAATCTTAAATTAAAGGAAAATGAACAAATAGAAACGAAAGTTCATCGAACTTGAACACACTCAGCTATGCGGTAGGGTTCAGTCCCCATTTGCCAGGTTTCCATGTGGACAACCCTTACATTCATGCCGCTACTGATGTAGAGCTATTAAGGGAGCACTTTACGGCTAGTAAAGATTATGCCGAAACATGCCCTAAATAGTGTGTTTGAGTCATCAGTCCATAGACTGGTTTGATGCAGCTCTCCATGCCACCCTACCCTGTGCTAACCTTTTCATTTCTACGTAACTACTGCATCCTACATCTGCTCTAATCTGCTTGTCATATTCATACCTTGGACTACCCCTACCGTTCTTACCAACTACACTTCCTTCATAAACCAACTGAACAAGTCTTGGGTGTCTTAAGATGTGTCCTATCATTCTATCTCTTCTTCTCGTCAAATTTAGCCAAATCGATCTCCTCTCACCAATTCGATTCAGTATCTCTTCGTCCGTGGTTCGATCCATCCATCTCACCTTCAGCATTCTTCTGTAACACCACATTTCAAAAGCTTCTATTCTCTTTCTTTCTGAGCTAGTTATCGTCCATGTTTCACTTCCATACAATGCCACGCTCCACACGAAAGTCTTCAAAAACATCTTTCTAATTCCGATATCAATGTTTGAAGTGAGCTAATTTCTTTTATTAGAAAGCTCTTCCTTGCTTGTGCTAGTCTGCATTTTATGTCCTCCTTACTTCTGCCATCGTTAGTTATTTTACTACCCAAGTAACAATATACATCTACTTCCTTTAAGACTTCATTTCCTAATCTAATATTTCCTACATCACCTGCCTTCGTTCGACTACACTCCATTACTTTTGTTTTGGACTTATTTATTTTCATCTTGTACTCCTTACCCAAGACTTCATCCATACCATTAAGCAACTTCTCTAGATCTTCTGCAGTCTCAGATAAAATAACAGTATCATCGGCAAATCTCAAGGTTTTGATTTCCTCTCTTTGGACTGTGATTCCCTTTCCAAATTTCTCTTTGATTTCCTTTACTGCCTGTTCTATGTAACCATTGAAAAGGAGAGGGGACAAACTGCAGCCTTGCCTCACTCCTTTCTGGATTGCTGCTACTTTTTCAAAGCCCTCGATTCTGCTAATATCTTCAAGAATCGTATCCACTAGTGCAAACATTAACATCGTTCAAGGCGATTCGCAATAAAATGCCTAGCCTACGACTTGGCTATGTATACACTGCGTCCTAAACCTGTCGTTGGGTGAAAATTACAGCGTCTACTGATCCTTAACAATAATTATAATACACACGACATCCTAAGTCTATCGTTGAGCCAACGTTATGGTATCTACACATCATAGACTGCCAGCTGAAATCGAAATTTTAACACAATGTCTGGATATTTAAATCTGATGTTCGTTGAAACTCGAACACATGAAGTGAAATTCGCTACAGAAATGAGCTCGAATCGGAATACTACCGTGGCTATTTCTTACACTAAAGCGTGAAATCGAAATTAAACATCATGTTCGAATAGTTTAATCTATTCCTCATTATAACTTAAAAACATGCGGTGAAGTTCGCTAAATAAAAATCTCATTTGATATTCCGTAATATCACTGAAAACAATAATCACCACCATTACGATATTTACGGCATAACTGGAGTATGAGGCTCCAACTGACCTGCCATGTCAACACTCCAAACATGTACCGTCGTGAACCGTCCAGTGAAGTATCTTCTCATCAACCTACGCAGGCTAAACTCGGGATCTAATGAAATTCATTCACGCAGTCCGCGATGTTTACGTATCGTAAGGATACAGAACAGAATTCAATTTACAATAATTATTATCTTGGCCTTGTTTCAGAATGTATTTTGTTCGTGAGGTCGGCTATGCACTTCGCTGGTATCAAATAGGATCGTCACCTAGACTTAACTGCCGTTACCTACGATCTTACATTCAATAATAATCATGGGTGAACAACAAATTGTACTTAAAATAGACTTTAAAACGCACTCACTTGGATTTGACCACCCTTACATTCTTGACTCGTTCTAGTTCGCTACAGGACATCGCTCGTTTTATACAGCCTATCTAGGAAATGTTACACATCAACTTATACACTATGTCACAAAAATTCCTCTCTATCGAACTACAAGGCTTTTTATTCTACATCACTCATAAAATGCAGGCTTACTCTGCCTGTAACTTCTTCCTAATTCTTCTCATAATATTTCATTTCCATTGCAATACATTTTCTTCTTGATTGAAACTTTTTTTAAATACAAGCGATCCCATTACGCAACAACTTTATAATGATCTCAAATTAACTTCTCGAAATTTTCCCGCACCTCAAGAGCAACGTAGCATGCCGTAATTTTCTATATCACATATGCACCGTGTCACAAAATTTAAATACCCCAAAATGCCAAATTGTATCATGCTTCACTGGATTTCTTTATAAACTGCAAATCTCATTTACCTAACCGCTGAACGTTTTATTTGACTTTATCACACTTATAAAGGTTAGTTTTATCGTTATCATCATTATTATAACTTCTACAGCCCCGAAAATTATTTCAATGAGTTTTAGTGTAATATTTAACTTAAATTTATTAAAGAAATTTAAACGGTTTATGGTCTCGCGCGCTGACATAAATAAAAAACAATTCGCCTCCACAATGGAATAACGACAAAACAAATCATCGTCATTGCAACATACTTAATTGTACACAAGCCACATATGGAGGGTCCAATAAATAAAATCCCTAAGTCCGTTTTTTCAATTTTTCAGGAAATGAAAAACAAAGTTTCAAACTTACACAAAATCTATACTTTTCACTTCTATAATCCAATTTTCTGTTATATGGAGATATACATATCAGCTATTATTTAAAATAACTAAAAGCTCTTATTAGTAGTGAAATATAGTTTATAAAATACAAAATACACTCATGGACTTAGTGATTTTTTGGTTTGTATAATGTTTTCCTGTTAATTTTTGGGCTTCAAATGTCACTCGTATTAATCCACTTCACCCATTTCATCAGAACTATCAAGACTGGAGTCAGTAGTTTGAAACACACCGCTATAAAACAATCTGTCACTTACTGGCACATACTGGAGCATGTGTTTTAAGTCCTTCACCTTTCCCTCCTTCAATGGCAAGTACATTCTGTACTTCTGCTTGGGTCTGAATTCAGCAGGCTATTCTTAGATACACCATATCTATACAGTGACACCTCATTAAAGACTGTTCCGTTGGTCTCTTCAGATAATTGCATCTTTCCCCCTGCTTGGAAAACGACCCGACGATATTTCGATAGGCTTTAATATGCCCCTGTACATTTCCTGATATTGTAGGACAGGAATGACTCTTTCCTAGGATCTTCAGGACTACCTGTGAGGGATTTTTGCACAAACACAACATCAAAGGGGTTCTTCTACTTACACTCCTTTACCATTTTACCATTTTCACATACTTTTCAGGACCATAAACTGTTTCAGACTTCTACTTACATCGCTCGGTTGCTCCAAAATCTGAATCAATAGGCATCATACTGTGTCCTGGTACAGGGTACACTATTGACGATGTCTTTTCGGTTGAATTAACTGCAGACAGCCTTGTAAATATATGTTCTGCTCCGTGTGTGATTGCAGACTGTTAAATTTGTCGTACAACTTTTTCCTGGCAAGCACTGATAATTTACTGGCACACTTGCACCGGCATGGAGGAATGTTCCCCATCACCCTTTTTTTCACCCTTTGTGTTACTGGCTATTTTCCTATTTTGTTTTCAGTTTTTTTACATCAAGCTTTCTTTTCTTGCCCACTTTCACGTTCTTAACACTTTGAATATTAACACTGTAACGGCGTTCCTCTTCATACCATCTGCAGTACCTGATGATCTATAAAACATTGGCTGTCACAGATTTCTTGCTTTGTTGATGAACAGGACTCACATGCTCTGCAACAAAAGACACAAGGATGTTTAAGCGTAAATACCACAAAAGGTAACCCTTTAATTTTGAATTATGGCAAATGAACTTGGGGAGGTAAATACTATATTGCTAAGTGAATTTTCTTTACTGACCTGGTAAATTATCATCCCCTCTTTCTGCAGAAAATATACCAGTTACCATCTCTTCTAACACAACTGATGCCTGGCTGTTTCCTCTTTCAGTGTACAAGATACCCTCTTTTCTCTAGCCACTCTCTTCCATATTTCCATTGTCTTCTTGTAACTGAATAACGGTGTATTACTCGGCTTGCTCTGCAGTCTCTCGCACAAATTCATTGTCGTGTTCTTTGTAGGTATCCTCAAGGTCCATCTATATTATCTCTGAACATTAAACCGAAAGATGAAATGTGTTTGTATACAGATACTTTTACAGTCTAAACTTTCAGTAAAACCATATGAATGAAGTGGAATAAAGCAAAACTATTTCTTGTACAAACCTATTTCATCTGCACCTAACACGTACTTCGGCATTTTCCTCACTACACACGGGAGTTTTACAAACACACTACTAAGCAATATTATTCCTCTGAATTGATTGTTGAACAATAAATGAAGTTGGCAGAGTGTATTTGTTGACAACAATATGTAGGATGGGAAGAGGGAAATGTAGGATTTATTTCAATGGATTTAGTGGACTTAGGGATTTCTTTCGTTGCCTTGAGTGGACTTGGGGATTTATTTTGCTGCATTGTGTGGACTTAGTGATTTCTTTGGACTTAGGGATTTCTTAAATTTAATTCCTAGAAAGTACGAATTATACTTATGCAAGTTAAATACACCTAGGGTTATTTATCGTTGAAACTGATTGGAGATTTGAAAAGAGCAGGAAATTTTGGTCCGGATACATGCATTATCTCCATTTGTCAAAAAATGGACTTAGTGATTTTATTTATTGGACCCTCCATATAGAACGCGTTGTTATGATATATTAATCAATTTAAATCGACAAGCATTCCATCTCTAACTGCAAAAACATAATTTTTGAATTAGACAGACCTGTAATTGTGCCGCTTGACGTGGCGTTATCTTGGCTTCATCTCGCAAGCTAGCCACCTCTGTACTTAGCCCCTCATAATGGTAGGAGGCATGCTTCGCTTAAATACTACCCTATCAATACACAGATCTTCACTCGTCTTGAATCAACACACATTAATTTCCTTTATGATTTTTAACATAACAAGAAGTTTTTTTATGTTCACATACAAAAAATTAAACCACACAGCCTCCTGTCAAGTATTCAACAGATGCAGTTTGTGGAATATTCCCACCTCCTTTTCATCAGGTGTATCACAGATGTGAATGACCGTGAGACAAAGGCTTATCTCTGCAAGACTTCAACAGTCCTCCCTAACCGATTATCAAAATAACCTTGTCCGCAATAATTAAAAAGAGCTGTCTATGACTCTGCTGCCTCCCTACGTAGAAGTTCCGGAATCCTACGAATATTGACTTACGATATTCCCAGGTAACAGGATGGATGTAAATACAATGTTTAAATATCTAACTTGTCTTCGCTCTCGATTACTACTTTGCAAAATAGTCATCCCTCAAGCCAACTGGCTTTGAGATTCCCCAAGTCTACTTCACACACGTTAACACTGGAAATCTTCTTCTTAATATCACTCGACCTCGGTTCACCCTCTCGGGCAACTGAATGATGACTGCCCGTCTCGCTTGTAGATGGAGTATTTAAGGTTTCTCTAGAGGTACGCTGCATTGCATACTGTTGTGCAATCATTCCATTTGATGACTACTGGACCGATTACTTTGAGACTCACCCCACAGATTCTGCCTATTTTTCCAGTCAAGATGGTGTTGTACGCTGATATTTCCTTCTTCTTCGACGGGCTTAATTAAATAATTTCTTGTACGATGGTTCCCGCGCATTTTGACCGTATGTCTTTGACACGTGTATTCCACTCTGCCAGGATGGAAAATGTTTCCCAAAATGTTTTATTACTTAATTCCTTGTAAATGACAGTGCCGAAATATTTCACAATGAGTGTTATTAGCCTGAATTTCATTATTTATTACACGAGGTCTTCCGAAATCATCCGACCTCGTTCGATGTTTTGAAAGATCTCTTCCCGCATTGAGTTGGCACACCACAGAACACGAGGTGAGCTTGCAATAAAAATATGGATGCGCGTTTTTTCCTCCATCTCGCAGTTGACATTTCAGCAATGTTTTTTTTTTTGCTATTTCTTTCACGTGGCACCGACACTCATAGGTCGTATTGCGACGATGGGATAGGAAAGGCCTAGGAATGGGAAGAAAGAGGCCGTGGCCTTAATTAACGTACAGCCCCAGCATTTCCTGGTGTGAAAATGGGAAACCACGGAAAACCATCTTCACTGCTGCCGACAGTGGGGTTCGAACCCACTATCTCCCGGAAGCGAGCTCATAGCTGCGCTCTCCCAACCGCACGGCCAACTCACTCGGTTTTCAGCAATGTAGAATTATGGGCTCAATATATTCACAGAATCGTAGGTATAATTTTATAAAAATGCATTCTAAATTTTCTCTTTTGATTTCAGTTCTTCTGACATATAAGTACTGTTTCACTGCAATAAAAACTCCACCTGCTCCTGCGAAATTTCGATCCCATCTGTAGACGGTATATCGATTCTATCACACAGTTCACTATCAAAAACATTATCTTTCAACCATGTTTCTGGAAGGATAACAAGATCATAATCATTCGAATATCAATCCATAGATTTTATTGCAATAAATAAAATATGGCCGAGAGTGCTGGTCATGCGTTTAGGGTCTCGTAGTTGTAAGTTTCGCATTAAGGCCATGGTCACTTCCTCCCCCCTCCTATCCTTTTCCTAACCCATTGTCGCCATAAGAAGTGCCTGTGTCAGTGCGACGTAAATCAAGATATAAAATCATTCTAATCAATTAGCCACGGAACGGACATAGGTGAGATAGGTGAGAGGAAGCCATGCCATATATACAGGGCATTTTAACCTCGAACGTTACTTGAAACTTAAACATGCATAAACATATGCAATGTCACTATTAACTATTAAGTGGGCAATCTTGCAACGTCCCAGGCAATTGGCGATAAAAATTAAATTATATCCGTGGGATTCCAACCTCCGTACCCTCGGGCAATGTCCACTATCACACGTCCAACCGCGCCCATGCCAGGTGAGCTATAGCGTGGTTTCATAGGCAGTGGGCACTTTTCATTTTGTTCAGTATCTATTGCTGGTCTGTGTGTGGACCTCATGTTGCAAGGTACGTGTTCATCGCATCTCTGCTCATTTTACGGGTTCATTTGGGGTACCCATGATGAATTAACAATGGCGCTCACGATTCCTGCAGTCTTCAAGGGTGTAATATTATCTTATACTGGCTTCGTTTACGGAGAAGGAACGATGTATTTCAGAAATGTAGCAGACGCGACAGGGGGAATAAAACTAGATCGCCTGGGAGAGGGTGAACCACCCGGTATACCCAAGCTTTGACGCTGCGTTTTTCTGACTCTGATTATAGACGTCTACAAATATCACGCAGGAAAATAAATTTATTTATTTATTTATTTATTTATTTATTTATTTATTTATTTATTTATTTATTTATTTATTTATTTATTTATTTATTTATTTATTTATTTATTTAT
This sequence comes from Anabrus simplex, assembly GCF_040414725.1. Taxonomy (NCBI): domain Eukaryota; kingdom Metazoa; phylum Arthropoda; class Insecta; order Orthoptera; family Tettigoniidae; genus Anabrus; species Anabrus simplex. The sequence goes on from NC_090266.1 coordinate 794,771,034, forward strand.
TTATTTCAGAGCGTATTTTTTATTTAGCAGAGAACTTCAACATGGTCAGAAAATATGTCTGTATAAGCCTATGGAAGATTATTTTTTGTTTTTGCTAGTTGCTTTACGAAGCACCGACACAGATAGGTCTTATGGTGACGATGGGAGAGGGAAGGGCTAGGAGTGGGAAGGAGGCGGCCGTGGCCTTAATTAAGGTACAGAACCAGCATTTGCCTTGTGTGAAAATGTGAAAACACAGAAAACCATCTTCAGGGCTGCCGACAGTGGGATCCGAAACCACTATCTCCCGGATGCGACCTTACAGCTGCGTGCCCCCATCCGCACGACCAACTCGCGCGGTCGTAGCGAGTGTAACAGCCTGCCTGAATATTGGCGGGAAGTGGCTGGAGAGTTAGATAACTTTGTTCTTTAGGATGCTATTCCTCTGGTTCATAAATTTTTTTATACTACTGCTATGTCACACACTGGTTCATTCATCATAGCATTCGAGCTATTCAATCCCTACTCTGAGGCACTGATTGGAATAAGCAGTGTGCATATTTATCGGAATAATGGCAGAGGAGTGTTCACGGCTGTCTGCGGCTTCGTCATTCCAGCTCTGGAACTTTGGACTGTTAGATCGACACCGTAGTAATATTCATTAAAAGTGAGAAAATGAGCGGTTTTCCATTTGATCGAGTATTTTATATGATATGATTGATTTTAATCGCTACTTTCCTACTGACGTTTTTGTAATGACCTATGTTGACTTCAATGAGGAAAACCACAAGGTCAGTCTCTCTGAGAATCCAATCCCGTAGCGAAGCACGGGCACGTCAGCTAGTTCTTACTAAGGGAGAAATTTTGTCATTTAATATATTTTATGAGGGATTGTAAATTTAATTTCGGCTACGTATGTTAAAATGAATTCTGGTGTGTAAATCACCACAGTCTGTGCTGCCATTTATGATTTTATGCAGAAGCAATTGTTGATATGTATCTCGACGAGTCTCTAATGATATATAAGGTAACGTAGGGAGATCCCGACATGAGGGAGAACTCGACACTTTTAAGCTTAGCGCCTCTGGTAACCACAGTACTGCACAGGTCAATCTTGAAACTACATTTACTGGAGCCGTATGTATTTGTACTCATGGTCACCCAGTTAGCTGAAGATTATCACTATAAATACAAGGCATATGAACAATTGAAAGTGAGTAAGTAAGTGATATATGATTTAAAAGTAACTTGCTATAATATGATGAGTACGTTGTGTAACGAAATAGGTAGATATGAGATACCTTTAGGATAATGTTTTAGGTTAGGCACACTAAGCAAGTTTCGGAGAAGCGGTGATGTCATTTCCAAATCGCAAAACCTTCAGCTTGGTAAGTGTTGTGAACTCTTGCCTGCCAATGAAACTCGGGGAGATCTAGACGCAAGCTGGGAGATCTCGACACTGTCGAGATCTCCCTGAATCTCTAAACCGGGATACATTTTTGGGGACATGGCTTAATGATGCGTTAATTCTACAGTTTAGTAGGAGTAATAAATGATGACAATGTAGTGTATTAGGATATGCATAATATTTTTGTAATGCTATATTTTTATTATAATATTTGCATGTTTTGTTAAGTTAAACGCAAATTACGAAGGTTGGAGACTGATGATAAAGTAGAAGTTTCGCATTAATAGTTTTGCATCGAAATGGTTATAGGTGGAGGATGCCACGGAAATATGTGTACAAAGGTCTGCTTGGACGATGGAATGCAGAAGATATGGCTGCTGCTATTAAGGGCGTGAAAGGAAATGGAACTACTTTAGCAACAGCTGCAAAGTATTTCAGTATTCCAAGGAACACACTCAGATCCAGAATACTATCTGGTACATCTACCAAGAGAAAACTGGAAAAAAGGAGCAACAATTCACAAAGCTATGGAGGACCAGTTAGTCAACCTTTTTCATCTCGATTCTAAAGGGTTTGGGCGAACAGTGACCGACTTACGAGAACTGGCTTTTAGGTTCACTCAGAGGAATGGTGTTAAGAAGCATATTTAAAAACCAAAAGGCAATGGTTGGATATGAGTGGGTTTTTCAAGAGCCTGGTAATATTTTGAATGTCAATGAAACTGGTGTTCAGTTCATATTTAAGGAAGGGAAGATTATTAGTGAAAAAGGAAAGAAAATCTTGTTTCACAGCACCACGGCAAAAAAGGGATCTACGTTAACAGTAATGGTGTGTGGTAATGCTATTGAATATGCTATCCCACACTTTGTTATAATGAAAGGGGTAAGGCAAAGATACACTCAATGGGAATGCCCAGTGGATCAGTTGTTAAAATGTCCGGATCATTATTCCTTAATCACCTAAACCGTTACAAACCTCAGGGCAGGATTCGGTTCATAATCGACGGACACTCAACGCACTGCAAAGACCCGTATGTGGTTGATAAGGCATAAGCTGTATGAATAGGGATGTGTTGCTTCCCCTCCCATCCGCCACGGTGACTTCACAGGATTATCGGGAAAACTTAAAGAATAGGAAACGCGAAAATGAAAAGAATCCTTCAATCGAAGGACAACAACGAGAACTCGGCGTGCGCAACGGGGAAGCTAGTTTCTCATGCAGTCTTCATTGCTCTGAGAATTACTGCGCGGTATGTGACGACAACCGTAATGAGGCATGGGCCCAATGTAGTGGGGAATGCAGGAAATTGTTCCACGAGATGTGTGTGAAAAATGGAAACGATGAGCAGTTTATATATACCCATTGTGTACAATAGCTGCGTAACTATTCGGAGGTCCTACCTAGTGTCAGGTTCTCACTAAGTGCTGGAGAGGTGGACATTATTGCATCCTTTATTTATTTGATAATTTAACATGATATGAAATGTTACTTTTTTCCATAAATAATAGAAAACAAAAACTAACTGTGTACAAAATCACCTGGGAAATAATTGAAATATTTTACAAATAAAGCATGAACAAAATTATAGGTTTTTGCTTAGCGTGTCGAGATATCCCTAAACTACTATACTTGAATTCTTCTAATAATTGACAATAAGAAATTCTTAGCTTATAATATGCTGACTGACGGTGGTTTTTTTTGTAATATATAAACTGTAAAAATTTCTTTTGAAATTTTCCAATTTTATTTATGTACTAGCTGATGTACCCGTGCTTCGCTACGGGATTGGATTCTCAGATAGATTGACCTTGTGGTTTTCCTAACTGAAGTCAACATAGGTCATTACAAAAACTTCAGTAGGAAAGTAGCGATTAAAATCAATCATATCATATAAAATACTCGATCAAATGAAACACCGCACATTTTCTCACTTTTAACGAACATTACTATGGTGCCGATCTAACAGTCCAAAGTTCCAGAGCTGGAATTACGAAGCCGCAGAGAGCCGTGAACACTCCTCTTTCATTAGTCCGTTAAATATGCACACTGCTTATTCCAATCAGTGCCTCAGAGTAGGGATTGATTAGCTCGAATGCTACGATGAATGAACCAGTGTGTTACATAGCAGTAGTATCAGGAAATTTATGAACCAGAGGAATAGCATGCTAAAGAACAAAGTTATCTAACTCTCCAGCTACTTCCCGCCAATATTAGGCAGGTTGTTACACTCGCTATGACCGGACGAGTTGGCCGTGCGGATGGGGGCGCGCAGCTGTGAGCTTGGATCCGGGAAATAATGGATTCGAACCAGACTGTCGGCAGACCTGAAGATGGTATTCCGTGGTTTCCTATTTTCACACCAGGCAAATGCTGGGGATTTATCCTAATTAAGGCCAAGGTCACTTCCTTCACATTCTTAGCACTTTCATATCCCATCGTCGTCATAAGACCTGTCTCTGTCGGTGCGACGTAGGCAAATTAAAAATATACTCGTTACGCAGCAGTAATCCTAACTATCGTAAATGAGTGGCAACAGAAGACACAAACCACATCACAAATAATGGTCAAAGTAATGATATTGTTGATCAATTTTTATGAGCTTACTGTATTTCAGGCCTTCACATTTAGTTTTCTTTCGTCTCTGTGATATTAGGGCGTTTTACAAAATTATTTATAGCGTAGACTGTAGTTCCTTATTCTCCGACTTCACATGCCGATTTTCATTAAATTCTGTTCACCCATTTTCTCGTAACTCGGCGCTGCTATGGACTTAGTAACCAAAATCCGAATTCATGAATATTTCTGTGATCATAGCCGGTAGAGTAAAGATGTATAAGACATTAATGATAAAGTTTAGGCCTTCCCCTAAATTACCATTTTTCCCAGCGTGAATAAAATTACTTTTGGCCTAGATTATAGCGATTTATTCCCTCACTTTGCATTCCGTGTTTTATTAAGATAGGACCACTAACAACATTAATATTTGAGAATAAAATTTTAGACCTTCCCGTAAACTGCCATTTTTCTCCGTGTGAATACAATTATTTATGGCCTATATTGTAGCGACTTATACCCCGTCCTCACGTACCGGTTTTCGTTAAGATATGACCACTAATAACATGAATATTTGAGAATTAAATTTTAATCCTTCCCCTAAACTACAATTTTACTCAGTGTGAATACAATTCTTTATGGTCGAGATTATAGCAACTTATTTCCCAACTTTGTATACCGATTTCCGTTAAGATACGACCATTAATAACATAAGCATTTGAGAATTAAATGTCAGATCCACCCCTAAACTACCATTTCACTCAAGGTGAATAAAATTATTTATGGCTTAGATTGTAGCGACGTATTTCCCGACTATGCACACCGATTTTCATTAAATTCTCTTCAGTCGTTTTCTCGTGATGCGTGTACAGACAGACAGACAGACAGACAGACAAACAGACAGACAGACAGACAGACAGACAGACAGACAGACAGACAGACAGACAGACAGACAGACAGACAGACAGACAGACAGACATTACGGAAAATGAAACAAGTGCTTTTCCTTGTTTCTGTGGACACGAATGATACAGAAATCCCATCCTTTTTAAATTCTGAGCAATGTACAGACAAAACTCTTATTATATACGTGCTCTGCTTTTAATATACTATTTAAGAACCACGACTTAGATTTCACAATGTCCCTATCAGACTTATTATCTTGACTACTACATAATCTCAGCAAATCTAAATAAATTCTTTGCAAAAGATATGTAATTTAAAAATAAAATTGAATTAACTTTGCAAACTTATTCACATCCATCATACTCCAAATGATAATGAATTTTAACAGTACGAAATCGATACATTATTTAATTATAGTAATTAATCATGCACCTTATCTGTATTTAAACCTCTGTTCCTGCACACAAATATATGTATAACTTACAGAAGTGTAAATCTGATGTAAAATCTAATCCTGGCCTGTGTATGCCAAGTCCTTTAAATCTATTCTTTATTGTTGTGTTATTTTTTCAAATGTAGTATTGTACTGTCAATTATGTAATGATTGTTGTAATTGCAGTACAACCCTGTTAGAGGCATATACAGTAAATAAATATATAAATAACTGTGCCTATTGAGAGGACCAATACTTTTTTTAGAATAAAAATTTGTGGCTACGTATTTAATACCGCTTGTGACGCTATAAAAATTTCGTTCAGAATTTTGACAGTACTATCGCCGTGATTTATTTACTGTATTCGCAAAGGCAGTTCATCTCCCTGCGCACGATTTGGACAGAAAACAATTTATCATTGTCCACTGATAATTGTATGAATGGAAGTTACAATATATTTACTAACTTAATACTTCCTGTCCGTAAGCCAGTACAGTACAGTAAGTACCTTGGTGTAAAAATAGATTTACCCCAAAAGCTTAACTTGTAAACTAACAAAATATGGAACTTTTCCACCCTTCTCAGAGTGCAAAAAGATCAACTGCTAAACACATTTTGGGCACACCTCTTCTATGCACACTCTTACGGGATAGAAACTTGGCTCTGGATGTCGGCATTTAAGAACGCTTAAACGTGTCGTAGCTGTACTGGATCGTTGCAAAGACTTCTTATTCGGGATTAATTTCCGAATTCTAGCATCCCTTAAAATAATTTGCAATTCCTTTGACAATCAAACGGGGAGAGCCAAAACAAATAAGCAAAAAATAAAACAAATTAAATGCTATGTTTATATATATGCTTCTTATTATTGCGAGATAATATATTTCGAAGCGAATAATCGTTGGAGTATAAAGACATCGATCATGAGTATATTTGGCAGCATATGCAAAAATAATCACTGAGAAGGTATTTTCCAAAAGAATACAGTTCTAGTAAAGTTTAAGTGTCGGTCGTTTTTCTTACAATGTTTCCCACACGACTGTGGCGTGCGTTAAAACCGTTTCTAGTGACTGTGGACCATAGGAAAGATTATTAATATTTATTTCCAAGTCTCTAGGAGGAATATAAGCTACATTTTCTTCCTTGAAATGAATTCTTCTGCCTGTTTATGTTTCAAGAGACGTTCAACGTTACAATGCTGTGCATATATGGCATGTTTTCCTCTCACCTATCTCCCTGCAATCTGCAGCTTTGTTTTGATCGTTTACGCACGCTAAACCAGTGCCGCCCGTTCACTTTACCTTGAATCACGCAAACACGTTTAGTTTCTCAAATGTTAAAATACATATTGTGTCACTTGTACACTAAGGTATAGCCTTCAAATGAACTCAAAATACCTCAGATCTGACTTTCCTTTACGATACAACGGTTCTCCACAACATTATAAATGGAATAGTGGATGTATTTTCTGATCGTAGATCCAACTAACATTATGATATTATAATAATATTGCCGCAGAGTTCCCACTATACCATGTAGCTCTGCTGTGTACATGCTACATTTTCCGACAGAGTAAATAAGAAGTCTTCTTATTATGGATGCTGAACGCACAGTCTACTCTCGCTTCTGTCCTAGAATCATCCTTGTAAAAGCTACTGAACTTGGGTCCCGGCTAACAACGCAGAGGAAGATCCTCCGATAAATGGAGGGGTCCTTGTTAACCTCTGATCAAGTGTGCAAATCCACGATGATTTCAAGTAGTTGTGTTAACCACGGTAGTTCCTTACTTTGTCATCTGAGAAGAAAAGAAACTGAACGTACATCAAATAATCTGTAACCGTTAACCAAGCGTAGAACAACGGGCTGTGTTTCTCGTGGATAAATAGCATGCAGCTAACGGTGTCCATTGTGGAATACTCGGGCATAGCTTTGGTGAATTGTCATATGTTGCAAATTCGCAACATTGGACGGCAGGATTTGCTGGTGCCGCAGGTGTAAAGGTGGCACTCCTGATTCAACGAGCAGGCTAGCAATGTGGCTTGTACGGAATGCTCCCGTTACCAACCTAACTCTGCTGTGGTAGATGCTATTCAGTTTCACAAGCACGCTTTGCTTTACCGATTTATATGCTTCGCTCTAGCAGTCTAATCAGGATAAACACGTGCTCGTTAAAGAGGTCGTGCATCGTGCGTTCAGCCCTCACGTAGTGCCTATATGAATCTTGAAAATATTCAGTTTGATGCCGCATGGGACTTATAATTGATACACCTGTGGCTCCCACGATAATTTACTATCGAAAGGTACCCAAAAAATAGGTACGTTTTAACTACAGGAAGAGCCACCACACCAAATAAAGCTCAGGATGGGGATGGACAGCGCGCTTTCGGCAAACGTGAACAACTGAGGTCTTTGCGGTTTAGAACCAAAAGCCATGTTCTGAGGTCCACTGTTCCACTCTCCGTATAGCTTGCTTAAACTGTCACTCTACGACCGTCGTATTATGTGAGCTAACATGCAGAGCAAAATAATTCACATACTGTATAGCGACGATATTACTCCGTGACCAGCAGCAGCGACAATATCGAGAACGGAGTTAAGATGAGAACTGATCTCTGTAGGAATCCATTTTCCTGAACGTGATATTGCGAATATGACCTCACTACCCTGACACGGAATAGACGGAGGGATACAAAAATCGTAATAACACCGGCAAATTACGTCAGAATTTCCACTGATGCAGGGCTGAAAGGATGGCATATATCCATGTGGTGCCATAGGCCTTTTCTAAATAGAAGATAACGGCCATCATATGCTGTTTGCAGAGAAAACCATCCTGGAGAGAACTCTTCAGGCGTATCAAGATGTCGGCTGCGGAACGATTAGCTCGAAAACGGCACTGGTGGTCGGACAAATGTCTTATCTTCTCCAAACACAATACAAGTCGTCCATTCAGCATCCTCTCAAATAGTGTCCACATACAGCTGGTAATACAAACAGGTCTAACTGCGTATTTTGGACCTGCATCAGGCTTCAGGAGAGAAACCATTATCCCCTCTCGTTACTGTGACAGGAATTCACCATCTATCCAGATTTAGTTGAACACCCTCATGAAGATGTAATAAGCTATCATCACCGAGGTGTTTCAACATCTGGTTATGGACGTTATCCTGTCCGGGAGATGTCCATGCAAAGCGCCAAGGCACTACGATTTCCCGCTCCGTAAAGGGTACGTTGTAATCCTCTGAAGCGCAGGTGGCAAGTGATAGATGATGTCGTCCTGCCTTCCACATCAGAGCAAGGGAATCAAAAGGGTAATTCCAGGAAATAGACACATTTTCGAAATGACGTGCCAGATGATTAGCGACGGTGGGTGGATCTGTGACGATACTGCCTGCAATGGACATTCCCGGTAGTAATGATGGTCCTTATACACTTGAAATGCGTCGACGTTTATCCCACACCTGATATGACTATAAATGTGACTGTGAACTGTGTTATAACTTTCTTGTAATGTTAAGCTCGTCGCAAGCTTAACCTATAGTATTGTTAGCCGTGGTGTTAAAGCACTGGAAATACTTAAGTTATGTGTGAATTTTTTATATGATGCTGGACTTAAAATTATTTCTTGTAATATTTTCTTTCTATGGAATGCTTGTTGTACACTTTTTGGTGTTATTGTTGTTGTGTAATTATGTTTTACTTTACTTTATTATCACACTACTGCAAGTGATCATTGCCATTTCCCAATTACAATGCATTTGTAAATAATAATAATAATAATAATAATAATAATAATAATAATAATAATAATAATAATAATAATAATAATAATAATATGGGTTTACCTGTTCCTATTGGGCGCGTTCCAGGTGGCGGATAGGGGGCTCACCGGACCTGCCCGGAGGGTCTGAGGGAAATAAAATACCTCCCGTGGACCCAAACCAGGCACAGCCAGAAAAACCTCTTGAGGCAACACGTCAGAAAAATATCAGCTGTCCGTATGGACTAAAACCCCGTACGATGAGAGTGAATCGGTAATCAATGACACACTAGCCCCGGACGAAGGTAAAGCTGGTCATTCGGATTCTGGGAGACCAGGATATCATGCTGGGAAGAGTCAGAGCTTCCAAAAATTCATCAAACCTAAGAGGACACAGTTAATTGGTACACTTAACGTGCAGACACTGACCAAAACAGGAAAACTTAAGACACTGACCTGTAAGAGATTCGGAATCCTCATACTTGCCATACGAGAAACGCGACTTCGCGATTCTGATCTTTTCCACTCCTGTGGATTTTACATATACAAGGGAAAGCATGCAATTAAAGTACCAAAGAGCATCCTACATATGTTGGGAACCGGATTCCGAGTATATAACAATATTCAGAACTCGATGTTAGCCTTCCTGTCACGCTCGGAACGCCTCTTCGTACTCACAATTAAATGCGCCAACAAAACCTACACAATATCTGCAGGCTGGAAAACTGCCCATTGCACAAAAAGGGCGACAAGACGGTTCCATATAATTACCGAGGCATCTCACTTCTGCCAATTGCATACAAAGTGCTTTCACGAGCACTCCTTAATAGATTGGAGCACCAGACCGAACACAAGATCAGTGAATACAAGGCGGGCTTCCGACCGCATCGATCGTGCGTGGAACAGGTCTGGAACATGAAGATTATTCTCCAAGATCGCCAATCAAACCGTACACTAACCATTTTCGTAGACTTTAAAAAACCTACGACTCTGTTGATCGTGACACCCTGTACAATGCACTCCGCGAATATGGCGCTGATAACAAAACAGCCGCGTTTAATCAACAAACAACAACAAACACAACCTCTAAAGTGAAATTTATGTGTAAAATCTCTGAACCTTTCGAAATTAGAACAGGTGTTTTTACAAGGTGAAGGGCTGTACCAACTCCTGTTCAACCTAGTAGTAGACAAGGTCATTACAACTTTGGAGAAAGAAGTATCTGGAATCCACATAGAAACAAAAGCTACACGGATTAAGATAAAATGCCTTGCTTTCGCTGACGACCTAGAAATAATTATCCGAACTCTTGAGGAAGCCAGACCGGGCGAGTTGGCCGTGCGCGTAGAGGCGCGCGGCTGTGAACTTGCATCCGGGAGATAGTAGGTTCGAATCCCACTATCGGCAGCCCTGAAGATGGTTTTCCGTGGTTTCCCATTTTCACACCAGGCAAATGATGGGGCTGTACCTTAATTAAGGCCACTGCCGCTTCCTTCCAACTCCTAGGCCTTTCCTATCCCATCGTCGCCATAAGACCTATCTGTGTCGGTGCGACGTAAAGCCCCTAGCAAAAAAAAAAAAAAAGGAAGCCAGACATGCCATCGAGAAGCTTCACGAGATTGCTCTCAAAACTGGAGTCCACAACTCTTACTGAAGAAAACAGTACATGGACTCCAAGAACTGAAACCTGGTGCCATTCGTGACTCAATATGGCAGCGTCACACAAATAAAACTGTTTATGTACTTAGGTGAAGTTATCGAGAGCACTGGCAACGAACGATAAGCCAACGGAAACCGCGCAGAAAAATTACGTAAAGCCTGGAACCTTTACAACAAGAAATCGCTTTCCGCCAAATCCAAACTCCGACACTACAACACTGTTGTCCTCCCGTGGGCACTCTACGAAAATGAAACATCATCATTAAACATCAATATTGGAGACATTGTGAAAATGGAACGACAGATAATGAGGAAAATATTCGGATCCAGGTTTGAATATGGCATTTGGATGCGAAAAAGCTCGGAGGAACTCTATTCATTGATTGAGCGATTCACTTCACTTGAAAGCAAAGGACGTATGAAATTTTACGGGCATTTGGCACGAATGGATGACTCACTATTGACCAAGAAATTCTTTTCCGTTATCAATGTAACACGACAAACAAAATTGCGCTGGCTAGTAGACACACAAAAAGATCTCGCAGAAGAACAAACACAAGGATTTCATGTAGACAAAATATCAACACCCACAAGTTTGAGCCCAAGAAATCTACAGCAAGAAATTTGAAAATAAAAAACGCGTGGACACAATAAAGACGACAGTGAAAGGATGAGGAAGTTTTTGGAGGATAAGAAGAAAAAGAAGGTAAAGAATACCAATGCTAAATAATGGTTACACGTGCTCATTAGAGAGCCAAACGCATGTATATTGCACATTTCGCTTAAATCTATGTCAGGAATGCACGACTACTTCGAACAACTCCTATAACAGGTTGGTGTGCAAAACTTATAATGAGCACTCCCGAAGGCTGTTTGGATCCTCAACAGCTCCGCCACCAGGTGTCCTAGATGGCCTAGGTATCTCTGAAGAAGCATAAACCGAATGAGGAGTGAAGCAGTTCTCCCGTTTCTTTCCTCACCGAACCAGAAGTTGCTATTGCTTATCAGTCGGCGGAGTGCACAGAAATGCACGCACCATCTGATCCTATGTGCAACATTTTCACACCATTCATAACCTGGACTGGCGGTATAATGAATGGCTTTATTAGCATCGCTCATACCTCAGTCACTTCCATAGTGTCAAAACCATGGGTGAGATTGAGATAGATCAACGAAAGTAACAGATATATTCTAACCAATACCGAAGACATAGTGCACTTCAAACACTGGTCTCGCCACCAAAGGCATTGCTCGTTATGAGTTAAAGGTATTATCGTAGTTATGTTGATCACAGTTATGGGAGTAGAAATGCGGAGACTTTTGGTATTGGCGGGGACGGTGACTGATGTAACCTATGCCCAACACAGGCTGCACTCATCGAAGGCGTAGTATAACTCCCAACATTGTAGTATACGGCCCTACATTCACAATCACGGGACTGTGTAAAATATCTTTACAGTCGTTACATCACAAAAATTTGAATATCATCAAATGACTGGGCATTTATTCTGGAAAGAATGCTCTTACAGTCTATACCACATGAAATGTCTCGTGGATATATTTTATAGATTGTGCTACACCAGAGTACTAAATTTCTTATTACCGAGCAGCAGTATACTAGTTACCATACTACTGTAATTTCCAAATGAATTACGTAAGTTCATAAATTCAGTTTTGAAAGCGTGTAAGTTCGTTTTATGGCACACGAAAAATCTAACCGGATGAAGAAGACCCAACAGTCATACCTAACATCAAACACCACTCTGCATACTCATCTCTATATACTCTGCTGCTCTCGCTTTCAATCGAGGTTTTTTTTTTTTTTTTTTTTTACGTCGCGCCGACACATATTTGTCTTTTGGCGACGACGGAATAGGATAGGGCTACAAGTGGGAAGGAAGTGGCCGTTGCCTTAATTGAGTCACAGCAGTAGCTTTTGCCTGGTATGGAAATGGGTAACCGCGGAAAACCATCTTCAGGGCTGCCGAGAGTGGAGTTTAAATCCACTGTCTCCCGAATGTAAGCTCACAGCTGCGCGCCTCTAACGGCACGGCCAACTCGTTCGATGAGGACATTCTTTAACCAGCATTTTCGTAGACATTTCTTGTTAGGATAAAGAAGAAGTGAACATGGCCCTCTGTTGTCTACTCTTCTCCAGATTGGCACATGGCTCAAAGTCAGGCCGGAGGACGATATGCATTTCTGTGTATACAAGTTCTCATCGATATCTCCATTTTTTCGAAATCCAATTACAATTTTCATGAATTCAAATGACTTCCTTTCCTTGGTATTTGCTTTATGTCGCACCGACACAGATAGGTCTTATGGCGATGATGGTATAGGAAACGCCTACGAATGGGAAGGAAGCGGCCGTGGCCTTAATTAAGGTATAGCCCCAGCATTCGCCTTGCGTGAAAATAGGAAACCACGGAAAACCATCTTCAGGGCTGCCGACATTGGGGATTGAACCTACTACCTCCCGGATGCCAGCTCGTAGCTGCTTGCCCCTAACAGCACGGTCTTCTCGATCACGTACATAGTAAATCTGCTAAGACTGAATTATATGAAATCGGCGATATTTCCGTGAAAAATTCAAACTGCAAGTCTAATTAACCCAGGTATGCATTTAAAACTCCAGGGTCAGTGTCTCAGACGGTATTGTACAGCCTTTCCGGGCTCGAGTTCACGGATATCATCCCGTCACTTCGAGCGAGTTGGCCATGCGATTATAGGAGCGAAGCTGTGAGCTTGCATTCGGGAGGTAGCGGGTTCGAACACCACTGTTGTCAGCCCTGAAGGCGGTTTTTCATGATCTCTAGAGCCCTTCCGTATGCCATCGTCGTCATAAGACCTATCAGTGCGACGTAAAACAACTTCAAAAAAATATCCCGTCTCACTCCCGCGATATTTAAAGTTATTCATATACGCCGGGCTCAGCCTCGTGTTGGTGGATTTAACACCAAGTAAAAGAAATCGTGCAGGACAAAATTCCGGCACATCGGCATCTATGAAAATTGTCAATATAATTGTTGGGATAGTAAACCAATATCGTTTTTATTTCATTTACTTACATATTTATTTATTTATTTATTTATATATTTATTTATTTATTTATTTATTTATTTATTTATTTATTTATTCATTTATTTATTTATTTATTTATTTATTTATTTATTTGACACTTATGATTATTATCAAGCAAACAACTGTGATGGTAATACTTCTGCAACTAATGAAATATTCATTTTTAACACGCTTGCAATATACAGTACGTACAATATAGGAGATGTATCATATTTATTATGAAATCTCTTTTTTTTGCTATTGGTTTTACGTCGCCCCAACACAGATGGGTCTTATGTCGACGAGGGGATAGGAAAGGGCTAGGAGTGGGTAGGAAGCGGCCGTGGCTTTAATTAGGGTACAGCCCCAGCATTTGCCTGGTGTGAAATTGGGAAACCACGGAAAACCATTTTTAGTGCTGCCGACAGTGGGGTTCGTACCCACTATCTCCAGGATGCAAGCTCACAGCTGCGCGCCCCTAACCGCACGGCATTATGAAATTTTGCGTTTATGAACATGAATAGGCCTACTGCGATAAATACTATTAGAGGCTGCATCATGGTCTAGGACGTTGGTGGCAGAATAACTCTGCAACGGTATATTGAGACGGAGTTTAAGAAGTGCTACAGGATTGGCTCTCTACAATTTCACAATTAGCAGCATCGGGTGATTTTAGAGTTGTGCTGAAGAAATGCCGTATGAAACCTTACCATCGCATTAAGATCTATGTGTGTCGGTGCGACGTAAAGCAACAAAAACTTTACCAATAATTTTAGAATCTCTGGTAGGAAATGAACCAAAACCCCACTCCTTTCTGGTCTATTTTCAGCCACCTTGACCAGTCGAGTCAGAAAGTAGTGAACGCTGCTACATACACAACGACAATTTCCTGCGAGATTTAAGCAAAAAGTGGCAGGGATTTAAGCGAGCAATAATTTCTAAATATTACCTAGAACGGACGGTAATTTTGCCGGAATGATAATTTATTGTTCGCAGTGGTTTAATGTATCTGTCTATTTCTTGCACCTAATTTTCTGAGACAAGTGCTCTACCGTAAATTTCTCCCGAGGGAGGTCACACCTTGGGGACGAGATAGCAACCATAATATATTAACTGTCTTAATGTGCGGTAACTGCGGTACTAATAAACCTTGGCTGAAATGAGCACTGGAGGATGGAAAAGAGGTATCAGCAAGAAGAATACTAACTCATTTATGGATATATAAAAGTACTTATCCGACTTTATGTTGTAGTGGAGAAGTTAATTTTGTCCTATTTGTTTTACGTTGCACCGACACAGGCGGGCCAAAGACGGGATAGGAAGGGTCTATGGCTGGGAAGGAAGCGATCATGGTCTTTTTGACGTACATCCCCAGCAACGAACTAGACAGCCTGCGGCTGGCAAATGAACCACATATGAATACATTCACTAACTTGCTTACTTACATCATGTATATTTCTTCCACACCCATAGGTAATTTGTTTAATCCACCTTGTTGGGACAATTTTCGTTGAGTTCATTTTCCTGTGCTCACCTGTAAAGGAAAATTAACCTTAAATACATATATACTGAGCGGGTAAATATGTCATGCAAACATGCATTCTACCGGGAGAGTTGGCGGTGCTGTTAAGGACGCGCTGCTGTGAGCTTGCATCCGGGAGATAGTGGGTTTGAATCCCACTTCCGGCAGCCCTGAAGATGGTTTTCCATGGTTTCGCATGTTCACACCAGGCAAATGCTGGAGTTTTACCTTAATTAAAGCCACGGCGCGCTTCCTACCCACTCGTAGGACTTTACTGACCCATCGTCGCCATAAGACCTATCTGTGTCAGTGCGACGTAAAGCCACTAGCCAGACAAAAACAACATGCATTCCTGCAGTATGGTACAGCAAGGTTCATTTTCATTTACACATTAGCACAGGGCCTCTCAGGGTGCATGCGCGTGGTGCATGCACTGTGCACGGTGCAAGAGACGACTTGGCTTGGTTGACCAGAGTGCAGACCCCCCACTCCTCGATTTGGAGCAATAGCGCTTACTCTCTCTTTCCTCACGCCTGTCTCGCTCGCTCCGCCTGTCTCCCTCTGCCCCACTTGCGCCGTAGCGCTCCAAATCCAAGCTGACTTGAGCCGAGCATAGGCGAGTTGAGACGAGCTTAGCCGAGTAGCCCAGAGACGAAGCGTTGATCCGAGCCATGCCGAGCGGCAGCGATGCACAGTGCACGGAGCTCTTGCGCCTCTATCAGCACGCGTGAGATTTTGGGCGTTTGAGAGGCCCTGCATTAGCATAGAAAAATGAACTCAACAAAGTTTATTCTGGTGGACTGCCTATCAATATGTGGCTGGGAGGCGTGACCTGGAAATATGGGATAGGAGGAGCCTTGTCACATTCGCGGTTTTGGAATAGGAGGTACAATACTAAAGTCAAGTGATGCTACAACTTTGCTCTTTTGTAAAAGATTACTACCTGGTAATACATTTAGATAAAATATAATGGTGGTTATCAGCCGCTAATAGTTAAGTCATGGAACAATTATTATTGTATACTATCATAAACGTATAGAGCTAGGAATGAAGGCTGGCTTGAGAAAGCTACAACAATAAGGAGTCCATGCCTTCTCATGAAGTCACACTTATTTAGGAACGTAACTTCTGCTTGTGGAGAGGTGCTTGGTCTTCATTTTCTCCCACCTTAAAGTATAAATTATTACTACCGAGCGAGTTGGTGTTTCGGTTAGAGTCGCATAGCTGTGAGCTTGCATTCGGGAGATTGTGGGTTCGAATCCCACCATCGGCAGCCCTGATGAATATTTTCCGTGTTTTCCCATTTTCACACCAGGAAAATGCTGGGGTTGTGCCTTAATTGAGTCCAGGAGAGCTATCTTCCTAATCTTAACCCTTTCCCATCCTTATGTCACCGAAAACCTTCGATGTGTTGGAGAGACGTTAAACCACTGCTAGATGAGATTAGATTCTCAATAGACGGTATCATCCTCTCCTAAATACTGCTGATATATGATATACCTTTTAAAATAGCAAATTATAGTGAATTTTTGGTTCACCTGTTAATTATTCTCATGATAGTCTTAAAAATTATATTTGCTCAAACATGTATCACAATGTACCTGTACTCCACGCATTACCACCTGCAAATGCAAGGATCGCAAATATCAATAATGATTCATACTCTATTTTAGCAATATACAAAACTCCATTTACATATATTAGAACTTTCATTTTGGAATTTGACAATACAATTATGAATATCCTCTCCCTCCCAGCTTAACATGCGATAATAATCGGTGATAGAAGTATAGACATCTTATTGTCACCTGGATCGTTATATAGCAAATCCGGTAAAGACTACACCAATGTAATGAGCAGATCAGGATTCCTTGCGTATGTGAACATCCCCACAAGGGCAACAAGTAACGCCAAAACGTGTATAGATCACATTTATATTATATCCACTAAACTAACATTCACTGCAGCATCACTGCGAACTTGCAACATTGAATACGATCCGATATTTCTCCTTGCTTGTGAGACAACGAATACCGAACCAATATTGAATGACACGCTAGTGCCCACCATCCAATATCAAAAATTATAAAAGTAACATAAAGGATGAACAGTGGACTGCGATAATGAAGGAAACAGATGTGAATATAGACACGTGCAAATTTATCACAATCGTAACAAAGCATATTGAAGAAAACACCACCGTCAGACCAATTAGCACTCGATTTAAATTTAAGAAACTCGCTCCTTGGATAACGAATGTTATCCTCGCGTCCAAACGCATAAGAGACAAATTACATCAGCACGTCCTTAAGCAGCGTACAATTCATAATCAAACTCGTGACTCAGAACTGATCATGAGATAGAAACTATAGGCTATATGAATTGGATCATCACACTAATTAAGGCAGCAAAGGAAACTAATTTTCTAACGATTGTTGAAGTTGTCTCAAACCTGAGTAATATTTGGAAAATTAGTATTGAAATTGTAAGGAGAAATAAAATTACTGCACCAACCATTTATATAACTAACTTTAGACTGAACCAGTTCCTTTTGCTGTTGCATATGTAGATTATTTTACAGAAATTGGAACGAATTACATAGAGTAAAAAAGCACACACTTAACAAATGAACTGAAAGGCAATACAATTCCCCGCAACAATGAATCATTGTTTTACAACCAGTATTGGGAAACGAAATTAATTAATCACCAATATGGAAATTAAATAAAAAAGTGGACATTACGAAATATCCGCTAGGAAAATTAAAAAAATAGGACCACATGTACTTAAACCATTAATTAGCACATATCGTTAAGCTGTCACTGTTGACTGGAACGTTACCAGATAACTTCAAAATTGCAATAATTGCCCCACACACTAATCTGGATACAAAGACAAAGATGGAACATTTTAGGCCGGCATCTACTTTATATTTTTCAAAAGTATTAGAGAAATGCATTAAAGTTAGGATCATAAACATTCTGGAGGAACATAAAATATTATTTCCAAACTAATGCGGATTTAGAACAGGAATAGGAACTGAGATGCCACTTATGCCTTAACAGATCATGTCTATAAAGCACTAGACAACAGAAAGCGGGCAATGGCAGTATTTGTAGATCAAACGGAAGCTTTCGGTACAGTTAATCGTAATATATAATTACAGAAATAAGATATGATTGGCATTCGAGGGATTCCACACAACCGCATAGCCAGTTCTCCACAGGACAGACCATAGAGTTGAAATACAGGACTAAATAAGCAAATCAAGAATTATTGAAACCTGTGTACAAGATGGAACACTACTTTGATCAGTGTCATTCCTGCTATACATAAACGCCGTTTGTGATTTACAGATAGATGGGAAAATGTTTCTTACATGATGTTTCGCGTCACACCGACACAGATAGGTCTTATGGCGACGATGGGAGAGGAAAGAGCTAGGAGTGAGAAGGAAGCGGCCGGGGCCTTAATTAAGGTACAGCCCCAGCATTTGCCTGGTGTCAAAATGGGAAGCCACGGAAAACCATCTTCGGGGCTGCCGACAGTGGGGTTCCAACCCACTATCTCCCGAGTACTGGATACTGGCCGCACTTAAGCGACTGCAGCTATAAAGCTCGGTAGAATTTCCTTATATCCTGATGACACAATAAAAGCTTTTAACGACGAGTTTCAGGAACACACTGTTAACAAGTGAAATACAGCACTGATAACAATAGACAAGTGGTTGAATGGTAATTTTCTTACTTTAAATGAAAATAAGACCTACTACACTGCAATCTCACACAATAAAACGTTGCAACCCCTATATCATTTTAAAATCAAAATCCATGTAAACAAATGTACAGACAATGATTGCACTTGCAATATGAGTAGGGAAAAAAGACCGGAGCTCGCCCAGGGGCAAATGGGCAAGGTGGCGGCTATACATGTGCTCCTATGCGACTAAGTCCTGGGACCTCGGCCAGGGGCAAACGCGCAAGATGGCGGCTGTACATAGGTTCTTTTTGAGAAAGCTGGCTCAAGGTAGGATCGGCGGTATACATAGGACTCAAGGAGATGGCCTAGGAGCGAATGCGCCAAATAGCGGCCGCATACATCTTCTTAGTGCTAGGACCCCCGAGGGAGAATGGTTGCTATACATTGGTTATATGATACTAACATTTTTTGCAATTTCTTTTACGTCGCACCGACACAGAGAGGTCTTGTGGCGACGATGGTACAGGAAAGGCCTAGGGATGGGAAGGAAGCGGCAGTGGATTAATTAAGCTACAGCCCCAGCATTTGCCTGGTGCGAAGATGGGAAACCACGGAAAATCACCTTCAGCGCTGCAGACAGTGGGGTTCGAACCCACTATCTCCCGGAAGCGAGCTCACAGCTGCGGGCTCCCAAACGCAAAGCCAACTTGCCCGTCAGACTAACTTTCGGAGATGGACAAGGATCTAATGCGGATACATTGTTCATATAGGCCGAACTCGACAGAGATGGCTCTGGGTGCTAAACTTAAAACTTTTGACCTATTAGTTTTATCAGCCTGACATTCGATAACTGAGGCAAGGGCTACCACGTTACATAGCTGCTATGCTCTATTCGAATAGACCTAACTAGAGAGCTGCCTCAGGGGCTCACAACCTGTAACTTATGACCTATTCATTTTATCAGCCTGATCTTCGAGGACAGAGGCAAGGGCTACCATGCAAGATGGCTCCTATACTCTATTCGCATAGACCCAACTAGAGAGCTGCCTCATGGGCTCACAGCTTGTAACTTATGACCTGTTAGTTTTATCAGCCTGACATTCGAGAACTCGGACAAGGGTTGCTATGCACGATGGCTGATAAACTCTATTCGCATAGACCTAACTAGCGAGGTGCCTCAGGGACTTACAACTTTTAATTTACGACCTATTAGATTTATCAGCCTGACATTCGAGAAATGAGCCAAGGGTTGCTATGCACGATGGCTGACATTCTGTATTCGTATAGATCAACTAGAGAGCTGCCCCAGGAGCTCACAAATAACTTTCGGGAAATGAGACAAGGGCTAATATGCAAGATGACTGCTATACTCTATTCTCATGGGCTGAAGTCTAGAGAGCTACTTATGAGCCATTAGCTTTATCACCTAACTTTTGGTAATTAAGGCAGGGGCTACTAGGCAAGATAGCCGCTGTACATTGGTTATATTAGACTAACCTTAAGGAGCTGGGCTATCTCTCATCCTTCTAACCAGCTGCCCTTCATTACTTTAGTCTAGCAAAGGAGCTAGTGGTGATATATTGGCTTTTATGGCACTAACTTTGGGAGAGCTGTGCTAGGGATTTTCGCGTATTGGGTTTAATGCGAGGGTTTCATCCTCCTAACCGGATGCCTTCTCAATTTCAGTCTAGCGCAGGGGCTCTTCCGTATACATAGGACCTGACGGGACTAAACCGGGGAGAGCTGCACTAGGGCTCTCGAGGAAATATAACCCCTCAAAGCTTGGGGACATGCCGGTGTTAGGGATACAAGCCGACCGGGGTATTAGAAGGTAGAAATCGTTATTAACACAGCGGTAGGGGTTGTAAGCCCGTTTTACAGAAGTGTAGCCAGTATTCTACTAATCTCCTCACCCACCCTGTAAAAGGAATACAAGATAGGTTATACGCTTTTTGTGTTAATTTATTGTAACCGTCAAGCTGTTCACATCGCGGTAATACCTCTCGACTTAAAGCTACTATAGTCTACGCTTCTAATCTACACAGCTTTTTATAACCTCTTATAAGTAGAAATTACCAAGTGTATATTAGATTTAGTTTGTTTCTTTTAACGAATAATCTATTAGCAGAAGATAAAGTCCGTCGTGAAACAACCAATTTCTAGCTATATTTGCAAAGTGTGTGGAGAAACATTTCCCTGAGTCTATCACAAGAGACGTCATGAGATACCTTGTAGGACAATTTTTCAATGTAGACATTGTAGAAGAGAGTTCACGAACGCTTACAATGCTCAGTGTCATGAAGCCACGTGTAATGTAGCTTCATCGAGAAGAAAATATTACGACCTCTACCGTATTCAATCAAATACTGATTTATTATTAGAAAGTACACCTCTGCGAGAGATTTTTTATTCTCCCTTGTTGTCTAGGCCTGCTGCAAATTCTGTTACTAAGTACACATTTCAAGATAAATAGAAGCAAGACGAAGATGATGATGATGAGGATGAGGATGCTGATGATAATAGTGATAATAAAGAAAAAGGAGAAGAATAAGAAAAGGGAGGTCTCAATGATTATTTGCCGTTTTACTTCATTTCCCAAGCCTACTACTATGCTACTACGGAAGCACGTATTACATCAAAACAAGTCCCTAAACATCAGCTGTCTGCATGCAGGCTCAAAGTTCACATCAAGCCTCTGTTACCCCGTGTAGACGTAAGATACTGTAAAGAACCCAAGTTCATATCAACTCTCTGTTACCCCGTGTAGACGTAAGATACTGTAAAGAACCCAACCTACTCGTAAAACGTTTGCAACTGCTAAGAAGCTATCAAGATGCCGGTTACACAGGGTATAAAGCAGATAATTTTAAATAGAGCAAGAATTACGTCGTGCAGGTATTACTGAGTAATAGCTCTTCAAAGTTAAGACCTTACCTGTAATCTCTCTCTCGACAGTGAAACAGCCTAACCACCTTCCTACAATTCCAGCCCTCACCCTCATTCTTGGCTAAGTCATCCTACTGTAGCATATGGTGGATCGAGTAGCTATACCGGAACAAACTCTTTTCCAACATTCTGCCTTCCTTAGGGTGTTAACTCCACCTCTAGCTGTTGAGCCGGTCTCAAGCAGAGATAAAGAGAGGAGCGGCACCCTAAATACTAGAAAAAATATAACCCGTTTTTCCCTTTAGCCCTTTTGCCACAGAGCCATTTTGCCCTTTAGCACTTTAGCCCATTAGCCCTTTTGCCCATTTAGAGATTTTGAGCTTTGGCCATATTGCCAATTGACACTTTTAGCCATTTAGACCTTTTATTCGTTCGCCATTTAGCTCTTTTATCCTTTATGCGGTCGCGCCCCCGCGGAGGGAGTAAAGTACTGGCTACACTTTTGTAATACAGGCTTACAACTTCTGCTGCTGTGAAAATAACGATTTCTACCTTCTAACAACCCGGGTGGCTTGTAACCCTAACACCTGCATACGTCCAAGTTTTTGAGTGGCTATCTTTCCTCGAGAGCCCTAGTGCAGCTCTGCTAGGGTTAGTCCCATCAGAGCCTATGTATACGCAAGAGCGCCTGCACTAGACCGAAGTTAGGAAGGGCATCCGGTTAGGAGGATGAAACCCTCGCATTAGCCTAATACGCGGAAAGTCCTAGCACAGCTCTCCCCAAGTTAGTGCCATAAAAGCCAATGTATCACCACTAGCTCCTGTGCTAGACTAAAGTTATGAATGGCAGCTGGTTAGAAGGATGAGAGACAGCCCAGCTACTTTAAGTTAGTCTAATATAACCAATATACAGCGGCTACCTTGCATAGTAGCCCCTGCCTCAGTTCTCAAAAGTTATGCACTAAGACTAATGGGTCATAAGTTACAAGTTGTACGACCCTGAGTTAGCTCTCCAGAGTTCGGTCCATGAGAATACACTATAGCAGACATCTTACATAGTAGCCATTGTCTCATTCCCGAAAGTTTGGCTGTTAAAACTGATAGGTCGTAGGTCACAAGTTGTAAGCCCCTGAGGCAGCTCTCTAATTAGGTCCATACGAAAAGAGTACATCAGCCACCTTGCATAGCAACCCTTGCCTCAGTTCTCGTATGTTAGTCTGATGAAACTAGTAGGTCGTAAGTTACAAGTTGTGAGCCCATGAGGCAGATCTCTAGTTAGGTCTATACTAATAGAGTGCATCAGCCAACTTGCAGAGCAATCCTTGCCTCAGTTTTCGAATGCCAGGCTAATAAACGTAATAGGTCATAAGTTACAAGTTTGAGCTCCTGAGTCAGCTCTCTAGTTGTGTCTATACGGATAGAGTATAGCAGCTATCTTGCATAGCAGGCCTTGCCTCTGTTCTTGAATGTCAGGCTGATAGAACCAATAGGACATAAGTTAAAATTTGTGTGCCCCAGAGGCAGTTCTCTACTTAAGTCTATAAGAATAGAGTATAGCAGCCATCTTGCATAGCAGCCCTTGCCTTATCTCGAATGTCAGGCTGATAAAACTAATAGGTCATGAGTTACAAGTTTTTAGCCTCTGAAGCAGCTCTATAGTTAGGTCTATAAGAATATAGTAGAGCAGCCATCTTGCATGGTAGCCCTTGCCTCAGTTCTCGAATGTCAGGCTGATAAAACTAACAGGTCATAAGTTGCAAGTTGTGAGCCTCTGAGGCAGCTCTCTAGTTAGGTCTATACGAATAGAGTATAGCAGCCATCTTCCATGGTAGCCCTTGCCTCTGTTCTCGACTGTCAGGCTGATAAAACTAGTAGGTCATAATTTACAAGTTGTGAGCCCTTGAGGCAGCTCTCTAGTCAGGTCTATACGAATAGAGTATAGCAGCTTTCTTACGTGGTAGCCCTTGCCTCAGTTGTCGAATGTCAGGGTGATAACACTAATAGGTCACAAGTTACAAGTTGTGTGCCCCTGAAGCATCTATGTCGAGTTCGGCTCATAAGGACAATGCACTCGTATCACCATTAGCTCCTGGTCCATCTCCTTAAGGTTAGTCTCATAAAACCGATGTATAGCAACCATCTTGCCTCGTGGGCCTTAGCTCTAAGAAGTTGTACGTGGCCGCCGTTTTGCGCATTCACCCCTAGGCTGTTTCCGTAAGTAATATGTATACCGCCTATCCTACCCTGAGCCATCTTTCTCCATAAGAGCCTATGTATATCTGTCATCTTTCACATTTGCCTCAGGTTCAGGTCCCAGGAATTAGTCCTATAAGAACCCATGTATAGCCGCTATCTTGCCCATTTGCCCCTGGGCCAGCTCCGGTCTCTTTTCCCTACTAATATGGTACAGAATACAACCCTCATTAAATAATTAAGTTAACTGATGGACAGCCATTTTAAATGTACTGTCATACTTCGCATGTGGAGAAACTACAAACTCTACCATATACAACTATCATCTATCGGCTTTGGTGAATTCTGTAATACCGTAATACTAACTGATTGTTATTCCGTATTGCGGTATGGAATCATAGGGTGGTGTGGGACACTGGACGAATATATAATCCCTCTATCCATTACCCATAATCAGACACTAAAAGCTGTGCATGGGACATAATTTTTTTTTATTTTTCTCTGATAACATTTTTAATTTAGCTCACTTTTCAAACATAAGGCGGTTATACGCAAAAAGTTGTAACAACGTCGAAAGACCAGAAAAGCAGATGCCATTGTACTAGACTACAATTAAGAACTGCATTACCAATCACAAGTCTAAACACACCTCTTGGAGAGAGACATGCAGCATATCTAGAACCACGCTTTTAATGCACTACCCCCAGATATATTAAGATAGGGAAAGAGCCAAACGAAAAGAAATGCCGGACTATCTGGCTTCTTCACACAGATATGAATCATATAATTAATTTTCACCTACGACAACTCCTTCCACACACTATAGGCTATTAAAGGTACTGCCATTACTGTTTGAATAACTCCGCGTCCAATAATCAATTACCACTGTAATGAAATGAAATGGCGTATGGCTTTTAGTGTCGGGAGTGTCCGAGGATAAGTTCGGCTCGCCAGATGCAGGTCTTTTGATTTGACTCCCGTAGGCGACTTGAGTGTCGTGATGTACATGAAATGATGATGAAGACGACAAATACACCCAGCCCCCGTGTCAGCGAAATTAACCAATTATGGTTAAAATTCCCGACCCCGTCTGGAATCGAACCCGGGACCCCTGTGACCAAAGGCCAGCACGCTAACCATTTAGCCATGGAGCCGGACATTACCACTGTAATAACTGTAGTACTCAGGTCATACTGAGTAAAACAAATTACGTCCCTCTGTACAATTCGTGTTAACCTTGTTATGCTATTTTATCGTATACATATCGTTCCTCTTTTGCCAAAACATCGAATGTGACAATGCTCTTCCTATCCATCATTTCCATTAAGACTGGTCACGCCTTCCAGCCATATATTGAAATGCGGTCCATCAGAACAATTTTGATGATGATGATGCTTGTTGCTTAAAGGGGCCTAACATCGAAGGTCATCGGCCCTAGAACAATTTTCGTTGAGTTCATTTTCCAATACGTGTGTGTCTAAAGGAAAATGAACTTTACTGTACCATACTGAAGGAATGTATGTTTGCATGACATTTACCCACTCCTAGAGTGTGATGTATTTAAGGTTCATTTTCCTTTACACACGCACATGAGAGAATGAAATCAACAAAAAATTTCTGATGGAATGCGTATCAATATGTGGCTGGGCGGTGTTACCTGTCTTAGGGGACATAATGGATAGGAAGAGCATTGCCTCATTCGCCGTTTGGCAAAACAGGGACGATATAGAACGTTAAAGATAGAAAGAACATAGTAAACGTGTCTGAATTTGGTGGATACATAGGCTCATAGGTTTTTAAAGTGTGCTTTCAGGGTTTTATTTAAATAAAATATGTAGGCCTATATATAGAAAATGATTATGTGTTTCCAATAACTACTCAAATGGTGAAGGAAAAATACGTAAATAAATCAAGACTAAACTAGTACCATATATTTAATTTCCATTAACCCAATATTTAGCCACTTGTTTGAAATGATTTTATGATGCAATGTAATTAACGTAAGTAACGTATACAAGCCCACACACAAGCTTGCTTCTGTGGGATTCACTGAAATGTAGATTCAGCTATTGTTATTGCAAATAATATGAAATAAATAAAAAATAAATTAAATAAATAAATAAATACATACATAAATAAATAAATAAATAAATAAATAAATAAATAAATAAATAAATAAATAAATGTAAATATACGTAAATAAAAATAAGTAAATAAGTAAATGAATAAATGCGTGCAAAATTGGCCATCTATGAAACCAAACGCCAAGTTCCATGATTCATTTATGTTAAGAATGGTCATTGCCTGTATCTTCCTCTCCTCCAGGTGTCTCTATCGCCATGCGGTTGGTTAAATTTTCGCCTAATTTTTACACATCCGTACGAAAACGCAGGAAACGGAATTAAAATCTGCGAATCTTCAATGTGACAGAGTTACGTAAATCGTCTCAATAATATCTCAATGATATAAAAATCCCACCTTTGTTGCTGTCTAGAAATCCTAATGTTCAGGAAATGGCAGTAGATAATGACGAGAAGTAGTCACCTCCGTAGTGAGAAACACGCATACTTTCAGGTAACAGTCATCTTCACTAATTAAACTGTAATGTCACGTTTATCTACTCCAGTATTAGTTATTTTCATCCTAACCTGAATATTTCATGCAACAGTGTATAAGAATGGAAATACCGAACATGGCAATATACAAAATACTTAATACTTCACATAATTTCGTTCTGTGGAGTGTACATTTTCCTGGAAAACCAGGCAGATAAGCCAGTGATTTTAAAATGAGGACATCAAATATCATTAACTCTACACTGGAGCATTAGATAAGGATAGATTTCCAATAATCCAATAACCAAGATATTATATAACCACCGATCTCATTAAAAGCCGACGCAAAATATATCGTGGAAGCAAATCGCCTGAAATTGAAGTTCATTAGAATATCTGCGACATGACCAGAAAGTCGTTTACTGCAACGTCAGCAGCTACGTGAAACCCGATTCACGAAGCTGATTTCGGTTCATATGGCAGACATTACCTTTATAGATCTTTCCCGCTTTAAGGAGTGAAGTGGAAATGTTATATTCCGGGCTAAAACTCTTCTCTTCCCACACATATTTCATTGTTAGATATTTGCACTTCATCTCATCCAGAACTCAGTTCACAATGGAATTGCGTTCGTAAAGCGTTGTAATAGTCGTGATGTCTAATAAATAAAAATATTGGTGTTAAGCCTCACTAACTACGTGTAGGGTTTTCGGAGACGCCAAGGTCCCGGACTTCTGTCTCGCAGGAGATCTTTTACGTGTTGGTAAATCTACCGATGTGATATTAACGTAATTCAGCAACTTCAAATATCCCCGGTCTAAGCTGGGATCGAACCCGTCAACTGGAGCTCAGAAGGCCAGCTACTCTGAGGTAATCAGCACGGAATCGTCGTAAGATATCCTAGTTAGACATATAACACTACATTTCTAGACAATCCAAGTTCTGTTGCTTGAATCTGAGCTAGATACCTTTCTTCTTTCAAATTCATAGTGTGTCTGATTAAACCTTGCAAAGAACGCTCAGTGATAATCCTTAAATATCACTCACGATGAAATTTACTGTAATTTACCGCTTGTCGGCATGCTACGGCTATGGAGCCAGACTCTACATTCGTGAGATAATTGGGTTAGAACCCCTCTGCCGGCTGTTCTGAGAATGGTTTACTGAGGCTTCCCATCTTCGCTTCCAGGAAAATGCTGCGACAGTCGTGGTGGAGCCCGCTCTTGCACCACGGACTGGCGACAATATGTATATTGCCAATTACTAACCTTAAATGATCCGATTAACTGTGACGTGCCCATAGATCTCCATACTATAGAACATAGGTTCTGATACCTCAAATTATTGCCTCGAATTAAAATTATTCCGTAGTTACCCATCCACAATTAGCGTTAATTCTCTCTCGTACGGTGATTGTGCGCCAGACCAGAGTTAAAGATCTAGGACCAAATTTATGCTTAAAAGGAGAGACACAAGGTAATTCCAGGGGTGGGGTGATGGAACACTAACAATTAAGTACTATCTTGACGAACAAGGGTAATTAATGTTTAATCTGAATTACTTAAAAAGCAAAGAAAACAATTTATTAAGGTGAAAATAATATGCTGGTAAAGTACCAAGAACTGAAAGATTACTCATCGAAAAGTGACTCACTAACTTTAACTGACTCCGCGAATGCTTGCTGCAATTTAATCAAACGCTCGCCGATTGTAGACTCGTTCATTTTAACATCCTTCTGATGTGGACTGCTTCCGTGTTTGTTGCCATCCTTCTTGTGGGCTGTTCTTCTCATCATCTTCGTATTGGCCGGCCGTTCTCGTTCGCCATTTAGCGTTGAAAGACGTCTATTCTGACATTACCACTCGCTATTACACCAATATCTATAATTTAGGTACCAATCCTACTAAAACAGACCACCATGGGTACTTTAGAGTAGAAAAAAATTCCAAGATCGGAATTCTTCCGAATTAAAATGATGCTTTCACTAGATATAATAATCTATCTATGCCTGGTTAAGACGCAATAGGTATTTTGTCCGTTCCGGACTGGAAAGTATGACTACAAGTAGTCGAATGAAGTAACTCGTCACGAGTTAATGTACAAAGTACAGGAAATAAAAGTATAACAGCTCTGCCGCTCTACTGCACTTAGTCAGTGCTACCGCAGTTCCCAAGTACGTATCTCAAGTGATCTTATATCATGCGTCTATACCTAAGTTATAATACCAAGTGAGAATCTCAAAATACTAATGCCAACTGAGACTCCTCAGTTGATATATCCCATGTTCCAATCACATTGAATTTTGCTCTCCGTCTGCAACATCAATCAATCCCTCCATCAAATTTTTCTAGTAGCTTCTTCTTAATAAGGCGAGCCTTCCCACTTTGTACGTAGCGTCCCACGCTAACAGGCTCGAGGGTTGTTGCCGTATTCATACTGAAGCGAACAAGGAAAGTCTTAAACAATGGCCTTGGCAGGCTACTGTCTTGAAATTCCAGGAACAGGCTAGCCTACGTTTGGGGTGAGTAAATACCACTTGCTGTTGTTGTGAGGTCTCAAGTAATTCTATAAGTTAATTATAGCGTGTAGGTTGCAATGCACAGCTTGTATGAAACCTTTCTTTTCAACTCTCGCTAAAATTTACCGCACAATGTAATGGGATGAAACGATCAAATAACCATATAAATATATCTTTATATGTAGATATATACAAGTGTGGCATGATATTAAATTATATAAAACACAAATTTAAACCGTACCGGTACACACTGTAAAATCTTTCAGGCGTCTGTAACAACCGCGATGTTATACACTCCCCCTTCATTGCCCACAGCCGATTCCCTCCACCTCCTTACCCAATTTCATTCGCCAGCATTCATTTCATTGTTATTAGCTACTCAACTGAGTTTGGCATCAGGAAGGGGCACCCGGACGTAAAAACATGACATATAATATTATACTACCTCATCCACGACCCCGTTTAAGGAAACGGTACATATCGAATGTACAACTGCCATGTGATAAAGCTGAATTCCTAAATTAAGCAGAAGTGAAATTGTAGGGGTACCGAATAACCAGAATACCTAGAGAAGTATGAATTTGTAAACACGCGTATGTGCTCTACAAGACCGGTGAAATCAATACAATATTTGTATCTCCCAGCGTTCATGGCAGGCCGGCAAATATGTTACGTGACAAGATTTTATTCTTATATTCGTTGAGAAAAATTGAGCATTCTTTTGATCCATCCCCTTACAACTCCACGTCCCACGAGATGAAACAGCAATCGAACGCACTTTGATAGAATATCGCAGAACTGGAATGCAAATGCTACTTGAATATAAATTGCATCATGCGATCGCGAAAGAGCATTAGGACACATATTTTGATATCGTGCCCTGGATGAAAAATTGATCCAGCCTGGTGCTCACGACATCCGTGCCATGGTTACAAATGCAGAAGTTGAACTGATTGGAATAATTTGGTATTATGTTGAAACATATTGCTTGTCAACGTTTGAAAAACAAAAACATAACATTCTAAACTGGAATATTCAGTTTGTCAGGATCTTAATCATACTCCATGTTGTAATTGGTGGATAGTCAATAAATCCTCCTTATGTATAATTTAAAACGCCAATAAAGTCCATATGAGCGATACATCTGTTAGAATATTTATATAAAGGTGCGATAAAAGACGATCATATCGAAAATAGAAGGACTGAAACTCACTGCAGTCCATTGTCATTTATTATTATTATTATTATTATTATTATTATTATTATTATTATTATTATTATTATTATTATTAGTATACTATTATACTGGCGGGGATTTATGGGCCGAGAAAGGATTGTAAAGCTGCCCCCTTACCCGAGTCAGAAATAAAACGAGGTCCAGCCTTCGAAGAATGTTGGTATCAGGTATGTAAACTTACGGACCTGACATGATGGGAATATGAACGCCACTCTATTCCTCACAAGCATTGTGAAACTGGAATTAGAAGAGAACAAGGCTATGCTAAGGCAGGTCAGAAACGGAAGACCAAAAAAAACAGAAGCCCGGCAGAAACACACAGAAGCAATGCCAGGCTCATCTATAGATCGATGGTCTTGCAGGTTGTGTAACGTTTGGATACGGGATCGGCAAACGATACGCTTTCGATAGTTTATGACTCTGTTATAGAAATCACTGCTTATTCATAATCTTATAGAATGCCTTTCTAAATCCGGGAGATAGTGGGTTCGAACCCCACCCTCGGCAGCCCTGAAGATGGATTTTCGTTGTTTCCCATTTTCACACCAGGCGAATGCTGGGGCTGTACCTTAAACAAGTCCACGACCACTTCCTTCCCACTCATAGGCCTTTCCTATCCCATCGTCGCCATAATATCTACCTGTATCGGTGCGACGTGAAGCAAATTAAAAAAGGAATTACTTACAAACAAAGAGTGACGCAAATTTGGAGTTTAACGTCAGTATTAACCTTATGTCACAAGCCATGGGACGTACAATTTTAGGTTGAATTAGAACCGGTTCCTAAGTCTAACCAGAATTCTAAGGTATTCGAACCACAATCACTTTAACGGAAATTATGCTATGAATTTTCTCAGGTATCGCACCCTGATGTAAAATATACCCTGCAGTATATTAATAATAATAATGATAATAATAATCTGGATTAATGAAGTCCAGAAAGATTTGGAAAAAAACAATATAAGAGAAAAAGCAGCGAGAGAGAGAGAGAGATTTTTTACAAAAAAATAAAAATAAAAAGTGGAATGATTCCAAGGTTGGGAGGGAAAGGAAACAGGCTCAAAATAGTCCGAGGAGAGGAAAAAGTGTCATAGTGAGCAGATGAAACAGTATGGGAGGAAGAAGAAGGAACAACAATGGATGAAGCGTTGAAACTGTCACGTGCTACATTGAAGGCCGTAACGGAGAAAGAAGACAACGATACAACTAATGGTAATATCCTCACTGTAAATTGTTTTGCCTTTCAACGTCAGTCAGCAAGCTTTCGTGATTTAACTAAGCTCCGCCACAACCGTCTATTTATGGCTAGATCTGCGGCCTCGTTTAGTTACACAACTCATCATTCTTCTACCACATTTCCCACCGCAATGGAGTCGGGAGTGCGAACTACAGTTCCGCTTCAGCCTTAGCACGACCAACATGCAGGGATGGGCGCGACTGAAGCCTGGAATCGAGAGCGTCGACTCCATCGACTCCGAACACCGGTCTCGGTTCGCATGAAGCCTCGCGACTCCAACTTACCCTGATGCGCATTGCGGGGCCGCACGGTCGCTACGCATAAAGCCTCGCTACTCCAAGCGAACTGACTCCCTTTGCGTGGCCGCTTGCGTGTCGAGGCGCGGAAAATAACATGAAATATCATACATGTTGCTGCTCATTTGCTCATTGGTTTTTTTAAGAGTATTGTAGAGTGAAGTACGTTATCGTCAACGAAGACGACGAGCATAATGGTGTAGTTGAAATAAAATTAAACGTGTCAAGTCAGAAAGTATCGGCATAGCTGACCACGGACATTTAATTTCATGTCTTTATTTGTCGTGATCAGGAAATTGATAAACAGATATCGATGGTAAATCATTATGAATTGCACACGAACGATGAAAACAAATCTAATATGGGTAAATCCAGTAACATAATTCGAACATAGATTCAACCGTTAAAAGCCTCCGTGGCGCAGGCGGCAATGCGTTGGCCTGTCACCGCTGGATTCCGTGGTTCAAATCCCGGTCACTCCACATGAGTTTTTTCTCCGGGTACTCCTTTTTTCCGTGTCATCTTTCATTCTAGCAACACACTACCACATCATTTCATTTCGTCTGTCAGTCATTCATCATTTCCCCAGAGAAGTGCGACAGGCCTCGTCCTGTTAGTATCCTCCCTGTACTAGGTAAAGTACTGGAGAAAGTAGTACACAAACAAATGACAGACTATCTCTTACATCATAACTTACTCGACAGATATTAGTCAGGGTTTAGATCTAATTATAAGTACCAACGCAGCATTAGTAAAAGTAACTAACGACATTCAGCTAACAATGGATAACGGACAAATGACAATTCTAATTCTCCTCGACCTTACAAACTGCTTAGACAAAGATATTTACTAGCCAAATTAGAAATGATGAAATTTTCTAATAATGTATTATGCTGGGTACGTTCCTATCTCAGTCGACGTGAGCTACATTTGCCATTTGGAGACAATTTTCTAATAATGTACACAGTTTTCATGTACGTACATACACTTCATTCACATTTTTAAATACATACCTCATGGTAGCATAATATAAACTTAGATGTAAAAAGATAGTAAGAGGTTATTCATGTTTTTGAAATGATAAATGTAATCTGCATTCACTTGATAAGAAATGAATGTGTCTCGAACACAACACAGCATACTGTTAGTGCAGGAAGGAAGATATCAAATTTCGCACTGTCATATTTCTTCAGCGCAGCTCTGGCACTCCACGACTCAATCACAATTTACAATACAGCATGAAGGAAACTAAAATTAAAATTATTATTTCTTCTGGCTCGGGGACTGCCTGCAAAATCTAGAGGCCTGGGTTCGATTCCCGGACACGCCTTCGAGCTGAGCAGTGCTGTAGGCTAGTTCCCGACACGGGTTCGATTGCTAACCAAGTTTCCTGTATCTAAGGACAGTTCGTAGTCTACGCACCCCTACACTGAGTAGTTCATAGCCGGGTTCGATTCTAGCTTAGGTCAGCGATTTTTCTGAGTCGAGGTAGGTTCGATTCACGCCTCAGCTATCCGCGAAGTGGATTTCCCGCTTCTCCTCCGGGCAAATGGTTTCTAACTTAAGACCACGGCCTGCTACTACTAGAGGTCCTGGTTCGAATATGTAGGGGAGGGCCGAACGTACACTCAGCCTGACAATTATTAATATTAATCAAATGCTAGGCTGTAACACACAGCCCAGACAATCATTACAGCGTTGTGGTTGCACAACTATATACTGTAGCAGCAGATGGTATTTACGGGTTCGATTCCCGGCCACGGCTGTAGTCTTAATTAAGATACAGCACCAATATTTGCCTGGCGTCAAAATAGAAAACCACGCACATTTATCTTTACGGTTGCCGACATGGGGTTTTAAGGATGGCTCCATGGCTAAATGGTTTGTGTCCTGGATCATTCTCATAACGACACGCAGGTCGCCTACGGGTATCAAAATCAAAAAGACCTGCACTAGACCTCTCCGGGAGGCTACATGATATTATTATTATTATTATTATTATTATTATTATTATTATTATTATTATTATTATTACTATTTAGATCTTGATTTACGTCGCACCGTTAAAGAGAGGTTAAATCAAAAGACCTGCAACAGGCCTCTCCGGAGGCTACATGTTTTTATTATTATTATTATTATTATTATTATTATTATTATTATTATTATTATTAATTATTATTTAGAAATTGCTTTACGTCCCACAAGGGGGCTTATAATGACAATGGGATAGGAAAGGCATACGAGTAGAGAGTAAGCGGCTGTGACCTTAATTTACAGCCTCAACATATGCCTGGTGTGAAATTGGGAAACCACCGAAAACTCTTATCAGGACTGCCGACAGTAGGGTTCAAACCCACTAACTCCCGGATACAAGCTTAGAGCTGCGCCCCTTAACCACACGGAAAACTCGCGCAGTCATGCGCCTAACTACACGATCGCCATCTAGGGCCCAGTTTTACGGTTAGATATCCCCCAGTCACCACTTTGGAAGGGTCTACTGCATACATTCTATGCCTGACACAGTCTAATAATTTAAAACAGGCTGTGGATTTTTTATTATTACCATTTCTCTACATATAACACGGCCGTTGTCTTTGCACAAGTAGCTGACAGCAGATATATTTAAAGGAAATTGTGTGCGCGTTTATGCTGACCTGACATCCGGTCGCGGTGAGCAGGCAGACGACAGCAAACCTGTTTTATTTCTTAAGATTAATACCTGCAGCTCTCATATATAACATTTTATTTTTCCCTTAATCATTACATTTAAGTTTATATAACGGTACATCTGAAGTAAGCAATTACAATTATAAAAAGTGAATAAAGTGTGTGCAGAATGATGTAAGCTGCGTAAGTGATATGCTTCTAAAAAGTACATCGTTTTCCGTTGCATGGTGTTATATAGTCCAATGAGAGTGTTTGTAAATTTTCGTTCCTTTTCTTACTGCGCGCTTTGTTGATATATGTACGTGTGTTTGGTCAGCTCTCAGCATTTGCTTGGAATTGGGAGTTCGAACCTACTTTAAGCGGCTCGAAAACCGAACACATTCACTCAAGAGTTCTTACCTGCATCTGAGAGCTTGGTCGCGGTGTTACTTTATTATTCTTACAATATAGTTAAATCACATTCATTTACGTTTCAAGGTAAGTACTCTCTCGCTGTATGTGTGCTCATGTTGCTTTCCTCTTCACATCGGAGGGTTCAGACGTTCGATTCTAACATCCTACACATTTCTTCTCACGATACAGTCAAATCGCAATCAATTACGACAAAGAAAGTGCAATAATTTTTAACTCTGCAATTCATCACCGTAGCAGAAGTTGCTATTCACGGGTTCGAATTTCAGTCAGGTCAGATAATTTTACATGCATCATACGGCTAGTTGGAGACAGGGTTGGATATTAATTTTCATGGCATCCCCTGCCTGTCGTTCAATCCCGTTGCTTCATTCCTCTTAAAATATAGTTAAATCACACTCAATTACATTTCAAGGTAAGTACTGTGTCGCTGTATGTGTGCTCATATTGTTTTCCTCTTCACATTAGAGAATACAGGGGTTCGATTCTAACGTACTACACCTTTCTTCTCACGATGGATTTAAATCGCTATCATTTACGATAGAAAGGTGCATTAATTGTTAACTCTCCAATTCATCACTGCGGCAGAAGATGCTATTCACGGGTTCGATTCCCAGTCAGGTCAGGGATTTTTTATTTTAAGTATGACATACATTCTGCAGGTGTTTTCTATCAATGAAAGACTATTCAGGCTTAACGACTTAACGATTATAGCGCTGAGGATTTTCGGCTCTAAACACATAGTTTTTTAATCTCTAAGTGATGTGAACATTACAGTAGACAATTGAAGGTCTCTATAGTTCAAATATGTAAGCTCGAAATGCTACAATCAAAAATTCAGTGTTCTAATCACCAAAAACCTGTAGTAAGAGGCGACTAAAAGGGGTACAGGGGACTCTGAACTTTTTTGTGTTGGTCGGCAATAATAGATAATCTCATTAACTGCTGCACTGCAGTGGCGAAAATAATAATATTACAAATAATTATCGTATTTTTCACGTACACTTATTTAGCTCGATCTTGATTGCGTGCATACCGACAACACACGATCAGTTAGCGCATCAATTGTAATCACACAATTTATGATTTCCGTTTATTCATTAATTTTTGTGACTATGCTCGATTCATAGCCCTGTCAGGTTTCTTTCTTCACGGTATCCCCTGCCTGGCGTTTATTCACGTTGTTTCATTCTTCTTAAAATATAGTTAAATCACATTCAATTACTCTTCATGGTAAGTACTGTGTCACTGTATGTGTTCTCACGTTGTTTTTCTCTTCACGTTAGAGAGTTCAGTGGTTCGATTCTGTCGTACTGCACCTTTCTTCTCACGATACAGGTAAATCGCAATCAATTACGATAATAAAGTGCAATAATTCGAGATGACTTCACATCTCAACCTCATAGCTGCGCTAATATCAGCAAACGTAGATGCGCGCGCATTATCGTCCCTTCTGCTCGCGGATCTCCCACTCCACTGCACTAACTCTCCCTCAGAGATGAGATATCTATTAGGTTCCACCTATTCAATACTAATTACGTCTTGATGTTACTAATAACTTTCATTCAACTTGGGACCGGTTTCGACACATTAAATGTCAACATCAGCCATAAAATGAATCACAAATATATAAGCAAAGACATAATAATCAAAACTATTGTGGATACATATTGAAATATGATCATTAAAAACCCTAAACCGTCCATTCACACCATGTGTTAAGCTAAATCGCCTTAACAGGAGAGCAACGGTATAATAATTAAATCTGGCGCAGTGACACATTGAAGTATGCATATAGTCCCCCACTAATCAAAGAATAAAAGAAGGATCTTCAATATGTAGTCTTTGTGCATCCGTTTAATAGAAGGCTCCGACAGGCTTCCAAAGTAAAGAGTCATTTAATCTATTCGCACATGCTATGCGTCAACCAGAGCGCCGAGAACTTATTTGAATCACTTGGTATGTAATTTATACCTGATAAAAAAATTTTAACACTGATGAATATGAAATAAGTTAGTGGTAAAAGGCGTTAGTCTTATAAGAAGGAGAGATAAAATGTATGTGGTAGGTCTGGAGGGGAGAAGACGGATGGGGGTGGGGAAGAAAAATATCTTCTTAGGGGATTAGTAGGTTTAAGGTGGGTCTTGTGAACAGTGTGGTGGGTGTTTGTAACGCAGTAGGGTACTATGTATCGCGCTAAATATTTACATCCTATTCAGAAGATTAAAATACTTAAATCCTTTAATTAAAACATCAAAAAGAATGTTAGTTTTTTCTGAGATTTCGTTCAGATTCGAATTGGAATTGAAGAACTGGTCTAAGTGAATGAAGCAATTTTCTGCGACGTCAAGAATAGGGCTTTTGTCCATATTCATGAGCACCTCTATATCTTGTGGTATGTTACTGCAGCTATGCTTTGAATCTTGAATATGTAGGCCAACTGCCGAGTATCTATTATATTTTGTAGCATTAATATGTTCCATGTACATGTTTTTTTAAGTTCCTCCCTGTTTGACCAATATACGAGGATGGACAGTTTTAACATTGGAATCTGCCGACTCTTGATTTTTGGTAAATGTTAATCTTGTAAATTGAGCCGGTATTATGTATAATATCCATATTTCTATTGTTAGTTCGATATGCGATTTTGATGTTGTGATTCTTCAGACTATTTGTAACAACGTAAATATCTTCGTTGAATGTGAAGGTTGAATAATAATCAGGTTTAGTTTTCTCTCTAGTTAGAGTTGAATTTAGGTGATATTTTCGTTTTTTGATAATGCGCTCTATAAATGTACTGTCTTAACCGTTATATTTGGCTATGAAAAGGATTGTATACAATTCTTTATTTAGATTTACTGTATTAAGTGGTATACTGAATGCCCTGTCTACCATACCGTTGTAGGTAGCATACATGTGTGCTTTGGGATGAAACGAATATTTCTTGATAGCAGTAGCTGTCTGTGTTGGTTTTCTGTAAATTCCGTATTCGGTTCATGAAGGAAGTCTGCTTAACGCAAGATCCAGAAAATTTATGCTTCTGTTTGTCTCAGATTCCAGAGTGAACTTTATCTGCGGATCAATATTGTTTAGACTGCTAAGAGTGGTGGTTGCATCAGTAATTTCTTCGTCAAGGAGAACGAGAGTGTCATCCACAAATCTGGCCCAAAATTTCATGTTCGCGAAGTCACTGTTGTTGTTAATTGCTGTATGCTCTAAATGGTCAATATATATATATCAGCTAAAATTCCTGAATCCGGTGGTCTCATAGCTAAGCCATCCTGTTGGTATATGCAATTATTGAAACTGAAGAAATTATTCTTAACCACTAGTTTCAAGATTTCCGGGAAATCCTGGATCTCAAGTTTACTGAGGTTGCTATACTTCTATTAAACTGATGCACAAAGACTACATATTGAAGAACCTTCTTTTATTCTTTGATTAGTGAGAAACTATATGCATACTTCAATGTGTCACTGCCCCAGATTTAATGATTATGCCGTTGCTCTTCTGTTATGGCAATTTATCTTAACACATGATGTGAATGGACGGTTGAAGATTTTTAATGATCATATTTCAATATGTATCTATAATAGTTCTGATTATTATGTCTTTACTTACGTATTTGTGATTCATTTTATGGCTGATGATGACATTTAATGTGTCGAAACCGGTCCCAAGTTGAATAAAAGTTATTAGTAACATCAACACGTAATTAGTATTGAATAGGTGAAACCTAATAGATATCACATCTCTGTGATCTCAGTTCAATACGAAAACATCAATGAAGCTCATATCTTTGAACTCCCTCACCCACTCAACGACCGCATAAAAAGTAGCTTGCGGAGGCGAGCTCTTTGTCAGTTTTTACGCAAGGAAGACAGGCCATGCCTGGGTAACAAGCCGGGCAATATTTTTGGTAGAGGACGTATCGCTAAGGTTTACCACCTCTAGGGAGGGAGAGAGAGAGAGAGAGAGAGAGAGCAAGTCTTTCACTCACCCATCCCCTATTTTTGGTAGGGTGGCTGGTAGGAGAGGACAACCTCTCAACACTCCCCCCGGAAAAGAACAAACAAAACCTCGGCTCCCAGCCAGCCCCTCCAAGTTGGCGACTGTGAGGTTAGGTTTGCTCACTTATTCGAATTCCGTGCCTCACACGTGCTCGTGTTGGTAAACAAAATTACACTATCTTCTTTATACACAAAAGCACGTGGTCTTGTTTGTAAAAGAACACGTGGTAAGAGGGGTCAATATCCTTGACAGGGGTCAATGACCTCGTGGAAAAACGCTGATTCAGCACCCATAGTTTTGGAATCCCAATCGCCCTACTACTTAGATGAGCCCCCTGGGCGAGATACTGGTCCTCCTCCCCAGTTTTATCGCCTCCGATCCTAAGTCTCACGCTCCAGGACACTGCCCTTGAGGCGGTAGGGGTGAGTCGCTGAGTCCGAGGTAAAAACCAACCCTGGAGAATAAACTGATTAAGAAAGAAGGATGAAAGAAGAGTGATCATTTCAAAAACTGGCATGGTCTTTCAGCCTAGCCGGTGACTTTAACGGCCAAGAGATTGAAGAGGATATGGTCAAGTAACAAGGTTTGTTTGAGTTACTGATTACACTGATCAGCCAGAAAATCATGACCACCTACTTAATAACAGTATGTCCCCATTTGACACGGGTGACAGTGGCGACGCGTCGTGGCATGGAAGCAATGATACCTTGGTAGGTCGCTGGAGGGAGTTGGCAGCACATCTGTACACTCAACTCACCTAAATCCCGTAAATTACGGGGAGAGTGGTGGGGGCGATTAGCTCCGACACCACGTTCAATTACATCCCAGATATACTGGATCGAGTTAAGATCTGGCGAGTTGGGGACCCAGCACATCAATTGGAACTCACCGTTGTTTTCCTCGAATCACACCATCAAACTTCTGGCCTTGTGACATGGCGCATCATCTTGTTGAAAAATGCCACTCACATTGGGAAATATGATCGTCATGAAGGGGTAAACGTGGTCTGCAACCAGTGTACGATATTCCTCGGCCGTCATTGATGCCCACGTGAATGTTCCCCAGAACATAACTGACCTGTCGAGAGCTTGTCCCCGTCCGGCAACACAGGTGTCAATGAGCTGTTCCCCATGAAGATGACGGATTCGCACCCTCCCATCGGCATGATGTAGAAGGTATCGGGATTCATCAGACCATGCAATGCTCTGCCACTGCGCCAACATCCAGTGACGATGGTCACGTGCCAATTTCAGTCGTAAAAGCCGATATCGTGCAGTTAACATTGCCACATGCATGGGTCGTCAGCTGCAGAGGTTCATCCTTAGGAGTGTTTGGTGAACTGTATGTTCAGACGCACTTGCACTCTGACCAGCATTAATGTCTGATGTTAGTTCCGCCACAGTTCAGCACCTGTCCTTTTTTACCAGTCTGCCGAGCCTACGACATCCATGACAATGGGTGGCCGCCCAATAAAGGGACGTTTGGACATGGCTTAATCTTGGTTTCGACACTTGTTTAAAACACTCAACACGGCACTCCTCGAACACGCGACAAGTCATGCAGTTTCCGAAATGCACGTGCCGAGCCTCCGGGCCATCACACGATCAAACTCAGAGAGATCGCGTGCCTTCCCCATTCTACACACGGACAGCACGCTCACTTATACTACAAGCACCGTGAGTGTGTCTGACTAGCAGTTATTCCTCGTCAGGTGACAATGCTATCGCCTGGACGGGTTTATATCGATAGTAGGTAGGTAGTCATAATGTTATGGCTGATCAGAGTATATTCGCCATGGAAAACGTATTTTGTATGACATCATTTATTTAAGTTATTCTCGACATCACTTCAGAAGGATGGCATGAATTTTCACCGGGTAAAGTATAAATCATGGACCATCAATTCATTTCATTCCCTCGAACGTGCCCACAAATTGTTCCGAAAATATTTTTTTATCACATGAAGAATTTTATATTATTTTAAAAGAAAGGCGTTATTGGAAGAATACAAGAAAGACAAGCATAAAGCTGGTATTACTTTCCATAAAATCTAAACTGGGTAAAAAAGGAACGGTATATCCTCACATCTAAGTTCATCGAGTGCGAATTACTTTCAATCGTGATGTCAAATGGAAGTGCATTTTACTAATGAAATGTTCACGAGTAGGAGTTAAGTTACATAGATCCGAGGCTTAACGAACTCTTTACCGTCCGACTTACGTCTTTCGTATATTGAATACAAATTGATCGATCACTTGCGTTGAACTCGTGTGATTCTATATCGACATTTTAATTTCTCCTAAAAATACTTTAGAAAGAAGTCTTTAGTAGACTGATGTGTGATTAAAATGCCAGTCAACGCAAAAATTATTGTGAAGAGAGAGTATTTCATAGAAGGTAAAGTCTTATCGTGTTAGCAGCCTGATATAGAAGTGATTATCCGCTATCATAAATATGTACTCTCCGTAGAGTTACAATGTAAATGAAGGTTTTCACGGCCGCAGATCGAATCATCGCAGCAATAGAACCAGCTGATTAGTTATTAGGAGACTGTGCTCAGCAGCGTCTTGAAAAGGTGTGCCAGTCCAACAGATGAGCCCAAATGAGACGTTCTGGGTGGAAAGCTGCACATGCACATGGCCTAATAATCCGAAAGCTTTCTGTAATATTTTGGACTGTGACCGTGAAAGCCTTCATTGTCAATTGCACAAGAACCCATTTCAAGGAAAAATGACCGGGCAGACATGCAAAATATTTCCTTTATTCTTATTAGAATCGTCATTATTATTACTTTTGGATCAGTAAGATTTCAATTACGGAATCATCGCCTAATAACCCAATTAAACACCTGCTATCCAAACATCACCACGATTTTTGTGACAATAGTATATTATTAGACTAGGTCATTCTCAGGCGAGACAATGTCTACTCCTTAATTCTACTACCAGTTCAAAATTCATTTCGGTATAAGAATTCATGTTTACACTTTCGGGCATTTGAGAAGAGTACCTGCAGCAATTTATTCAAATTGTTAACATAGGAAGGAAGGAACATTTTTAATTTTATTTTACGAAAGCCTTAAGTTTACTGCTACACACTGTTCTACCTGGAAAGTTATAAACACGTGAAAGGTTCCAGAAATCGTTTTCAAAAGCATTTCCCACGAGCAAAAACGTTTACTGTTCTCTTTTGCGAATGAGTTTGCTTCTCACTCCTTACTTTATTTCACGAAGAAGAGAGTAATTGCATTTTCCGATTTCATAAGAGACTTAGATTTATCAAATGTAGTAAGTGGCACCTTTCCTAATACCATACTTCCATGAAATTGTGTACGATACCTTACACATAAAGCTGCCTACATTAATGTTATGCCACTCTTACATAACTTGAGATAAGTTTTAACACTATGAATTCATTAATTTTATGTTGAGTTCAGCATACATGTTTAAATAAATGTTACAACTACATGTCTTATATCAACGTTCCGATGTCAGAAAGTAACCTCCCTATTTATGATTAACTAATCAAAGTACTTCATATATCGAAAGGTATGTTGTCCGTACTAGTTCATGGAATATATCATTTAAATGGAATGTTTCGTCGTTCGAGTGAACGAAGGCATCTCACTAGCATTCAACACAGGTTTAATGCTAAATTCAACAAGCATAATATATATAAGTGACAGATGTTAAATATAACAAGCTTGATTTTTGAATTTCTGGCTATTTTTGAGTTAACTTTTCTAATAGTAATAAACAGAACATCTGTATTTAAAAAAACTAGCCACCAACATCGGTCAGGTCATGTAGATCACAAAATAGAACTTAATATATAAAGCTCATTCAAGTGAAGTCCCTCCTTCTACAGATTTTACCGAAACTACAAAACTACATAAAAAGTAATAGCATTTATCAGATACGAAAGGAGATGTATCCTGACATGGGCAAGCCACTGAAAAGATTCTCATAAACGCACTCTATAAATGATAAGCAGGTACAAACATAAAAAGAGAGACGGGGTTCAGGAACAATTCTTACAAAGAATTAAAATAAAAAAATCCAATATAATTAAGTATACATTCATATAGAAATGCTGTAGTGTAAATAAATAATAATGTAATTTTTATGTCCCATTAAATATTTTACGGTTTTTAGAGACGCCGAGGTGCCTAAACTTTGTCCCGCAGGAACATTTTAACGTGCCAAAAATATCTACCAACACGAGGCTGACATATTTGAGCACCATCATATAACACCGGACTGAGCCAGGCTCAGAAGGCCAGCGCTCTAACGTTCGAGCTACTCATCCCGGCTTGAGAAGTTGTATTTCTGTGGCTGCAGTCACGTTTCTGTGCATGTGATAGGAGGGTGAATTATTTCGATTTGTTTTCTTGCTCATGGTACTTTGTCGTAAAATATTAAAACAATGATTCATTTTTTAATTTACAAGTTTGATTTTCGTCGCACCGTTAGAGATAGGTGTTACGGCGATAATGGAATAGGAAAGGCCTAGTAGTGTGAAGAAAGTGGTAATGGCCTTAATTACTGTACAGTTCCAGCATTTCCCTGATGTGAAAATGGGAAACCAAGGAAGATAATCTCCAGGGCAGCTGACAGTTGGGTTCGAACCTACTATCTCCCGAATGCAAGCTCACAGATTCACGGCTCTAACTGCTCGGCCAACTTGCTTGGTTGAACAATGATTTAAAAATATGAATTAATATCTGGGGTGGAAATACTTGTAAATATGAATAGAATTGACGTCCCCCACAAGCTTCGAAGATCTGAATGGAAATCTGCAACTATCTCTACAATAATGACTGTATAATACTTCTCATAGAGCCTCCGTGGCTCAGACGGCAGCGCGTCGGCCTCTCACCGCTGGATACCGTGGTTCAAATCCCGGTCATTCCATGCGAGATTTGGGCTGGGCAAGCGGAGGCGGGACAGGTTTTCCTCCGGGTACTCCGGTTTTCCCTGTCATCTTTCATTCCAGCAACACTCTCCATTCTCATTTCGTAGCATCTTTCATTCATTAATATATATCACTTTGGGAGTGGCGACCCCATCGTAATAATAGCCTGTATATGATTCATTCATTACATCCCTGACCCGGTCACTGACTTGAAAACAGGTTGCAGGTTTTCATTTTCAATACTTCTCATGGATCACCCTACATGAATAGCAGGACCAATGCGATTATAATGGTAAATTCCATTTGGTGACTTTCCCAGTACAACTGATTCCTGATGAAATCCTCACATAACTCAAATACAGCAGACCATCTAATGTTTCTTATGTCAATTTTCTTTTAAAGGTATTACATTCATAAAACTCTAAATTATTGTTTTCTACTTGAAGTGAAGCACTAGATTATAATGCTTCTCATGAAACAGAACTCTCATGTCATTGAAATTTTTGTAAGCCTAAGTTTCAATGAGTTAACGATATTTTAAGGAAAATCAACACAGATGTTCGCGTTTATAATTCATATTTTGTCAGTCTCAAATGAAGATGTAAA
Organism: Anabrus simplex; assembly: GCF_040414725.1. NCBI lineage: Eukaryota > Metazoa > Arthropoda > Insecta > Orthoptera > Tettigoniidae > Anabrus > Anabrus simplex. The sequence goes on from NC_090266.1 coordinate 794,815,545, forward strand.
CTATGAAAAATGGAAATTCTTCGAAGAAGTGATCAAAGTGGAATACCGGCGGTAAAAGATTCTAACGACAGGCGATAGCTCATTCCAGGCTGAATGAAGAAACGATGTTGGGAACGGAGAATAATATGAGTGGATGCCACACTCATCTGTCACTCTAATCTCGCTTATGGATTTTAGACGCGTGAGCTGTGATAAATTGCTGCCAACCTTTGGCACATAAGGAGCAAGAAGAGATGTCGAAGGCTGACAAGAACATGCCACCCAAGAGCGTGTTACAGAAGTCGTCTGAGATAAGATACATTTTTCATCCGCTGAATAATTGGCAGACTTCCTTTACATCCAAGATACTGAATCGAAAGTAAAGTGCGAAGGCAATTAAGTACGAAGAACCATTTCAAATAAAGCGATTATACCTAACTCTGCGAACTACTATGAAATTGTACTTCATTATTTTATGCACAGAATATGAGCACTCATGATATATTTCACTTCAAAGGGAGAATTACCTCACCCTATGCTAGTTATTGTATGATGAGGTTTAATTTAACACACATATATATGGACGTTTCTATGGACGTGCAAGGACACTGGAGGTTTCGCCAACAAGGAATGAACATTTTATGACACGTTACAACCGTATATCGAATCAGGCAATGGAACAAGTGTCTGAACTTCGCCATATTTTCATTACACCTTGCTAAATGATATTTTTAATTTTAAGAATTTCGAAATGCAACCGTGTTTACTGGGAACTGTACATACTCGGAAAAACTTCAGGCACCGTTTTAGGTACGTCACTGAAGTTCCCCTTTTAAAAACATTAATTAAATTTAAAATTTGGATTCAGATACATTATGCAGGTTTAGGAGTAACGACATTTCATGATAACCAGTGTTTCTCAGCATATATTAAAAACGATATTTACAATAAGATACAACAGTTGAAAAATAGAAATGCAGCTCGAATTGATAAGATTTCTAGGGATATATTAAAGACAACGGGTTGGGATATAGTGCCATATTTGAAGTACTTATTTGATTATTGTTTGCATGAGTTCCGGTCCCGCGATGTGGGGGGCAACGCTTCCGCCTGTCATCCGGCAGCCTCCGGCTTGATTCTCGGCTGGGTCGTGGATTTTTGTTTGCAAATGATTAATATTCCTGGCCTGGGGACTGGGTGTTTGTGTCGTCCTTAATGTTCCTTTCCTCACATTCAATACTTACACTCCCGCCATTCCCAAATACACGCAAGTTCACAAAATATGGTGCAAAGTAGGGGCAAACGATCTTCTTACGTCGACGACCCGAATAAATAGCATTAAAAAATTGTTTTCATGAAGGAGCTATACCAAATGAATGGTGAGTTGATATAGTAACATAAAGGAATGGGTGATAGATATTAAGCATAAAATTACACGCCAGTCAGTTTGACGTGCATTCCATGTAAGCTTAGGGAAAGCATTCTTCATGATTTTATCAGACATGTTTGCGAAATTAATAACCGGTCCCATGGAAGGCAGTTCGTGCTTAGGAAACGTTATTCTACTGAAGTTCAACTTGTAGGATTTCAGCAAGATATAGCAGATATCATGAATTCAGGAGGTTAAATGGATTGTACCCCGATTGACCTGCCTAAGGCACTTGACAGGGAGACATGGGATACTACTGGTAATAATGAGTGCAATAGGACTAGACAAAAGGAAATAGATCTCAGAGAATTAGAGTAGGCGAAGCTTTATCTGACCCTGTAATAATTAAGAGGGGAATTCCTAAAGGCAGTATTATTATAACGTCATATTTTCGTACATATATGTATAATATTAGTAAAGGAGTGGAATCAGGCTTTTTTCGGATTATGTTAGTCTGTATAGAGTAATAAACAGGTTAAAAGATTGTGAGCAACTGCAAAATGACCTGGATAATGTTGTGAGATGGACAGTACTCAATGGTATGATGATGAACTGGGTTAGAAATCAGGTTGTGAGTTTGACAAATAGGAAAAGTCCTCTCAGTTTTAATCACTGCGTTGATGGGGTGAAAGTTCCTTAAGGTAATCGTTGTAAGTACCTACGTTTTAATATAAGGAAATATCCTCATTGGGATAATCACAGAATTGGTATTGTAAATAAAGGGTACAGATCTCTACACATTGTTTTAAATGTGTTTAGGTGTTGTGGTAAGGATATAAAGGAGAGGGCATATAAGTCTCTGGTAAGATTCCAACTAGAGTATGGTTCCAGTGTATGGGACCCTCACGAGGATTACTTGATTCAAGAACTGCAAAAAATCCAAATAAAATCACCTTGATTTGTTCTGGATGATTTCCAAAAAAGAGAAGCGTTACAAAAATGTTGCAAATTTGTGCTTGGAAGACTTGTGAAGAAGGAGACGAGCTGCTGTACTAAGCGGTATGTTCCAAGCTGTTAGTGTTGATATGGCGTGGAGTGACATTAGTAGACGAATAAATTAGGGTATTGTCTTTAAAAGTAGGATTATGATGCGTGTTGTTTAAAGGGGCCTAACATCTAGGTCATTGGCCCCTTTAAAAGTAGGAAAGATCACAATGTGAACATAAAGTAGGAACTCAAGAGGACACATTTGGCCAAATATTCATTTATAGGAAGGGGAGTTAAGTATTGGAACAACTTACCAATTGAGCTGTTCAATAAATTTCTAATTTCTTTGAAATCATTTAAGAAAAGGCTAGGAAAACAGCAGATAGGGAATTTGCCAGCTTGGCAACTGCCCTAAATGCAGTCAAGTAGTGACTAATTGATACAGCTAATCACTTACCAAAGGAATGACCTAGCCCAGGTGATACAAGCTCACTTGCGTTATCTAGAAGAAATGAATTGACACTCAAAACATCCATCGCAACGATTTGGGACCGATTATCCAACAGGAGAGCGGAATATTTAGGAAAAAATCCTCGACTAATGGAGTGGCACATAGGTGTGGGTCCAGAAATGAAAACCATTCCCACTCCCTTAATAGCAATATGTTTAACCGCAGCAATTTATAGGACAATATGTTTTAGGGGACGTCTGGATGTATGAACTACGTTCCATTGTACTTAGTAAACATGTCGAGAATAAATAACACGGAGTTGTCACTTTTAAAATATTAAATATCAGCGATCTCAGTCGCAATTGAATTTGCTTAATAGTTGACAAATAATTAACTGACTGGGCTCCTAGTTTTGTTCCTCTCTCCCCCTCTCTCTCTCTTATTAACCAGCTGACGCACAGTGGAAGCCTCCAACTTCATTTTCTCCCGGTGTATCATTTTCACGGGAGGAAAGTAAGTATGAGATCGTAGAAGGATAGAAGAATGATTTCACCTAAAATTGTAAGGGCGTACTTTGTGTCTAACCAGAATAGTCAGTTTAAACGACAGAATTTTCAAGAATTTTACGAGCAAAATGTTTCACACAGTTATAGGGATTAAATAGCAACATAAATTGTAATGGGGTGTTTGGAAGCAACGGGGTTTTTCCAACTAATGGTAGATGGCAATACCATTCCTTATGCAGCCTATCCCTGTTATGAATGGTGTGAAAATATTGCTGATAGGGTCGGTATAGTGCATGCATTTCAGTGGGCTTGGCAGACTGCTCTGTAATAGCAACTTCTGGCTCGGTGAGGAAAGCAACGAGACACTACCTCACTCCTCATTTCCCTAGCAAACCTCTTCAGTGACGCCTAGGCTATTTATGACATCTGTTGTTGGGGGTGTGGAGGATCAAAGCAGCCTTCGAGCTCAATAACCAACATACATACAAACGATTGATGGGCGACGACCTCTTTATTGAATTATCAAGTATGTATTCACGCCCCTCATTGGTCGAATTTAACGTACATATCCAGAACTCGCAGTACCTGGTTTTGACAAAGAACTGCTAGAATCGGATACGCACTATTTCTGAATTTAGCTGGTACAGCGTGAATACAGAGCTCTTAGTTCAACACCAGTTCTAGATTCCTTTTGGAACACCATCTATGGTACTTCTTTTTGCTAGTGGTTTAAGGACGCACCAATACGTCGAAGGTAGTTACCGTAGCCTCAATTAACGTACAACCCCAGCATTTGCCCAGTGTGAAAATGGGAAACGACGGAAAGTCATCTTCATGTCTGCAGAAGGTGGGATTCGAACACGCATTACACAACTCTAACAGAACGGCCAACTCGCTCGGTCATTTATGGCTCTCGCACATTTTTGAATAAACGTCTTCTTTTTATTCTTTGTATATTATGCTCTTTGTTTTACGTCGCACCGAATCAGAAAGGTTTTTATGGCTACCATGGGATAAGATGGGGCTAGGACTGGGAGGAGAGCAACCGTGGCCTTAATTAAGGCACAGCGCTAGGACTTGTCTCCTGTGAAAATGATAACCACTGAAAACCCTCTTCAAGGCTGGTGTCAGCAGGATTCAAACCCACTATCTTCCGAATGCATTCTAACAACGCACAACCCCTGTATCCAACGCACTCGATAAACCCAATAAAACCAGGTACTTTGTACAGGTGATAACAGAGTGACTTACTAAATACAGATCACGCAGCTTTGAGAAATGGCGAAGAAATAAGAAGAGTAGGCGAGAAGAAACATTTGACGAAACCGATAAGGAAGAGGAACATATCTTGACTGGGTCACATACTATGCAGAAACTGTTTTCAACAGAGTTCGATGGAATGCAACTTAGACGGAAGGAGAGGAAGAAGAATGTTTGGAATGTTAACAGATGTGAAACAACGTGGAAGCTATCAAAGTAAGTGCTCAGGACAGTGAATCACCGAGGATGACCAGTTTAAACCTGTCTCAAGACAGACTCACGAAATAATTGTGAGTATATTGCAGTGGGGTGAGCAGTGGGCACGTCAGTAGACCGAGTACTGTCATCACACGAGTCTCATAATACTGAGAAGAAAAGTGTAATTTTAAACGACACTGACAAACTGAGCAGTCAAGAATTAAGCGCTCTACTGTAATCTGCGACAAAGCAGAATGGCAGAGCATTGGGCCTAAAAATGCAGTAGTTCCAGGCATGGTTGAGTGCAATCGTATTTTAAATTCTTACTTCCAAAATTGCGTTAAGTTACTGGTGACACATGCCATTAAGTGACGTCTGGCACTTAAAAAATATGTCACCGTGCGTTGAAACTATAAATTTTGTTTTAAAAATGACCTACCATTTCTATCAGTATCAATTTGTATCGAGCACCCTTGAGTACCCTTCGTATTTTCCATAGTGTCCCAAATTTTACAAAGCTGAAGGCCAGTAGAATAGCATTTTTATCATCTTAACACAGCCGATGTGGTACCACTTACGACGCATCATGCGCCATTTTTAAGTTCCTTTGAAGCGTGTATTACTTAATTCTCGTTGTTGCTTCAGACACCTGGATATCAGACTTCACTGCAGGTCTCGCGTTCAACTCAACACCATCAATAACTAATACGGCCGCTGTGAAAACTACCAAGACCCGCAATTTACATGGTTCTGATTGACCACTCTTTCACGGGAGGATGGGTCTCACCCGCGTGTACCACGACCTCATCTCCATCCGGTAAATATCCAATGACCAGCCCATCACGGTGTACTTCGTTCAGATTGCTTGCTGTTTAAAGGGGACTAACATCTTGGTCATCGGCCCTACTCCATTCAGGCAGGAATGCTGGTGTAGGGGAGCGTGACATCAAAAGGTCATGCGTTTTGATTTCGCATACGTCTCTCAGTACGTTAAGAAGGCCATGTGCCTTCTAATTATTCGTAAGTAAATTTATATTTGTGTTTGTTAAAATGCCACGTAAATATTGTGCAGCGGGTTGCAAGTCCAATTATGCCGTAAGCGATGTTAAAAGTGAGTACATGCAGTGTTTCGTTTCTCCAGAAGAAACTGTGTTATATAATCAGTGGGTGAGAAATATTCCGAGGAAAGACTAGGCTCCATCTGAGTCAACTATCGAATGCATTAAATATTTTGAGCCAGTCTGTTTACAACATGGAATTCGATATAGGACGGCCACAAGGGAGAAAAGGGTTACAGCCTTGACACACTGAAACTGAAAGCTGGTTATACTCCAGCAATTTTCGATGGAATGCCTTGCTAAGAAGCCGCCAGTAAAAGGGAAATACGCAGGTGAGATTGTACTGGAAATTGAAGAAAGGTAAGAAACTGCCCAAGCAGAGGGGTTGAAATAGGCTGGTGTAGAAGACAGTGCTGGAAAGTTTAAAAAATATGAGAGGAAAAATCTTGGGGAAGTCCCGGTAACTTGACGGATATTCAAACTGAAATTGAGGCGCTTAATTTTGGAATTATTCCACAACAAAGTACTATTATACGTAGTAAAGTTTGACTTTTTGAATGTTTAGTTATATATAGATAGGAATATGAACGTTTCTGGGCATTTAAATGAATATCAGGTTAGGTTTCAAATGCTAAGTGAAATGCTAGTGCCACAGCTATTGTTATAGAGGTAATTTAATAATTTAATTAATTAAGTGATGAAAACCGCAATCCTCCACCTGTAAATACATTAGTAAAACAGTGAAAGCTAACCTTTAGAACCTAAAGGACGCTTTTGTAAACAATGACAGTGTAATTCTGGCTGACCAAGTTGACTTGTTTTCAGAAAAAGTTTTGCTAATTTAGAGTTCTAGCAAACACACTATAGAGAAAACGTGACACTTTGCGATATACCGCAAGACATTAATTGCCAGCGCACATAGCGGGACGCCCTTGACACTGAGTGTAGTAGTAATACTGATCATCTTAAGCCGTGTGAAATTTTGATCCTCAATTTGCGTCAAGAAGAAGTTTTCGTGAAATGTTCATCTGTCCGGTGACAAAAGATTTGGAATAAAAATCATTCAAGCACTGAACCATGTTTCCTAAAGATTGTGCTGTATTTGACTGCAAAAACTTTGAACTTGTTCAGCTATCGAAATCATTCCTCCCGCTTTCCACGAGACGAAAGATTGTCGTGACCTACCTGTCCAGTGAGACGATCTCGTGGGTTGATCACCAGGCCGTTGGATGTTGAAGTATTACCTGTCCTGCCGAGCGGAATGTAGGGAGGTAATTTGTAGGTATGACTCGTCCCGCAACTCCCGAAATAAAAGATGAAGTTATTTCCCTGTCCTTTATTACTGAGGACAACTAAAACTACTATGTACAGTATATTTACAAGTCTGAATGTAATGATCTAAAGAGAGAGAGAGCTTGTTCCACGCGCCTACTTTTCTACTACGCGTATATCTGAATCTTGCCCTGTGGCACTTGGGCTATGCTCGAAAAGAATCTCGTTCTGACAAGTACGAACTACTGGCTGGAAGAAGGCCCCGCGCCATCTTGGCCAGGGGTTATATCTCCGCTCCTGAACTCAAAGTTCTATCCCTACCTCCTACCAAGGGGTTGGGTCTTACGGGCATTACTAAACTGATCACCTTGTCACTAGCGCCCTCAAGTAGCTATTCTCAATAGTTGTTACAGTAAGTGCTGCTACCTAGGCACTACTGTCTTCTGTCTTACTTTGTCCTCATCTATCCTTGTTTTTCTGAAGTGCATCTGTACTGGCCCTGACTGGCCTTACACTCGGCTTTGTTCCTTTGTCGGTTATCGGGCGGGCCGCCTGACCCGCTGGCATACTAGCTCTGTTTGTCGATACACAGTAAATATCCTGTTGTGATCAACAAGTCTCCGCTCTTGGTCAACACTTTTGTAAGCGCACTTTGCAAGCTCTCTCCACTACATGTAACTTCTTGAAATATTTCCCTTTTCTTACAGTAACTAAATCTGACTATAATTATTATTCAATTACCTTAATACTACAAGGTGTCTCCTGTTATTGATCATCATTCTAACACTAATTAATCTCCTCCGACACCTTGAGCTCGAGACTCGGCTGCGAACCCCGGCTGCCTTCCACCTGGCAGTCCGCCGGTTCGAGTCCCTGGGAGGTCGGTACACGACAACATTGTAAGTAAATTCCAATATTGTAAAATATTAGTGCACACATATTAGGTTTAACAGTCGTCAACAAGTATTACCTTAGATTAACTGCATGAAGAAAATAAAAACAATGCACATATAACAAAAATTATTTTTAATCTACCGCTTTTCCCAGATCTGTGTGTTCGCGGGTGCAAGCTGTATCGCACGTGTGGATTTGGCCGTATTTTATGACCGAAAGCGTGGATATGTAGTGCCTAAAAATGCCTGAATTCACGTTAGAACCTATAATTGCCTACATTTCTATCATTCCTATTTTTCCCTAAATGGTTTAAAATGCTTTTAATACATTCCGAGAAAATACAATATTTGCTTACTCCTATTAAGTATCTTAAACAAAATCTTAAAATCGGAAAGCTGTGAACCACATTCCCCGGAAAGCTTTAATAACCTCCCGCAGCGAACACTTACGTAGTCTGTCACGAGACCGTTGACAGTATCCACTGACCTGCTGGAATAAAAACTCCATTTCATTCTGTGATAAAATTTCGGTATTCCCGTTTGTTCAGTCTTTGAACTACGCCCAATGAGTCAGGTTCCAAGGGGCCTTTAATTAAAATGTTACATGGGTTTCCCCATTTCACATCGGATGGTAAATTTATATTCTGTGACGTTTGCAGCAAAGAGGTGAGTGAAACTTGTTTTATGTTTCTCCCTAACAAGTTATTGTCAATTTAGCAAAATAAACATGGTATTTTAATTGATTCCTACTAAACACGTGAAATTGAAACTGTCTAAAATATTTTAGTACCTAGTTCAGAGCCGATTTTAGGCAGCTAAAGAACATTTTAGGACCTAAAAATCCGAAGTCTAGCAATCACTATTGCATGCTTCTCTGATTGCTGGAAGTGTAGTGTATTGTTTCAATATGAGGAGAAAATGTTTGAACAAACACAAAACCCAGTCGCCGAACCAGAAGAATTAATTAGACGCGATTATAATCTCCCATCCCGCTGGCAATCGAATCCGTGACCTTCTGAATAAAAGAATTCAACGCTGACCATTGAACCGAAAATTCGGACAAAACGAAATCATTATTGAGATTCATTATTTTTTCAGTATGAATATTCAACTTTCGCAGTAGAACAACGCAGAAAATCATTATTTAGTTTCATTATTTCTATCAATTTTAACATGTAACTTGTGTGGTTTCAATCTTACCGCCTGATATTTAAGGTCGGGCCATCAAGTGTGCCACTGTCAACATGGTCCAGTTTGGTGCGGGAGAATACGAGGTGTCCGGTATTGTCTATAATGTATTTGCTTCTAGATAACGTAATTCCCCAACGATGATTTTGACAGCATTCCTTTTTACCTACAACCTAAACAGTGTTATGAGGCAATTAGGACAGAGAAAACCGGACGAGTTGGCCGTGCGGTTAGGGGCGCGCAGCTGTGAACTTGCTTCCGGGAGATAGTGGGTTCGAGCCCCTCTTTCGGTAAACCTGAAGATGGTTTTCAGTGGTTTCCCATTTTCACACCAGGCAAATGTTTGGGCTGTACCTTAATTAAGGGCACGGCCGCTTCCTTCCCACTTCTAGGCCATTCCTATCCCGTCGTTGCAATAAGACCTACCTGTGTCAGTGTGGCGTAATACAAATTGTAGGGAGCAAGAAGATTTCCATGCTTTTACACTCCAAATATACTGAAAAGGTCACTGGTTCTTTATATATTTCACTAAGTCAGCAAAATGAAAATGTCCAGCTTTTTAAGGTTATCGGTGAAAATCTAATTTTCATAGAGAGGTTGGTTATTTTTCGGCCGCATGAAATATATGTGTGAACGGAGGAATATACTAGATATGTGAAAAAATGAATTTAGCAGTAAATAGCAGTCAGCTTCTAAAGTCATCATCAGGATAAGAAATCTGTAATTTTGTAACTAAGGAATTTGCTCAATTCCTAGATGACTAATTTCAAGGTTTAATAATAATGTCATTTGCTTTACGTCCCACTAACTACTTTTTAAGGTCTTCGGAGACACCGAAGTGCCGGAATTTAGCCCCGCAGAAGATCTTTAACGTGCTGGTAAATCTAGCGACACGGGGGTGTCGTATTTGAGCACATTCAAATACCACTGGACTGAGCCAGGATCGAACCTGCCAAGTTGGTGTTAGAAGGCCAGCGCCTTAACCGTCTGAGCCACTCAGCCCGGCAATTTCGAGGTTTTGAGTGTAATTTCTGTCAATAGTAAAGTAAATCAAAATGTGTTCCATTAGTCGAATGAAGGGTCAGGTGGCAATTGTACATTGTTTATACTGAGCTCGTATGACGTGCTCATGCTGACAAACGGCAAAATCGTTTGATAAATTACCAATATGTTAGAATTATAGCCCTCAACATTTTATATGTGATTGCATGGCAAATGTTGTAACCGGACAGGATACGCCTGGCGGCAACCAGCTCTGTAGTAATACGAGTTCTCCGAGTTTGTGTCGTGATGTTAATGGTAAAAATGTAATTACTCCTGTAAAAATAGTACCTAAGCACTCCTTGACAAAACGAAAATTGTGCATGGATTTAGAAATTAAGGAACGCTTGTTAGTGGCATCTATATGTGAAATTAATTCTTGGACGTGGTGTGAAAGTGAAGATCTATGGTCCACCGCAGCAACGGTTAGGGGCCGTCTGGCGGGGAGCAAGGTTGCCAAACCACGCGCATCATTACTCCATCTAGTGATACTTACCATTGCTTTTAGTGGAGACGTGGAATTGAAGCCATGATCCAACTCAGGAGATTCATTCAACCGCCTGTGTAATGTGTAATTCTAAAGGTCGTGTGAATCAGTTATTTGTGACGTTGTGACGTACCCACTCTTGCCCACAGATGTGGGACAAAATGTGAAGTGACAGGTCACCTTAATTTTCATAAAAATAAATAATATCTCATTGTTTCGCCATAAACAATATCCCATGGGCGTCAGCCTTCAAGCTTGTGGCGTGCAAACGATAGTTGATAATTAATAATGATAATAATAATAATACGTAATGAGACTCTAAAAACTCCCAGGGGCGCTAGCTTTTTAACATAACAGGTTTGATCCTGGCTTAGTCCTGTGGTTCAGACTTATGTCGGTAGTACTTTTAAGGGACAAAAGTTTTGCACCTCGGCGTCTCCGGGTTCGATCCTAGCTCAGTCTCAAAAGTACTTAGAAGAACTTCTGAGGGACTAAATTCTGGCACTTTGGTGTCCCTAGGTTCGATCCTGTAGCTCAGTCTGAAGGCGCTTGGTAGAACACTTAAGGGACTAAATTCCGGCACCTCAGCGTCTCAAGGTTCAGTCCTGTAGCTCAATCTAAAGGTGCTTAGTAGAACTTTTGCGGGAGTAAATTTCGGCACTTTGGTGTTTCTAGGTTCGATCCTGTAGCTTAGTCAGTCCGTGCACAGCAGAACTTCTGAGGGACTAAATTCTAGCACCTCGGCATGTTGTGTTGTTCTTACCTAGCTCAAAGGCTGTAAGTGGCCGCTCCCAGGCAGGGGATAATACCCTAGCTGTTAGCTCAGCTCAGCGCCCAAAGATCGGAAAACTCAGCTTAGCACCTCGTTTACGCTCTCCAAGATAACAGGCAGGGGATACCGTAGATGTTGACTCCTTCTCCTTTTGCTCAGCTCAGTGCCCGAGGATCGCAGCTAATCTTGAGGGACTAAATTCTAACACCTCGGCGTCTGGTGTTGTTCTGACCCTAGCTAAAATGTTGTAAAAGTTCGCCAACAGACAGGGAATACCGTAGATGTTCGCTCAGCTCAATGCCCGAAGATCGCTTCTTCAACTCAATCCAACGCCCCGTTTACGCTCTCTAAAATAAAAGGCAGGTGATATCGTAGAGGTTAACTCCCTCTTTGCTTTTGCTCAGCTCAGTGCCCGAGGATCACAGCTAATCTTGAGGGAATAAATTCCGACACTTTGGCGTCTTATGTTGTTCACACTGTAGCTCAAAGGTCGTAAGAGGTCGCTAACAGGGAAGGGATACCGTAGATTTTGGCTCAGCTCAATGCCCGAGGATAGCTTCTTCTACTCAGCTCAACGCCCCGTACACGCTCTCTAAGATAACAGGCAGGGGATACCGTAGATGTTGACTCAGCTCAGTGCCCGAGGATCGCAGCTAATGCTGTATATCCTCGACTATACACCCAGATGCCCTTCCATACACAAACGTTACAATGTAAGTTCCTCAGCGAGAAACATTGTATTTACTAACTACTTACACGGTTTTTAGAATGTAAAACCCGGTAGCACCAGGTAGGCTACGCCTGTCCAATAGCATCAAGGAGCCTGCACAAGGCTTAACGCACCCATTCGACAGATGAATTACCATCAACATCTTGTACCAGAAATTATTCTCGTTACTTCTATCATGTTTCTTACTTCTAACTTATGAATAAGATATAGAGATAGCGGGTTCGAACCCCCACTGTCAGCAGCCCTGAAAATAGCAAATGCTAGGGGGGGTAGCTGGCCGATCCTAGCCCTTTCCTGCGCGATCGCCAGTCTTCCTGACAACGTGTAATTACAAAAAACATAAGGATCTGTTTTATGGCTGGATGCCCTTCTTGACGCTAGGACCGGGATTTGAATCGTGGTATCCATCATTTTATTTCTGTAAGTGAATGACTTGCGCGTATGCAGGAACAAAGTCATGTGTATTTTTGCTGAGATAACATGTCACTTCCGTTCACGTTTCGCAAGCCGTAGCAGAAACTCACAGCGCTGCTCCCATTTGGTCTTATAAATTGGAGGAGACAACATGCATACAAAAAATTTATGATTTATTATTTTTCCTCCTTCCTCTTTTTAACATGTAAGTATCTTAGGTGTAGTATCTCGCAACATTCTTTTTCGCGTGTTTCAAAAAAGAGTGACGTATATGCGTATATAAGTGTTCAAGTCGATAACCCGTGTTGTGATGTATTTGCAATTACTGAGCGTGTTAGATGTGTGAACGAGCGAGTTGTATACGCAGTATGAGTTCTTATTTTCACATAACGTGTATCAGTGTTTCGGTCGATTACCCATGTATTTTCAATTACTGAGCGTGTTAGCTGTGCGGTATGTGTAACTGAGCGAGTTGGCTACGCGGCAAGGTTTTTTAGTAGTCTTTGATTTCCGCACAAGACAAGGCAAATCATTGAAGTTGTACTTTTGCTATATCATTTCTGAGCGAGTTGGCTACGCGATATGTGCACACTGTGTTTCCTTAGTTTTTGACTTTCACAATAGGTAAATCATTGTTGTTGTGCTTTTGCCATACACGTATGATCGTCTACTGAGCGAGTTGGCTACGCAGTATGTGCACTGCCTAACGCATAAGATCGCGTTGTATGTTCGATAGAGATATGTGTTAACAGAGCAGGTAGAGGAGAAGGAGGTTATAACAATCACTGTCTTGCGCAAGCTGTTCAGAATTCTAGTCTTATTATTTTGCTCGTAGAACAAAGGTATCCCCTGACATGTTGTATCGTGTATCGTGTTCTAGAAACATCAAACAATGTTCTGATCACATGTTGAAGTTAAAGACATCGAGTACAGTGTTCGAGTCTATTCTTTGATGCTTCAATCACTTCTTTTGTAATCTGATCTTCTTAGAAGAAAGGTATCCTCTAACATGTTCTAAACATATGTTGTATCGAGTACAGTGTTCGATTCTAGTCTTGATCACGTAGTGATCTGAGCACATCAATCAGTGTTCTGATTACATGTTAAAGTTAACGGCATCGAGTACAGTGTTCGATTCTAGTCTTGTTATATTTCTTTTGTAATCTGATCTTCTTAGAACAAAGGTTTCCCGTGACTTGTTCTAAACGCATGTTGTATCGAGTACAGTGTTCGATTCTAGTCTTGATCATTTATTTAGTGTTCTCAACACACCAATCAATGTTCTAATCACATGTTGAAGTTAACAATATCGAGTACAATGTTCGATTTTAGTCTTGCTATGTTTCTTTTGTAATCCGCAAGTCTAAACATACACAATGACGTTATCGCTGCACACTCACGGTCTGGCGATGAATGCTCGATAGAGCTATGCCTCGACAGAGGAGGAGGAGGAAGAGGAGGTGGAGGAGGGAGATGAGGCTATAACAGCCGCCGCCATCTTGTGTAGTAAACTAAGCTCTAATTAGCGTCGGCAAGGGCATCTAGTCGTAAACTAAGGATAGTCTCCTTCAAGATGGTAGATGAGAGGTTAGGTTCGCGTATAAACTAAAGTTTTACTGTTTAATGTTGATACCTAATGGAATGTTTCAAATTACCCGCCACCACATTTCAAAGTTATGTAGCTAAAGATAGCAGCACGGTGCTCTGTTGATTAAAGATGACAGCTTGTCAAAAAAGCAGATAGAATTTCAAATTGCCGCCACCACATGTTAAAGGTATGCAGCTAAGGATAGCAACACCATTCTTTGTTGATTAAAGATGGTCGCAGCTGCACGTGAAGTTGCCCACAACTACGATAAAGATAGCAGCACGGTGCTCTGTTGATTAAAGATGGCAGCTTGTCAAAAAAGCACATAGAATTTCAAATTGCCGCCACCACATTGCAAAGGTAGTAGCTAAACATAGCAGCACTGAGGTATGCGATGTAAGATGGTGGATGACAGCTGTCAAAAAAGCACGTGGAAATTGCCCACCACCACATTTTAAAGGTATGTAGCTAAAGATGTCAGCACGATGCTCTGTTGTTTAAAGATGGCCGCTGTCTGCTGTCAAAATGCACGTGGAAATTACCGCCACCACATTACAAAGGTAGTGCCGTAAAGAGGGCAGCACTGAGGTTTGCGATGCAAGATGGCGGATGACAGCTGTCAAAAAGCACGTGGATTTTAAATTAGCCACCACCACCACGATTAGGTTTAGTACTATAAAGAGGCCAGCACTGAGGTTAGCGATGCAAGATGGCGGATGACAGCTGTCAAGAAAGCACGTGGCTATCAAAAAAGCATGTGGCTTTGTTTACAAATAAGACCAAGTGGATTTTTTTTAATTGCCCGTTACCACATGCATAAGGTGGCAACAATGAGGTTTAGCCCCGTCAAGATAGCAGCACTGAGGTTAGTGATGCGTTGTTGTTTAAAGATGGCCACTTGATAGCTGTCAAAAAGCACGTGGCTGTTCAAAAAGCACGTTGTTTTATTCACAAATTCAAATCTCGCGCTAGTGGGAGGTTTAGTGCCGTAAAGATGGCAGCACTAATGTTTAGGCCCGTCAAGATAGCAGCACTGAGGTTAGCGATGTGTTGTTATTTGAGGATGGCGGATGACAGCTGTCAAAATGCACGTGGCTTTGTTTATAAATTCATATCTCGCGCCAAAATTAAAATTTCCCGCCCGTGAGGAGGAGGCCTCTCCCGAGAGCCTGAGGAGGAGGCCTCTGAACAGGGCCTGAGGAAGGGAAGGGGGAGGACTCTCCAGAGAGCCTGACGAGGAGGAGGAGGCCTCTGCGGAGGGCCTGAGGAGGAGGAGGAGGATGCCTCTGCGGAGGGCCTGAGGCGGTGGTGGCGGCCGAACTGTCCACTTATACTACTCAAAACGATGGGTGAAATAAAGTCCAGTGAGGCGAAAGCATCATACTAAAATTTAAATATTATCGGACCAGGAGATAGTTAGTGCCCTGATCGAGCATGTAGAAGAGAAGAAGATGCGAGTTTATGAAACAGGTGACAGGAGGAAATAGTGCATATTTTCTGGTCTTTCCTTGTATGTTTGATCATAGAATGTCTTAAGTGTGTGGAGGCTTGAATAAGGACTATGTTGTTGGTTTTAATAAGGTCTGGTTAGACGCATGAACTACGCATCGAGGGAAGTCTATATCATGTGAGTTATAGAATGCTTAAACCGGGAGTTCTGAATTTAATAATTGTGAGAGTCAGAACTATGTTTTTTTCAGAGATTACAGTACATGCACTGCCCTTGTTAGTAAGAGACCGGATTATCAGTTATGTATGAACAGTTTGAACTTTGTTTATCCAGTTCTGAAGAGAGTAGAGATATCAAGAACTGAAATACCTTTTACGAGGGGATAGAAAGTGTGTAATTATTGAGATTCTTTTACGCGTTCCGTTGTAAATCGCACTATGGAAATTACAATACATAAAAGTACTTTGAGACTTCTATTTAATAATCAGAGGCTCGTGTTATGTAATTGAACAGACATGTTTGTGATATAAGGAAAGAACTATGTCATTAGGCCAAGTGATAATAGAGTCGTAAGCAGGTGAATTAACTTCACATGTTTAGCATGTAGCGACGCGTAACTAGTTACATAACAGCGTAGTGCAAATTCTTGTCAACCGTAGAAACAACTGTGTTCGATGTTTGTGTGAGCTGAAGTGAATCATGAAGGAAGACAGCGTGGAACGCGAGTTGCTGTTCGAACTGGGAGAAATGGGGCAGCCCAGAATGATACCAAATTTCATGGACCGTGATACTGCCATAGTGATTGTTTGCCACCAAGCAGAACGGCAACCTAGTTGAGGCAATGCTGAGGTACACAGATTAAGTATTCAAGTCCAATTTATTTCAAAAAGTACGCTACGTAATTCTCCAGAGGATAATATCATAGGTAATTTGGTCGTTGATCGGGCAAAATGTCATATCTCACAATTATCTTTCTATGCATTATTTTAAGACTGGCCACGCCTCCCAGCCACATGTGGATATTTAGTTCATCGGAACAATATTCCTTGTGTTCATTATCCTATGCCTTCGTATAAGGGAAAATGAACTTTACCGATACCGCACCCTGGGAATGTGTGTTTTCATGACTTATTTACGTACTCCTGCAGTATAATGTACTTAAGGTTCATTTTCCTTTGGTCATTAGCATACAAAAATGAACACAACGAAGATTGCTCCGAAGGAATACATATTCATATGTGGCTGGGATGCGTGACAACTCTTAAGGAAAATAATGGATAGGAAGAGAATTGTGAGATATAACCTTATGCCCGAACAGCGACGATTTTCTCTAACAGGTAAATTACATTTTCATTAATTGAAAATAACTTGTAGCAATCGTGGCAGGTGCGTATGGTCATATTGTTTCTTTTTTTAAAACCAAGTCGGTTAAGTATAATTTATTGTTAAAAATTTCTTTGCTGACTTTTTATCTTTGTTTTTGGAGATGCATTGACATCATGGAATCACGTAAACGTTAAGGAAAAATACTCAAGTAATAGGATTAATTGTAAGTTCAGAAAAAAATTATGGGAATCAGAAGGGAAAACATGCAGTCAGATTTTACCATGCACACAGGTGTTTGTGAAAGTGTTAGATCCGGGAGGAATCTTGCGTTCGATGTCAGTCTAGGGTCATCGAAAATGTATATAAATGGAGTAGTGTGATTGTGCATGTTAAATTTGTGGAAGTTTAACTTAATTAAGCGGATAGTGTCTTCCTCTGAGTTACATTGTACAAATATGTGTTGTTGTAGTTATAAATGATGTCAGTATTGAAATAAATCTCCGTGTGAAGGGATACTTTGTGGACCAGCTGGATCCTTATTAAAGCCGCAAATTATTAGATTTTTAATATAATTTTCAAAATCATCATTTCATTTTTTATTATTTTTATTTGGCCAGTATTGTTAGATTTACGATTAAGTAACTTTCCTGATGTATTATGCCTTTTGAGCAAATAGCAGCAAAAGTTCCGTCATCAGACTTTAATGATAATCAATGTAAATCAAATGCACGCTGCCATGATCTTCGTGATACATTCTAAGCTATCGTTCTGCGAATCGAGTAATATAAGTTTGTCATCAATTTATAATCATGTAAAAGAAATTTAGGACGTGCGGATTATTTGATTCATTGATTATGTGAAGTCTTTATGCGCCGATACACTCAATTTAATGATTAACTTGGGAATGAATCATTAACGCAATATCTATTATGGTTAAGCACTTTTTACAATATTTAAACGTTTAGAATGAATGTTCGTGATTCCGTGTCTGCGCCTGACATAGCAATGGAATCCTAACCTTCATATATATTGCGTTAATGATTCATTCCCAAGTTAATCATTAAATTGCGTGTGTCGGCGCAAAAATGTTGTTTTAAGATGAACAGTATGAAACACATAATTAAATGTATACAGGGTGAGCAACGAAATGCCGCACGTGGAAGTCGGCATGCGGTTCCTCGTCGAAATTCACGACAAAAGTTCATCTTGCAAAACCTAGTCCCACCAATGGATTTAATAGAAATGCGAGTTAAGAAACGAGGCTCTGGCAACGCTGTAACGGCGTGCATTGTAGCCAAGCAAAGGTCGCATGATCTCGGGGTTCTGCCGGAGCTGTCTCATTAGATCAGTCAGACGAGGTAATGCCATAAATGCCGGTTGTGCGGACGCGCCGATGTTCAAGTCGCGTTCGTGCCAAATTCTTTTTCGGTTAATGTATCAAATTGTATCCATTGTACACCTCCACTGTGTAATATACTATGTTCTGTCTTACCGTTACAGTTACCTTTATTTAAACTTTCAAACATAACATGAACTTCTTACAGACGTAAACGATCACTTTGTTTCGCCCATGACACAAATAAAGCCAATACGTAGAACATAATAATGGGTACAGTAACATCGTCTTTATCCAATGCTGTACAAGGAAACACAATACAATACAGTAGGTAGGCTACACTGGATTGCACATTATGCTACGCACAATAATTTCATAATGTACGTGTGACGTCCAGTCTTGTATTCACAGAGCCGGTATGTACCCTTACGAGCAGAGTTCACTTCACAGCAGATGTTCAAAGTGACCACCTTGCATTTGCAACCACTTCGCCTATCGCTGGAGTATACTTCACCGAACCCTACGTAACACACCTGCATCCACCATTGTCGATGGAGCATGCATGCGAGCTATTAGGTCTTGTATATCTATGAGTGGAGTACTATAAACATGTTCCTTTAAGTGTCCCCACAAATAAATATCTAGTGTATTAAGGTCCGAGGAACGTGGAGGCTAGAACATTGGACCTCCACGACCAATCCATTTCCCTGAAAACACTTCATTGAACCGCACAGTCATTCCAAAGTGTGGCGGTGCACCATCATGCTGAAAACATAGCTGTCGCCGAACAACAAGTGGAACGTTTTCTAAAGCGTCAGGCAAAGTATTACTCAGAAACGTACGATAGAGGGATGTATTCTACTTGTCCGGCAATAGGTAAGGGCCTAAAAGCACTCCTCCCACGATTCCAGCCCACAGGTTTAAGCCAAAGCGTGCCTGAAAGCCACGTTCACGTGTGATATGTGGGTTGTGGTCAGACCAATAATGGCTGTTGTGATGGTTGAAAACCTTCCCGAGTGAAGCTAAATTCGTCACTCCATATCACATTCTTTATAAAATGTTCGTTATCTTCAAATTGTTGCAAAAGCCATTCACAGATCTGTACTCGTTAAATGCGGTCTTCTGGCCGCTGGTGTTGAGTTAAAGTGTAATGATATGAATGCAGTTTTTTGTCGTGCAACACGTCAACAACCAGTGTTTGAGATACCTGAAACTGCCTTGCAATATCGTGGGTACTTCGCTGAGGTGATTGGTGAACGGCTTCAATAATGTTGTCCTCTTTTTGTGGAGTACGTCTAGTCCTTGGACGACCTCTGTACACTGCTTGTGGACGAAGATTATCGGTTTCCCGCAGGCGTTGCTCAAGGCAACGAAAAACATTCTTATCGGGATGGCGCCTTTGAGGGTACCGTGCTGCATGCACACGAGCAGCAACAGAAGCTTGGTTATAGGATGCACCCAACACTAAAAGCATATCGACGTATTCGCCGTTTGTGTACTCCACCATGAATCCGCCCTACATGCACTTGACAGGACCAGTTATGGTTGTGCACTGCGTGGTTAGTCGACTCATGCACTTAGTTGAATGGATCGCACTGTCACGTGTTCGACTATTGTCATGTGACAACAGGATGTCATGCTTACAAACGCAGTTACACGACGGAAACTAGGGACCTGACGTCACACACACAAAAGGAAAAAATAAACCTGACGTGAATTCGAGCCGTAGCTCGATGGTGCATGTGGGTTTGATAACCGTCTACTCAGTGAGTTGTGACGGCGGGTACGGTAGAGCGGGATGATGCACATTTCCTCTATTACATTCCGATGCGCTGCAGGGTGTAACAGTGTTGCCGGCTGCTCGTTTTCGACTAGTTTTCTAACAGCATCAGATCCGATTTGGCTATAGAAGCTTTTGTCTTGCAATGGGATGAGGAATCGCATGCCGACCTCGAAGTGCGGCATTTTTTGTTCACCCTGTATTTCGTGTGTAATTTGATTTCATCCTATCGTTTATTCACGTCTTAGATTAATACATTTTCATCCGTTTTACGTCATTGTCTGCCAACCATTATTTACAGTATTAGACGGCCTTGCATTGTCCATGATTATTATATGTTCCTCTTCACTTAGAGCAAAGGTATATTTTATTTAGGTGTTACTGCTACGCGGCGGGGCGCACACGCCTTGGGATGCAATGGCTAGGTTGTGGCATTACCTAGGTGGTATTATCGGCACACTTTATCTTGGTGCATTTACACCCTAGTGCTGAAACAGTCGACCTCGGCAATCTTCGAGATTCGTACTGGCAACTTTTGAAACACAAACTATGAATCGCTTGAGCATCGTTGTGCGACATCTGGCGTACACTTTACGTACTAGTACAGTTGTTGTTTACACAGCAAAGCCAAACTATAGAATTCATGCTAGAAACAAGATTCGTATCGAGAAATGTTATATAATGTTACATAATGTGTATGTGACATAGTTGTTGGCTTAAGATAATAACGGTTTAGAAACTTCATATCGATCGATCATATTCTCGATTCAATTCAGATTTCATTTTCATTCAGATGGCAGCGCTATCGGAACCGGGAGAGCTCCCTCCTTACTCCTCACCCCCACTCACAAACGCACCAAGATAAAGTGTGCCGATAATACATATACCGGGACAATACCGAATATTGACCATCCTAAATATTGCATGTTGGATACTATTCGCACCCTACAAGATATAGGAAAAAATTGGATAAATAGAAAGGAACCATCTAAAAATATATTTCCTGAATTTGGATCTGAAACCGCAGTTGACAGTGATAAATCATGAATGAAGGCTGAGTTCGAGAGTTCAACTAAGAGAAATATATAACAAGGGGTGTAAGAATAATTTGAAAATTTTTAAATCATAAAAAATATTGTAGGGGTACGTTGTCTGTAATGTCACTTGTTTCACGATATTTTGGTATATTTATTCGTTTATCACTAAATTTAAGCTTTCGTGTATGTTTGTTTGTTCCACGATCACGGGGAAACGGCTACATAGATTTCGACCAAACTTCTTGTTTAGAGACTGCTCAATCAGGAGTAGGTTCAGACATGCATGATATTTAAGAATCACTGATATTTTCAATTTTCTCGTACAATATACAGTGGATCTGGACCAGACTTCATATTTAGAGTCTGATCCTCCAGGAGCAAGTTTTTTATGCATATCATTTAAAAATCCCCTAGCAGACTGGAGGTTTATAAGAAGACCATAACACTTCATTCAATTTTCTCTTCCGCTATTGGTTATATCTCCACACAACTAAGTATTTACAGTGTACTCATCCGGGAGCAGAATTCGATATACATATCATTTAAGAATCACTGATTAGACTGTTTTTTTAAGAAGATCAGACGAAACTTTTTGAGTTTTCTCTTACACTATTTAATATATCTCGATATAACTTCATATTCCGAGTCTACTCATCCAGCAGCGGTTTCGATATGGTTATCATTAAAAAATCACTGAATAAACAGGGGTTTATAGAAAGACCACGAGAGTTGTCTTTTTTCAATTTTCTCTTACACTATTGATTATAATTAAAATCTCTAGACTATATGTGTAATACCCCTTCATTTTAAATATTGTTATATAATTTCGCTTACTCTTCAAATGACGGAGAAAAATACTATTTTCTACGAGCTTCATGCTCTGCTGTCAGTGACGGACACCCATGCAGACCTACAGTTATTTGATGGGTCCATAACAGAAGAAAATGAGAGGATGCCTACTATTTAACTAGGCTTGAAAATTAACCCCACCTAATGTAAATGAATGTCTTTGCTGGCAGGACCTAGTTTTTACAGTGCACTATGTCTTCTGGTATAGGCTAGAGCAATTTTGTTACTTTCATAGATCTGTCTCTGCCTTATGCTTGGCTTTGACAATATGAAAATGACTGAGGTACGAGCGATGCTAGTAATGCCAATCCTTATGTAGCCAGTCCCTGCTATGAATGGTGTGAAAATGTTGCTCATAGGGTCGGTTGGTGTATGCATTTCAGTGGGCTTGGCAGACTGATATTTAATAGCAACTTCTGGCTCAGTGAGGAAAGCAACGAGAAACTACCTCACTCCACATTTCCCTAGTACGCCTCTTCAGTGATTCCTAGGCCATCTATGACAGCTGATGGCAAAGCTGTTGAGGATCCCACCAGCGGAGTCGCTGACGGACTGAACATGTGTGTGTATGTTCAGTCTTCAGCCCTAAAGCTGCTTGGATCCTCAACAGCTCCGCCGTCAGCTGTCATAAATGGCCTAGGCACCACTGAAGAGGCGTACTAGGGAAATGAGGAGTGAAGTAGTTTCCCGTTGCTTTCCTCACCGAGCCAGAAGTTGCTATTACATATCAGTCTACCAAGCCCACTGAAATGCATGCACCAACTGACCCTATGAGAAACATTTTCACACCATTCATAGCAGGGACTGGCTGCCGAAGGAATGGCATTACTAGCATCGCTCGTACCTCAGTCACTTTCATATTGTCAAAGCCAAGGATAAGACACAGACAGATCTATGAACGTAACAAAATTACTCTAGCCCATACCAGAAGACATAGTGCACTGTAAACACTAGGTCGTGCCAGCAAAGGCAAGGACTGAACATACATACATACATACATTGTAACTGAACACCGAGGAAACATGAGGTAGAACTTTTCCTCTTGGTGTCTGTCTTTCCGATCATCTATCTGTTTCTGTATCCCTAGAAGTGGAAAACTTCAGGACTTATTTTAACCAATTTATTTGGGATTTACTCACTCAGGATTGTGTTAAATGGAACATGCCATGTCAGGATAATTATATATAGTTTGTATTTATAGGAAGATTATTCTCAAGTATTTTCATTAACATTAGGTCTATCAAAAGACAGTGTATAACACACGTTTAAGAATGTGTTATTTCCGTTCCTTTATGCCATGTACGTGTTTATCGTACGACGTGTTATAGCACAGACGATTACAAAAGTAATTTTAGTCTAAGTCCCTTGGGACATTTCGTGCATGTCACATCAATGTGGTCAACGGGAAAAACTAAAGAGCAATTTTACTCTTTTTGACATGGCACGTATTATGAGAGGTATCATCAATGTCACAGCGCAACGCCAGGAATCAGGGATACAATATGTAACCTGAGAACCATGGAGAATTTCGCAGAACTTCGGACCAGGAACTGTACCGTACAATAAATTGGGAAAGCGTCCGCATTCTCTCTCGACTTTGTTCAGCTTCATCATATTCCACGTTTATGCCACCCGTGTTCGTAGGGAAATATCATTTCAGCATGTTGCATTAAACGTGTTAAGAAAGCCATCTTACTTCGCATAAATTCCCTAAGGAAACATGTAATCCGCAACAAATTCCCGTGCAAAGTACGGGTACAAATGCTAGTTTTAAGTATGTTTTTATGTACCGAATTTCGCTTACTGTTCAAATGACGGAGAAAATCTTTACAACGGGCTTCATGCTCTGCAGCCAGGGACGAACACCCTCGCAGACCTACAGTTACTTGAAGGATCCATGACAGGATAAAATCAGAGGATGACACATGTTTAGTTCAGCTTCAAAATCGTCTGTCTGTCTGTCTGTCTGTCTGTCTGTCTATCTGTCTGTCTGTCTGTATGTCTGTCTGTCTGTCTGGTTATCTATCTGTTGGCATATCCCTAAGATCCGAGAACTGCTTGACTTTTTTCAAGCAAACTATGAAGTTAGAATCTACTCACTCAGGAAGTCGGGATTGTGTTATCAGGTGCATATGATGTAATCGAAATCACATGGATTTGTTTTTTATGGGATAATTATTCTCAAATATTTTCATTAACATTAGGTGAATCAAACTACTGAATATAATAAACATTTAAGAATATCTTATTTCTGTTCCTTAATGCCATGTACGCATTTGTCGTTCGTCGGGTAATAACCCAGATGATTACGAAAAGTTGGAGTTTTAGTCCAACTCGGGCATATCATGCATGTCACTTCAAGTTGGATAGCGGGAAAATCGAAAGTGCCATTTTACTATTTTCGATAGGGCAGATATTAATGGAGGTATCATCAACGTCTGAGCGCCAGGCCAGTGATCAGCGGTACAATATGCAACCTGAGATCCATGAAGAATTTTTCACAACTTCCGACCAGGAACTGCACCGTGCAATAAATTCGAAAATCGTTCCCAAACTTCGCAAAGCATCATCATATTTCAAGTTACTGTTTCGTAGGAAAATAAAATTTTAACATTTCACGTTAAACGTGTGAATAAAGCCATATTACTTCGTAAAACTTCCTCAAGGAAACGTGTAATCCACTGTAAATTCCCGTGCGAAGAATGGGTACAAATAGTAGTTAAATTATAAAATTCTGTATCCTAGCGGTATAGATCTTATAAATAAATTTTTAAGGAATTCCTTGTCTGTAATGCCATTTGTTTAGCCAAATTTGATATATTTATCCTTTCTAGGTGAATTCAAGACCGTATCAGTGTTTTTAGCTTTCGTGTCTGTCTGTATGTCTGTTTGTTCCACCATCACGGGTAAACGGCTGAATAGAACTCGACGAAATTTCATTATTAGAGCCTACGCATCCAGGAGCAGATTTCGATATGCTTATTATTTAAAAATCACTGAATAGGCTGGGGATATTTTGGGAGGACCAGAAAAGTTTCATTTTTCATTTTTCTTTTACACTATTGAATATATCTGGACCTAACTTCATATTTAGTGTGTACTCATTCAGTAGTGAGTTTTGATAAGCATATCATTTAAAAACCACTGAACAGTGTGTGCGTTTATATGAAAAACGACAAGATTTTTTTTTCATTTTCTCCGACACTGTTCGACAAAACTTCATATTTAGAGTCTACTCATCCAAACGCAGGTTTTGATATGCATATCATTAAAACATCGCTGAATAGACTACGGGTTTGTACGAATACAGAAGAGTTTTCCATTTTCTCGTACACTGTTGATTGTATATCAGCCAAACTTCATATTCATAGTCTACTCATCGAGGGGCAAGTTTCGATATGCTTATCATTTAAAAATCACATCATTATACTGGGAGATTTTTGGTATAACAGAAGTTTTTCAGTTTTACCTTACACTATTGAGTATATGTAAAATCTGTAGACTATACGTGGAACGCCCGTTCATTGTAAATAACTTTTATTATTTACATAATTTCGCTTACTCTTTACTTGACGGAGGAAATTACTATTTTCTACGGGCTTCATGCTCCGCAGCCAGTGCCGGATACGCTAGCAGACGTACAGTTATTTGAAGGATCCCTAACAAAAAAATCGGAGTTTGCTTAATATTTCGCACGGCTTGAAAATTAACCCCACCTAATATATCTGAGCACCGAGGTAACATGAGGTAGAAATTTTCTCTTTCGTGTATGTCTGTCTGTCTAGTTATCTATCTGTTTGCATATTCCTGAAAGTTGAAAATTGCTGGGCTAATTTTAACCGAACTACGTATTTGGATTCTGCTCACTCAGGATTGTATTGCCAGGTGCATATTATTTCATGGTAATCACATGGAGCTGGTATTTATAGGAAGATTACTCTGACATATTTTCGTTAACATTAAGATTATCAAAAGACTGTATACAACAAACGTTCAATAATGTTTTACTTCCGTTCCTTTATGCCATGCACATATTTATCGTGCGACGGCTAATAACGCAGATGATTACGAAAATTTTGATTTTTAGTCTCAGTCCCGTTGGACACGTCGTGAATGTCACTTCAAGGTGGGCAACGGAAAAAACCAAAGAGCAATTTTACTCTTTTCGATAGGACTGATATTAAGGGAAGTATCATCAATATCAGAGAGCCACGCGAGTGGTCAGATATACAATATGCAACCTGAGAACGACGGAGAATTTCGCACAACTTCGCATCGGGAACTATACCGTACAATGCATTCGAAAATCGACCTCATTCTCTCTCTACTCTGTTCAGCTTCATCATATGTTACGTTACTAATTGCACTTAACGACTAAGGCTACGGTGTTAAGGAAAACGTGACATGGATAATTCGCCTTTTTCGTAAGAAAATATTTTAACATGCCGCAATAAACGTGTTAATAGACCCATGTTACTTCGCATAAATTCCTGAAGGTTACATGTAATTCACTGCAAATTCCCGTGCGAAGAACGGGTAGAAATGCTAGTAGCCAATAAGTGACAATTGCCTTAAAATATTTCACGAAAACAATAAGGCATGCTTGTTAGTAAATGGATATAAGGCCACTGCAGAATTCATTCGGATCATAGGAAAAATATGCTCCATCGTCAATAAAAGAAGTAGCAAAAATGAAATTCGGAAACTGGGCAAATTTGGCGATTTCATTTGCTCCATTTCTGATTTCAGGTTCCAGTCTTTTGAAAATATTGTCACCTGGGTACAATATTCCCCGTCTACAAAGCCAGTAATAAAGGCCGAGAGGATTCGTCTTGCCGACCACACATCTCATAATATGCAGGCCTTCAGGCTGACCAGCGTTCGCTTTTTAGGCTTTGGTCCTTCGGGGCTGTTGGGGAACGGTGTTTGGTTTGTTTTGGTTTGGTTTGGGTAAAAATTTGGGTGAAACTAGGCGTTAATTGTAAATGTAGCTATTCATACACTGACACAGGTCCCTAATCACCAGTACTGGAACGCTAAGAGAAACTATCAAGTTTTCCTATTAGATGAAAATTAAAAATATGTACTGCCTGGGAAATTTTGGACTGAAAAATTAGAAAAACGATTTAGCGTGTTTAATTTAGTGGTTGAAATTACAACATTAGTATCGCCCAGATAATTCACGCAGAAAAGGAATTAGGACAACAATATTTTTGAAATAAAATCTGCAAAATGCGGAATGATAAAACATTAAGTCTTGAATACCTGTTTTTCAGTTCTGATTTTTCAGGTGAAGAAAGGTCCACATTGTACAATCGGCGACATGGAAGAACACGTTGAAGGCATTCTTAACAACTTTCTACCAACAGATGAAAAGGAAATTGAAAGATCGTCGGTTCTGTACATTTCCGTCCACACAGCTTTCAATATTTCTACTTAGTGGGCATGTGAGGACTGTGAACAACTAGTGGTTGGAGGCGAAGTGTACCGGGCGAATTGGCCGTGCGGTTAGAGGCGCGCAGCTGTGAGCATGAATCGGGAGATAGTGGGTTCAAACCCCATAGTCAGCAGCCCTGAAGATGGTTTTCCGTTGTTTCCCATAATCACATCAGGTAAATGCTTGGCCTGTACCTTAATTAAGCCCACGGCCCCTTCCTACCAACTCCTAGCCCTTTCTTATCCCATCGTTGCCATAAGACCACACTGGGTCGGTGGGACGTAAAGAAAAGAAAAAGAGTTTCGAAGTATTGTTCGCTTGTTGTTTAAAGGGGCCTAACATCTAAGGTCATCGGCCCGATTTCGAAGTTTTAAATATACTAACACTGCATTAAAGGCTCTGAACTCATCGAAACTTATGAGGGGATCTGTATAAGTGGATGTGAGATCGGTAAATTCATAAAAAATGTTAGTGTTTTATGTAACATTTTACTTTCCAAATATTTCAATCGTAAGGCCTTGGGAGGAGCAATTTAGGTATACTCCATCCGCGACTGACATCACCGAGTCGGGACACACCCCCTTGTCGATGCAGCAACCAGTCAGAATCGAGCGAAATGCCTGCCCCTCTGCTACCTCTCCGTGATCTCACTGCAAGTCTCCCTGGCGGCACAAGAAAGGACTAGAAAATGAACCCAGAGCTTCCTAATTCCAGAGGACTCTGGGATCTTCTTCCTTCGTGAAGTATCTGGAAGGGCCAGCCTCCTATTTAAGGCAGGCCAGACGAACTTCAACTGTCCAGTTCTGACAGCGATCGAGACGGTTCAATTCTCTCACAGGTTCAGTTAAGTGAGTGCAACTGTGAAGCACAGGATCAATCGGTGGACAGTGCTCTTGGTGTGTGAACTAACGACGAGTGCAGCTCAGCGACGAGGGACAATGTACGGACTGTGTACCACACAGAGAATTGTAAGGCTGTGTTGTGAGCGCTTAAGCTGTGAACCGTGTGATTGCGATAGTGTACAGCGAACAAAATTGTGAACGGCTCTAGGGTAAAAGTGGCAGTTGTGGATGTGTGCGTCATGTGATTTCTTATGGATTTTACGTGTCACAGTGAATAACTAGTGTGAATGAATTAGCAAGGATAAGGAGAAAGCGCGAACTGATCTAATTGTGCTCCAATGCAGTTGTACACGAAAGTATAAGTCATTCAACAGATCTTAGAATAGACGCTACCAGGCGTGGGTTTATTTACCTACCCACCTTCACATTACAATAACATCCTGATATTCACTTCGAAATTGTAAAACCATGGAACAGATCTTCTACGAAGGCAGATAGGAATTTTGAATCACCTCTCTCCTGCTCCGCGTTACACAAGTCTAATTGAAATATGTGCCAGTTCACCATAGACCCAGAATCTGAGTCAATAAAATGACAGGTTACTACTACTATAGCTACTGAGGAAGGAAATTCTGCCTGCACCATGACACTGTTATCTATGCCTCAGTTTCTTAAGGGTCACTCGACGTATTTCCTTAGCAAAGTAAGTAAATGGAATGTAACTGGAAGAAATTACAGAAAGGAACACGCTCGTAAGAAGTCGCCGTCATCGGCTAGATTGGAATCTTGCATCCTTAACACGTCCATCTCCTTTGTTCCATACGCATACATTTGAGACACGTCATTGAGTGCCCGTGTTGCGTTCTCTATTTCTTTGTTTGTGATATTCAGATCTCCTCAAACAGGATATAGGGACGAATTCCTGAATTTATTAAGTACTAGATGTTCTAACAAAAAGACTCTAAGCTGGCTCACAATGAGGAACAAAGTCCATTGAAAAATCTAGAGAAGCCGCTAGCGCTGACGATATATTCCATGAAAAACAAAACATTGAAGTCGGAGGGGGGAAGGGAAGGAAAACAGGAGCATGGCACGGGCTTGGAGAGATTGAGTACGGCATAGAATTGGCTTTCTAACACGGAGGAAAGGATAGGTTTACTTCAAGGAAACCTCCTTCACAGCAGAGCGTTGATAAAAGTCTCATGAATTACTAAAATGCCTTGAATGAAGTAAAAATAAATTGGGGAAGAATTGCATCCTTAAATTAATTTTCTTAAACAAAATACAAAATGCAGTACGATATGAACATATGTATGTATGTATGTATGTATGTATGTATGTATGCATGTATGAAATAGTGTTTTGACGCAGGATCTTCAAGGAGCATACATGACTTAACACCGTGGCCATAACCACGTTTAAAATGTACTAGAAATCACAGAAATGTGATTTTTCGTTTGCAAATCAGGTATTTATTGACTGGCATTCAGAATCGTGGGTATCCTTGACAGAAGCCAGTAGGAAAGACACATGGGTTCATCCTGCATTCCCAGCGTTCTCTCTCATTTGTGTGCGCTTTTGTTTTACATTCGTGAAAGTTATATGGCTTCTATTATCGGAGAGAGCGTGAATATTAACAATCGGCCTAGGTATACATAAGGCAACCGTAACATTATTTTAATAATAATTGAAAATGAAAACCTACAACCTGTTTTCCAGTCTTTGACCGGGTCAGGGATGTAATGAATGAATCAGATATAGGCTGTTATTACGATGGGGTCGCCACTCCCAAAGTGATTTATATTAATGAGTGATAGATGCTATGAAATGAGTATTGCTGGAATGAAAGATGACAGGGAAAACCGGAGTACCCGGAGAAAAACCTGTCCCGCCTCCGCTTTGTCCAGCACAAATCTCAGATTGAGTGACCGGGATTTGAACCACGGTATCCAGCGGTGAGAGGCCGACGCGCTGCCGTCTGAGCCACGGAGGCTTCTTTAATAATAATTATTATGATTAAATATATTATTATTATTATTTAGGCAGAAGATTTAAGAATCAGTATAAATGATGTTATATGGTAAAGCACAGATAGTCACGCAGGTAAATTCTTATTGGTTTTCCGTCCCGCTAACTGCTTTCATGGTTTTCGGAGATGGTGAGTTTCCGGAATTATGTTCCTCATGGGTTATTTTACACCCCAATATATCTACCGACACGAGTCTGACGTGTTTGAGCACCTTCAGTTACCACCACACTGAGCCAGAACCAAACCTGACAACTTGCCTCAGAAAGCCAAGGCCTTAACTCTCAGAGCCACTCAGCTCAGTCGCAATATAACAATTTGTTTATAGGAAGAGTAAGTTAGTGATTATAAAATAGCATACGCCAATGCTCTACTACTACTACTACTACTACTACTACTACTACTACTACTACTACTACTACTGTAACGGTTCAAATCCCGTTACAAGATGATATCTGTATTTTTATTATTTTATTATTTTATCTGTATTTTATTATTATTATTATTATTATTATTATTATTATTATTATTATTATTATTATTATTATTATTATTATGTCAGTATTATTATTATGTTATCTGTGATATTGTACTATTATTGTAATTATCCGTTTTATTCAATTTTGCAATTGCCTGTTGCTTGCAAGATTGCACTTAGATGTATACATATACGTATGTGTAGTATAACACTCAATACCTGTACAGTGAGAATTGTTGTATATATCAGAGATTGGGTATGACGTTGGTGCATTGTGCAATATTGTTGGCGATTCTGCCAAGTCATCGCCACTCCATGGCTATGTCATCGTATTTATTTAGAATATGCGCTCAGAGAGTTAGCCGCCGGAGGGCTATTTCACCACTGTATGTAATATCTGTCGCGTAGGTGGGAGTATGTCATTGTTATTTCTGGAGATTACGTAGTTGTGTCAACCAACGTCTATATAAGGTAGCTCCATATTGTAGCGTCAGTCATTACTTATACGGATGCAGTACAGTGAAGTAGTCTACTAGATCAAGAGGCCTTAGGTGGTCAGCCAACGAGTGTGAACGAGAGATGGTGAAGACTCAGTGAGCCATTATTGGTCATTGAGAGAGTCAGACCAAATGGTTGGTCCGTCACTTAGTGGAAGACGCGGACGCAAGGCTTACCAAGGAGTCAGAGAGGGCAACCCTAGACCTACCAAGAGGTCATACCATATTGACTTACAAAGAAGTCAGATGATATGGAGAAGAAGCAGTCGCAAGGATGTATCACCACGTTAGGCGTGACACATCTACAGTAAACACCAGAGC
This sequence comes from Anabrus simplex, assembly GCF_040414725.1. Lineage (NCBI taxonomy): Eukaryota > Metazoa > Arthropoda > Insecta > Orthoptera > Tettigoniidae > Anabrus > Anabrus simplex. The sequence goes on from NC_090266.1 coordinate 794,847,117, forward strand.
AATGGATTACGTCGTAATTACACTCAAAGTGTTGAAGGTACAGTCAAGTGAATCAGTGAGGGAAATATTTCGTATAAATTGTTAAATGTCCGGTCAAGAAGAATTCAAATTCATGCCTAGTTTCTGTCAGTTGCAATGTCATAATTTCATATTTTCATCTGTTTTATCGCAACAAGACTCACTATTTTTTGATATATTATTTAAAGAATATATATTGTTCTATCAAACGAATTCATGGTTTCATTTCATTGACAGTAAAATATTTTAACCTCAAAATTAATGGGGAAACCGAACGCCAATCTCCTTTTCCCAGAACTTATATGGTATGTTGTCAAAAGTAAGCTTATTACCCCACACCCTAGATATGGTCAAGAGTCTCATTATATTATTGCTGTACTGAGTGACAGCTGGCGCCCTTCAAATAACGTATGTGTAAGTAAGCAGGTAACAAGTAAGTGTGAGTACAAGGTTCGACGGGTGTGTATTTTATTTAATGAATATTAATTTCCATAATTTTCATGTTAAACGCAGATATACAGATTTTACAAGTTAAATGCAGATTGATATGTTTCAAAAATTAGTCAGCTAGTTAGGAAATTTACACTACTACTACTACTACTACTACTACTGTACCTGATTAATGTAAAGACGACAGTAATATACTGTACAAATTTATAGACCTCTACAATCAGAAATCATATCTTGAAAAGCGGTAATCAGCACCTCGGCGTCTGCCTAAACCGTAATATTAGTGAGTGAAACGTAAAACCAATTTCTTCTACTTCTTCTTCTTCCTCTTCTTATTCTTATTAACTAGAAGTTAATAGACCATTCCTAGCACACGCTTGAATTAAAATTTCACGGTTTGGGACACGTACCTGTCAGCAGTCCTGAATAAGGTTTTCCATGATTTTCCATTTCCACTGCAGACAAATGATGAGCTGTTCCTTAATTAATGCTATGGCAATTTTCTTCCTACTCCTAGTCTTCCTGTCTGTGTCGGTGCAACATAAAGCAAACTTAATTACAATTTATCTTGAATAATTTAAAGAATTTAGTTACTCTTTTCCAAATGGAGCAATGCCCATTGATATAAGACAAGAAGGAGTAAATTGGAATGTCAATGGTCGTTTTACTTCTTTTTGAGCATTCCAGTAAAAGTTGTTTACGAGCTATCATAGTTTGAAAATTGTAAATACCGACAGTTGTCTGCTCCATTCAACTGCTTAGTTTTGAGTTGCGAGACTATGATGTTATTATGTTTGCTTCCTTAACAGTACTCGGATTGCATTCCGCCTTCCACGTCAGTTACTTTGTGATTGCTCAAGAAGCAGGACGTGGTGGAAGATGGTACTTACCAACGCTGAGAATTCGACATTTTAGTGGTGTATGGAGAATATAGGAAGAACGGTGTTCGGCTTCGTGTTCTGTACGTGGAACGATATCTCAACAGAATAACGTGAATCCGGGAGTATATCAACTAGAAAATATAACAGAAACAAACGAGTGACGGAATAAATAGGTGAAATTAATGTTCTAGCTGCTATTGCTGTAGGTCCGCACGTTGGTTCCCGTGAAATCACACGAGAAAAAGTCATGAGTCAGGCAAGTGTACTACGCGTTCTCCACCGTCATAACAGCCATACGTATCATGTCTCCCTTCATGAAGGTCTGCAAGGAAACAATTTTTAGAAACGTGTTAAATTTTGTACATGGGAATTAAGAAAATATACACCAAAATTATCATGGATCATGTATATTGAAGAAACAACATTTTCAAATCATGGCCAAGTAGACCTCCGGAAACTCCGTGAACAATCTCCAATGGCTTCGTCAGGTGGAACAGCAGAGACCATGGAGTGAGTGGTATGTAATAATGAACTCTCATCTCACAGGTCATTTTAAAAAATAGAATTGACACTAGATTCTCGAAAGCATCTCAACCTCCCAGGAGACTAACTTCCACAGATGTTAGCAGACATTCCACTGCAGACTAGGAGAAACATGTGGTATCAGCATGGTGGCTGTCCAGTGCATAGTGTTCGACGTACTGCATCTTGTCTTCACCGATTGTTTCCAGATCGTTGGATTGGGCAAAGGGGACTTGTATCCTGGCCGGCCACTTCGCTAGGGTTGACCCTTTTAGATTTTTCTTTGGGGAAGGCTAAGTGATCCTGTTTACAAGGATGTACCAACCACACTAGATGGTTTGAAACGACGTATTACTGCTGCCTGAGGTGAAATTTCTGATGAAATGCTAGAACGTGTGTATCAGTCTTTGCATGACAGACTAAAAGCCTGCATTGAAGCTTCATTCTTTCTTCAGTTAGTGCTGACACATGGATCAGACAACTCCCGGTGTTTAAAATTTTCGAACTAATACAGCTCTTAAATTACATCGACTAGAATTCTGAAAAATAACGATAAAAATTGAAATTATAATTTACCCCAGTTTTATTTTTTAATGTCAATAGGCATTATTCCAATTGAAAAATGTAACTTTCTAAAATAAAAGAACATTGTAATCTTTATTAAAATCTGGCATGTAGATAGCTTGTAATGTGTGAGTTTCATGAATGCTTAACTGAACTGGATGGTTTAAGTTGTCAATGTAGTACACTTCGATTATTTTTTATATTTAGTTGGTTTACACTACGAAAGTGATTTCAATTCTTCAGCTGTTATGATTTTTACTTTATTTTACATTCGCACGCTGTTCGTATTGTTATTTAGGTAAGACGTTGGTCTACCATTCCAAATTATGTTCGTAGTTTCAGGTGACAAGTGTGGGTAGACAGTTTAGTAAATTTTAGCTGTAGTTGGGTAAATGGAAACAATGTTATGTTGCTTTTAATGTGTTGTGGACTTGTAGTTTGAATTTGCTTCATGACATTAAATGTTTTATAACCTGAAAGTTGGATCATTAGTAAGATTTTTGAAGTGATTTATCGCTTATTTAACTTAACTTCAGTGTTACGTGTTTCTCCAGAACTCGTATTGAATTAACATTTCTTCTGCATTTTCCATTTCTGTTCCTTCTGAACACGAAACGTTGGATTCTCCCGTATTAAGTGTTGTTGGTTCCTTCCAACACATGTTTGGGGTGTTCCACATTTTAGCAAAGGGGTTTAACCGTAACTTAAGGGGTTTATGAGATGACAACACATGGTGTAATTTTATTTCATATTCTGATATAGGTGTTAACTTTTAAAAAGCACCATGCTTTGAGACAAATATTTAGAACCGACCCAGAGCAACTACAAGTTAATTAGTTTCGATTAAGGATCCATTCGGGTGATTTTCCGATATCCGTTAGGATATTCGACTGATGGGTAACCTTAATTAAATGTAAACCTTGAATTCTATTTTCTGAAGGTCATATTTTCAACGGATCGTGTGGATTAACTCTCTGGTATAGTTTGTAGGTCAGTGTTAACCCTATTGTCTGGTTTTTGAGTTTCGTTACGGTTTTGATATCCACATTACTTTCCATTTTGTTTCAAAACATTGTAATTAATGTTGAGATAATTTCATCGCACACATCATGGGATGAGACTGAAAAGTTGTTGACAGTCTCTAAATAACACCAATATTTTCTTATATGTGTTCTTCAAGTAAAATTTATAGTGACTTTAAAATAATAAATTTTAGTAAGCACATTTTTCTCATCATTTGAAATAGTTATGCTCTCTTGTGGACCCTGTCGATTGGTCGACGAAGTGACAAGAAATAATTCGGCGCGCCCCAAGATCCAAGAGTTAATTGTTCTACTGGAGCAGCTGAGTCGTACGACCGACGATGGATAGGTTGGTCCAAGAGTTCATTATATCCTATCCATAGTACTTCACAAATTATTCGGAGTTACTCATCTGAGATGCCCACCTCAAATAACTCGTGAACCATTTAGGATAATGACATTCTGTTTTCACTTTCGTTAATGGTATCAAGGGGTTCATGGCTGGACTTGCAGTACTTTTTCGGACTTTTGAAAAACGTTATCGGCACACACGTTTCCATACGAAAACGTCCTTTCACGCAATGACTGCTAATTATATGGGCCTATTATCAAGCTTATGCTCGTAGTTACTAGGACGTCGCACAGATGGCAGCACAGGAGAATCGGTCCCGAGATTCTCGCAACAGTCTCGATATCTGTGACATCAGTCTCGAGAGTCTCGAGCGAGAGCATTGTACATCACTACCATTCAGCCTAGGAGCCGAATTGCTTAAACATTGAAGAGCCTATTTTCTTAATGAATTAGGCAAACGGATCGTTTCCTGATACTGACGCTAATTCAAACCGCATTAAATTGTCCATGTATACTCGACGCTTACCATGAAACAGAAAAGGTTCCTTTTATAATAATCAAGAAAATAACACCACCCACTTTCAGTCCCTACTTTGCGGAACCATATGCTAACGATATCGCAGCCATGTGGCTGGGCTGAGTGGCTCAGACGGTTGAGATGCTGGCCTCCTGACCACAACTCGCCAGGCTCGATCCTGGCTCAGTCCGGTGGAAATTTGAAGGTGCTCCAATACGTCAGCCTCGTGTCGGCTGCTTTACTGGCATGTGAAAGATCTCCTGCGGGACAACATTCCGGCACCGCGGAGTCTCTAAAAACCGTCAAAAATAGTTATTGGGACGTAAAGCCAATACCATTATTACTCCCAGACATGTTCGTTGAAAGTTTCATGTCACGAACGAATGATGAGCAGGATTAATTCCACTGAAATTCTCATTTTCTGTGTAAGGCGTTTCAGTTTCCATAGTAGGCCCACCACTTGCATTTCTGGCAATAGACGTCGCGCTTGATCACTCATTAGTTGTCGTTGTAATGGTGAAAGAACGAATTAAGTTTACTCTGTTTCATCATGAATCAAAGAACTTACGACCAACTCAATCAATCTCAATGAAACGGGATGAAAATGCTAACTTAGGATACGTTAGCATACAGAGGTGTATCAAACAAGTCTACGGACTATATTCAAAAACAGCTCAAGAGGCAGTACGGGAGGCCTATCTCATAAACACTGTACAAGTTTATGTAGAGCGCAGTCCAATTCTCTATTCATTTTTACGAAATGTTGCTGTACTGTTCAAACCATAGCCACTCCTTTAGCTGTCAGTAGAGAATTGCGTACCCAACAGGTTCAAGAGGCCATTTCCTTTTGATAGAAAAAAGGGTAGTCACGGTATCAAAAATTATGACCAGTTAGAAACTTGTTAATTCACCGCCATTTTGTATAGTCTCATCTCATCGAAAATGATGGAAGGGTGTTTTCCACAGTTATTTTTATGACTGATGGTACGCGAATGCTGTACAGCAGATGTGATAGCTTATGCCATGTAATTACTACCGTTACACCGTTCAATAAAATCATAAAACAGGCTGTGACACATCAGTAACTTTACGAAGTCAGAACTTTCGCTCTCCTCGCGAATATAGATTTGTAAGTTTTGGACTTCAAACGCTGGAGGTAGCTGCGCGGAATTAGGCATGTAAAATGTACCTGGACAAGCTACATGGCGCAGTGAGGGTTCTAAACCTTATTTGGTCATGCCTTTACTAAGTTTTCATTTTGTCTTGACTTTTCTAAAGTCTCAGCTATTCTTGTTAGGAAGTTATAATAAATAGACATAATAATTATCGCACATAAGCACCGACTACGGAAAAATTCATTGTGAATACCGCCTGAAATATTAGCTGCCAACCCCGGGTTAGATTCCCGGCTCTGCCACGAAATTTAAAAAGTGCTCCGAGGATTTTTTTTTTTTTTTTTTTTTTTGCAAGTTGCTTTACGTCGCACAGACACAGACAGGTCTTATGGCGACGATGGGACAGGGAAGGTCCAGGAGTGGGAAGGAAGCTGCCGTGGCCTTAATTAAGGCACAACCCCAGCATTTTGCCTGGTGTGAAAATGGGAAACCACGGAAAACCATTTTCAGGGCTGCCGACAGTGGGGTTCGAACCTACTATCTCCCTAATACCGGATACTGGGCGCACTTAAGCGACTGCAGCTGTCGAGCTCGGTGGTACGAGGATTGGAACGGGGTCCACTCATCTTCGAGAGGTCAAATGATTTGAGGTGTGTTCGAAATCCACCTCAGCCATCCTGGAAGTGGATTTTCGTCGTTTACCACTTCTCCTCCAGTCAAATGCCGGAATGGTAACTAACTTAAAGCCACGGCCGCTTCCTGCAATCTTCCTCGTCTATCCCTTCCAATTTTCCCATCCCCCCACAAGGCCCCTGTTCAGCATAGCAGATGAGGCCACCTGGTCGAGGTACTGGTCATCCTCCAAAATTTTGTCCCCCGACCCAATGTCTCACGCTCCAGGACACTGCACTTGAGGTGGTAGAGTTTGGATCCCTCGCTGGGTCCGGGGGAAAACCACACTGGAGGGTAAACAGATTAAGAAAGAATAGGTACATATTCTACACGTAGAGAATGGTTGCAACTATCTAGGCTTAAGAGAGACATGATTCACTAGCGCATTGAGTTGTTTGCAGCAAAGTAATCCTCTCTGCACATTCAAGTTCACAATTTGAGACATACAAGGCCAGTTTCGAAGCGATAGCGCAAATTATTCCATCAGTACAGCAATACGAGATATACTGTTCGTCACGTGGAGTAGTTAAATGGTACTAATCGCAGCCACCATGAGATATTTCGAGGGGTTTAGCGTTCGATTCTAGTTTCGAGCTATTCATATTTTAAAATTTTTATACTCTTTCTTACAAGTTGCTTTACGTCGCACCGGCACAGATAGGTCTTATGGCGACGATGGGAGAGGAAGTGGCTAGGAGTGGGAAGGAAGCGGCCGTGGCCTTAATTAAGGTACAGCCCCACATTTACCTGGCGTGAAAATGGGAAACCACGGAAAACCATCTTCAGGGTTGCCGAAAGTGGGGTTCGAACTCACTATCTCCCGAATTCTGGATACTGGCCGCACTTAAGCGACGGCAGCATCGAGCTCGGTTTTTTTACTCTTAAAGAATTCGTAATTAAGGTTTAACTACGTCACCCTCTGTGATGCAGTGGTTAGGCCCAGTTTCGATTCCCGGCACTGCCACGAAATGTTAAAACGTTGGTACAAGGATAGGAACGGGGTCCACCCAGCCTCGGGAAGTCGCCCGAGTAGAGGAGGTTCGATTCCGACCTCAGCGATCCTCGAAATGGTTTTCCGTGGTTTCCCACTTCTCCTCCAGGCAAATGCCGGAATGGTACCTAACTTACGGTCACGTCCCCATCCTTCCTTCTTCCCTGTCTATCCCTTCCAATCTTCCCAGCAGCCCATAAGGCCCCTGTTCAGCATAGAAGGTAAGGCCACCTGGGTAAGGTACTGGTCCTCCTTCCCAGTTTCATCCGTCCGACAGAAAATTCTCACTAACCAGGACACTGCCCTTGAAGCGGTAGAGGCGGGATCCCTCGTTGAGTCCGAGGGAACAACCAACCCTGGAGGGTGACCGGTTTAAGGAAGAAAGAAACGAAGAAAGAAGGTTGAAATTAAGTCTTAAAAGTCACTTTTTACCTTTACAAGGAAAGCGTACATCAGAAAGGAATAATAACATGCGACTTTCATATGGTAAACGGCTACAACGAATGACTTGCACTACACTTATTGTCAGCATTATGACACACCCATTCAACATACAACTGCTCACGTTCGACTTGAAAAACGACTGGACTTCTTTCGTAGGACACATGAAAAAGCACACAGTAATTTTTACAGCAAAAGTGAGAACATCTACGGTACGTTTAGCGCAAAAGCAAATATCATGTGTCCACGGGATGATTATGTGAATAATGGGGAAGCAAGGCAGAATTCACGGGAAGCCAGGCGCTTGTATGAAGAACGATTTCCTGTACGAAAGCTACCAAATCCAGATACATTTCGAAGTGCTGAAAGACGGTTGCGTGCGAATGGGTCATTTCATACATTACCCCCCGTTCGGGATGCTCTAGTAACGTCTGGAATTAACGAAAAAGCTGTTCAAAATTGAATTGTGTACAACCCGCATAAAAGCTCATGGCCATTGGTAAAGAACTAAACATCATTCATGTACCTGTACTGCACACATTCCACTGTCATAAATTCCAACCTTACCATCAACAACTACACCAGGAACTTCACAAAGATGGCCTTCAAGACGGGATAGAATTTTCGCAAAGAGTTCACGGCGGCTCATCACTGAAGTCTACAGGCAGGTTCCACCACACACGTTGTACCAAGCAAGAGGGACTCACCTCCACCGTGCTCAGATTTGCACTAACGAAGCAGCTGGTCATTTTGAACATTTGCTTCATTAATCGAATGACCATGCACAAGCCCATTGCACCTCTGTCGGCAATAACTTATTTTACTGCAAATAGCTCTTTTGAGAGTTAGTTAGAAACGAACATAACAGAGTACCTGCAACATGAGAACTGATCATGATTTAGAGTCGTCTTCAACTACGCCACTCATTAACAACGAAATAAAAAGGGATCAATCAATCACTACTGATCTGCATTTAGGGCAGTCGCCCAGGTGGCAGATTCCCTATCTGTTGTTTTCCCAGACTTTTCTTAAATTATCGCAAAGAAATTTGGAAATAATTGAACATTTCCCTTGGTAAGTTATTCCAATCCCTAACTCCCCTTCCTATAAACGGATATTTGCCCAATTTTTTCCTCTTGAATACCAAATTTATCTTCATATTGTGATCTTTCCTACTTTTAAAGACACCACTCAAACTTGTTCGTCTACTGATGTCCTCCCACGCCATCTCTCCACTGACAGCTCGGAACATACCACTTAATCGAGCAGCTCGTCTCCTTTCTCCCAAGTCTTCCAAGCCCAATTTTGCGACATTTTTGTAACGCTACTCTTTTGTCGGAAATAACACAGAACAAATCGAGCTGCTTTTCTTTGAATTTTTTCCAGTTCTTGAATCAAGTAATCCTTATGAGGGTCCCATATACTGGAACCATACTCTAGTTGGGGTCTTACCAGAAACTTATATGCCCTCTCCTTTACATCCTTACTACAAACCCTAAATACCCTCATATCCATGTGAAGAGATCTGTAACCTTTATTAACAATCATATTTATGTGATTACCCTAATGAAGGTATTTTCTTTAACACCTAGGTACTTACTATTAACCCCAAAAGGAACTTTCACCCCATCAATGCAGTAATTAAAACTGAGAGGACTTTTCCTGTTTGTGAAACTCACACCCTGACTTTTAACCCCGTTTATCATCATACCATTGCCCACCGTCCATCTCACAACACTACCGAGGTCACTTTGCAGTTGCTCTCAATCTTGTAACTTATTTATTACTCTGTACAAAATAACATAATCTGCAAACAGCCTTATCTCTGATTCCACTTCTTTACACGTATCATTGATATATATAAGAAAACATAGAGGTCCAATAATACTGCACCGGGCGAGTTGGCCGTGCGCGTAGAGGCGCGCGGCTGTGAGCTTGCATCCGGGAGATAGTAGGTTCGAATCCCACTATCGGCAGCCCTGAAGATGGTTTTCCGTGGTTTCCCATTTTCACACCAGGCAAATGCTGGGGCTGTACCTTAATTAAGGCCACGGCCGCTTCCTTCCAACTCCTAGGTCTTTCCTATCCCATCGTCGCCATAAGACCTATCTGTGTCGGTGCGACGTAAAGCCGCTAGCAATAATACTGCCTTGACGAATTCCCCTCTTAATTATTACAGGGTCAAATAAAGCTTCGCCTACTCTTATTCTCTGAGTTCTATTTTCTAGAAATATAGCCACCCATTCAGTTACTCTTTTTTCTAGTGCAGTAGCACTCAATTTTGCCAGTAGTCTTCCATGATCTACCCTATCAAATGCCTTAGATAGGTCAGTCGCAATACAGTCCATTTGGCCTCCTGAATCCAGGATATCTGCTATAACTTGCTGATATCCTACAAGCTGAGCTTCAGTGGAATAACCTTTCCTAAACCCAAACTGCCTTCTGTCAAACCAGTTATTAATTTCGCAAACATGTCTAATATAATCAGAAAGAATGCTTTCCCAAGGCAATGCATGTCAAACTTACTGGCCTGTAATCTTTAGCTCTATGTCTATCACCCTTTTCTTTATACAGAGGGGTTACTATAGCAACTCTTCATTCATTTGGTATAGCTCCTTCAACCAAACAATAATCAGATAAGTATTTCAGATATGGTACTAAATCCCAACCCATTGCCTTTAGTATATCCCCAGAAATCTTATCAATTCCAGTCTTATCAATTCAATCGTCCTATGCCGGACCCGAACCTGTAAATAATCAGGATCGGTTTCCTCCTATAACTTCAAGCACGCTCGGCTATCACGGGCTGTCATTTGCCAGAGTTATTTAAAAACTACTTCTAGTCATTCAGCCATCATATTCTCTGTACATGAATCTTCCGTGATACAGAATTTTAACGATTCTTTACCATCATGGGGTATTTTATCGTTAATGCTCATTTCGTTGACGCGAATAAACGAATTATAGAAAGCATAGCAAGACCAGGTATTGCTGTGAGTAGCCAAGGTCAATGTTTTTAGGGTAGGATATAATGTGCGGGTTGCATAAAACTGAGGGAAGTGGGGTAGCTGTAACACTCGGTATATTTACCAATGCATAATGAGCGTCAAAGAAAACCACCTTAGTCACCCATTAAGAAAGGCGATACATCAGTATAACTCAAGAAGTAAAAGCTCCTACTAGAATTAAAATAAATGTCGGTGAGATCATTTTAAAGACAAGAAAAATCTACCTGAAGGTTAACAGCCTTTACAACATAGTCAGCAAAATCACCAGATTTTTCCTCAGTTGAACACGTATGGGACATGATGAGCGGGAACTTACGCGCTCTCCAGAGCCTGCAAAAACCATTGTCGAATAGCATAAAAAGATGCAAGATGCTTGGGACAACTTATTGCAAGATGCCACTCGGCATCTTCATGATCGTTTCCATGCGCGAATTCACGCCTGCATTGCTGCCAGAGGTGGGTACTCTGTGCATTGATGCGACTGTTTGGGCACCCTTTACTGTGACACATGGGTTTCATTTGGTCTGAATTTGTAATCATGTATTCCCGCAATGATGACCCACCTTGCTAATAAATTACCTTGTCCTTGAGGACGGTGTATGTTTCTTATTTTCGGCAGTGTATAATGTATTCAAACGTGCTTCATTTGCCAGTCGGGGACTGTCCTGTTCGATTCGCGCAACGTACTGTATGAAGCATGAGCTGGCTGTTGACATACAGAGCTGCTCACCTTCCGACAGACAGGTGTTATCTGTCTATTGTGTTCATAAATGAACTATGATGTTATTTAACATCTCTAATATCGCCGTGAGTAACAGGTAATGAAAAGCGGATATGAGATGGATTTCCTTTCCTACCCGACTTTCCTTAATCAACCCTTGTTCTTTTCTGATCCCGACAGTACTTGGTTTGCGAAGCCTAGGAGGCCTTCGTTCATAAAGTCTTCGTCGCCGTTCCCTTTCTTTCGTTCATTCTTCGAAGGATCAAACCACATATTTTTTCCCTTCTGTTTAATGTTAAGAAGGAGTGATTTCCCAGTTGTACTTCTTTAAATAATAGTCACTTCCACTACCTCCATTACTTTAAGACATTAATTTTTTTTTTGCTAGGGGCTTTTACGTCGCACCGACACAGATAGGTCTTGTGGCGACGATGGGACAGGAAAGGGCTTGGCGTGGGAAGGAAGCGGCCGTGGCCTTAATTACGGTACAGTCCCAGCATTTGCCTGGTGTGAAAATGGGAAACCACGGAAAACCATTTTCAGGGCTGCCGACAGTGGGGTTCGAACCTACTATCTCCCGAATACTGGATACTGGCCGCACTTAAGCGACTGCAGCTATCGAGCTCGGTTTTAAGACATTCAAGCTAGACGTTTCTTTCTTTTTGTATATTAATGTTTCTCCTCCTTTCTCTGTCAATTGTCCCACAACTTGGTGGGGATGTGTTGCGGTCCGTGGCACGCATATGGATTTGGCTGAAGTTCTACAGCAAGGTGTCCATCGTGAAGTCATACATACATGGTTTTCCATTTTCCTATTGTTTACTCTAGCTCTATTCGATGACGATGGGTTAGAAAAGGATTAGGACCGGGAAGGCAGAGTTCATGGCCTTAATTAAAGTGAAAATGGTGTGAATACAGTAAACCACGGAGGAGCAAATTCAGGACTTCCGACAGTGGGATTCGAACCCTTTTTAATGCTATTTGTTCGGAGTGTTTACCCATGTGGATCTTTTGCCCCTACTGGCACCATATTGCATCGAATAGCGATAGTGTGGAATGTTGTGTGTGTGGAAAGGAAAATTAAGGACGCCACAAACACCCAGTCCCCCAGGCCAGGGATATTAATCATTACAATTAAAATACCACTGACCCGGCCGGGAATCGAACGCGGGGCAGCCGGGTGACAGGCGGACGCGTTGCCCACTACACCGCGAGGCCGCACGGGATTCGAACATAATCTCTCCCAAACGCAAGCTAACAGCTAAGCTGCCCACACAACACAGCTAGCTCGTTCGGTCATGTGAGGTTAAATGTCACACAATAACATTGATTTTGGATTGACGTACAACTAACTACTTTTACAGTTCTTTGGATACGCCGAGGTGCCGGAATTTAGTCCCGAAAGAGTTCCCTTACGTACCAGCAAATTTACCGACAGAAGGCTGACGTATTTGAGTACATTCTAATACCACCGGTCTGAGCCAGGCTCGAACCTGCCAAGTTGAGGTCAGAGGCGAGCGCCTCAACCGCCTGAGCCACTCAGCACGGCGTTTAATGTTTGCGTCAGGAAAATAATGTAGTCTCCTAGAACCCGTCGCATATGCGTGTTTTATTTTACCTGTTACCTACTGCGATATTAAAGGTTTTAAATCATAAGTTCAGTCGTAAGAAAACGTACTATGTCTGTTAGAAGAACGTGAAGCAACTCACTATGTCACCAGCTAGCTCATGTGTCGTACAGTGGCCACAGAAAGTATTCGTACACCAACATGTTAACGTATATCTTGTATATTAAGCACCATAAACAGACCCAGTGAGACATATGTATAAAGAAAAGACAACACCTTGCTGTACAATTGCTATGAGATTTACAGCGCTCAACATAATAAACAAATAAACCCGTCTTTTAACACAAAAAGTATTCGTACACTATTAGATAATTCCAAACTTCCCGACGTTTTTGTTCAAACACGATCTTAATATTTTTTATGCATGCCTTTAGCTTTGATGACTTGTTTCAGACGTCTGGGTATTGAGCTAACTAAACGTTTGATGTACTCTTCAGATATGTTGGACTTTGCATCCGAGTGTGTCTCCTTAATATGTTCGTTACTAGTAGGCTTGCGTACTTGCACCTCTTTGCCTAGATGATCACACGCGTTCTCTATGGGTTTGAGATCTGTACTCTGCGGTGGAGTGAGAAGTCTTCTTGGGGCATTGTATAACAACCATTCACGGGTTACCATGGCACAATGCTTAGGATCATTGTACTGTTGGAAGTGGAAGACTCCTTCCAGATGAGGTTTGTGTGCACTGCTGCTTAAATTATGGCGCAACACACCTAGGGGAGACCGGGGCTTGTTGTTACGATTTTTGGTTTTCATTTTTTTTTTAAATTTTAAGGTGAATAGTAAATGAAATTTCAATTTTGCTGATAGAAAGAACAAACTTTTATCATAAGAATAGCAGTTGAATAATTCTAGAACATGCACACATTTGTCAATAAGATACATTTTTATCTGCTTAGGTATTCTGTAACAACGTGCCCCACAGCGGGGCAGGTTGTTACATGCGAGGGGCACTTTGTTACATAGAATAAAATGTCGCTGAAAACATGATAAATATTTATAATTTTCATTTTAAATTCAAAATATATCTAGTCCATTCATTAAATATAACATAATTATCTGTTCAGTCTTATCCTTGGCTTTGACAATATGAAAGTGACTTAGGTATGAGCGATGCTAGTAATGTCATTCCTTATGCAGCCAGTCCCTGCTATGAATGGTGTGAAAATGTTGCTCATCAGGTCAGTTGGTGCATGCATTTCGGTGGGATTGGCAGATTGATATGTAATCGCGACTCCTGGCTCGGTGAGGAAAGCAACAGGGAAACTACCTCACTCCTCATTTCCCTTGTATGCCTCTTCAGTGATGCCTAGGCCATCCATGACAGCTGATGGCGGAGTTGTTGAGGATCGAACCAGGCTTATGGCTTAGGATTGACCATACATACACAACTAATATAATAGGTTATCACCTCCCCCTATGACCTATTACCGGGCGAGTTGGCCGTGCGCGTAGAGGCGCGCGGCTGTGAGCTTGCGTCCGGGAGATAGTAGGTTCGAATCCCACTATCGGCAGCCCTGAAAATGGTTTTCCGTGGTTTCCCATTTTCACACCAGGCAAATGCTGGGGCTGTACCTTAATTAAGGCCACGGCCGCTTCCTTCCAACTCCTAGGCCTTTCCTATCCCATCGTCGCCATAAGACCTATCTGTGTCGGTGCGACGTAAAGCCCCTAGCAAAAAAAAAAAAAGACCTATTTAACATCATTTTAAACCAATACTCTACTAAGTTTATAATGGTCTGAGCTGAAGTTCATTCACGTAGCCTACAGTGAAGACAAAGAATATGAATGAATGCCTCTCTAAAATCATTTGTCTCAAACATGCCGTAATGCTGAATTTCCATCTTTTAATGTTTCTGGCAATTTGAGACTATCTGTGCTCATGGTAACTGTGGATCTACTTGAGCCAGGCTTGTTCCACGAAGAATCGCCTGTGTTAGATCTTTGGAACTGCGATGAAACAGCTGTCACAAAAGTTCAGGGTCCCAGCAAAATTTCGGCAGTAAAAGGTGTAAAGCAAGTTCGTAGAGTAACATCAGGGGAAAGGGGAAATTTAGTTCACAGTTAGCGCAGCTGGTAATTCTGTTCCTCACACGTTCATTTTCCCGAGGAAATTCTTTCGAGATACTGTGAAATGGTGCAAAGTCATTAATTGAATTCCGAACGATATAGCAGCTTTCCTAGGGAAGATTTATTTGATCTTACTTCTAAAGCGGCTGCTTCGAATATCTCCATGTCTGTGTTACCCCTTTCAGGTGTCTTCTTAGGGGAACGAACCACGTTCTCTGTAAGAAACGAGAGAATCGAAATAAGAACAGCATGCGGCACGTTGTTACATGTATCAACATGCCCCGCGTGGTAAGTAACAACTAGCCCCAGTAGCCGCCATCTTTTATTTTATGTTCCAGTTAATCACACAGGAAAGATACAATTATCTTACATTAGAAAATAAAGGCTTATGTCTGAGGGTTTTAATCACAAACATAAAAATATGTTTACCTCTATATTTGATCACGTGGTTAAAGATCAGAAAGCTGCAAGACGCTGCCTAAACACACAGCAAAAATAAACTTTTCCATTTAAAAAAATTCACACATCCACACGCAGCCTGAGACTCCCTTGGATTGTGAGGGATGGCAAGGTCAACACATTATATGTAGAGGGATGCGCTGCTCCTATTGGTTCTTTCAAAAAGATTTTTGTAACAACCTGCCCCTGTAACAACTAGCCCCGGTCTCCCCTATGTACTTCCTGCCATCCATAATACCATCAATAAATGCAAGGTTTTCCACTCCATTTGCAGCCATGCAGCCCCAAACCATCACACTCGTTCCTCCGTGTTTTACCTACGTGTTGAGGTTCAAGTTCGGCGTTTGGCTTCGGCCAAAACTTTGCTGCTCCTACCAGTTCCAAACCGTGTAAATTTCGCTTCACCGGGAAAAATAACGGTGTTCCAAACGTCCATTGTCTTTTCACAATACTCTTTCGCGAATTGTAGGTGCTTCTGCCTATTTCTTTCACTTATAAGTGGCTTCTTTCGAGGACATCTACTGCGCAGGTTCACACTGTGAAATACATTCCTTATAGTTTGCACACTCGCCGTTTTGTTGGACCTTGAAGCGAGGTCTCGACTATGGATGCAGCACTTCGAAATTGTTGCTACCGGGCGAGTTGGCCGTGCGCGTAGAGGCGCGCGGCTGTGAGCTTGCATCCGGGAGATAGTACGTTCGAATCCCACTATCGGCAGCCCTGAAGATGGTTTTCCGTGGTTTCACATTTTCACACCAGGCAAATGCTGGGGCTGTACCTTAAGTAAGGCCACGGCCGCTTCCTTCCAACCCCTAGGCCTTTCCTATCCCATCGTCGCCATAAGACCTATCTGTGTCGGTGCGACGTAAAAGCCCCTAGCAAAAAAGAAAAAAATTGTTGCTTTCGTGTCGAATGCACAATAATGCGTCGCTCCCGCACTGTCAGCACTTTTGGACGACCAGATCTGGGTTTGTTTTCTGTTTGTCCGCTGTGCTTGTGTTTGTTAACTATTGAACTCACAGTAGTAAAGGTAATGTCCAGCTGTTTTCCAGCCTGACGATAACATTTACCTTGGTTATGCAGTTAACACCATATTCTCTCGTTGACTATGAAAGTTACCTTTTCTTTCGCCCCATACTAAATAATCTTACGGCAACGATAGAACAGTGATGACTGAAGAGATAATAACCCCTCCTGCAGGCACAGCGGCCTAAACCCGTGCGACAACTGATTTAACCAGTCACAAAGACAGTACATCCGCACTGTACGAATGCTTTCTTGGCGTTACGTTTTGTAGTATGTATACAGTATCGTGCCGATCATGTTATATTTTTAAACGATCTGTATGTTCAGCGCGTTATGTCCGACGTTATGCCGTTTATAAATCTGACTTCAGCTAGTATGCCGTAATGATGTTCCATCACATTCCATAGGTGTACGAATACTTTCTGTGGCCACTGTACGTAGCGCGAATCAAGCAGGACAGTCTCCATCTGGGAAATGAAGCACAGTTTATCACATCATACTTTCTCGAGAAGTCCTTGTCCGATTTTTGAAATAATCACGGTGCTGAATTTGTAATGTTTGTAAGTTTAAGGCTGTGTATAGAAAAAAGTGTAGCTTCATTCAAGAAACGAAGTTGGTACCATTATTTCAGATGACACTGAAGCCATGAAAAATTACTGTAGGCCGATTATGAGCCCCTTTGTACCATTACCGAATGTGAAAAGCGAATGTCAAAATCTTAAACCGTTCACGAGTTATTTGAGTTGGACAACTTAGCTGAATAACCCTGTATATTCCAAGAGAGACGAAGTCAAAGGCGTACAAATTCTACTTGAGGCTCGCTCACCCCCAAGCAACTCTGCAACAAGCAGAGCAGCTTAGCTCGCACGTCACCAAAGCAAAAGTGCACGCGTACTGAGCCTAAAAGCCACAGCCATCAAACCAGGGTTCCCTTAAGCCTGCGGGACCCTTTTAGACTGCCGGAGTTAACAAGAGTGCTGTGTTCGTGCAGCTACGTATTCCGTTCAGTGCAGCACAGATGTTGTTAGGGATGCCAGCAGCAGGAAAATAAAGAAACCACCTGTAACGGAAATCGAGTAGTGGCTACAACGCGGTGTTTCATACTAGAAAGAGGGCTCAACTCATGCAGAGGAAAACGTTTCATGTGTTTATAAGCATCTATCAAAATCAGTAGATTCACACAATGCAATTTCTGTAAAATGCTACTAAGCACACATTCTCTTCCTCATATACAGTTACTCCCATAAATATTCGGTCAGTCTGATTTTTCACACACTTTTACTGGGTAGTTATTCTTACACTATAATGATAACGTTTAATACAACGAAACATGTAGGAAAACATAGTAACACGTTCTACAAACATTGTGATGTCATTCAAAATCTTCTGACAGTCATTAGTACGCCCTCTGTCGTACATTAAATAAAAGCAATAATTCCAGTGCCACCTCAAAAATATTCGGCCACAATACAAAATGCAACATAAACTCGCATAATTCACAACAGTGTTACACATTCAGTACTTTGTAGGTCCACCTTAATGTTTTAGGACCTATTCCAGTCGATTCGGCATACTGGCGATAACTTTCTTGATATAATCAGGGCTTAATGCCGCCCATTCTTGTAGCAGTCTCCTCTTCAAGTCTCTGAAGGAACTTGGCCGCCACAATTGCAGAGCTGCCTTCATTCGACTCCATACCTTCTCGATGGAGTTCAGGTCGGGTGATTGTGGCGGAGTTTCAAGACCTTCGGGCAGTTGTACAACAGCCACTCCCTGACAAGTTACGACTTGTGCTTGAGGTCGATATCTTGGTAGAACTTGAAAGTACACTGTATACCAAGTTGTTCCGCAAATTGTCGCAAATTGTTTTTGAGGATAGCCAAATACCCCCTTTTTTGTTAAAGTATCTTCAATGAAACTCAGTGCACCAACCCCGTTCGATGCTACACATCCCCACACGATTGCTCTTCCACTACAATTTTTTTACCGTTGTTTGTAAATTGCTTGTTCTCAGTTCCTCGTGACGTTACCGCCACACAAATTGCTTTCCATCGGACCCGAAGACGTTGAACTTTGACTCATCAACAAATAACACAGCCTCCCACCAAGCACTGGGTTTGCGTACGAAGGTTTTTGCGAACTCTAGCCGCTTGTTTTTATTTACTTCACTAATGTGTGGTTTCCTCCTAGCTTTCCTCCGAAAGAACTCATTCCTTCGCAGTGCTCTTCGCACGGTATCAATACCCACTTTCCTTCCACACTCTTCTAAAACAGCTGCTGCCTGTTTCGGAGCACTAATTTTCGCATTTTGTTTTCCATTCTGAAGCACAACCGCTCCTCTCGTTGTGTCAGCCTTCTTGGTCTGCCTGTCTGGAGAACTGAAACAATTCTGTCTTCATTTTTTCATCGTCTTATTATATCTCCAATTGCTGTTCTGGTTATGTTAAGCATCTGCGATACCTTTCTATGCAATTTACCTCGAGCACGACGGAATATCACGAGCTGGCGTTTTTAAAAGTGGTATTGTGTTGTCTTTTGCACCCCATTTGATACCATTCCGCAACACTGCAGCAAACGATTTCTGTACGACGTGTCCCCGGCACCGCACTCCTGAACTGAACATTTTGCAACGCTATCTGCCCTCTCTCTGTCAATGAACACAACGGCAATCCCGGCCTTTTCGGGTGACCGAATATATTTGAGGCGTGTCATTTCACCCATGTCCACTATGTCCTTTCTTTTACAGAATACAATACATCAATGTTCCATGATTTCTCTTCGGCCTAAGCAACCAAATGTAGTTTCATAACTTGGACACATTTGGTTTCACATTCGGCTCATGAGTGCGTTATTGTCATCACTTTTTCGCGGATTTTATCAGTGGCCGAATATTTATGGGAGTGACTGTATGTTACGACGTGTTAGCTAATGTTATATAAACTTACCACAGTCTACGAATATTGGTAGAAAGGGCAAATACTTGATGGATGTCCGGCTCCATGGCTAAATGGTTAGCGTGCTGGCCTTTGGTCACAGGGGTCCTGGGTTCGATTCCCGGTATGGTCGGGCATTTTAACCATCATTGGTCAATTTCGCTGGCACTGGGCCTGGGTGTATGTGTCGTCTCCATCATCATTTCATCCTCATCACGAGGCACAGGTCGCCTAAGGGCGTCACATCGAAAGACTTGCACCTGGCGAGCCGAACATGTCCTCGGACACTCCCGGTACTAAAAGCCATACGCCATTTTATTTCATACTTAATGGATGACAAACACGTGCAAATGTGCGGCAAGGGCGCCAAGGACTTGAAAATTACCACTATCGAGGGATTTAATTTTGTTTATGTTTTTATTCAAGTCAAACACTGATTGAAATGGGCAGAGATATTGCTCGTCAGATATCGAAAGTATTAAACCCTCTCGAATGACAGAAGATGTACAAACAGTCGCAGACAAAGTGAGCAGTAAAATGTTTTCCAGTATTTGCCAACAGTCCATACACCGGTTTGATACAGCTCTTCATACCACTCTATCCTGTGCAATCCTTTTCACTTCTATGTAACTACTACATCTTACATCTGCTGTAATCTGCTCGGCATATTCATATGCTGGTCTACTCAAACCGTTCATACCGCCTACACTTCCCTCAAAAACCAACTGAAGAAGTACTGGTTGCCTTAAGATGTGTCCTATCATTCTATCTCTTCCTCTGGTCTAATTTATTCAAATCGATCTCCTCTCACCAATTCGATTAAGGATCGCTTCATTCGTTATTCGATTTACTCATCTCTCCTTCAGAATTATTCTGTAACACCATATTTCAAGACATTCTATTCTCTTCATTTTTTGCAATTTGCTTTACGTCGCACCGACACAGATAGGTCTTATGGCGTTAATGGGATAGGAGAGGCCTAGGAGTTGGAAGAAAGCGGCCGTGGCCTTAATTAAGATACAGCCCCAGCAAGCTCACAGCTGCGCGCCCCTAACCGCACGGCCAACTCGCTCGCTCGCCCATGTTTCACTTCCATACAATGCCACGATCCAGACGAATGCCTTCAAACACATCTTTATAATTCCTATACCAATATTCGAAGAGAACAAATTTTTTTTCTTAAGAAAGGCCTCCCTCGCTTGTGCTAGTCTGGATTTTATATCCTCCTTACTTCTGTCGTCGTTAGTTATCTTACTACCCAAGTAACAATATTCATCTATTCCCTTTAAGACTTCATTTCCTGATCTATTTTTTCCTGAATCATTTGATTTCGTTCGACAGAACTCCATTACATTTTTTTGGACTTTATAATTTTCATCTTGTGTTCCTTCTCCAAGACTCTGTCCATACCATGCAGATACTTCTACATATCTTCTGTAGACTCAGATAAAATAACAATATCAACGGCAACTATACTTGGGGACAAAACATGACGGCTTTAGTTCCTGGAAGCGAGCTGGAAGCCAGCAGTCAATCACACCCTGCAACCTGCTGAGTTAACGAGTTGTGAGTGATCCTTGTTTGGTTTGGAGAGGTTGCCAAACCACTTCCTTCCACAATCACCTCTGTCTTTACCCTTTCTTTGTGTAGAGTGCAGTAGACGATTTGGCAACTCCGATTACAGTAGACATACTTAATACTATAAGCCCCTAATAGACACCGGGTTGCCACAGGGGAGTAGTGGTGTGAGGCGAGGTCGTCATGTTTTGTCCCCAAGTATATCAGAGTTTGATTTCCTCTCTGTGGATTGCAATTCCCTTTCCAAATTCCTCCTTGATTTCCTTCAACGTCTGCTCTATATAAACAATGAAATTGTAAGGGGACAAACTGCAGCCTTTCCTCACTCCTTTCTGGATTGGTGCTTCCTTTTCAAAGCCCTCGATTCTTATCATTGCAGAACGATTTTTTTTACAGACTGTAGATAATTCTTCTTTCTCGGCATCTGATCTCGATCAACAAAAGAATCTCAAATAGCTTGGTCCAATCAGCGTTGTCGAATGCTTTTTCTAGATTCGCAGTGAGTTGGAAGATCGTTTGAATGGTCTAGGCGTTTTTGATGGAGATAATTACAATATTACATTTGCGAAAGACAAAGAAAGTAATATTGTAGTGTCCCTCAGCATGTACAATCAAATTCCTTTTTTTAACAAGTTGCTTTACGTCGCACCGGCACAGATAGGTTTTATGGCGACGATGGGACAGGAAGGGGCTAGGAATGGGAAGGAAGCGGCCGTGGCCTTAATTAAGGTACAGCCCCAGCATTTGCATCGTGCAAAAATAGGAAACCACGGAAAACCATTTTTAGGGCTGCCGACTGTGGGGTTCGAACCCACTATCTCCCGAATACTGGATACTGGCCGCACTTAAGAGACAGCGGCTACCAAGCTCGATTAATCAAATTCCATCCATATTATTAACACGGTCTTGGAGTATGCTCTGAGTGAACCGTTCTTGAAGAAAAATGTTTCCGATGTATTTAGCTACTATACATGCAGTAAACTCTCTAGTTACCCATGAGTGAGATTACAGTCCTCATTGAAATAGTATTTTACCACTGGGTAGAACAGTTACTTTGAAATGCTACAGTGACCTCGCTCTCAGATATACTGTATGCCGAGAACACTGTTTTACAGAAAGAGGAGTTCCCTTCTATTAAATGCAGGTCTTATGACCTTGATATTACAAGGTGCATACATAAGTTTTTGCCGGATTATGTGGTAAAGAAAACATGGAATTTTCAAGCGAAATTAATTTTTTATTTAATCAAAATATTGGCTTTCGGATTCTACACACTTCTCCATCTTTAAGGTAAGTTATTACTACCATGCCAGAAAAACTGCTTGTCTTTTGCGGCAAACCATTCGTCGAGCCATTTTCCAACTTCCTCGAAATTGCTGAAGTGCTGCTCTGCGAACGCGTGCCCCATTGATGCGAAGAGGTGACAGTCGGATGGTGCCAGGTCGTGGTAGTACGGCGAGTGCGGACGGATGTCCCATCCAAGTGATTTCAAAGTGACTTTCACTGTTTTTTCTGTATGAGACGGCGCATTGTCGTGTAACAAAATCACTTTTCCATATATCCTGCCCATTCCTGTCATCTTTCGATCAATGCGTGATTTCAATTAATAATTTGTTGTCGATACACATAGGGGCGTGATTTTTTCGAATGGATTTATGTTGGATTTCGCGAAAAGGAAACGATTCTTGGCGTTATTTCGCGAAATAGGGCTGACCCCATCGCTTTAATTTCGCGTTAATCATTTCCTAAAATTATTCATAAAGAGTTAAATTCGTGAGATTTGTGAATTATTCATGTTAAAGATAAATAAAGAGAAATAATATTGATAATCATTTATTATTCTGCATGTAATCTGATGAGTCTATAATATAGCCCTAATCAAGGTTAAATAACAAAGTACCCTTTCACCCTACATTGCCGTAGCTTTCACCTTATATGACCATACTGTTAAGGTATGTTATACGATATTAATACGAAGAAATACTTCTGTCGAAATGAGAAATCTTATTCTGTCTCCTGTTTCCCTTCACTCACGTGATATTGGATTACAATTTTAAGATCGTTATTTTCCATGAATTTCGCTGCATTTTCGCAATTATCGCAAAAGAATTAAATTTCGCTATAAATAGGCCTTGTCGCTGTAATTTGCTGTAATTCCCAAAAACAAAATCACTAATTTCTTAACTAGAATCATATGATTCGTTAATATATCTCAAAATCGCTTCAAAATATTTCTTGTCGCGCTTATCGTTAATGTGAAGAAATCATGCCTCTAGGGTTGTGCATTAACTGTTTCGCCGGGCTTCAATAGTTCATAATACACTTTATACTTTTCTGGTCTACTAGAGCACGCACTGTCTTTGATATTAAAATCACCACGTTTAAATTGTCGAAACCATGTCTCACATGGTCAAATCGATGGAGCGTGATCACCATATGTTTCTACCAGCAAACGATGAATCTCCAAAGTCTTTTTCTTTTAATTAACCCTGGACAGGTGGCGCTCGTTGGTGCAACGCGACAGAGGTGGCGTGGGGTACATTCTGACCACTATGATTGAACTAGCTTTAATAATAAAATTAGTGAAAAGAAATGGTGTACGGATTTTATTGCCGGGAGTGTCCTAGGACATGTTCGGCTCGCCAGGTGCAGGTCTTTTGATTTGAAACCCGTAGGCGACCCGCGCTTCGCGATTGGAATGATATGATAATGAAGGCGACAAACACATTCAAACCCCGTGCTAGTGAAATTAACCAATTGTGGTTAAAATTCCCGACTCTGCCGGGACTCGACCTCGAGACCCCAGTGACTAAAGACCAGGACACTAACCATTTACTCATGGAGCCGGAGCAACAAAGTTACTAACTTGTATTCATCAGATATCGATGTATTAGATTTATTAACCAGATAGAATGATATTCTATAGAAAATAAATGTATACATGCAATTCGAATTAGCTTCACAGTATATGAAAGTAGAAACTTGTCCTGCATAGGAATAATTTTTATTGAACACTTTATCTTGCATATTTCAGCTGAAAGCCTTACATTCTGCTAAGTATGTATTGTTATTCCTGCAGCATATCCCTGAGTTGTTGGAAGGTTTCCTTCCGAAATAATTACGCTAATGGAATAAATTATCCTCTTCATGACAATCCATATCTTGATAAGTTATTCTTTTACGAGTATAATTCCTCCTGACTTTTTCATTTTCGAGGTTCGTACAGTTTACAATGAGTTGCAACATATTATCATACATACATACATACATACATACATACATACATACATACATTATCATTATAAACTGTTATGCCTTTCAGCGTTCAGTCTGCAAGCCTCTGAGAATTTACTAAACGTCGCCACAATCCTCGATTTGCAACTAGTGTTGTGGCCTCATTTAGTTCTATACCTCTTATCTTTAAATCGTTAGAAACCGAGTCTAACCATCGTCGTCTTGGTCTCCCTCTACTTCTCTTACCCTCCATAACAGAGTCCATTGTTCTCCTTGGTAACCTATCCTCCTCCATTCGCCTCACATGACCCCACCGTCGAAGCCGGTTTATGCGTACAGCTTGTAATAACCCCTCAATGGGGGTATATGCATATGTGAATATATTTATTCATAAATCCAGCCAAGGGAAATCCAAAGTATCGGCGACACCGAGTACTTACAAACAGTAGGGACTAAATTTACGCGATGAGAAAAATGCCAAATTGAGAATTGAGGCCGTGGTAAAAGGGCTTCTCCTAATAAACATTCCAGAGTAAGCGCAGATAGCGCAGTGGAAACTATGCTAGATAATTTTCAAAAAATATTAAAAGAAAACGGCAGGAGAAATAAGGGACATGACAGGTGAAAATTAGATGAGAAACCAAGATAAAAATTTGGAAATATATATATATTAGAAAAATCAAATCAAACTTTTACAATATTAGAAGAATAGAAGTCAGTACAAATACGGAATTTTCCCAACCAGAAATAATACAAATAGTTACATCAAGAGTAAAATATTCAAGAAAATGGAAGCAAATAAAAGAAGGGGCCCGGAGAGGAAAGGGATGGACAAAAAGGGGATGAATACAGTTTAAAGAAAAATGTTGAACAACGAGAATAAGAAAGAATGTTCGCAGTTACCAGATTGAAGTATACCAACATGAAGTCTACTAAGCAAAGTCTAATGTCATGTGAAAGTTGCCACCTCTTCAATTAACACCCGAAATAGGCACAAATAAAGATTGTCCTACTGGCTTAAGTCACTGTATACAATAATGAAACAGTCTCCAAGTGTACCAAAACATACATGGTGAAGCATTAACCACAAGTGTGTATAGGAGTCGCAGAGTTGCGGATATACCACACGCACATTTTGAAAGCAAACAGTCACTGGATAGTCAATAGAGGCTTTGAAATTGAAAATGCAAGTAAAATCTCGGCCTGGAAATGCACTGCTCCCAGTCAAAATTTGCAAATAAAATAGCTCCAAATGCAACACAGCATTATTTACAATAAGGACATTTTTAGTTTGTCATACCTCATCTTGAACCAAGTAGTTCTGCCCAAAAATGGAGAGTCCAGGGCACATGTCGCTAAAGACGGAGATGATGTTAAAGGTTCCTCCCTCCACACAGGCCAAAGTCCATCTCAACACATTCAGAGGAAGGCCGGGTATTTATAGTGTGGAATAATGAGACATATGTCTGGAATATTCCAGAAGTTAGTGGAGCATGCGTGACAAAGCGGACGATGTCACATGACGTCAGGCAGCGAAAGGGAGGTTAGTTTATCGTCGGTCGGAAAGGTGGATAAGGCAGAGTTCGTGCAAGGTATGATGTGTGCAAATCCACATAAGTATGTAAATTCCAGTTGAAGAGAAAATGCGGTGTGTATCCAGATGAAGGTAAGTCCATATTAATTGTAGAAAAAGGTTATGTGCGTGGCGAGGTTGATAACAGTAGTTGCCGGTGAGGTGAAGAGTCCGTTACATCATCCGCCGGGCACCAGAAAAAAATCCAAAGGATTTTTTTTTTTTTTGTAGTTGTTGAAGCAGCTGGAGATAAATGAAGACGGCTGGTGGAAGACGAGAAGCGGAAGATACAGTTGAATGGCGACGGCGAGGCGGCCCCAGGAACAGCAATGGAGGGCCCTTCCATGAGCTGGAGCGGGGGTCGATAGCAGCCGCAACGGTATATCAAAGAGAAAAAATACTGCAAAACAAAACAAGAGGCGGCAGAAAAATGTCCAAACACAATAAACATGCCTAAATAGAGAAATAGAAAATAGAAAAAGGTAAAGGAGGAAAGGAAACAAGAAAAGGGCTAACGCGTTAGCAAAGGGAAAGGGTAAGGAGAAAAGGGTAGTGATGAATTAACATAGAAATAGAAATATAAATATCACAAATGACAAGAAAATTTAAAGAATTTAAAAACAATTACAAAAGAGAAAAATAAAATGGTTGGGAAGTTGTATGTACACTCCCATTACAACCTGTGCCAATTGGCTGGGAGGGAGACTGGAGAAACCTGTGTGGAGGGAGAAAAAAAAGGAAATTCCATAAAGGGAAAGAAAAGAATGGGGGGATGAGGCAGACAAACAAAGAAAAAGAAAGGAACAAAAAAAATAAATAACACTGGGAGCAATAGACATTACCAGACCAGATGGAGAATAGAGAAAAAAAAAGCAGAAAGAAGAGGAGGTAATAACAAGAAAAGAAAAACACAGGGCAAAAGAAAAGAAAATCAAGATATGAAAGTTTTTAAGAATGAAAGCGCTTGAGCTGATTTAGATGAAGTTTTTTAGTATCAAACAAATCAGTAGTAGATTGCAAATATACAGTGACAGGAGTAGGGAAAGACAAAATACGGTATGGTCCAAGCCATCGAGGAGCAAGTTTGGCAGAAGTGGCATTAATTGCCGAGCTGTGTGGATGATTAGCCACGAGGACTAAATCACCAATTTTAAAAGTGGATGGCTTATGACGAGCATTATAAGCTTTTTTGTGGACCTGTTGAGCTTTTAACAATTGATCAAAGGCGTCTTTCCAGAGTGATGAAGAGGATGGCTGATCAGAAGATTCAAGGAGGTTGTGCAGATCCCAGGTTAGAGAAAGAGGAGTTTGAAGATCACGACCAAGAAAAAGCTTAGCCGGAGTCTGAGCAGTAGAACTATTGATACTAGAATTAAAGGCTAACGCCAAAGAAGAAAGATGAGAATCCCAGTCTTTCTGGAAAGAACTATGAAATATAGATAAAGCAACTTTGAGATTACGGTGATACCTTTCCACGGTGTTGGACTGAGGGTGGTAGGGAGAAGTCAAGATACGCTTGATACCCAGCTGAAAGCACATATTAAAAAAACACTTGAAGTAAAAATAGAAGCATTATCAGAAACGATATTAGCAGGCAAACCGGTAATAGGAAAGATTTGTTCAGTGAGTAAATTAATGATGATCTTAGTAGAGAATTTCCGTAAGGGTCGAAGGACTAGAAATTTTGAGAAGGCATCCAACAAGGTAAAAATGTACAAGTTGCCACGAGGAGAACGAACTATGGGTCCAACTAGATCAATGAAAAAGGTTTGGGCAGGATGAGTGGGTGGCAGGGCAGAATGAAGACCAGCAGACTTTATGTTTAAAGGTTTAGATGTTTGACACAATTCACAAGTTTGAACAAAAGTGCGAATAGATTTGCGCATTTGAGGCCAAAAGAAAAGAGAGGCAATACGGTTGTACGTTTTAGTGATGCCTAGATGCCCGCCCACAGGGGAGGAATGATAATATTGTAAAATCATGGGTTGAAGAGCCTGAGGAAGCACCACTTTAGGAGAAGCTTTCTTAGTGGGTTTGTAAACCAAGAGATCTTTAAAAATAGTAAAGGGACCCTGATAAGAGGGATCAGAGATGGATTGTTTGAGTTGGATGCAGAACTGATCGGTGAGCTGATGCGACTGACAGGATTGAAAGGAAAGAGGAAAGTCTGTTAACGAAAGAACCGCATGAATGGAGGAAGATGAAGGCATCATAGAAAGATTCGGGGGTAAATCGTCAGTAGTACTTGACTGAGGAGTGGAAGTGTCAAATAAGCGACTAAGAGCGTCAGCTACAGAATTCTCAGTGCTAGAAATAAATTTAAGGGAAAACTTAAATCTGGACAATCGCATGAGCCAACGGCCAGTTCTACCAATTTTAGGTGCGTTATGTAACAACCATGAGAGAGCCTGATTATCTGTCTTGACAAGAAATTCTTTATGTTCCAAATACTCTGCAAAGTGTTCAATGGAATTTAATAAAGCCAAGGCTTCACGCTCGAAGATAGAATATTTTCTCTCAGTAGGAGAAAGAAGTCGACTGAAATAGGCGATAGGTAGAGGAACATCATTAACAACCTGAGTTAGAACACCAGCCACAGCAAGATTGGAAGCATCAGTATGTATTTCAAAAGGTAGGGAGAAATCAGGAAATTGAAGAATGGGAGCATGCATCAAAAGAGACTTAAGCTGAAGAAAGGCGTCCTGTTGAGATTGAGTCCAAATGAAAGGGACGTTTTTACGTTTCAGATAATTGAGAGGCTCAGCAATGTGAGAAAAGTTAGGAATGAACCGGTGGTAGAAAGAAACCATGCCTAAAAAGGTGCGTGTTTGTTTGAGATTTTTGGGAGGTGGAATATTAGAGATAGCAGAAGTACGTTCGGGATCGACAGCTACTCCCTGAGATGACACAATGTGACCTAAGAACTTTATAGAAGTTTGAGCTAGAGAAATTTTAGAGGGGTTAACTGTCAGACCAATAGAACGTAGTCTGGAAAGAACTTGGTGTAGATGCGACATGTGGGACTCAAAATCTGGGCTAAAGATTAAAAGGTCATCAATATAAGGATAGAGAAATTTGTACTTGAAATCTGAGAATAAGGAATCCACTAATCTCTGCATGATTTGTGACCCCAAGTTCAATCCAAAAGGAACTTTTGTGAACTGAAAGAGGCCATTTGGGGTGATGAAAGCAGTAAGGCGACTGCTCCGAGAGTCCAAGGGGATTTGGTAGAAAGCAGAATTGAGATCTAAAAGAGAAAAATATTTAGCTTTAGAAAAAAAGTGGAAAGCGTTTTGCATTTTAGGAATAGGATAGGAGTCATAGAGGATTTTGGAGTTTAATTTACGGTAATCAACTACCAGGCGCGAAGAACCATCAGGCTTGTCGACAAGAAAGGCCGGAGAGGCATAATTGGAAGAAGATGGGACAATGGTACCATCCAGAAGCATTTTGTCAATAATGTCATCCATTTTGGCCATCCGAGGAGGGCTAAGATGGTAAGGAGACGAACGAACAGGTGTTTCATCAAGTAAATCAATGTGAGCCTGATAATTAACAACGGAGCCTAAAGTATCTGTGATAACATCGGCAAATTCAGATTTCAAGGCCTCAATTGCATCTAGTTGGGGAGCAGTGGCATAAATATGCTGATGACTGAATACATGGTTCATAGGGAAATCAAGGGGGTCTACCAAAGGGATTTGAACATGCGGATTGAAAAAGAAAGAGATAGAGGCCATAGCAGTATTATAAATAAGGCCAGTATGAGCAAAAAAATCATATCCCAGAATAACAGGAAGTGAACAATTATTAACCACTTGAAATTCAAACGGCCAAGAAAATTGGGAAATTTTAACATTAAGTTTTAGGTGACCCATGATTTCAAGAGTGTGCTGAGATATGGAAAGACATCTGATGGTAGAAGGGCGCAATTGAAGATGCGGATGCGTTTGTAAAAGTTGCTGAAAAAAGGAGAAACTGATGAGGGAAATTGCAGAACCTGAGTCTAAGAAGGCTAAGGAGGGAATGTTATGTAACTGTACAAGAGTATACGACTGTGATTTAGTAGCAGGCGAGAAAGTTGAGGAAACATAAGGCAGATTTTGCCCAAGAGGTCGTGAGCTGCCTACTGACGACGGGAATTGAAGTTTCCCAAGGTAGAATTGGTACAATTTCGTGCGAGGTGCCCCATAGCCTGACACCGATAACAGCGAAGGCGAGAAATATCACTCTGAGAAGGTGAACGAGTGGTAGAAGGCATGCGAGTTGTTGATGTGTTAAACTGGGGAGGTGGGGTAGACGAATAATAAGAAAAATTGCTACGGGTATTTAGAATATCTAGTTGAGCAATGTGGTAAAGCTGAGGAATAGTAGTGGGTGGCGTAAAGGGATTGATGATTTGGCGGAAAGCTGGAGAGGCATAAAATCGAATAAGAGAAATAATTTCCTGGGGATGTTGAGCAATAGCTAACACATCAGAATAGCCGATAATGGAGTCAAGATAATCGTAAGCTGATTCCTCTGGACGTTGATGACGTCTGATATATTTGTTACTCAGCTGTTGTCTAATTTCATAAGGCAGAAAATAAGTATGTAAAACCGAGCGAAAATGAGCCCAATCATGAGAAGACTTCATATACTGGAGCCAAAAATTACTAAGATGACCAGAGGTTTTTGGATAAAGCAACGAAAGCAATTGGGAAAATGGAGCCAAGTCCGTCTGTAGAAATTTGCGAACTAAAAAAAGCCACTGTGTCAAAGTATCGGGATCAGTTGACTGAATGAGGGGTACCTGATCGAGACATTTAGTCAAAATATGGAAATTAAGTGGTTGATGTGAAGAAGGGGTGTGATGATATGGAGATTCATAAAAATATTGCTGAGAAGGGGATGGTGGTGGAGTGAGCAAATCGGGAGAATAATGCTGTGCTGGTTGAGTTTTATGGGGAGAAGGCGGAGGTGCTTGATTAAGTGGAAGTTTGGATTCGGCAGTAAAAAGAGAAAGATCAGGATAGAGAGGGGTGTTAGGTTGAGGCGGGGTTGGTAAAGGTTCAGAGGATGAACTAGAAGAAACAGTAGTAGTAAGAGTACTAGACGTGGAAGTAAGATCAGAATTACAAGGGAGAAAAGGATTATAAGACATATTAGTAAAAGGATTTGGATCCGAAAAATTGAAATGGGGATCAAACGAAATGTCTGAAGTGTCTGAAGTATAAGGAGAAAAATTATCAGAAAAATAAGCCATGTTGAAAGAGATGACAAAAAGAAAAGCAAAGTCTAGCGAGGAAAACCACTAAACCTCAGAAGAAAGAAACAAAAGAACTAAGGCAGTAACAGGGTGAAGATTTAGAGTGGTAGTAAACTGCGACTTTATACTCTGCTACCATGTGTAATAACCCCTCAATGGGGGTATATGCATATGTGAATATATTTATTCATAAATCCAGCCAAGGGAAATCCAAAGTATCGGCGACACCGAGTACTTACAAACAGTAGGGACTAAATTTACGCGATGAGAAAAATGCCAAATTGAGAATTGAGGCCGTGGTAAAAGGGCTTCTCCTAATAAACATTCCAGAGTAAGCGCAGATAGCGCAGTGGAAACTATGCTAGATAATTTTCAAAAAATATTAAAAGAAAACGGCAGGAGAAATAAGGGACATGACAGGTGAAAATTAGATGAGAAACCAAGATAAAAATTTGGAAATATATATATATTAGAAAAATCAAATCAAACTTTTACAATATTAGAAGAATAGAAGTCAGTACAAATACGGAATTTTCCCAACCAGAAATAATACAAATAGTTACATCAAGAGTAAAATATTCAAGAAAATGGAAGCAAATAAAAGAAGGGGCCCGGAGAGGAAAGGGATGGACAAAAAGGGGATGAATACAGTTTAAAGAAAAATGTTGAACAACGAGAATAAGAAAGAATGTTCGCAGTTACCAGATTGAAGTATACCAACATGAAGTCTACTAAGCAAAGTCTAATGTCATGTGAAAGT
Organism: Anabrus simplex; assembly: GCF_040414725.1. Lineage (NCBI taxonomy): Eukaryota > Metazoa > Arthropoda > Insecta > Orthoptera > Tettigoniidae > Anabrus > Anabrus simplex. The sequence continues at coordinate 794,878,900 of NC_090266.1, forward strand.
TGCCACCTCTTCAATTAACACCCGAAATAGGCACAAATAAAGATTGTCCTACTGGCTTAAGTCACTGTATACAATAATGAAACAGTCTCCAAGTGTACCAAAACATACATGGTGAAGCATTAACCACAAGTGTGTATAGGAGTCGCAGAGTTGCGGATATACCACACGCACATTTTGAAAGCAAACAGTCACTGGATAGTCAATAGAGGCTTTGAAATTGAAAATGCAAGTAAAATCTCGGCCTGGAAATGCACTGCTCCCAGTCAAAATTTGCAAATAAAATAGCTCCAAATGCAACACAGCATTATTTACAATAAGGACATTTTTAGTTTGTCATACCTCATCTTGAACCAAGTAGTTCTGCCCAAAAATGGAGAGTCCAGGGCACATGTCGCTAAAGACGGAGATGATGTTAAAGGTTCCTCCCTCCACACAGGCCAAAGTCCATCTCAACACATTCAGAGGAAGGCCGGGTATTTATAGTGTGGAATAATGAGACATATGTCTGGAATATTCCAGAAGTTAGTGGAGCATGCGTGACAAAGCGGACGATGTCACATGACGTCAGGCAGCGAAAGGGAGGTTAGTTTATCGTCGGTCGGAAAGGTGGATAAGGCAGAGTTCGTGCAAGGTATGATGTGTGCAAATCCACATAAGTATGTAAATTCCAGTTGAAGAGAAAATGCGGTGTGTATCCAGATGAAGGTAAGTCCATATTAATTGTAGAAAAAGGTTATGTGCGTGGCGAGGTTGATAACAGTAGTTGCCGGTGAGGTGAAGAGTCCGTTACAAGCTTCATCCATCGAGTTCATTCCTAAATTAGCCTTTATCTCCGAGTTCCGAGTTCCGAGTTCCCTTCTGCCATTGTTCCCACCTGTTTGTACCAGCAATCGTTCTTGCTACTTTCATGTCTGTTACTTCTAACTTATGAATAACATATACTGAGTCCACCCAGCTTTCGCTCCCGTAAAGCAAAGTTGGTCTGAAAACAGACCGATGTAAAGATAGTTTCGTCTGGGAGCTGACTTCCTTCTTACAGAATACTGCTGATCGCAACTGCGAGCTCACTGCATTAGCTTTACTACACCTTGATTTAATCTCAGTTACTATATTACCATCCTGGGAAAAAACACAACCTAAATACTTGAAATTATCGACCTGTTCTAGCTTTGTATCACCAATCTGACATTCAATTCTGTTGAATTTCTTACCTACTGACATCAATTTAGTCTTTCGTGAAAAAATGTTCGAAGTTTCTTCAGGCAATGATGCACTTTTTGCTACGAATTTCACTCACGGTAAATGAGCGACAATGTTGTGGGTTCGAGTACGTGAGTTTTTAGAAGGACGAAACTTTTGTCCACTTTGTAACAATACCCTTTCCGTTAGTGGTCCAAAACCAATGAGACAGAGGTAAGTTATCATCACTAATATTTAATTCTTCACTAGCGCTCTGTCGCGTATCATTGTTGCAGTCTACTACTTCTAGTAAATTCACTCTCACTAAAACTTCCTTCTCCTGCACAGACTGTAAAAGACATAACACCCTTGCCTCATACACTTGACAAATAATTTCAATGATAAGGGATTGACTGAATGAATTCCTAACATTGTTATGAAATAAATGACTGGGTACTCCCAACACTGCTGCTGGTGTAGCCTACTTCCGACAAACGGGACTGGTTGCGTGGTGTCTAACGAGACACTTTATTGCACCGGTAGACAATAATCACTCTTTGTAAGAAAATTATAATAATTTCCCTCCGATGAGGGTGGGCGGCATCTGCCATATGTAGGTAACTGCGTGTTGTTATGGTGGAGTATAGTGTTATGTGTGGTGTGTGAGTTGCAGGGATATTTCGGACATACAAGCACCCAGCTCCCGAGCAATTGGAATTAACCTATTAAGGTTAAAATCTCCTACCCGGCCGGGAATCGCACCCGGGACCCTCTGAAACGAAGGCCAGTACGCTGAGCATTCGGCCAACGAGTCGGACTTCTAAGAATGAAAACCCTTCACAACAGTGCCACTGACCTCAGAAAAAAAGGAAAGGAATGTGGGGAGATGTATGTGGCCACCAAGGTCTGTAAGTTTAAAAATAAGTGCAATCGAACAAACTAATTTGCGCCAGGTCACCAAGTACCCCGCGCCACCACTCTCGGGCAAAATAAGAAAAGCAATGCGTGCCTCAAATGTTCTATTTCAGGCACAAACGTCGACATGTTCACTGAACGATACAGCACAGACGCTAGTGTTTGGCGGACTCAACTTGTGTGTGTTGGTAGGTTCGTGTCAGGCGAACATACTGACGTATGTGTCAAATACCCTACTCTTCTTACTGTTCGCTGGCACCATCCCTTAGTGAAACCGGAAAATACTTATGCATACACCTGGAAAATCCCAACTTATAGGCCTATTGATTTTGGTTGAAAATACAATCATAATTAATATTATATGTTACCACTCATTGGAAATGCTATTTTGTCATGCCGCAGCCAGCTCATTCTGATACGGATGACATCAAAACTGTTTTAGAGACCGAGGGATCCCTGCGATTAAATGCTAGGCTATGATCAGGATATTACTGACCAGCTTATAGCGTTTCTCAAGATATTTAACCCTCGTCTGGCGTTGTGAGGGCTTTGGCACGTAGATGGCGTTGTGGGGTCGAAAATGATACCATAAAATGGATGACCACAAACACCTTTTATTTCAGTTTCAAAAATAAATACACGTCAATTATGTTTCCTTATACATTTTGCATTACCTACAATGAAAAATTAACATTTTCACTATTACAGATTGTGAGATAACGCACAATTGTTTTACCGTTATTGATTTAAATACAAAATCGCACTCCCATGAATTAAATGAAAACAAATTTTAAATGTTTATTGATCCAAAGCTAATTCAAAGATGAATATAAACACTATAGTATACAAAACTCATAAAACTTTTGAATTTCACAGTCATTTAGGTCATTTTCACAACCACTTAAAACCCACTGCATGTCTTCTTCTCCACAATCCTTACACACCACGGAACGGCAAGTTTGGAAAGTTGGACGATCACATTTCACACAGTACTCATTTGTCTTTCTTTCAGCAGAGCGAGGACACATTGCACATCACTTCCTTTTTGAGTTATTATTGGATGATTGCACCTTTGAAACAGTTATTAAAATTTCTTGACACTGCCATTCGCAGTTCTTTCGGAAGTCTAACATTGACAAGTCGTTCATTGAGGTAGGGTTCAGTGAATTGTCAGTCCAATGTTTCCAGAAACTGAAAGCTAGTGACAGGCATGTCGTTTTTTGAGCGATATCTGTACAATTAAATAATTTATTCCAGTAAAATTGAGGATGGTGAAAAAATCGCGAGAAGCCATCTGCGCGTCCTGATCCTAGGATCACACAATGACATGTCAGGGCGAGATATGGAATCCATAGCAAGGCTTACACGAAGGAAAGTACCAAACACGCCCTTCGAATGAAATGTGAACACTTACAAAATGTTAATACACGACGAACTTCGTAACACACATGCCGTTGTGGGGTCGTAAACGGCACCGCACAATATTTAAGTTCCTGAGAAAACCAATATTTACTAAAAGCTAAAACTAAAGATAGCAGTTGACTTTGCACTAACTGACAAATACAGTGAGTGGCGATAGCCAAAATTGAATGCAGAAGGAGCGCCAGGAGTGTACAAAGTGATTTGAGGGTGAAGAGGAGCCGACCTTATTGCTAATTTTTCTTAGCATAGTAGTAAGAAGAAGGAAAGCAAGCAAGCGTTACGCAAAAGTTGCAACGTTTGGGCTGGAATGACATGGAAGAAAGGAGACGAGCTTTAAGACTAAGCGGTATGTGGAATGATGTTAGTAGGCACACGTTTTTGAGTGCTTTTCCTAACACCGAGCTCGATAGCTGAAGTCGCTTAAGTGTGGCCAGTATCCAGTATTCGGGAGATAGTGGGTTCGAACCCCCACTGGCGGCAGCCATGAAGAAGGTTTTGCGTGGTTTCCCATTTTCACACCAGGCAAATGCTTGGGCTGTACCTTAATTAAGGCCATGGACGCTTCCTTCCCCTCCTAGACCTCTCCTGTCCTATCGTCCCCATAAGACCTATCTGTGTCGATGCGATTTAAAGCAACTAGCAAAAAAAGTGGCTTTTCATAACAGTAGGAAAGATCGCAATATAAAGTATGAATTCAAGAGGACAAATTGGGGAAAATAATCATTTATAGGAAGAAGAGTTAGGGATTGGAATAAGTTACCAAAGGTAGTGTTCGATAAATTTACGAATTCATTCAAATTATTTAAGAAATAAATTAAATAACTTACAGGAAATCTGCCACCTTGGCGAAAACCCAAATGCAGATTATTGGTCTTTGATATTCGGTGACACTGAAAGCATTTCAAACTCCTCCTCCTTCTCCCCTTCCTCACACCTGTATTATTTTGTGTATTTGGAAGCAAGAATTATCAGACTTACACTCATTTAATAAACAAAGTTGCTTTAAATAATGAAGATTGTAAACGGTTCGTTACTGGTAATTCGACTGGTACTCTAGCTTGGGGAAGCAGCTGTGCTAATAGTTATTATTTTACGTACATATGCAGACTGTACATATGGTGACTGTTGATCGTAGCATGTATTATATATATAAGCGTATAACTGTTGTAAATACAGTGTGTATATTGTATAAAAATGATCTATGCAAATATTATGCTGGAGCAATTTATTTGGTATTACTGTATACAGTATGTATTAGATACCGATAGATATAAAAGTGAAAGCCATTACTGTTTTATTTACATAGTAGTTACCCTCTCCTATCCTAATATGTCATTTAGAGTAGAGCTGAAAAATAATTTATCGTAGTCTACAAGTTTTTGCAGAGTTACTAATCCTTACTTTGATATTAAAAAGTAAGCAAAACCCTGTCCAAATTACGATGCGGCTTTGTGAGTGATAGCACAACATCTGTTGGCACATCGAACCCAGTCTTCACTGACTTCAAATAATTATCTTACATACATACCTTCTGTTACCTTGATACTCATACAGAACGACATCCTAAATAGTATAGTATAGCACATAAATCTAAAAGTAAATAATTAGAATACATAAACCTATTACAGTTAGAAGAGTCATAAGAGATGCAGAATTAACGAAGATGGGTTATATAGTAAAGCTGCATAGTAATCTGCTGGTTGCAAGTATTCACGTATTTATTAGCACGATTTTCCTCATCAGTAAACCCAAGGTACAACATTTCCCAAAGCTCCGACAGATGGTGCGCAACTATCTACTATCCGGAGAGAGAGAGAGAGAGAGAGAGAGAGAGACACTGACTTTCTGTTTCTGAACTCTACGTCCCCTGAAGAACTCGGGGGGTTTCTGTGATACATTGTTTTGTGAAGCGGCTAAATGCGCCGTCAAAATGCTCCCACTTCAATTCCTCATAGTAATTTACTGTCGGGGAATTTCACACCGCTTATGACTACGTTCCCATCACTTGTAAGCAAATTCCAATATTTAGTATGTGTAACACTATGCAATGCTTCAATTCGATAAGCGGAAAGACTTCTTATATATGCGCACAAGTTGCTTTCATTCGAGTGCAACAGCCAGTGAACAAATAGCAGAAATGTGAACACCTGCATCATATGAATCAATACCATGCACACACCTGTAAATTCCTGATTTAATAATAATAATTGTGCCGGAGATACACCCGCCCCGTGCTTTTAAAACTAGCACATTGTAGAAAGTCATCTAGACAACTAAATCGGAAACTCATTTTGGAAATAGTCTGAATATTTCTCTACTGATGTCGCTATTATTAACATACTGTGCTGCGCTCTCCGGGGTGAAAATGAACTATTAATTTTCAAAATAATTTTGTATGTCAAGGTTTCCTAAACTGAATTGTTTGTTGATTGTTTTCTGTGTTCAAAATTTATCAACATTTCTATCTCTTCCCGCGAAATTAATTTGTTAACCTCGTCGCCATAAGACCTATCTGTGTCGGTGCGACGTAAAGCCCCTAGCAAAAAAAAAAATTGTTAACCAATTAAAAGATTGGTACATTTATTTAAGTAACCAATCATGTTTTTTATATTTATTTGAAAATCCAATGAAAATTGTGGGTGTGTCAGAGTTTCGACCTAGAGAAATCTGGAACCTTCCTCTCCGCTATAAAAGCTGGCACGTTTCGGGTCATGTTGTCCTTGATCGCTCCAGTCTAGAGTGTGTTCACAGCAGAGGCAGGGGGAATGGGCCCCTCGTCCATCTTCGGGAGGTCCAGCAGCTCGAGGTAATGGCAGATTTTGCTTAACAAAGTAATAGTCTTTGAAAGCTAGTTGGAGGGGAAGGTATCAAATTTCTTTCGCAATGTAACTTTTATTTAGTAATGAAAATTTCTAATTCAATTCTGAACAATTTATTCAAAACAGGTAATAAATAGTGATACCTATTTAATTGCCCTTCAACTTGCTGTCGAGGTGACTACGATTTTGTAACCTTTAAAATCTATCTAGTAATTTCTGTAACTTAAATATTTCTCTCCGAATAGTCACCTCCGTAGTATAGGCTTAGCCTCTGTAATGTCAGGCCACGAGCCCAAATAGGGTTTTATTTATTTCATGTAAATTTCAAGGAGTGCCAGTGTTCGCCTCCTTACCATTTTTATTTTCGGCCAGTAATTTTAACCTTTTGTTTTTACCAAAGGCCAGGTAAAATAGGTACTTGTTACCCCTGTTATACTCTATTTCATTCATTTCATGTTAAGGATATCAGACTGTGAGCAGTTAAGACAGTGAATATTGTTTAATTTTGTTAAATATAGGTGGTGCCTTTGATAGGCCTTGAAAGAGTAAATTTGTAGCGCAAGGATATTCTTCCTTTTGGTCTAAAAGAAACTGGGAGATCCGTTTCCTTGATTGTTTGTTGAAAGGAGCAGTAGAGCTCATGTAAAATTTGTAATTAGGCAGCTTCAAGCTCAGGTTGTTAATTGGTTATTAGTTGATTATTCTGATTTTTCCAACATTGTTACCCAAGCTAACGAGCTAGTCCTGTACCTGAATTGTTAATTGCTTAGCAAACTGTAAAGTTAAAAATATGAAAAGAAACAAAAGATATAAGGAAGAAATGTAGCTCCATATTTAAAATTTTTAAATTAATCTTCCGACTTACCTGTATCCACCCATTTATGTCCGCACTTTCTTTCACCTCTGGAAACCACGGTATCCCCGGAATAATAATAATAATAATAATAATAATAATAATAATAATAATAATAATAAATTATATATATTATTATATAATACAATAATTATATAATAATATAATATATAATATATAATATATAATATATAATATAATATAATATAATATAATATAATATAATATAATATAATATAATATAATATAATAATAATAATAATAATAAATTATATATTATTATTATTATTATTATTATTATTATTATTATTATTATTATTATTATTATTATTGTACCGGTTGTTACACCTATACGCCGCACATTTGAATTTTCCGCCTTTAAGTACTCCTCTACAGCTGAAACTCTGAACTTTAAAACTGAATTAATTCAACCGTTTATCAGAAGATGTCACTGTGTTAATTTCGAATTGTGTTTGTTTACTAATTATCAAAAAGTGTGGACATTCTCTCACAAATGTCCCTACCAAAAACTTTAACCGTGCACCCTGGTGCGAAGTGAAGAAACTTTTCTTGAATATATTTTGTATTCATAAGTTTGTTCTTTACTAAATGTTGTTCTTTCATTTGTGGGTTGGCAGTATTAATCTTTCTTTCCGCCAGTTCTGAAATTAGCCAATCGTAAATTTCTGTCATTAATTTTCAGCCAATGGCGTCCTTCTTTATCAATGTCGATGTGTACCTGTAAGCTATCCAATAAACATCTGTGGGTGTGTCTTAATCATTCATGAAAGTTCTCGAATCTTCCCTGAGGGTATAAAAACTGCTGATTTTCCTGGCTCTCCGCCACTCGTACAACATCTAGCCTAGTGTATGGAAGTATAGCAGGAGGCGGGAAGTGCCTCTTTCATCCGCCAGCAGCTTTTCTACAAGGTAATGGCCTTTTAACATCTTTAATTCTTGCTAGCTCAGCAGTTTAGCCCTCGGGGAAGATCCGAAACTTTTTCAATTTAACCTACATTTCGAAAAATGTAACTTAGTGCCGGCTTATGTAAATATTTTCTTATTGCTTTCACTGTAAATCGGGGATAGAGAGTGCTTTACCCTCTCGAGCTCCCCTTCAATTTTGATTTCAGGTGACTACGTTTTCATAACCGATTTTCTTCTCTTCATGAATGTCTTAAATTATTTTTCTTATACGAGTCACCTCCCTAGCTTGTGAATAGCCCCTGTGTCATCGGCCTAGTGCCTCTTAGGTTTTCAAAGGTATATTTAGGAATGCTAATTCATGCCTCATTTCTTTTTTGCACTTAGGACCATTTAAATTAACCTATTATTTTTTCCTTTAAGGCCCTGTAGGCTGGGTTCGAGATACCCCTGTTTAGTTCTTATAAGTTGTGCCTCGATGGCAAGTTACTGTAATGTCTGGTATTGCCTTTAATAGGCTTGAAAGATCGAGAGCGGTTCAGCTCTTTCTGGTATTTTGAAAGGTGCCTCTAGGAGGCTTGACTTTACTAGGTGGGAGCAAGTGCTCCATGGGATTAGGGGTTTTCTGCCCTTTGGTAATTCGTGGTTGTGAGCTGAGAGCTTAAGGATTGTGAAATTGGGGCTCGAAGCCCAGGATTTGTAAAGACCCCTTAACTTGTGTTTTCGCTTGTAAAATTATTATTGTACCTGAATTTTCATTGTTATTTCACCTAGTGAAAATTTGTTAAATCTTGTTGTCTATTGAAAATGTAACCTTTATTTAAATTTTTAATTCATCTTTCGGACTTGTAGTTAGACCTATTCCAGCCCGCACCTTCTTTCACCTCTGCTGATCCACGGGTAACCCCGTAACAATTATTATCATATGACCAATATCAAGGAGGCCCCATCTACAATTCCTTTCACAGACACTACCATACAAAAAGTACCTGCAGTTAAGTACTTGGGAGAAAGGATCTCCGGGAATCAGAGCGAGAACCTAGCCATGGATGCCAGATGTACCAAGTTTGAAAAGGCGTATCACTCGTGCCGTAGTACTTATTCATTTAAGTGCCTCTTGAAGAACCTCACACTCAGACACTACAACTCGGTCCTCAAACCATCTGTTCTGTATGCTCTGAGTGCCTTGTAATGGCCAGGAACGGTTCACTAAGAAAGCTGGAGTTAAAAGAGCGGAACATCCTGAGGAGGATATTAGGACCAATCAGAAAGGAAGGAGGCAACTAATGAATCCGCCATAATGATGAACTGTATGAACACCAGGTGGACATCGTCCCTTCTGTAAGGAAGAGTCCCCCGAACTTTTATTTACACTTGGCCCGTCTGGATTCAGAAAGACTCACTAACAGGATATTCACAGTAACAGGAAGAGGCAATGCTTCTAAGGACAAATTGATCACGTCAGTTAAGTCGGATATGCAACAATTAGATATCCAACTCATGACCGACTACTGTTCCGTCAAGCCATCCGACACGGAGTTTTCCCAACGTCCCTTACAAGTAAGAAGACTGCAGGAACTAAGTGGACAGAGGAGAAAAAGATGGCTCATAGTCAGCAAATGAAAGAGTATTTGAAGAAAAAGAAAGCAACAACTTTACCAAAGAGTAGATTCGAGCCCCATGGTCATCAGTAGGCCCAAACCTCAAAGAAGGAGAAGAAGAAGGATGTCAGCTGACTTGTTCAGAGGGCAGGGTGCTGGATTTCTAATCCCTCATTGACGGGTTCGATCCCGGCCCAGTCCAGTGGTATTTGAATCAGTCAGTACGTCAGGCTATTGTTGGTAGATGTACTGGCACTTACGGGAACTGCTCTGTAACTTCTAGCATCTCAGCATGGAAGATGATGGTGTTGATGAGAACGTAATTGTTGTTTCATTGGGCCTAACGTCTAAATCATTGCTCCTCGGCATTTCTAAAAACCGTGTATGTTGTTATTAGGGCGAATAATAATAATAATAATAATAATAATAATAATAATAATAATAATAATAATAATAATAATAATAATAATAATAAATTTCTTGCTAGTTGCTTTACTTCGCACCGACACAGATATGTCTTATGGCGGCGATGGGACGGGAAGGCCTACGAATGGGAAGGAAGCGGCCGTGGCCTTAATTCATTGAGGTACAGCCCCAGCATTTGACTGGTGTGAAAATGCGAAAACACGGAAAACCATCTTCAGGGCTGCCTACAGCGGAGTTCTAACCCACTATCTCCCAGATGCGAGCTCACAGCTGCGCACTCCTAACCGCACGGCCAACTCGCCCGGTAATAATAATAGTAATAAGAAGAATAAGACATTAGTATCAAGGGTGGAAAAAATATCCAAACATAATGAGGGGGTTGTGTTAGATTATGGAATGTTGGTAGGCGTGTTTATACATCTACGAGATGGCGTTGATTCAAATTTCTCGCAAATCGCATTAGCGTGGCGCTAGTAGCGGCCCCGTGACTTCGCACATCAGGTTTTATTTAAATACGAGCTTTACTCTGCGAAGTGTCAGTTACCCGTGATATTTGACGGAGTTACTGTGACTGGGTCAAGAATGCCTTTACAATGACGAGAGGCCAGTACCTACAGCTTACTGCGGTTGAACGAGGCCGTATAATAGGGCTACGTGAAGGTGGATTTTCCCTCAGCGCTATTGTAGAATGACTTGGCAGGAATGTGTCCAATGTGCAGGCGTGCTGGCAGCAGTGGTCACGAGAAAGTACGATCTCAAGAAGACCGGGATCCGGACTTCCGCGTGGCGTATGGCTGTGGACGCAGCAGACTATGAGTGCAGCAGCAATTAAAGAGGCAGTTGACCGAGCTCGATAGCTGCAGTCGCTTAAGTGCGGCCAGTGTCCAGTATTCGGGAGATAGTGGGTTCGAACCCCACTGTCGGCAGCCCTGAAGATGGTTTTCCGTGGTTTCCCATTTTCACACCAGGCAAATGCTGGGGCTGTACCTTAATTAAGGCCACGGCCGCTTCCTTCCAACTCCTAGCCCCTTCCTGTCCCATCGTCGCCATAAGACCTATCTGTGTCGGTGCGACGTAAAGCAACTTGAAAAAAAAAGAGGCAGTTGGCACCGTAGTGACGCAACTAACTGTTCGAAATTGGTTACTTGAAAGACAGCTCCGAGCCAGACGCCCTGCGACGTGCATTCCACTTACCCTAAACCACCGCTGCCTGCGATTTCAGTGATGTCAAGCGAGAGCTCATTGGAGGAGAGAGTGGGAGTCCGTTGCGTTTTCCGATGAAAGCCGGTTGCGCTTTGGTGCCAGTGATGGCTGTATGTTGGTTAGAAGGAGGCCAGGTGAGCGCCTGCATTCCACCTGTCAGCGACGTCGATAAACTGGACCTACAGTCACTCCCATAAATATTCGGCCACTGATAAAATCCGCGGAAAAGTGATGACAATAACGTAACCATGGGCAGAATGTGAAACCAAATGTGTCCAAGTAATGGATCTACATATGGTTGCTTATGCAGAAGACGAAGCACGGATCATTGATGTACAATATGCTGTAAAAGAAAGGACTTTGCGCACATGGGTGGAATGGCACGCCTCAAATATATTCGGTCACCCGGAAAGGCCGGGATTGCCGCTTTGTTCGTTGACGGCGACAGGGCACATAGCGTTGCAAAACGTTCAGTTCAGTATTGCGGTGGCGCAAGTCACGTCGTGCCGAAGTCATTTGCTGCAGTGTTGCGGACTGGTATCAAATGGGATGCAAAAGACAACACACTACCACGTTTGAAGAACGGCAGCTCGTGATATTACATCATGCTCGAGGTAAATCACATAGAAAGTTATCACAGATACGTAAAATAAGCAGTACGAAAGTTGGAGATACACTAAGATGATTCGAAAATGAAGACAGAATGTATTCCATTTCCCAGGCAGGCAGACCAAGAAGGCGGACACAACGAGAGGAGCCGTTGTGCTTCGGAATGTGAAAACAAATCCGAAAATTAGTGCCCCGGAACTGGAAGCAGCTGTTTTTGAGGAGTGTTAAAAGAATGTGGGTAATGAAACCGTGCGAACAGCACTTCGAAGAGAATAGAAGGGCTAGTAGGAGACCATACATTAGTGCGGTAAATAAAAAGAAGCTGCTACAGTTCGCAAAAATCTACGTAAGCAGATCCAATGCTTGGTGGGAGGATGTGTTATTTGTAGATGAGTCAAAGTTCAACGTCTTCGGATCCTATGGAAAGCAATTGGTGAGTGGAAACGTCACTAGGAACTGAAAACGAGCAATTTACAAGCTACGGTAAAACATGGTGGATGATGTGCGATGGTGTGGGTATGTGTTGCATCGAACGGGGTTGGTGCACTGAGGTTCAATGAACATACTTTGACAAAAGAGGGCTATTTGACTATCTCCAAAATAATTTGCGACAATTTGCGTAACAACTTGGTATACAGCGTACTTTCAAGTTCTACCAAGATAGCGACCACAAGCACACGTCGTAACTTCTCAGGGAGTGGCCGCTGTACAACTGCCCGAAGGTTTTGGAGACTCCACCATAATCACCCGACCTGAACCCCATCGAGATTGTGAGGAGTCGAATAAAGGCAGCTCTGCAATTGCGGCCGCCAGGTTCCGTCACAGAATTGAAGAGGAGACTGCTACAAGAATGGGTGGAGTTAAGCCCTGATTGTATCAAGAAAGATATCGCTAGTATGCCGAATCAACTGGAAAAGGTCATAAAACATCAAGGTGGACATACGAAGAACCTAATATGTAACAGGGTTGTCAATTATGGGAGTTTATTTTGCTTTCTGTTTAGTGGCCGAATATTTTTGAGGCGGCAATGGAATTATCGCTCTTTTTCAATATACGACAGATGGTGTACTAATTACTGGCATAAGAGTTTGACTTACATCACAATGTTTGTAGAACGTGGTATTATGTTTTCCTACATGTTTCGTTGTATTATACGTTATCATTGCAGTGTAAGAATAGCTACACAATTAAAAAAGTGTGTCAAAATTCAGAGTGACCGAATATTTATGGGAGTATCGGTACTCCGGGAGTTCTGGTCTGGGGAGCAATTTCCTATGACAGCAGGAACACTCTCATTGTTATCCCACACACGCTTATTGCAGATGTGTACGTCCGTCTGGTGATTCGACCTGTTGTGCTGCCATTCATGAACACCATATACGGGGATGTTTTCCAGTAGGATAATGCACGCCCCCTTGCCGCTGTTGTAACCCAACGTGCTCTACAGACTGTCGACATGTTGGCTTGGCCTGCTCGATCCTCCAATCTGTCCCCGATCGAGCACGTATGGAGCATCAGTAGACGACAATCTAGCGTTATCCACAACCGGCATTAACAGTGCCTGTATTGATCGACCAAGTGCAACAAGAATGGAACTCCATCCCACAAGCTGACATCCGGCACCCTTGCGACATAATGCATGCACGTTTTCAAGCCTGCATTCAACAGTCAAGCGATTACTCCGGTTGTTAATGGACCAGCACGGCACATTTGCGATGGCTTTTGTCCCGTGGATATTTACCTGTAGTTACCTCGACAAATATTTTGCCAACATTTCCGTAGTCTACATTCCTTATTTCACAGTTTTTGGATATTTTCCCGCCAGTGTACTATTATTACTATTATTATTATTATTATTATTATTATTATTATTATTATTATTATTATTATTATTATTATTATTATTATTATTACTATGCTCAGCTTAAGTGTCAGCGCTGGAATGTGGTCATTGGACTGACTGCTTTCAAGTAAATCTATCAATATGAGTTTTCAACATTTAAGCACGTTTGTATACGAATGAACAACGCAGTCTTGAGCACAGAATACTACTAGTTAAACAACTTCATTAGCAAGACGGCCTAATCTGATAAAACCATTTGTAGGAGGGTGGTGTGTGGGTAGATATTAGTAGTTTCAGACTTATTATCCGGGATCATTCGGCTCCTAGGTTCGGATCCTGATTAGACAGCATTGATAGTTTGGGAGACTCATTTATTGAGCATCTTTTCCAGTTTTGTCACTCCGAACATTCATCAAACCCAGCGCTCGAGCAAAAAACACTGAACGGGTCTAGACTCAGAGTGACCGATTGCTAAATCTGTTTCTGCGAGTCTATAAGTCGTCTTGCACAGTTCTGACGATATACAGCGTTCCTTCACCTTCCACTCACAGCTGGAAATTTGTTCTACTGTTCCCATAAATACACTGTGATAAATCGTAATAATAATAATAATCGTATTAATAATAATAATAATAATAATAATAATAATAATAATAATAATTATAATAATAGACTAATAATAATATTAATAATAATGGCTTTACGACCCACTAACTAGACCTATTACATTTATGGTTTCCGGAGACACCGAGGTGCCGGAATGTAGTCCCGCAGGAGGATTGTTACGTGCCAGTAAATCTACAGACACGAGACTGATGCATTTTAGGACCTTCAAATACCACTGGTCTGGCCCAGGATCGAACCTGCCAAGTTGGGTTCAGAAGAACAGTGCCTCAACTGTCTGAGCTAATTCTAAGATTTAATAACGTTTCATATATTCGTTGGCAGCACGTAAAGGACTAACAGTTACGTGACGGCTTCTAAGGGATAAGATTGTTGTTCAGACGTGACACGAAACTACACACGACAGAGAAACGTGCTTTTTCCTTGTCCTGATCCTTTCCTATTCCATCATCACCGAAAACCTGTCTGAGTTTTTGCGACCTTTTCCGTGGTTTCCCATTTCCACACCACGCAAATGCTGGGACTGTACCTTAATTAGTTAAGGCCACGGCAGCTTCTTTCCGACTCCTAGGCCTTTTCTATCCCCTCGTCGCAATAAAACATATCTGTGTCGGTGCGACGTAATGCCACTAGCAAAAATCACAAGTAAAATATTCCCTCAGAGGTTTGATATTAAGAAGGATATTCGGCTGTCAGACTCGGTCAAATCCACAAGTGTGACAGTTCGCAATCCCGTCCTAATCGTAATGTGGAAAAAGTGGCAGAGAAAGTAGACGGGACATGAATTCCCGGCCAGGAAAAATAAACTAGTACAGGTAATATTAAAACAAATGTTTAAAAATAATGGTCGGGTGTAATTGAATATTAATTTTAGAGGATGTAGGCAACAAACCCCTCGCTCCCGCTACATTAATCAGAAGGGAAAAGGATGAATGTGACTGATTCTTTGCAGAATGAACCAAAGAAAGAGAACCGTGGAAATATAAGACTCCAAACATCGTCGAAGTCAGAAAAGAACAAGAGTCGACCAAGGAAAGTCGGACTGGGAAGGATACACATCTCAAATCAGGTCTTCCTTTACCTCTTATGTACGACAATTATAAATATTTCAAATCTTACAACTGATCATAGTGTATTCATGGTCACAGCAGAACGAATACCTACCAGTCAGAAAACGATGAAGAAACGTTTTATAGGTCAACAGCTCATGTTTCATACACAGCACTTCTTTTAACCGCTTGATTTGTGCTTTATTCGAACAGGGTGGCCCATGGCTGGCAAATGGAACACGTTTAAATTCATTCCAATTCCTCGAGAAGCACTAGTCCGACATTAAAAGTAACTGCAGTGCCGAATTTCCAATGTCCGTAAGCTTAAGTCTAGACGTAAAAGACAGTGCACTTTAATTAAAATACAAAGTAATTACCGTTATCTCATCACATACTGACACCCTGGAAAAGTACTTCAGTTATGAGCCCCTTGGTTCAATTTTTGAAAGTTAAAGCAGGATGTCGATACCATTAATGGTTCACGAGTTATTTCAGATGGAACCTCTTAATTCAATAATACTGTATTTAAAAACAAAACAAAACAAATAGTTTGACGCTACACCCTAACCAAGAGTCCGCTGATCAGCCCAAACGCCAGCAGATTACGAAGTGACGCGAGGTCAGTACGACGAATCCTCTCGGCTTTCTAGACAGGGGCTACTACCTCAACGTCAGATGTGCCGTATGAGCAGAAGAATTTTAAGCCAAGAACAGATAAGAGTAATGAAAATATAATAATCCGCTGATAGATTTTTGTTCGTAGTTTGGGAAAGTAAATTGGTGAAATAAAACACAAGGAAATACGGGATAAAATATCTGTGATTAAAACAAACTGGCACCAAAATATGAGGATCAGCTACAATCTTCTTCTTATTGTACTTCAGCATAGTAGGTGAGGCAACCTGGGCGAGTTACTGATCATCCTCCCCAGTTGTATCCCTCGACCCAATGTCTCACGCTCCGGGACAATGCCCTAGAGGCGGTAGAGGTGGGATCCCTCGTTGAGTCCGAGGGAAAAACCAACCCTCGAGGGTAAGCAGATTAAGAAAGGAAAAAAGAAAGAAAGAAAGAAAGAAAGAAAGAAAGAAATTCACAACTCCAGGTCATTTAAGTACGGTACTATGCTTTCAGAAACAGTTCAAACAATCTAAGCGAAATATTGACGAAGATTTCGTGTTTAGAGAGCGACGTAGAGTTAAATGTTAAATGTTAAATGTTAACTGGTGACACCATAAACATGTCCGACTCGTTGGCTGAATGGTCAACGTGCTGACCTCTGGTTCAGAGGGTCCCGGGTTCCATTCCCGGCCGGGTCGGTGATTTTAACCTTCATTGGTTAATTCCAATAGCTCGGGTGCTGGGTATCTGTGCTGTCCACAACATCCCTGCAACTCACACACCACAATAACACGCAGTTACCTACACATGGCAGATGCCGCTCACACTCATCGGAGGGTCTGTTTAACAAGCGCTGCATCCGGCTAGAAATAGCCTCACGAAATTGTTAATTGTTATATCAACATTTTGAGCCCTTACTGAAGTGCTCATTTAATTAATCAGTCATTTATTCAAATATAGAGAGAATATTTCATTTTATTAAGTACTAGTAACTGGCAGGAAACATTATATTCAGCAACAGATGTCGCAATTTCTGCAGGGAGTTTGGAGCTCGGGTTTCTTTGCTCGTCAGCTAAGTTTGGAAAGTGGAATTTCGACATGACGTACACAGAGCCGAACAGGGAAACAATATGAGTCCAACGGACAACATTTCGGATGCCCGGCGAGATGCTAGGGTCGCCTACGAGAGATGCTTGAAGTAAGCGTCAGGTACGCGATGTGTTGTGCCAATGAAACGATAGAGCAACCGTCGATTTGGCTAGGCATTGGTCTAGGGAAGAGACGGCCCCAATCGAATTTACGACGGCATGTTCGAAGACGAGTTAATAAAAACGATGACTGCGTCAGTCAGTTACCCTATTATTCGGCGATATTCTGTGCAGGTAACATCGTAAGAAGAAGTTTTTATTTAGGCGAGCGATCGTGTGGGGACTTGTAAAATTTCGTTGGAAGACGCTCAGTCTGCATTTAATCTATTCAAGTTTTCTAATACTGGGAGGATGGCATTTATCTTACGACTACCAAAGGGAGGGAACAGTTCCATTTAATCGTTTCAAAATGCATAGTAGCCTGCCTGTGTAAATATTTTTTCGAGGACATAACCATTACAATTTCCAGTCCAGTCTTTTATAAATGGGAAATATTAGACCTAGTTACGGGATTAGATAAGAGAAGAGGTTCCGCTACTGAATGGGAACTGGTTTGACGGTCATTGGAAATTACCCCGGCTTTAGTATTCTAGTAACCGGTAGGTAGATTTTGACCTAGTGTCTACATCGTGAACGAGGGGATGTTTTAGACGACATCCGGAAGCAGAAGCAGCAACGGAAAATACGACATCACCTTTCCTACCCCTCGATGGAGACAAAAGGACTGATCCAAGTCTTTTCTGGGGTCGGCGGTTTCCAGAAGACGGGCGGCGATAAGTCAACGAAACAGGTGGGTACAGATTTTTCAATGTAATTATATGAGTGTGAACGTGCTTAATGTTGCAAAAGGGGATAGGTTAGTTTTGATCTTTAATTTCAGCAGATGTAGCTTTGTTTGGAAAGACTCCGTCCTATTTAAAGTAAATGATAGGAAGCTTGTTATTGTAAATGTAATTGTAACGTAAATGTGGACCGTTTGCATGAGGTCGCAGCTTGATGTCTTGCACATTATTCCTATTTAATTAGCTGAGTGGTTAGCATCATTTCTCTTACGAGTCAGTCCTTTTATTTTAGTCTTATATATATTTTGATTTGTTTTTCTTTGATGTTTGAGTCCCAGCGAACGTCTCGGGGCTTAATTTTAAATATAAATAAGGATTCAAATTAAAGTCAGGAAGGACTAGATTAAAGTATTATTACTGGGAGCTCAAAGTGCACGGAAATATGCCGTCACGTTTTCTGGGATTTATTGCATGATGTGTGGATGAGAGTGTGTAAGACGGTGGAGTGTGGATCGACGAAGTTGTTAGC